>NC_139680.1:23955086-24555086 GCF_964106915.1 Podarcis gaigeae
CCAGAGTGGCTGGGGAAACCCAGCCAGATAAGCAGGGTATAAATAATAATAATAATAATAATAATAATAATAATAATAATAATAATAATAATTCCCTACAGGCTGATGGATTCAACAAAAGGCCTCGTTTTAGCCAATGAAGATTTGCTTCTGTTTCTGTCTTCTCTGATCATCAGTTTAGGTAAGAGATTTGCACTGCAGTGCTCAATAGTGAGAGCCTTGTGGGGGAGGGGGCAAATCCATCCCCATCCCATCCCAAGTTTCATAACCATCCTCAGAACAAACCTGCAACACTGACCTTGAATGATTAGAGAAAACCTCAATAATTCAGAGGCAAGATTTTATATGCAAGATATGAAGAAGCCAACATTGATCTGCCTGGACTAAAATCATAAACTGTAGTGATAAAAGCTATTGAGATAGTTTAAACACCAGAAAATTGTCTATCACGGAAAACAATAAACATGCAAATAAAACTGTATCCCTTTGAAATTAAATGAAAGGGCAATTAAGTCTTTATCACAGAAAATATGTAAAGTTTAAGTACCCTTGTCACACAATCACCCCAATGAACAGAAAACCCTGCATCTAATTTTGCTGACATTGAGGTCAAAAGCAAGCTGGAAATTAAAGCATTGACACCGTAAACTGATGCAAGGTGAACCTAACCATGGATCATCATGCACACCATGTGTTCGCTTCTGAGTCTTGTTCAGATTCTCAAAGATTCACAGCAGGTTTCTGACACATCTCTGTATTTTATAAGGATGCTTCTGAAATTCTCCTTAATCAAATTCCTCCTCAGATTTCAGCATTCCAAATTATCTGGCTGTAAAGTAGAAATAAACCATTGTTCTTTTTTTTAAAAAAAAAAAACCCAGTCCAAAATTTGAAATAAATGCTGTACATGCAAAGAGTGCCACTGGGCAGCATGGCTGAAAAGGGGCTGGTGGTCATATTCTGGAGTAGGCAGAGACAAAGGCAATGGACTATAGGCAAGTGATGTGGTCAAGTTCTGGAGCAGAACAGGCCAGCTGTTCAGTAACTCCTCTCAAGGATGAGCTCCTCAGATTGAAGATTGGAGCTTGCAGTAACTGTTATACATGACTAATCAGACTCCTGTTGGTTCCTGATCCAGCTGGGCTGAAATTATATGGGTGGTGCTACAGCACAGCAAAGATCAGGTCAATGATTATCTTGTCCTGAGAACTGGTTCAGTAATAATAATAATATTTTTTTATTTATACCACCCCTCCCTGGCCAGAGCCGGGCTCAGGGCAGCTAACATCAGTAAAATTACATAAAAACATAATGGGGGGGGGGGGCAATTTAAATTACAGGTTAAAATACAATTTAAAATGCAGCCTCATTTTAATAGTAGCCCATAGATCAAAACCATAAGGGGAGGGAAACATAAGGGTCAGACTGAATCCAAACCAAAGGCCAGGCGGAACAGATCTGTCTTACAGGCCCTGCGGAAAGATGTCAAGTCCTGCAGGGCCCTAGTCTCTTGTGACAGAGCGTTCCACCAAGTCGGGGCCAGTACTGAAAAGGCCCTGGCCCTAGTTGAGACCAATCTAACCACCTTGTGGCTCAGGACCTCCAAAGTTTTGTCATTTGTGGACCTTAAGGTCCTCTGTGGGACATACCAGGAGAGGCGGTCCCATCAAGTCCAGTCAAAGGTGCTCATCATGCTTTCAGGCCAAGGGAACCGGCGTTTGTCCACAGGCAGCTTTTCAGGTCATGTGGCCAGCATGAATAAACCACTTCTGGTGCAACAGGACACCGTGGTGGAAGCCAGAATGCACAGAAATGTCATTTACCTTCCTGCTGCAGTGGTACCTATTTATCTGCTTGCACTGGTATGCTTTTGAACTGCTAGTTTGGCAGGAGCTGGGGCAGAGCAACAGGAGCTCACCCCGTCGTGGCTATTCGAACCGCCAACCTTCTGATCGGCAAGTCCAAGAGGCTCAGTGGTTTAGATCACAGCACCACCCACATCCCTTGAACTGGTGGTGCAGGGTGCAAGGCACCTAGGCCCTGCTGCCAGAGTCCTCAGTTCAACTTCCCTTGCATGTTATAATGGAGCACCATCACTCTTGGCAGCAATCTCATGCTTCACCCCATTTCATGACCCCCCACAAATCATCACAATATTTTAAAAAAAGATAAATGGTGGGGAAACTGGGAAAAGTAATTCAGCACAACCCTAGTGCTCTCATAAAGGTTTCTCTGAACCCACCCCAAATAATGAGATGTTTTTAAGGGTTCTGTTTCTTTGTAAACTGATGTTTTCTTAAAATATACAAAACACAACCCCACAACGCATCAAGCAGGGGTGTTAGTGTGCTGGACCCTCTTCTGTGGAACAGCATCCCTGTTGAGATACAATAGCTCCCCACTCCTACCTCCCGGAACTTTCTGGAAACGATTGAAGACATTTTCCCTCAACAAGCTTTACCAGCTCGATGAAAAGGTGTTCAAAATATATCATCAGTTGTGTTTTGTACTTTTTAAGAAAACAAATCTTTTTAGTTATTTTATGGTATATTTGTAAATCACTTTCAGATGCATATAAAAGGTGATTTATAAGTTAATAACTAATCATAATAATCATTTTATTAAAAAAATATTTAACAAGGAGGGAGAGAAAAGCTCTACCATCCATAGATCCCAGTTCAAAGCAGATTATTAAATGGAACAATATTCTATTCTATTCTAAAAGGAGCCCATCAGATTCTTCCTCTCCATAATGCATAGTATTTTCTCACCACACATTGGCCGCCTTAGGCAAGAAAATGTACAATATAATGGTATCATGAGACAGATTACATTTCACTGCACATTAGTTGACATGGGGCTGCCATTTTGCTTTGAAACCTTGCATTGTAGTGGACTATAGTTCTGGTCTCAGTGATCTTCCTGAAGACAGCTTTAGTTTCAATTTACTGGAGACCAAAACTATTTTAAACCTACCTGAATGAGTTTCATAACATACTGTGATGGGATAATGAGCTGCTTGTGCGTAAAGCTTGATCCCTCTGGGTTTTGGCTGGTCAACCAACCTGAGTCTCTAACGGAGCCCCCAAAGCATGTCTCCGTCAGTCGCTGGTAGTATCCGACAGTGGGCGTCTACGGAACTTACTCCAACATAAAAGCTGTTTGACGGACATGCGCCTCCTGGACTCTCTGCGTGACAGCTTCCGGCGAGGGGTGGGGGTTCCTAAAGGGGGTCTTGTTACCTCCTCACTGTTCTCACTGGAAGTATCCCAGAGCCTCCCCTCTGACTCCCTTTCCCTTTGAGCTCCTGCTCTCCCCCTACTGGTTCCCTCTTCTGCTGCAGAGTCTCTCCTATTCTCCTGGAGCCTTTCTACCACCTGTTCTTCTGATGGCAGTTCCCTGACACATACATTCTCTGCACTGAGAGCCAGTGTGGTGTAGTGGTTAAGAGCGGTAGTCTCATAATCTGGGGAACCGGGTTCGAGTCTCCGCTCCTCCACATGCAGCTGCTGGGTGACCTTGGGCCAGTCACACTTCTCTGAAGTCTCTCAGCCCCACTCACCTCACAGAGTGTTTGTTGTGGGGGAGGAAGGGAAAGGAGAATGTTAGCCGCTTTGAGACTTCTTAAAGGGAGTAAAAGGTGGGATATGAAATCCAAACTCTTCTTCTACTACTACTACTACTACTATATTGGTATAGAGTCTATACCAATACTGACAGCCTAAATGTATCCTGATTCCTAATTTAAATTACTCATTAACAATTTTAAAAACCATCCAATTAACAACTGCTCATATTCACCAGACTTCCCTGTCTTGTCTTCATGCAATTGACTTTGGTTTGAAGGTTACAATTGTTAGTTATTTGATACAATGAGAGAGATGAAATATTGCAAGTGGACCAATTAAATTTATGTTCTGGAAGGGAATTAACTGGAAGTTTTACCAGCAAGGAGAGAGAAAGGGAAACATGACTTTTAGTACCATAACACTAGAGCTTGTCTATCCACAGAACGCAGAACAGCTTAATAAAGAGATTTTTATGGCTTAATAAAGTTAAGATCTTTCTTACAAGCCTGACTGCATGCAGCCTCACTTACTGCTAAAGAAATATGACTCGGCAATTAGAACTGTTAATTTATGAGTAATTGTGAATAGAATCTGGCATTCTGTGACCGTAGGGGGTTGTATCTAGTACAGCATGGAGCATCCCTCCTTTGGAATCATCAAGGACCACCCCTTGCAGTGTGGACGTAAATTATGGCTATATAGTATTTACAAAGTTGATGGCCCCCAGTTATTCTGCCTGAAATAATTTTAATTATAGAGTCCATTCACAGAACTTTAGCCCTTATACATTCAAAGCATTTAAACACATGTAGCAAACGTGGAGGAAATATTATCCCACCATTTAAAAAAAATGATTATGCCCAAACAGAGAAACATAGAAGCCCTTATGTGTCTTGGGCTATTTCCCCTCTGTTTCTAGGGGGGTGCCCACTGGTGATGGGCAGTGGCGGAGCTTCATGCTCCGGCACAGGGGGGTGGAGAGCAGGTGGGGACAGTGCTGGTGCGCGTCCCGGGGGCATGGCGTGCTGCCTGTAGGGGCGTGGTGTGCATCCTGGGGGTGTGGTGTTTCTTCTGGCGGTTTCTTTTTTTTCTTGAGAGGGAGGCCTGGAACATTTTGTCTCTTACCCTCAAGCACTGAAAGAGGTAGAGCAGATGGGTTGTCTTTTATATTGATTAGGCTCTGGGTGACAGACCCTCCAAATGTCCCTATTTATTTATTTATTTATACCTGCTTATCTGGCTATGTTTCCCCAACCATTCTGGGCAGCTCCCAACAGAATATTAAAAACACAATAAAACATCAAACATTAAAAGCTTCCCTAAACAAGACTTGTCTTCAGATGTCTTCTAAAAGTCAGATAGTTGTTTATTTCTTTTGACATCTGATGGGAGGGAGCACCACTACCGAGAAGGCCCTCTGCCTGGTTCCTTGTAACCTCACTTTTCACAGTGAGGGAACCACCAGAAGGCCCTTGGCACTGGACCTCAGTGTCCAGGCTGAGTGATGGGGGGTGGAGAGGCTCCGTCAGGTATACTGGAATGAGGCAAACCCTATTTTCCATGGATGCCCCTGATTTAGAGAAGCCTTCCTGGTTTCTGTTTTAATCCTGGAATGTCCCACTTTTCCTTGGATGTCCCTATTTTCACTGGAGAAATGTTGCAGGGTGTGGAGTTATCCAATCCCTGAACCGTCTGAAGGCAATCCTGTAGAGAGCCAGTGTGGTGTAGTGGTTAAGAGCAGTGGACTAGTAATCTGGTGAACCGCTCCTCCACATGCTGGTGAACCGCTCCTTCCCCGCTCCTCCACATGCAGCTGCTGGGTGACCTTGGGCCAGTCACACTTCTTTGAAGTCTCTCAGCCCCACTCACCCCACAGAGTGTTTGTTGTGGGGGAAGAAGGGAAAGGAGATTGTTAGCCGCTTTGAGACTCCTTCGGGTAGTGATAAAGTGGGATATCAAACCCAAACTCTTCTTCTTCTGTATAGTGAAGGTTTTTTTTAATGTTTAATGTTTTATTGCATTTTAATATATGTTAGAAGCTGCCCAGAGTGGCTGGGGCAACCCAGTAAGATGTGTAATAGTAAAATTATCATTGTGGAATGGGACGTCCCTATTTTCATCAGAGAAATATTGGAAGGTATGGGGTGATAACATGCAAATGGGATTTTCACCTCTTCCCTCAGGAGAGAACCCACTGCAATCCTCACATAAGGCAAGCACACATCTCTCTAGAAAGGGATACAAAAAAGCCAGTATAGTATTATTAACAATGAAAATTACATGTTAAAAGAGTACATTCTGTCTCCAGCTGTTTTTTATTATTCTCATTTTGTATATGTTTTGTAAATTTTTGTTATCCGCTCGCTCTGGCGTGCACATGCAAACAGTTTAAATGAAACCCTCTCTTTATAGCATTTAAAGTACCTCTAAGAGCTGAAAGAATTCACCTGAAATCTGCATTTCAAACAGGACTCCAGAGATGCTTTAAAGAGCACCTTAGTCTGTTAAAGTAACAGTGCCAGCACAACCCTCTTTATACCATTGCAACAGCTGAAATGAATAAATGCATTTTTAAGACCCTATTAAAATTAGCCCATTGTATTTAAACACCACATTTACACATCTTGTGTAATGCTAATCAGAATGGCAAGCAGCTACCAAGAGGTGCCTTGTCTGCCTGAGGTAAAATTTATTTTCTTGCGGAATGTAACATTTCCTATTCAAATGTGCCATCTGTTCCAGGCTTCTCTAACAAAACCAGAACTAAAGGGTGGTGCTATTTCATCCTGGCCTTCATTCCTTTTAACCCTTGCCACAACATGAAAAGTTTCCACGCCTTTATAGCCCAGCATCTGGAGAGGGCGCCCCCCCCCATTTTACAATCCAATGCCAAAACAAGTCATATTAACCAGCACTTGGCTCAGCAGTGGCCAAAGGCACGATCAACACTTGCATAGATCTGACACATAGGTGCTCAAAGTGAATGTGGAAAGAGGGCAGTGGGATTGCACATGCAAGACCTGCCCCCCAACACCCACTCATGAGACACAAAGGTCAGAAAGGGGCTCCTAACTACATTGAGCCAAAGGGGACTAGCAACCTCTGTGCAACTGGAAAGCTGGCCTTGCCAGGAAGCATAGGGTAGTGCAGAGGTTTTTTAACCTTTTTGGGTCCACGGCTCCCTTGACCAACTACATTATTTCTGCGGCACCCCTGTGGGGGCTCAGGAGCCTAGCTGTTGTTTAGTTGTTTAGTCATGTCTGACTCTTCGTGACTCCATGGACCAGAGCACGCCGGGCACTCCTGTCTTCCACTGCCTCCTGCAGTATAGTCAAACCCATGCTGGTAGCTTCGCGAACACTGTCCAGCCATCTCGTCCTCTGTCATCCCCTTCTCCTTGTGCCCTCCATCTTTCCCAACATCAGGGTCTTTTCCAGGGAGTCTTCTCCTCTCATGAGGTGGCCAAATATTGGAGCCTCAGCTTCACAATCTGTCCTTCCAGTGAGCACTCAGGGCTGATTTCCTTAAGAATGGATACGTTTCATCTTCTTCCAGTCCATGGGACTCTCAAGAGTCTCCTCCAGCACCAAAATTCAAAAGGATCCATTCTTCGGCGATCCGCCTTCTTTATGGTCCAGCTCTCACTTCCAAACATCACTACTGGGAAAACCATAGCTTTAACAATACGGACCTTTGTTGGCAAGGTGATGTCTCTGCTTTTTAAGATGCTGTCTAGGTTTGCCATCGCCTTTCTCCCAAGAAGCAGGTGACTTTTAATTTCGTGACTGCTGTCACCATCTGCAGTGATCATGGAGCCCAAGAAAGTAAAATCTCTCACTGCCTCCATTTCTTCCCCTTCTATTTGCCAGGAGGTGATGGGACCAGTTAGGTCACCCCTTGTCTGCAGAGCTGGCAGCCTCTCACCCTTTTTCAAACACCCTCCCTTGTGGAGTGTTCCCTCAGCCTCCTCTCCTCTCCCATCTCCTAGGGATTCCTCAGTCCAGCTACAGTCTCTGAGCTGCCCCCCCCCCCAGCCCCAAAGATACCTGTCTTCCCACAGTGGCCAGGGGTGCACGCCCTGGTCAGCCCCAGAGGCACCATTTGCCTGGAGAGCTTGTAGCCAGTGCTGTAACAAACAGTTGTGCAAGCCTTTGGGAGGCAGAGATGCAAGAGGGCATCAGAGGAAGGGAGGGAAGGAAAGAGGGACAGAGGCCAGTGTTGCCCGTGGCATGCCTGACCATCATTCAAGGCACCCCAGGGTGCCATGGCACACAGGTTGAAAACCACTGGGGATGATGGCAGTGGATGCTGTACACCCATCCCCCTGTACTTCCAATTCGACATGCTGCTTGAACAGCCAAACAGGGCTGGTGCCTCTAAAGTACATTTCATTAGACTGTGGAGAACATGTCCTCCCATGTTTTTCCTCATATTTAAGAGTGCTTTAAGCTCTCAGATGCCTGAGGAAAAGCAAGCTTAAGGAACGGGCTGCTTCTGGTTCTTGAATTCAGACTCAGCCAGAGTGGATGCTTGATCACGGTTACAGACATAAAATTTTAAGGATCACAACTCTGTTGTTAATACTTTCAGAGAAAAGGTTTCTAACTCGGGGAGATCAATATGTCGAAATAAATCTAAGAAAAGACCATTTGTGTAGGCCTTTAAAACACACTTTATTTCGTGCCCTTGAAGACATATTCCCCTGAAACTGTGTTTGTTGTTTGGCCTTAAGACTTACATTGAGTTAAAGTATGAGGGAGAATATTGAAGAATGATGCCTCGCTATTGGATAGGCAAGTAATTTGCAGCTCTGTGCTAGAGGCATGCTTTTCCATGCTAAAGAAACCCAAGTTCAATCCTTGGCATTGAAATTGGCAAATGCTCCTTCCTATGAAACCCTGGGGGGCAGCTGCCAATCATTGTAGACAATACTGAGACAGATGGACCAATGGTCTGATTCAGCATAAAACAGGTGCTCAGTTCCTATTTCCAGCTGATGGGTGTACAAAGGACTCATTATTGTTGCTACAGGGCTTCAGGTTCCGCTCTGCCTTAATGGAGACAGCCCCAACAGTGGGAGAACATTGGTGAAGGAAAAACAAGCATGATTGAGGGTAATCATCCTTGCAATTTTCCCCCAGGGATAGGGGGAACGGGTTTCACTCACAGTTCACTTCAGTACCTGGCTCTCACTCCGGCATGGAGGCGTTGAGTGCAAAAGCTGTTCGTCGGCCGAAAACTCTCCAATGCTGCCATTAAGAAGCAGAGGTTCTCCTGTTAATTAGAGCTTAATTGGACTAAAGTACAGGCACGTGCTAGAAGAGATGAGATCACAAACTTCAGAACAACCCAACTGCAAGGACTTTAAGGTTTGAACTTCAGATAAGACTTCATTCGGTGGAGGGAAGCCCCGCCCTAGGTAATTGATCACATGATGCAGTGCGCACACAGTGGCAGACGTGTAAGAAAGTAAAGAAATTTTGGGATGCAGTCTATAACGAGCTCAAAAGAATGTTTAAGATCTCCTTTAAAAAAACAACCCCAGAGAATATTAGGAACAGACATACCTAAAAAAGCGAGGGATATATTCTTGTATGTCACGGTAGCCGCAAGAGTACTAATTGCTACAAATTGGAAAAGGGGGGGGAAATCCTGACCAAACTGGAATGGCAAAGCAAACTCTTAGAATACGCTGAGTTGGCAAAAATGACTGGGAAACTGAGAGGTCATAGTGATCAAACTTTTATTAGACAATGGGACATGTATAAAAAAATACCTTAAGGAACATTGTGGTAACATGATGTCATCGGCAGGCCTTGAATGATTTATGTGATATCGTGGCAACTTATAGGATAATAAGTCATTAATGAAAATAAACAAAGGAAAATGAATAGTGTATCAGACGAAATAAGTGGTGGAGGCATGATGGAGTGACGGGAAGTCATTATGGACGTAAGAAGAATTTATCGTGATCTGATGTAACATATATTACTGTTTTTACTTTTTTGGATGAACTTTTGTTTGCTATTTCTTTTTTATTTCAATAAAGCATTAAAAAAAAAAGGTGCAGTGTGCACACACCATTTGAGTGGGAATGCCCATCAACTTTGTGGGGGCCCAGCCCCTTCAAATATTTTGCTTAAAACACACACACACACACACAATTATGAACTTACATTATGTTTAAAATGATATTTGGTGTGTGTGTGTGTGTGTGTTTATGTGTGTGTGTTTTAAGAAATTCCATTTTTCTGTTCCCCATTTGATGAGCATCAAAGCAGTTCTCTTCCCTGGCAAGCTTATATGCAGATGTTGCAGTCGCCCACTGGCACGGTTTAAAATAACACTTCAGTAGCTAGCATTGACCTCCTTCTGCACCAAGTAATAGGATTATTAAAATATTTATCCTTCTGCATTGTCGTTAAGGAGAAGCACACGAGACAAATTCAAAAGGTACAAATCCGGCACCTTGAAGAACATGTTAAGGTTCTTATGCACCTCTCCCCAGAGCGTGAAAATGAGCTTCTAATCATAAGTAGCAAACAGAGGAGGACTGAATTCACACAGGCAACTGCACTTGGCCCATTCAAACGTGGAGGTTTTCACTAGCACCACTTTATAGTTCAGTTCAGACACTGTAAAAGCAGCCAGACAAGATTTATTGCAATGCACTTCAAAACAGTCACCTGCCGTGGTAGATTCCAAGCCAAGGAGTGTTTGTGTTGTGATTTCCCTGCCTTCTGTTTCTGCTGTGTGCACTTAAATATGGCGTGTCAATTTGTATTTCACTTCAGGTGTGAAAACGCCTAAAGCAACAACTAAATAATGGAGCTTAAGAGCATGCATCTTGTGTTGCCCAGACCTGGTACTTTGGAAACATACTTCTGGAGCAGGGGAGGGGCAAATCCCCTGTGGTCACTGCTGGAATTAGCAGAGTGGTAGCAGGAGGACTGGGGAGAGGATTTTTGACACCTCTCTCTCTCACTCACCCCCCCCCCCCAAAATTTCCAACAGCCTCCATCACTGAGAGATCTGAAAGCCAAAGGGCATTGATACCATCTGGCCAGTGAAGCCTACAAGACTCAGAGAACATCATTGTTCAAGGGAGAAACGAGGAGATAAACCGTAGTGAGGCAGTAGACAGACTTTGGACTTGTAGAATATGCCTTGGGTCTTTTTTTATGGAGTTCTGAGATCCACCAGATGAAGGCAGATGTAAAATAATCGCTGAAATGGGGGTGGACCCACATGTGAAATAGTGGCTCAGGACATGGCTCATAGGGGCTCATGCACTCACTATGATGACCTGCTAGGATAGATGGCAGAATCCCTTTTGCTGCTGCAACCAATTGGGAATCAGAAACTCTTGTCGATCTATCTTGTTGACCTCATGGTAGGTCAGTGGATCATTCTCCAACCTTCTGCTCGATCCTGAATTTAAAAGGGTTTCATTTCAGGCTGCTTTAAATTGTCACCTGGTTTCCCCATGAAGACCATTCTAAGAACATATGGTTTGCAAGTGGTCTATAAACATTCCAGATGTGCAAAAGCACAAGGATTAGAATGGCATTTGCAGATCATGACACTGGAATATGCATACTAATGGACAAACGCTGGTATGAACTTTCCCCCTCTAGGTGACATTTAGCCTGCGAGCACTCCATGATCTACTCCTGCCTGGAAACCTATGTCCACATTGTGGAAGGATGTGTGGATCCAGAATTGGCCTCTACAGTTACTTACGGGCTCACTGTTTAGACCGTGTTCATGGAAGACAATCTTACTTGGCTATGAGTGATCGACAAAGAAGAAGAATTGTCCTCAAAATGCATCCAACAAGATGGGCAAGTGAAAAAAAAATCCATTTGATTACACTAGATCAAGGCTGGGGGGCCTTTGGCCCTCCATATGTTGCTGAACTACAACTCCTGTCAGCCCCAGCAAGCATGGGCAGAGATTATGGGAGTTGTAGTTCACCTGCATTAAGAGAGCCAAAGGCTCTATAACTTGCAGTAAATCTATACATGGAGTGGTTTTGTCTTTCTAGAATGGACACCTGTGCATTGTTTGTGGCAACTCATGCAACCGCATAGATTGGTTTCAGCACTAGCCAAGGACCTTTCTTTCTTTTCTTTTCTTTTTTGCATAACTTAAATATTCATAATATACCGTATGTTTCGCTCTATAAGACACACTTTTTACCTCCTAAAAAATAAGGGGAAATGTGTGTGCGTCTTATGGAGTGAATGCAGGCTGTGCAACTATCCCAGAAGCCAGAACAGTGAGAGGGATTGCTGCGCAGCACTCCCTCTCGCTGTTCTAGCTTCTGGATTAGCCACGCAAAGCCTCTTCAGAGCACGGGGAGCCTTCATCCCGCTGCCCTGAGGAGGCTTCACACGGCTACTCCAGAACAGCAAGAGGGATCACTGCTCCCTCTTGCTGTTCTAGCTTCTGGCTTAGCCCCTCAGTCCCTTCCCCCACCTTCCAGAAAAGCCCCCAAGAGCCGCGCTCCCTTTAAAGAGCCACGCGGAGCGTGTGTGTGGCACTTGGGGGCTTTTCCCCGAGAAGGGAGAAGGGACGCCCGTCACTGACAGGCTGCCCTTCTCCCTCCTCGGGGAAAAGCCTGCAAGCGCCGCACACATGCTCCGTGCGGCTTGTGAAAGGGAGCGCTGAGCAGAGCCTGGGATGCATACAGGCTCTGCTCAGTGCTTCCTTTAAAGATTTTTTTTTCTTGCATTCCCCATCTAAAAACTAGGTGCGTCTTATGGTCAGGTGCGTCTTATGAAGCGAAAAATACGGTATATAAAAACATGATCCATCTTTTCCTGGTTCAATGGTCCTCTTGAAGTTCAACTCTTCTCCAGGCACTGCACCACACTCTCCCTACAACCTTCCTTGCATCTTCAAACCAAGATGCAAAGTTTTAGAAATGTAACTTCAGACTATGATTGTGTGGGTGGGAAAGAATCGACTGAGTTTTCAAAATCAACATATATCATCACCACTGACTTGATGGTGTTTATTCAGACAACAAATTGAAAGAAAATGAAAAGCACAATATTAAAACAAGAAAGATGACCTTAATTTTCAGAAGACACAAGAAAATATATCTTTCTAGAGGAAGAAAATGAGCAGAACATGGGAGAAAGGAAAATTTAATTAGAGTTCGAAAGGGGCACGGGGAAAGAAAATTTTGATTTTATTCACAGTCATTGAATCTGAAGAGACAAATGTTAAATTTACTTTATCTAAAGTATGGAAATAAATGCCATGCTAGAAAACTTCAGTGGAGTTATTCATAATGTAGCTGGTGGAAGAGAACCACGAAAAGCACAGAACTGTGCAACTGAGGCTAAAACTATACATGACATTCAATCACAAATATGCACAGCTCAGGCATAATGGGAAACCCTATTTTCCTATTATGGAAAAGTCCTGCAATGAGCCTTGGATTTCTGAACTTTTTTGTTCCCTTCTTTCCACCTTCACATTCACAGGGAGGAAGTTAAATTTGTAATTTGGAACAAACCACAGCTTCCTATTACACCCAAAGTGGTGGGTATTCCAGGAAACAGTGGTTTGTTCAAACCACAGGTGGCTAACAAAGTGGGTTCTGAAACTATTGGTTGTTATTAATCATCGTAGCCTGAAAATAAGTTTCTCATATGTCAACAAGATGAGAAATTGGTTTGTTGCAAACTGAAAAAGGAATACAGTGGTACCTCGGGTTACAGACACTTCAGGTTACAGACTCCGCTAACCCAGAAATATTACCTCGGGTTAAGAACTTTGCTTCAGGATGAGAACAGAAATCGCACGGCAGCTCAAGTGGTATTTCAAGTTAAGAACAGTTTCTGGTTAAGAACGGACCTCCAGAACGAATTAAGTTCTTAACCCGAGGTACCACTGTACTTATTCCCCTCATGCGTAAAAGGAGATGCAGAGAGGTGAGCAAAGAAAGTACATTTGAGCCCAAGTTGCATTTTCTTAGCATGAAACTATGGTTTCCTGTTACATCTGAACCAGACTGTAGTTTCTTCTATTATTATTATTGTTGTTGTTGTTGTTGTTGTTGTTGTTGTTGTTGTTATTATTATTATTTACCCAGGCTGCAGTTTCCAGTGGGAATTCAGCAGGGGAGAGTGTGTGTGAAATGCTTGCTTAGAACTGAGACTTCCTAAACTATGGGATTTCCAACTCATCAAGAATTGCTGAAAGGCATAGTGACTGCACAAAATAACATCATTCAGAAGGTAATGAGGCATATAAAACAGTGGAAGAAAGCTAAAATTCCTAGAGTCATTATTGACAGAGAAATTGCCCTAGACTCTCCTGAGCTGTCAGGATGCGTCAGGGAGATTGACATGGCATGGGGCAGTCCTAAAGTATGCAGGGGCAGGGAATTTACACGTTCTATGGCAGGCACCAGGGACAAGGATGGATATGTGTCTAAACTAAGACAAGCACTTGCATTAGACTGGTCTGCTGCATTGCAACCCCTGGAGAATAACAAGGAGAGAGTTCCCTTGCAATTAACTGACATTGCCCAGAAAGCTAATACCGCGCTGAATATGAGTAGAGTGAATCAAAAGAAACTTAAGAGGTTAAAGATGGTGACCTGTAACAACAAGCTATGGCTGGAGGAGCAGGAAAATTGTGATAACCAGAACAATATTCACTAGAGAAATTTTAGCGAGGAAGAGGAGGGAGGGATGTCCCTTCATTTATCATAGGTTGGATAAAGGTCTCAAACATCAGGATTATTCTGGTTTCAGAAGCTGCAGAGAGAGCCCAACACATTTTGGGGCAAAGGCCTGTTTTGAAGGCATCTCCCAGGACTTAGTTGTCAGTTTTGAACATGTTCATGTCACAACAAAGTGTACAAAGCAGCACACAATTTATTTGAAATCAAATATGGCCAGGCAAAGCTTGAAATATATCAGGATATCTGTTCAGAACCATTTAAAATGTACTTGTCTTTCTGGCCATTTACATCATTCACATTGCGGGTGACGCTGTGGTCTAAACCACTGAGCCTCTTGGGCTTGCTGATCAGAAGATCAGCGGTTTGAATCCATGTGACAGAGTGAACTCCCGTTGCTCTGTCCCAGCTCCTGCCATCCTAGCAGTTCAAAAGCATGTCAAAGTCCAAGTAGATAAATAGGTGGCGGGAAGGTAAATGGCATTTCTGTGGGCTCTGGTTTCCATCATGGTGTCCCGTTGCCCCAGAAGCAGCTTAGTCATGCTGGCCACATGACCTGGAAAGCTGTCTGTGGACAAACGCCGGCTCCCTTGGCCTGAAAGCGAGATGAGCGCCGCACACCATAGTCACCTTTGATTGGACACAACTGTCCAGGAGTCCTTTACCTTTTACATCACTTTTACAGGAGGTAGGGACCCCCAGTTTCTGGAAGTTTCCCTTTAAACCAATTGTGCAGCACAAATGAAAATTGCTGGTAGCCACTGATGAAAAACAAGCGGAAAAGTTGCTGTGAGAGCTGGGCCTCCCTATTATTAACCCTACTGTTGAGGCAAAATGAGTGAGGACAGGAGACAGGATGAGATGTGAGGACTGGAGAAAAAAAATACCCTTTTCACAGTGCAGGATGAGCATTGCCACCTGGAAGGACACTCCTCAGAGGGCTCTGATACCCAAAGCTGCCCCTCATAAATAGTTGCAGTCTAGGCTAGCACCTTAAGTACAGCATTTCCATATAAGCTGGAAGGTTTCAAGCAAATGTCCCATGGTAGTAGAGGTCCCTGGAACTCCCAGATGTTCTCCACTGATCCGTATGTTTCCTCATGCATAGAGGTAGTTATCCATGCTGCTTCATCATGGAGAGCTAGCCTACTAGTCCTGATGTTCTACCTCCACAGATGGAGGCAGCTCATGAATACAAATTTCTGGGAACCACAATTGGGCAGAGCACAGTTCCATGCAGGTTTTGCTGTCAGGCTTTCCATAAACATCTGGTTGGCCACTACGGGAGCAGAATTAGATGAGTCTTTGGCCTGATCAAGCAGCCAGGCTCCTCTTATGCTCGCATGTTCTGAGAAGCGTTGCTGTGGCAATGGAGAAAAATATGATTTTAACAGCAGCTTTGGCACTTGAGTGGCGAGAGTCAATCTAATGTGAGGTCATCAAAGAGGAAGTTATAATAGCAGCCTAGGGGAAAATTGGGACCATGGCTTGGTCAAGAGTTTGAAGAGCAGATGACATATAGAGAGGAACTAAGTGTGGCGTTTAGAATTGCTGAGAAGAGGGAAGGAGAGGTTGCAGTTGGCAATTATGACCCAGATGGAATAGGACAAAGGAAGGACTGGCTCAAAGCTGACCCCAGTGCTATATGCCTTGATAGCTGGAAAGATGACAATGTGTCCATGACAGAGGTGTGAGAGGCTATCTATTGCCTCCCTTACTTCAAACAGAAGCCGTGGTTTCAAGTTGTCAGAAAAGTCAAGAGACAAAACAGAGCTGCCAGTGGAAATGGGAAATGAAACATTCTCTGAAGAGTTGACAAATGAACAGGTACATTTTAAAGACCGCCAACATGGGTTGTTATCCATCACCCCATTCCCAAAGCTAAGCATCTGCCTGGGGAGAAGCAAGCTTGCTGGATCAATCCATGGAAGGTCATAGCAGAAAATAGCTAGAATACCTCAGGAAAGAGTTCAAGTGAGTCCTCCGAAAATGGTCCTCTGTAGTATTTAATAAACCAGGCTTTTCCAACATGGCACACTCTATGTGTTTTCAACCACAAGGCTCATCAGTCCAAGCCAGCATGACCAACGTTCAGGAACAATGGGAGCTGTAGCACAGCAACATCCAAAGGGCACTGAGTTCAGGAAGCCTGATTTAAGGACTGAATTACTAGAGAGCAACATATATAAGATCGGTAAGGTTTAAACAGAGACAAGAGGCAGGAGGCAGACGGAGAGTGTTATAGAAGGGTGAAGAATTGAACAAAAGACCTAATTGCTGGCAAGTGGAATTCATAGAACCATAGAATTGTAGAGCTGGAAGAGAACTTGAGGCTCATCTAGTTAAACCCCTAGCAATGCAGGAATATTCAGTTGCGTGGCGAGTTCCCGTCCCCCACCAGGGAGAAATAAAAACACAGGACACCAAGAATTAAGGTTAATGGGTGAATTAGGCCACAACTTTATTGATTTCAGGAATGAGAGGTATTGGCTTAGGCATTGGTCGGCTCCAGCCCGATTGCTGAAGGGTTGGCACAGTGAAAAGAGGGTGAGCCCCGGCCACGCCGGCCCTAAATAGGGCAGGCCACGCCCCCCAGCCACCCAATTGGCTGGCTGGGTGGACGACGCGGCCGGGATTCCCTCGGTCTGCATGTGGGGTGGGCGTGAAGCCCACAACCCCACATCCTTGCCAGGTCCGGAAGTGGCTCTGTCCCATACGGGGCTTGAACCTGCACCCTTGGCGTTATCAGCACAGTGCTCTAACCAACTTTGCCATTGCTTAATCCACTCTCTTCCAGCTACTTTTTAATTAAAAAATGCCACTCGTCAACTGATTTTTACACTCTACAGGAAAAGATTGGGATACCCATGTTAACAACAGTAACCCACCTGCTTGGAACCTAGCGTAGCAGCTTTGAACCATCCAATGAGCCACTCCTGTACATGCACATAACACCATGTCATGTGTAATTTCAACCTGTGTTCAGTCTCTTATCATGAGGAATTTTAGGGGAACGCAACACTGATAAATTAGCCAAGTTAAAACCCACACAGTGTTATTTGGCGTTTCATATGTGCAGTTTTAACCGACTGTTATCTGCCATAAACCAGATAAACTAAAGTAATAATCCAAACCAGGCCAGTACAATTTGTGACCCACCAGACTGAATACAGCTTTTTATTGTGGCCTTTCAGGTGCTTCACAAACCTCCCTGTGTGCTAGAAGCAAGAACAGGAAGTTCATCAATCCCACGGTAGGCTGCATTAGCTTGGTGGGTCACCAGATGCATGCATGATCTAAACATAAATAAATTGCAAGGCATAATGATCAATGGTTTGGCAATCACCACGGCAATTTACTACACTACAGACCACCCAGTATGCTTAGCTTTTGTTTAAAAAGCCATTTTTTAATCTTCCAAGTCTATCACGGCAAGTCAGTTGCATTAGCCGAAAAACAAAACAGTTCTCTACTAGTCATTTATGATAATGGATTCACCTTTTAGCAGAGTTTCTGATCTAATTCCATGTTCTGCTATTTTATTAATTTCAGTCATACGAAACAGCTTTCTTTTTGCCTCTCTGAGAAATAAAGCAATAAATTTGGAAGTTAAAGATGACAGAAATCAGCAGAAGAGTGTCTTGCTTTTTCCCTTCCTATTCTTCTTCTTCTTTTCTTTTTCTTTTTCTTTTTTGTCAGCCATAAATTAGATAGCCTCGTGCAGAACAAACATCCCTGCAGGCGAAGCAATGTCAACCCATTTCCTCAGCTACACATTCCTTTCATCTCTTGCAGCATCCCAATGACGATTCCATGCTGTGCAATCAGGCGACAGACTCAATGATATTCATACCTCTCAGTGAAAAACATATCATCTTCTCAGCGCAAGATAGTCTTGATAAAATGGAAGGGCAAATACCTTGAGACGGCAGGCAGGCATTCCATTCCAGCTTGAGGAATCCAGGTGACTCGTTTTGCAAAGGTACCAAATTTTTCGTGGCCCTTTGGGGCAGAAGGAAGATAGTCGATACTCTGGACCACGCCCCTCAGGGCAGCTTTAAACCTGACACCAAAAAGCTGACGATAGATTCGTAAGTGAGCAACACATCCTGCATTTGAACTTCCTGTATAATGTTTGATGAAGGAACGTGTTCTTCGCTTCTGTCCTATAAGGTGCTGTACGTATGAGGTGCTCACACACCCCACCATGCCAGGTCAGGGTCCAAACCTGAGATCTAGGGGCAGTTTGGCCTATAGGCCCGTTGGGCCCCTGGTGATGCAGTGGAGGTGGGCAGAGGCTTCCCAAATATATTTATATACACAATTTTATTTGACAAATACCTTCTGCAATTTGCCTGGATGTTTAAAGAATGGCCTTTTATAGCCTCATTACTGCACTGGCTCTGTCTGGTACAGGGCCAGGTTAAAGATTATTGTATAAGTGTACAAAGCTGCACAGTTTAGGCCCAGGAGGACACACTATCTCCACCACATCCCATATGCCCCAAGCTGATTGCTGAGATCATCTTGAGGATCACTACTGGTGGCCCACCATGGACCAACCACACAACTCCTGTTAGGGAAGAGTTGTGCCTTCAGGGTAGTAAGTGTTAGAATTCCTGCTCCGTGACTGCAGTCATGGGATTTTTGTCTATCACATGACGGTATATGTTTTGACTCCACAGAGTGGGAAGTGACGGAGACAGGATGTTTGTGTTACTGTGTTCCGTGAAGTGGGACTATTGTCCTTTGTTCATTTTCTCTTTGCTGTCTGATGCTAGAGAGAGAGGGAACCATGTTGCAGTGCTCTGTATGTGTTTATAAATAAAGTAGATTAGCCAAAATGCTGAGTTGCTGAGGTCTGTCACGGAAGCTGCAAAGACTCTGTGGATCCCTAAGTGTGCCGATGTCTGTTGGCACCGGTTGCTGTGATGTTCAGGCTGAAGAAGGCTTTTGAAGCTCCCAAACGATCAACCAGGAGGGAGAGAACATGCCAGTTGGGCATGTGTCTCTGCCAGTGTCCTACTCGAGTGTAGGACAAGTTCCTGACAACAGGTTCAAATTTATGGAGCTCCCTCCCATTAGAAATCAAGCAGGCACTCCCTCTGCTAAGTTTCCGTCATCAGGAGACCTTTGTGCCCTAAGTGTTGCTCTGCTGTCCTGCCCTATGATGCTATAATTTATGTCTGAAATTGTGTACACTGTATGTTTTTAATTTTTCATAAGCCACAGTGAGACATGTGGTAGAAAAGCAGAGTATATATTAATAAATGTATACATTAATAAATGAAGACTCCAATGTAGGGAGGAATTCTGGATAGGCAGTAGATTGCACATAGAAGTTTGGGTTGTGATGGTATCCTTTATGCATAGATCTAGCACTTTGTGAGAGGAAGCACACTATCTTGTGCCATTGAGTGTTATGCATTAATTATGTGCCACATGAAGAAGTGCTCCCTTCTGTGTGCCCTAAAGCTACTGGGTTTTTTTTCAACTTAAGGGGATGCTCTTCAATTTTTCCACATGTACAATAAGGGCCAATGCCTTGGCATGCCATCCTTTGGCCATTTCAGCTGCCATGGAGATGCATCGGCACAAGGGCTGTGCATATAATATATTGTAAATTGGCTTTTATACTGGGATTCTAGTAAAGGTATATATATGGTCCCAGCTGTATTGGAAAGGATGCCGTTGTTTCTGTCATCCTGCATGCTACTCGATGAGATGGAAAAGCCAAGGTCATATTTTCTATGAAATGTCAAGCAGTCTCAAAATGAGGGCTTAACGTCAAAGGAAATTTAAAACAACATGCTTTAGCACATTAATCCTGTGGGATTTTGTGCTCGTGTCAGTTGAAATGCAAAGACCAGGAATAAAATGCATTGGAGGAAGCTGGTGCCATGGGTCACCTGCCCCACTGCTTTGCTTCACCCCCCTGAAGCCTGTGAGTACAGTGCAAACATCTGCCATAGAAAGCATTTGAGCATACAGCATTTGCATCCACATTATTCAGAACACCTATCATGCCGGTGCTTTCTCTCTCACACCTACCTGTAAGTATGCAGTAAGCCTTCCTCCATGAAGATGTGTTTGCTGTAAGCACGGACCTCAGGGGATGGGCACACCACACTGCAAGGCACTGGGATGGGCCTACTTAACACCAGAAATGGATGAATATGTCCATTTCAGTTTCTCTCAGTTTCTCCTTTGTCCGTTTTTATACCCAAATTTGTCACATTTCTGCATCAGTTTGCAAACTTAAAAAAAACCACATATGAAATTGTATACACATTTGTTTGCATTTCTCCTTACACATTTATTTCTGAAAGCTTCCCCCCCCATACAAATATTTATTATATTGTTTTCACAAATATACACATGTTTGTGTACCTGTTACTCTAACCCTCTGTCTGCGCACATCTTTTGATTGCAAAATTCGATAAAGTGTGAATTTTGATGGATTAGCTGCATTTTGGTTTATGGATTGGCTCCACAAGTGTGAATAGGTAGATTTACATTAAAATGGAAACGGAATGCACTTCTTCCTCTTCCGTAGTCAGCACTGCCCAACTCAGGTGTTGATCCAAAAAGTGCATGGTTACATGGCTGTAGAGACCAATATAGGACAGACATGTTTTATTGCAGCTGGGGCAGATGATGGTGTCCCGTTTCACCGGTGTAGATGCACCAGGGTGCTTCTTCTCTCTGTGCGACTCCCAGCAGTCATTTCTCCTCTGGTCATTGCTGTGGATACCCAACCTGACTGACTGTCTCCAAGCACCATAGATAGGCCTGCTATAAACACATATCTTGTGCTGCTATTCTGTTTTTATTTGTTATTAAAACTGCCCTGGATATTTTTTGAATTAAACAGTACCATAAAGAAATATGAAATGAACTAAAGAACTAATTCAGCTCTTTAGAGTGCCACTAAAGCTGCTGAGAATTCTCACACACAAACATGCAAGCAAAGTTCATGGAAGTATTCCTGCATCATTTTGCTCCTAAAGAATGTATCTGCTATGTTTTGTTTTTTTAAAAAAGAAAAAGAAAAATCATAGTTGGGTAGTTTGGAGTGGCTTGCCTCTGATTTTTCTCTCATCTACAATTTTCATTCCACTGCATTGAACAGCATTTTGATTTAAGTCTGCTCCTAGGAAAAGCTTCTTACATAGGCACCCACTTCAAAAGTAATTTGACTTGAGAAATAAACGATCACAACCCACTCAATAGCCTAATAGAGGGAGAAAAAAGATTATGTAAATATGTGTGACTTTCAGATAGAAGAAATGTTCAGCGAGGCTTGTTTACCACCTACTATTCTGACTCTTCCCTCTCCCCCAACACTATCACTTTGAGTTGCATTTTTGAGAAAAGCTATGCTTTTCCAAAAGCACACCCGAAACATTTTGTCATATATCTGCTTGAGCTTTCTAGTCTCTAGCTTCTAGTGAGTGTGCTGTGCTCTCTTTATGGGGTACATCACCATTCCTTTTGAGTAGTTTGGTTTGACTGGCCTTTCCTTCAGTATCTATCCCTGAGTTTTATGAGTTTTGCATTGAGTTTTGCTTACTTCCAAAGTCTTCCAAATAAGCCCTGATTTATGCCCTGCAGAGCTCATTATGCTGACTTGTTGTAAAGCGGAGATGGGAAAACTCTGGTCCAGTGCCCAATATGGCCTTCAAGTCTCCCTGAGCAACACACACAGTTACACTCATAGGCTCAGATTCTGCTGTTCTCCCTATTTGCATGTTTGAGCACTCTAGGGACAATGCCAGCATGGTCTGGCCAATGCCTTCCCACTGCTTCCTTGCCTCCTGCATGGTCTGGCTGATGTGCTGCTACTGCTTTCCTGTCACTGCCCTCTCTGGCGGGACTCCACTCCATCTTTGTGGTGGCAAAGAAGAAGAAGAGGAGGAAGAGGAGTTTGGATTTGATATCCCGCTTTATCACTACCCGAAGGAGTCTCACAGCAGCTCACATTCTCCTTTCCCTTCCTCCCCCACAACAAACACTTCTGTGAGGTGAGTGGGGCTGAGAGACTTCAAAGAAGTGTGACTAGCCCAAGGTCAGCCAGCAGCTTCATGTGGAGGAGCGGAGACGCGAACCCGGTTCACCAGATTACAAGTCTACTGCTCTTTACCACTACACCACACTGGCCCAAGACATTTTGGCACCTGAGTTTAACCACAACATGGCGTCCTCCTCCTCACCAGGGAAGAAGTGGTGAATGAAGATCTAAATCAGGAACAAGAGGGGTATAAAGATCTACAATGGGATCTGCTGCCCCTGTAGATTCTGCCACCTGAGTCAGTCGGTCACCTCACCTTGCCTCATGAGTGGGCTGGCCCTGTGATTGGAGCACAGTCATCCTTCTCTTACCACCTGTTGTCCCCATTGCTCCTGCTCTCCTCCCTGCTCTCTTAGTGTTTGTGGGTGGAGAGAGAGGGGGGAGGGGGAAAGAAAGAAAGAAAGAAAGAAAGAAAGAAAGAAAGAAAGAAAGAAAGAAAGAAAGAAAGATTGATTCACTGCTACAATAGCAGCAGCAGCAATGCTGGCAGATTCTCCACATCCCAGCACCTGGGCTTTGAGAAAGGTTCAAAGGGGGCATTCTTCAAAGCCAGACATTCTCAGCAATGTAGCCAAAAGAATGCCAGTTCTGCTCCTGAGATTTGCCACAACAGCCACAAACACTTTTAAAACGTAGATATATATTTTAAGAAGCTGGTGTCAGGTTTGCTGGTCACGCTGTAGATTTCAGACATTTGACCATTTGGTGGATGTCTGATATTGCCTTAGGAAAGAGAAGGCTAACAGCAACGTGGTTGATACTGGTTGGTGTTTGGGTCAGACGTCTGCTACTATATCTAAAACCATAGCTGATCTGTATATATTCTGGAGCTCTCACAGTCTACATCTTCTACAGCAACCCATCTGAAAGCCTCAAATTGGATAACATCATTGCTCTGGGAACTGTTGAGCATTTGGATGCAATCTTTACATCAGTCTGTTGCTGCTAATTTCACATTTTAATTAATTGTCTCATTGACACTGATTATATTAATGAATTAATTAATCAGTAGGTACAAATGTCTAAGTCATTAGGAACAGAACTCTTGTTATGAAGTGGGGCTTTCTAAATTTCAGCCTTCCTCATTTAAAATCTCTCCAGATAGATAGATAGATAGATAGATAGATAGATAGATAGATAGATAGATAGAGCTTTATGTTGTAAACCACCCTGTGGTCTCTTGATGAAGGGCAGTATATAAATTTAATTTATTGTTAATGTTATTTGTTTTAAATATACATTAATTTTAATGGAAAAAATAAAGCAGTTTCTTCCTGCCCACCATATTTTTAAAATAAGTGGGATTTTAAAAACCCTTCACCCTGCCCTGAATTGTTTTGGACAGATTCAGGATGTATGGTCCCCAGGTCTGCACCGGACAGATGGGCCTGATCTGGGCACTATGGATTGAAGCCACGGGTTAGAATGGAGATCTGTGCACAGTCCTAATTTGAAGCATATTGGTTAAAGGTTAAAGGGCTGCTTAGCTGTGGCAGCCAGAGAAAAATAGAGCTAGCCACTTGGTAGCAGAAGTGAATGTAAGAATGAGGAGAGGGCTGGTCAGCTTGTTTACATGACTTCTTGCCGAGTGCAGTGCAGGCTACAGCCTGTGCTGTCACACTTAACTACTTGATTTTGGGTTGCCAGTTTCAGTGGTAGCTAGCCCTGTGAAATTTGTATATAAATTGGGAGCGTGGATGCTTTCTTTCTTTCTTTCTTTCTTTCTTTCTTTCTTTCTTTCTTTCTTTCCATCATTTTTTTGTCCTGTCATTCCTGTCCAAAGAGCTATGAAGAACCAATGCATACCATCAAAGTTATCTCACATCACTGAGAGCAACATACTGTAGCAAAATGATCAACAAAAAGCTCAACAACTTTGACTGGGTAGCCAAAAAGTCCTGCAGGGGCCAAACGCTGACAAAAGTCTTGTGGCAGCCTTTTGTGGTGAAAACCTCACTTTCCTCAGCGACCCCAATACAGAGTACTCGGCACCCTAACCCATGGGGTCACGGGGTCACCCAAAACCCAATGTCGTCTGATTCACTCCAAACTGGTCTTGGCCTACTGGCCTAGGCCAACTGGATTGGAGCATCTGGGCTTGACGAGGCATGTGACCCTCACCTCCTCCCCAAACTTGCGAGCCCCACCTAGTCTTTGGGCCCTTGCCTGCCTTAGCCTCCTAGAGTGTACCTCCCACTGCTCCTTTTGCCTCAGAACCCACCTTGTTCTGGCCTGAAACCATAATCTACAACTGTGTCCATTTTCTAGTTGAAGGACTTTCCAAACGAAGTCTGCTTTGCAGACATAAATCCATAAAAAGGAAGAGCAGGGAGTTTAATTTGCTCATCAACACTTAGGCAGCAGACTGAGGAAGCACATTAAGTCTCCCCTCTATATTTCACAATGTATACTATAGTGAATCATTTTATAATTTGCATCTATACACAAAATATGCAAATTTTATTCAGATCTCTGCCCTCTTTTTGAGAATTAATTTCCCCTTTTTTGGTGATGAACAAGTGGTCACTCTCCCTATTTGGGTTATGTCTTACTTGGATTCAGCTCCATATATTCCTGAATGTGGGAAGGTGTGTATTCACTCCAGAGTCCAGCCAATCAGAGAGCAAGAGATTGAGAAACAGTTTCAGGGATGTTTATAACTGAATTCAGATTGCCAAGGGAAATGTTTATGGCTAGTCTTAAGTAAATATTATCACTCTACCAAGTTTAATTAATACCGAAATCTGTTGGTGAGTATCCGATAAACAAGCACTTGACCAGTGTAATTTGAAATGAGTGTAATTCGCATTGATTTTTATCTAATACAATTAGATAAAACCAGCACAATGTAGCTGTAATTACTGAATGGGCCCATAGTTCTTTCCTTTCTCCCCTGCAGAACTCTCTTCCAAAACCATGGATTTGTGGTAATCTGCTATGCATTGCAGGTGTGTTGACTTAGCAAAGCTTACACATTCTTGTGATTAAATGGAAGTTAGAGGTGTGATGGGAAGTGAATTAGAAGCCTAATCCAAAAGCAAAGAAGATAATAGGAGCTTTTCACCTGACTTTCAAGGTTCATTAAAGTACAGTTTATCAATTACAATGGTTCCCCTGATCACCTTATTCTCATTCCTTCCTAAGTAGCTCATTCAGCACGGACTGTTCACAAGTCTCAGTAGGGAATTTCAGCTCCTTGTAAGTTATGTTCTTCCTTAAGAAGCCAATGCTTATAAGTTCTTAGAACTTCTTAGCCTTGTTACATGGAACCCAAAGTTCTTTCCTTCTCTCTTTTTTTTTAATAAAATTTTTATTAGGGGTTTTTACAGAATAAAGTACAAAGACAATAAACAACCTTACTTTTATCTCAACAGAGTTTCATAACTTCTTTGGACTTCCTCGCATCTCCCGCTGCCATTTTCATCATCATAGATTTTTTCCATGCAATTTATCATCTAATTTGCAAATTTTATAACCACTTATTTAAATATAGTCCTCTGCAAATTAATTTCTCTTAATCTCACTTTACATCCCATTCCGATCCGATTTTGTGGTGGCCAATTATTTATGATCAAACATCCTACTTAACTTTCCACCAAATCACAGTATTTTTGTAAATAAGTCTTAAATTTCCTCCAATCTTCTTCAACCCTCTCTTCTCCCAGGTCTCGAATTCTGCCAGTCATCTCAGCCAGTTGCATATAGTCCATCAGCTGCATCTGCCATTCTTCCAGAGTGGGTAGATCTTGAGTTTTCCACTTCTTGGCGATAAGTATCCTTGCTGCTGCTGTTGCGTACAAAAAGAATGTTCGATCCTTCTTTGGCACCATCTGGCCGACAATGCCCAGGAGGAAGGCCTCTGGTTTCTTAAGGAAGGTATACTTAAATACCTTTTTCAGCTCATTATATATCATTTCCCAGAAGACCTTCACCCTGGGACAAGTCCACCAGAGGTGAAAGAATGTTCCTTCATTTTCCTTACATTTCCAACATTTATTGTCTGGCACATGGCATATTTTGGCAAGTTTAACTGGGGTCATGTACCACCTATATATCATTTTCATTACATTTTCCTTCAGAGCATTACATGCCGTGAAGTTCATCCCCGTGGTCCACAACCTTTCCCAATCCTCAAACATAATATTATGCCCAATATCCTGTGCCCACTTTATCATGGCCGACTTAACCATTTCATCTTGTGTATTCCATTTCAACAGCAAGTTATACATTCTTGAGAGTACTTTAGTCTTAGGTTCTAACAATTCTGTTTCCAACTTCGATTTCTCCACCTGGAATCCTAACTTTTTATCCTTTTTAAAAATTTCTTGAATCTGAGCGTAGTGTAACCAGTCTCGCACTTTGTCTTTCATTTTTTCCAAACTCTGCAATTTCCAATTATTGCCCTCTTTCTCTATTATTTCCCAATATTTCGGCCATTTGGCCTCCATATTGGGTCTTTTTCGGGCCTTAGCCTCCAGAGGTGATAGCCATCTTGGAGTTTTATTTTCCAATAGGTCTTTGTATTTTGTCCAGACATTAAACACTGCTTTCCTGACAATATGGTTCTTAAGTTCTTTCCTTCTCTCAAGGAAGTACCTGTGGTATCAAGGATGCTTAAATTTTCCCAGTGTCCAAGCCTCATTATTTTAGAAGTCCTCTGTAGGTGGTACATTGCCACTGGAAATGCCATCTGGAATATACAGGGTGATTCATAATGAAGTACAGTGGTACCTCTAGTTGCGGACTTAATTCGTTTTGGGGTGCTGTTCACACCCCAAAAAGTCTGCAACAAGAGCACCTCTTCCATGCAGATGTGCAGCGTGATCAAGCTCTTCTGCGCATGCGCGCGTGGAGAACCCGGATGTAAACACTTCCGGGTTTGCTGCGTTCATAAGCTGTAAGTCTGTAACAAGAGTGGAACGCAACTAGAGGTACCACTGTATACAGTTTCAACACACTATAAAAAAAGAAGAATGTAATATATATAGTGTTACCTCTAACAGAATTGTAGGGGAATGTTTAAAGATTTTTTTTAAAAAAAAAACCAGCCACAGATGTTCTATGTAGACACCCTTGGTCACACAACACACAAAGAACCGGTAATCCATTTCTGGCCAAACGCAACTCACCCCACACATTGATTTTCCTGGGCTTCGTTGAATGGCGGTGCAAACACTATTGATGATACACACGGTTGTCCAGGACATCTAAGTTTGCACAAACTGCCTGTAGTTTCAATTTTTTATGCCAATTGTAGATACATTTTCTGCTCGGAGATTTTTTTTTTTCCGAATCGCAATCAAAAATGTCATTGCACAACAGTTACAGATTCCTTTTTGCTTAATTCAAGAACACAAAATGCCTTCTCCACTGCAGACACAGCCATTTTGCCTGACTAGTCACATGACGTGAGATATCGCCTACATCACTTCTCTCAGTAGCAGAACACAAACTTTATGAGTTCATCTACCTCACGGTTCGCAGTTGTGGTCCATGTTGTCGCCTGTTACTGTCTTACAGCATCTGGAAACAGTATACTTTATTATGAATCACCCTGTATTTCATTTTCTAAATGCCATTGACACTAGCGCACCTGACATCAGAACTGTTCCATGCCTACTTGATATTGTGACCTTAACACAAGTGTACAGCTCACAAACAGGAGGCAATTGTAACTAATCTTAAAGTAAATGGAAAAAGGAGCTTCTTCAGTTGCACACACATGGTTCCTGCCTGAGATGACAGACAGGCACTACCAGTCAGTGTAGACTGGGAATAGGGAGTTTGTGGCTCTCCAGGTGTATAGCCCCAGTCAGTATAGTCAATGGGTCAGGGATGAGTGGACTTGTAGTCATAGGAGCCAACTCCTAGTGGCCGTTGGGGCTTCAGCCCCCACAATAAAATATTTGAGGGTGCCATCCGTCCCCCCAAGTTAATGGGCATTGAACATATGATTGGGGATATTGGCTATGATATGGATGGACCCATGCAAAAATATCACAGCAGCCCCATGGTCTGTGAATGTTCAGTTTGAATCAAGTCCCTTGCGCCTATATCACATAGGGTCTGGAGTAGACCTGTTTCTTTTACTTGCCTCTGCCTTAAGAGTAAGAAGCGGATTCCAAAAATGAGTGAAAAGTCGAAAAGGGAAGAAATAGTAAATGCATTAGAGGGGGTAATAAGCAGAGAAAGAATGGCGTAAAGTGAGGGTGATAAAAAGATAAAACTGAAGTGTGCACTCAAGGTGGAAATGAGCTTAATAAGAAATTAACTTTGGATTTATAGATGCTAATAAAGGAGGAAGTAAGATCGTTAATACAGGGTTATTAAAGTGCCTACATCCAACAGCAAGATCCTTAGCAAAGAAATGAAAAGTCTCAGACCGTATGCATATAGATAAATGTGTGATATTATGAGCCTAACTGGAAGTTTGCTGGAAGATAACAATAAAAAAAATGTATCCCTACCAAGAGGTTATAATGTTTTTTAGAAGAGGCAAGAAATCTAATGATCCCTTGACAATTGAGACACAGAGAGAGGGCACTTTAAGAATGAACTAAGTGGAGGGGACCTGCTTGATCATCCTCACTAAGCATCCTCACTGGATGAAATATACTCAGAGTTGAGAGTGGATTTCATGCTCTTTATTCAGCTCATAGTGGTGAGGAGGAATGGAAGTTCCCCCAGAATGTCTGCTTTATATACATTATTTACACAATGGGCCCCATGTGATTGGCTAATTCCAGGATTCACCTGTAGGCCAATCAGGTTGCAGATTCACTTCCACCTGGAGCTGAATTGAGTGGCTCCTGTGGTCCAATCAGACTGCTGCATTCTGTACCCTATTGTTCTAGGACCAATCAGACTGCTGCATTCTGGACCCTATTGTTCTAGGACCAATCAGACTGCTGCATTCTGAATCCTATTGTTCTAGGATTCAGGACCAATCAGACTGCTGC
This sequence comes from Podarcis gaigeae, assembly GCF_964106915.1. Lineage (NCBI taxonomy): Eukaryota > Metazoa > Chordata > Lepidosauria > Squamata > Lacertidae > Podarcis > Podarcis gaigeae. Next base: position 23,984,388 of record NC_139680.1, read on the forward strand.
CTTTTAGTACATAATACTGGAGATTCAAGAAGAGCATTGGCAGGCCAGCTTTGTGAAAGACAGGCGAGGGCCCAGGACTCTCTGGCTAGTGTTTTCTGCAGCTCTGCGGAAGTAGCTGCAGGCCAGGGGGCCAGGTTTTGCCAGCCAAGAGAGCATATATGGTCTTCCTCTTCCTTTTATCCCTATTGCAACCCTGTGAGGTAGGCCAGGCTGAGAGGCAACAACTGACCCAAGATCATCCAATGAGTTTCGTAGCCAAGTCCCAATCCGATGCTCTAACTTTTACACCACACTGCCATATCCATCTCCTAGCATTATGGACATTCACTTGAGACGCAACCGCATGTTAGCTGGATACATGGAGGGAGAGCAGGCTTATACACCCTCTCACAAAATTGCAGTCCCTGCTAGCCTCAACACTTTCTTTTCCTTTCCTTTTTTGCTAATCCATGGATTTACAACAGTTGTGATTCTCACTGATGGCTCCTATGCATGAGTAAATAAACTGAAGATTATGAACCTCCAAGAGATCTGCAGATGAACGGTGATATACAAATTTTAGCAACAACAACAACAACAACAATAATAATGCCCCTTAGTAGAAAAGGAAGCATGTCTTGATATCTTATCTTTAAAGCCGGTTTGGGGAACCATTGGACCAATGGCCAGGAATGTTGGGAGTTTTATTTTTAGCAATATCAGGAGGGCTACAGGTCCAACAATGTGAAATCATTGCAAAACTACAGTCAGATCTATTATTAACTGAGCCAGGGACATAGCGTTCAGAGTATGTATGAACAACAACAAAAATCCTCCTTGACTAACAAATATATATATATGTGCTTTTTTATATGGAATAGAAAGAATCACTTCCAGAGCAAAAAAGAAGAAGTTGTGGTTCGAGGACCCGATCCCCAATTAGTGAAATGAAGACACACGGACACGTAATATAAGGTTAATAGGCAAGAAAAGGCCACAACTTTATTGATTACAGCAAGTGAAAAGGTATTGGCTTAGGCATTGGATCACGACAATTGACTCCATCCACTCGAAGAGGGGTGAGCCTAAAAAGGGGGTTTATTCACCAGTAGGTGGAGCCTGTTGGTGCTAATCCAACTATAAACTCTCCCCTGATGTCACCGAGGGTCGTGCCATGGCCCCCCGCCACACAGGCATTGGACAGGATCCACGACCGCCGGATTCCTTTAACGGAATACCCAAAATTGAAGGCGTAGGCGATGGCCACACCTAGCCCTTCCACACACCACAAACACATTCCAATGCCTAACCGCCACCTGAGCCCAAAAGGCTCGCCGCCAATACCCTCACAGCTGTAACTAATCCCTAATACTGCTGATGATGCTACCTAACCAAATATCGTTCCCCCGATCTGAAAGATGAACCCCATCATCCCGGAACAAGGCCTAATCGCTTCAAACCCCGCCCCCTCCAAGCCACCCGATTGGGGGCTTACCTGTGGGCGAGGTGTGCCAGCCAGGTGAGTGGGGGGAGTAGGGGGCAACGCCCCCTGTATGAAGCAGACATCGGGTCCCGCCCACAACCCCTCCCCTCTTTGCAAGAGGAGAGGCTCCAGAAGACCTATCATGGTTTTCCTGAAAGTGCAAAATTAATGGAACCTCCAAGATCCCCGTGTGAATCCTGGCTTTATGCCCAGTGGTCCTCAGTTTAAGTCTGCTGCTGCTGTTATATGTGGGGTGGGTCCATTCATCTGAATGGAGAGAAATGAGTCGGATATGCATTTATCCACTTGCACAGATTAGATACCTCTGCTGAAGTGAATTCTTATTGGTACAAAGAGTCCTGCGCATTCCACACCTGTAAGCGAGGCCTGACTCAAGAACTGTGCCTGTAGCTGCCAATCAAGTCAACGTTCCGCACGTAAACAAACACAAGAGACATTAAAAATATGTCCAGGTGTTCCCTAATGGTGCTTCAGTTAAGGAACTGCTTTTGAACTTCAGTTTTTGATGAAAGGGGAATAAATACAAAAATAGAAACACATTGCCAGACTCAATAAAATCAAACTGGATCAAGCACTTAAAAGGACAGACAAATTAGAATCATTAAAGAAGAGCTGCTTATGAACGCAAACAGCCAATTTGCCACCTGCAAGAGAAACTACAAAGAATCTGGAAGATTGCAAAAGACTGTATCTGCTTACAGATATGTTAACGCATGTACACTTCCTCAATTTTTTAACGACGTGTAAACAGTACCCACATGCAGGAAATATTTGGCCTAACAGTGGGAAAGCTTTTGTAAATATTAGTTAGGGACGGGATAAAATCTGAAATATGTGGTCCCCACATAAATTTAATAAGGAGACTTTAGCTCAGCTTCAAAAAGGAAATTTCCAGTGTTAAACCTGCTTTGTGTCCTTTGAGGCTCATGGTAGCAGACTTGTACATTGAGACCTGTGTCTGTCTCAGTCACATATAAAGCAGAAGTTCTGATTGTTATGGGACGCAGATGGCGCTGTGGGTTAAACCACAGAGCCTAGGACTTGCCGATCAGAAGGTAAGCAGTTCTAAAGAACGTCAAAGTGCAAGTAGATAAATAGGTACCACTCCGGCGGGAAGGTAAACAGCGTTTCCGTGCGCTGCTCTGGTTTGCCAGAAGCGGCTTTGTCATGCTGGCCACATGACCCGGAAGCTGTACGCCGGCTCCCTCAGCCTGTAAAGCGAGATGAGCGCCGCAACCCCAGAGTCAGCCACGACTGGACCTAACGGTCAGGGGTCCCTTTGCCTTTGCCTTACTCTGATTGTTACTGTGAAAGGAGCATGAGGGTGAAGAGGACTGAACTTTCCATCCAGCATCACTGACTTCCCCATATTTTCTCCCCAGAAGCTTTTTTCCCAGTTGGGTTCATTCCCCAAACTGAAGCCCAGCTGAGAGCAAAGTAAAATCAGGGGAGATGGTGTGAGAAGGTAGGTAAGCTGTTGGCAAGATTGAATCTTGTGCCCTAGTTTTCTTCTGCCCTGCGCATCCCTTTTCCATTTGCATCGTGTCTTTTTAGATTGCAGGGCTGAAAACTGGGCCTGTGTTTGTTTTTATTGGCCTTGATTTGCCAACTGCTCTGGGAGAGCTTTTCCAGCTGAAGAGTAAGGTATAAAACGCTTTGAAATATTATTCCAATCATAATTATAGCAATAATTATTAAACAACTTAATAAATGATAATTTGAGCCCGAGGGAGAACACTTAGGTGAAGTGGAGCATGTAACTTGCATGGGAAATGAGAAATCCTGAGCTACTACTCTGACAGATGCTGGCAGCATAGACAAACATGTGTTTGTGACATGATATTCCTCAAAACCAGATAATTGTTGGTCATGTGATGCATTGCCCTCTCTTTTTTAATTGAGTACCTGATCATTTAACTGGTCATTGAGAAAGAGCAGGAATATGCCCACTGTCCTCACCAGGTTCAGCTTTCACATATGGGAGATGCTGACACCTCAATCTGTATGTGTGATCCATTAGTTAGGAAAATCAAGCTCCTATGTCCAGAGTCTACAAGCTCTGACCTATTTGCTCAGCTCTCTGTGGTGATACCAGAATGTTGGTTGTGGCTGCAAATATAACATTTTAAGTGTGTTTTAAGTGCATTCTCAGATAGGCTCCACCCCTTTAACTATGCAAAGAGCGGGCAAGAGTGAAGATTGCTCACTCACAGTCCGCTCTGCTGGCTCCACCTCCCCCCATCACGGATAGGTTCATTTGAACTTAGCTTTGGCAGGAACCACAAAGGGCTGTGACGTGGGGAGGCGGACCAGAAACTTCTGCCGGTGTCTCAGGGATCGGGGGTGCTGTGCGCAGCCAAGCAAAAGTGCACTCTCTGGTTGGTGGGAGAGCGGTCATTATACAAATGTGACACTAGATAGTGATGGTGAGCTTACGGCAAATTCAATATATATTTTCAAAATATGTTTTTTTAAGCATTCTCATAGCGTTTTTAATGTGTCTAGATTCTACCTGCACAGCTTTGTGTAAGAGTCTTAGTAGAGACATCAAGATATTTGCAATGCAGTGTTCTGTTATATATACAGTTGTACCTTGGAAGTCAAACGGAATCCGTTCTGGCAGTCCGTTCGACTTCCAATATGTTCGGAAACCAAGGTGTGGCTTCCAATTGGCTGCAGGAAACTCCTGCAGCCAATCGGAAGCCACAGAATCTGTGTCGGACGTTCGGTTTCCAAAGAACGTTCACAAACCGAAACACTCACTTCCGAATATGCGGCGTTCGGGAGCCATAAATGTTGACTCGCAAGGTGTTCAACTTCCAAGGTACGACTGTATATCTTTCACCAGCTCAGTTAGGACTGACACCCCCACCAAAAAAGCAAAACCCATCGTTCTCTGCTGCTCCATTTGCAGGCAGTGAATTTGGGTGGGCATTTGAGAGAGTTGGAGGGGAAACAAAATTATTAGAAAATTTAGAGATAGGTTTGCCATCTGTTTCAGACATGCTGTCAAAAGCACCAGCAACAACGCAATCTGGCAACCTGGAACCTTAACTGACAAAATGCAAAATTCAGTACTATATGAATCAAGATATGTGGACGTTCAGAAAAATTATTGCTTGCATTACTAAAGGGAAGATTGAGTCTGAGATGGGCAGATCATGTTTACTGCAGAATGGTCCTGGCCCAATAATGTAAAAAATGCCTACGACCCTGGCAGTTGACATAGACTTGATCATAACAATGTTCTGTAAAAGTGACACTGCAGATCTTTTTTTCCTTCAGTGGGATTATATTGTCACTTTCTACACTCCACTGGAAGCTCAACTCTCAGACTGCTTATTTTAATACAGATCTCATAAATCAAAGGCTCAAATTCAATGAAAGCAACAGAACACAAAAGGGGGAGAAAGCTTTATAGGTATCACAGATATAAATTTTGAATGATAAAAGTGATTTGCCAGCAAGCCTTTAATCAAAGGTGTCCTCATACAAGCAAAGGCGTAATTTGATTTTGATTTCAATACATGGAGCTCCAATGGCAGGTATCTGACACATTACAATACAGATTTGATCTCTGAGGCAATTAAGAGGATATTGTTTTATGAGAGAAATGGGAATTCTTCTCTGCTGCACAAGAAATGCAACAAACAAAACAACAACAGGTTCTTTAATGGGGAAGCAACTTTTATTAAAACTCACACTTGAGAATAAATAAATAATTTTTCTGCTGCAAATTCAGTTTCGCCAATGAACATATTACTTTTCTTCCGCCACATAGGGAGGTTGTCAGCAGCAGCAGATCACACATATTTCTCTGCTATTCATTTGGAACCAGCAAAAAAAATGGAATACAATGCCTCTGATGAACTTATTATATGTGAGATAGCAGTGTGTGTGTGCTTGTGTGCACATGTGCCCTTGAATGCAAAAGTATATTGGGGACCAAACTATTCCTTAAGCCAGGGAAAGGGGACACTGTGCCCTTGCAGATGTTGCTGGACTCCAACTCCCATAATCTCCAATTATTACTCAATAGGCTAGGGCTGATAGGAGTTGGAGTCTAACAACAACTTCGGGGCCACAGCTTCCCTGCTGATTCCTTAAGCAAAATGTCTAGGTGAATGTCAAGGTTCCCGATTTTGAAAGAAGCAGAAAGAGTTGCCACAATGCAAGCTAAATACTGGAGAGAGGGAGGGTTGGATTCCACTGTTCCCTATCGTCATACCGAGGACTCAGAAAACGCCAAGTCAAAATCATGACACCTGATATTATTGGGATATCCAGTGATTGGCAAGTTGACAGCCCACTCCGCCTGTCAAACTTGGCCCATGGGAAGCGAATGGGGGAGGTGAGAATCTGGCCTACCCCTGCCATGTAACTAAAACTGCTTTATATTGACAACTAGCAGGGAAAGCTAATTTGCTGCCTGTCTGTTCATGTTCACAAATATAAGGCGTAGTAAGTTGAACTGAAAGGGACGCGGGTGGCGCTGTGGGTTAAACCACAGAGCCTAGGACTTGCTGATCAGAAGGTTGGCGGTTCAAATCCCTGCGATGGGGTGAGCTCCCGTTGCTCAGTCCCTGCTCCTGCCAACCTAGCAGTTCGAAAGCACGTCAAAATGCAACTAGATAAATAGGTACCGCTCCGGCGGGAAGGTAAACGGCATTTCCGTGTGCTGCTCTGGTTCGCCAGAAGCAGCTTAGTCATGCTGGCCAAATGACCCGGAAGCTGTACTCCGGCTCCCTCGGCCAATACAGCAAGATGAGTGCCTCAACCCCAGAGTCAGTCAGGACTAGACCTAATGGTCAGGATCCCTTTACCTTTACCTAAGTTGAACTGAAAGAACTGGTACTTCAGCAGACAAAATTGCAATATGGGGTGCCACTCAGATGTGTAAGCCCCACTCTTGCCTTTACAGGTTTAACTCCTATGTTACATAAGACTATGGCAGCTACCAGGAGTGGCCCATCCTGTTTTGGTGCCTGAGCTGAAACAGGAAGGTGCCACCGTCCCATCACCAAAGCCTCACCAGGGTTGCGTGGTGGCAGCTTCCTGCCATGGCGGCTATTGCCACTGCAACAATGTCAGTCCTCATAGCTGCAGCATGGGCAAGAGTGAATGTAATATTCTGCTCCATATCCATCAGTTGTGACTGTGTCCCGGTAGAAGTTGTGTTTTGCCCACATTCTTTAACAATGAATGACAAGCACAGCAGTCTACAGAACTGTGGAAATAAACCTTCCAGAATACCAGCTTTTGTATTCCCATCAGAAAGATTCTGTGTTTGCACACTGGGGGATGTAATGGTTTATCAGTAATTCTCATCAATATATCTTTCCATCTATTCTAGGCATAGTAGGCAGAATTTTTTTTTCCTCAAACCTAGTACATTTGAAAGGGGTATGTGATTATATAAAGTTAGGCAGCCTTTCTGTAGCAGAGTTCCCTGATGTGCCTGCAATTGCACTTCTGCATAGTTTTTGCTTATTCGGCTTAACGTCAGCTGTGTTCTGATATCAGCTCCTCCAGGACACAACATGCTTTCATAACTTTTTTGTACATCATGTGGATGCACATCCAAACTCGGTGCAGTCAGTGCTACAGTCATAGAATTATAGAATCATAGAATCATAGAATCATAGAATCATAGAATCATAGAATCATAGAGTTGGAAGAGACCACGAGGGCCATCGAGTCCAACCCCCTGCCAAGCAGGAAACACCATCAGAGCACTCCTGACATATGGTTGTCAAGCCTCTGCTTAAAGACCTCCAAAGAAGGAGACTCCACCACACTCCTTGGCAGCAAATTCCACTGTCAAACAGCTCTTACTGTCAGGAAGTCCTTCCTAATGTTTAGGTGGAATCTTCTTTCTAGGGACGCAGGTGGCGCTGTGGGTTAAAGCCTCGGCGCCTAGGACTTGCCGATCGAAAGGTTGGCAGTTCGAATCCCCGCGGCGGGGTGCGCTCCCGTCGTTCGGTCCCAGCGCCTGCCAACCTAGCAGTTCGAAAGCACCCTCGGGTGCAAGTAGATAAATAGGGACCGCTTTCTAGCGGGAAGGTAAACGGCGTTTCCGTGTGCAGCTCTGGCTCACCAGAGCAGCAATGTCACGCTGGCCACGTGACCCGGAAGTGTCTTCGGACAGCGCTGGCCCCTGGCCTCTTGAGTGAGATGGGCGCACAACCCCAGAGTCTGGCAAGACTGGCCCGTACGGGCAGGGGTACCTTTACCTTTACCTTTTTTCTTTCTTGTAGTTTGGATCCATTGCTCCGTGTCCGCTTCTCTGGAGCAGCAGAAAACAACCTTTCTCCCTCCTCTATGTGACATCCTTTTATATATTTGAACATGGCTATCATATCACCCCTTAACCTCCTCTTCTCCAGGCTAAACATGCCCAGCTCCCTTAGCCGTTCCTCATAAGGCATCGTTTCCAGGCCTCTGACCATTTTGGTTGCCCTCCTCTGGACACGTTCCAGTTTGTCAGTGTCCTTCTTGAACTGTGGTGCCCAGTCTTTTGCCGTCTCTGCTGAACTCTCCAATGCCACAACATTATTAGTTTTTGAGACACCAAAGTTTGTACAGGAAGCAGTGGGGTGTGCCGAGACCTCTAGAGGAGGATTAATATTGTAAACAGGTCATTGAAATATCGCAAATGGGATGCTGGCAACAGGATTCTTGGGGTCTTTTTTAACTTATTAGATTCCCCCCAGTAAGGGTAAATGTGCGTTACATTACAAGGGGTGGGATATGAGCTGCCATTTTGATGATGATGACACCATGCTGGTGACACTGAGGCATGGCTTAATATACACCTGAGGATAGGCCTCTGCTTGACATAAGCCAACCAGATACATTTCATTTTTGTCTGAAAAGCAAGTGGGTAGGTGGGTGGGTATGTGTCAAACATAAAGTTGTTGTTGTTTAGTCGTGTCTGACTCTTTGTGACCCCATGGACCAGAGCATGCCAGGCACTCCCATCTTCCGCTGCCTCCTGCAGTTTGGTCAAACTCATGCTGGTAGCTTTGAGAACACTGTCCAACCATCTCGTCCTCTTTTGTCCCCTTCTCCTTGTGCCCTCCATCTTTCCCAACATCAGGGTCTTTTCCATGGAGTCTTCTCTTCTCATGAGGTGGCCAAAGTATTGGAGCCTCAGCTTCACGATCTGTCCTTCCAGTGAGCACTCAGGACTGATTTCCTTCAGAATGGATAGGTTGGATCTTCTTGCAGCCCATGGGACTCTCAAGAGTCTCCTCCAGCACCATAATTCAAAAGCATCAATTATTCGGTGATCAACCTTCTTTATGGTCCAGCTCTAACTTCCATACATCACTACTGGGGAAACCATAGCTTTAACTATTATAGCTTTAACTATACGGACCTTTGTTGGCAAGGTGATGTCTCTGCTTTTTAAGATGCTATCTAGGTTTGTCATCACTTTTCTCCCAAGAAGCAGGCGTCTTTTAATTTTGTGACTTCTGACCCCATCTGCAGTGATCATGGAGCCCAACATCAAGGTAGTGAAGCATAAAGTCACATGTAACTAACATTCATTTTGGATGGGGTTTTTTAAGTTAAATGCTCTTTCCTGCTTATAATCATGGTATGGGGTAATGAAAATGGTTACGTCAAAAGATAGACTTTGTGGAATACAAGGGGCAAACCTAATCATGAGGGTTTTTTATTGGACTATTCCTTTTCCTCCAAGTAGCACAAGTTGCTTAAAACATCTTTGTACAAATTCACTTCATAGACAACACTGCCGGGCTGGGGTTTTCAATGCCTCCAACAATCTACCTGGAGACCCAGCTTGGGCAGCTGGCTAAGCTGTCTGATGAATTCTGAGATATTTAAAACAGAAGGATTTGTACTTTGTGCAGCTGGTACGGCAACCCAAGGCAATTTAGAGGTTGAGCTAAATCACCCATCTTCCAGGGTACTCGCTAACAATGGCAGGAAGGTGTATAGCTCTTTGGAGCTCCAGGTTCAATCCCTGGTATCTCCAAGCTAGGCTGGGAGAGACCCTTGTCTGAAACCCTGAGGAGCTATTGTCAGTGTACTCCAAGAGACCCTGTGGTCTTGCAAATATTGAGCTCCAACCCCCATACTCCCTGGCCTTTGATGATACTGGCTGGGGCTGATGGAATCTGGAGGGTTTTTTTACATCTGGAGAGCCATAAGTCGCTTATCCCTTGTGTGGACAATAGTTGAATGGACCAGTGGTCTGACTGAGCATAAGACAGCTTCCTAAAGGTAAAGGTAAAGGGATCGACTCTGGGGTTGTGGTCTCATCTCGCTTTATTGGCTGAGGGAGCCGGCGTACAGCTTCTGGTTCATGTGGCCAGCATGACTAAGCTGCTTCTGGCGAACCAGAGCAGCGCACGGAAACGCCATTTGCCTTTCCGCCAGAGCGGTACCTATTTATCTACTTGCACTTTGACGTGCTTTTGAACTGCTAGGTTGGCAGTGGTTTAACCCACAGCGCCACCTGCGTCCCTTAAGACAGCTTCCTACATTCATATTAAAATGTTCGAGGAGGTGGGAAAGCCAGAGAACCTTCCATTAGCCCCTGGTGTTTAGTATCATCAAAGACCCTTCTGCTACATTTCTGTCAATTAATTTATGTTCTCTGCTCCCCCCCCCCCTTTTAATGATTCTGCTTTAGTTTTCGGGACTTCACACCTGGCATCAACTTTCTTTCTGAGACTTTCCCATTCGGATCACAAAGCAGCGGTGGGATTTCTTGTGAAATCCTCAATTATTTTCTGAACCGCAGTGCTGTTGCTGTTTCTGAATATATTGGACGGTGCATGCTGTGTTCAGAAGCACAAGCTGTTTAGTCTGTTCTGCCCTCCTGAAGTTTCTGAAGTTTTTCCCTTTTTCAAAAAAAAAAAAAAAGAATTTTAGTAGACTTCTGCTGTATTCAATTATGTTAAGTATTTCCTCAGAATGACATGCTTTATCATCAAAATCTTGCTCTTTTTCTATGATTTAAGAGGTTTATTTTCAATCTTGTTTAAACTTTGAAAGGGATTCTTTCCGGATAGTTTAATTCTCCCTGTACCAGTGATCCCCTTTCTTCCTGATTTCATGAATCCTCAAGACATATTATTTAGGCCCTTCAACAAAATGTCCTCCATGTATTTGTTGTTTATTCGTTTAGTTGTGTCCAATTCTTCGTGACCCTATGTACAGTGACAGAAATTCTACATTCTAAAGGAACAGAATTTTGGACTGTGTTGGTAGGGGCAGGGGAGCCAAAAGCAAAGTGTGATTCATCTTGGTTCAGAAGAATATGAGAATCTTCCAGAAAACACCTAACACAGTTTGTTAAGGGTTTTTAACAAATGGTGAGCTAGTCAACATTAAATTTCTCTCTCTTTCTGTTCAAGTGATAATGATTAATCAACATTGTCTCACAGCAGTTGAGCTGATAAAATGTGCTTTCAAGTATGAAAGAAAATGCTTCAGCATTAACCAAATTAATGCAGAGACTTCTTTTTTTTGAGAGAGAGAGAGAGAGAGACAGAGGCTGAAGGAGAGGCTCAGCTTTTTACTGAGAAAAGCAGGATAATACTAGCTGATTGTTTTTCATTTTTAAAACTAAACTAGTAAATCACGTGGTTCAGGAGACATCACTTCAAAATAAGAGAGCTGAATCTTTTACAAAGGTTCACATTCACTAGACATAGCAGTTGACTCTCCCCCTAATCCATTTCCCCTGCTGTTACCCATATAAAACTCTACCCTGCTGCACTCAGCCTTAGACATGGGCAAGCTCTGAAATGCTTCCTTTGGATTAACTCAGAAATTATTTTCTGTTATGCAAAATACAGGAAACCTCAATAAGCAAAACCATCAGTAAATGATAAAACAACAATCAGCCAGAAAATGTTAAAATCTGATAACGCAATACAATTAAACCCCCTCAAGATGTATTTATTTGTTTTTTTGTTTAAAATATTGGAAAAATCTCAGGTCGTTTTTTCCAATTCAAGGGTACCCAAAATGGTTCACATGTAACACTAAACCATGGTTTATATTAGCTATGGCTTAGTCATGGTTAAGCCACCGGGCTGGATTCTGAAAATCAAATAAACTGTGATTTAATAAACCATGGTGTAGTGTTATGTGTGAAACAGGCCAATATAACCTGCCCATCTCTGTCATCAGGCCCATCGCGAAAAGGCACTTTTAATGGCTAGCTGCTAGAAGCCATGAGGCTTTTTGCCTGGGCATGGGAGTGTCTTTGAGGTTAACCTGCCTTACTTGCCCTGGATGGAGGTCACCTTAGGGTTGTGCTTCAGGTAAGAGGGTAATGGCCCTGTTGGTCTTCTTGCTCTGAGCAGATTTACCACTCCAATGCCACTGGATGTGTGCTAGTTGTCTGCACCTTTCACTCTCTCTGCAGATGTTTATTTATATGAATAGAATGTGGCCTGAGTTTAAGCCATGCTACACGTTTTACCTCTTACTTCCCAGTTCTGGTCTGCTTATGTTATAGTGCAGACTTCGCCAACATGCTGTCCTCCAAATGATGTTGGCATTTTCATTTCTTTTTGGGCGTGGGGGTGGGAACAGCTTCCCAAATACGCTATAAACTGAAGCAATGAAGTAGGAGGCTCATAATCTACCAAACTTCTGAGTAGCTACTTTGCCCAAGACTTTCCCTCTATCCATCAAGCAGGCCATGCACTTGTCAACTCAGTGAAATAAGATAGTATTGACCAAAATGCTTGTATGTCATTTGAAATGCCGTAGGTCAAGGAAATAGTTCATCCAAAAGTTGGGAAAGGTCCAGACGTTGCCCAAAAGAATAGTGAGGGAAGGAAACCATCAGAATCTTCTGTGGGCCGTTTTAAAGTTTGGATAAAATATTATAATGCTACATGGCCACTTTCTACTGCATTAGAATATTAAAATATGTATTAGGGTCTCGTGGTCCGTTACATCACTTACACCATCTTTTATGGTATATATGCAGCGAAAAATAAAGTCTTCACCATTCTGGTGCCCTCCAGATGTTGTTGAACTACAATCCCATCATGCCTAGTTATTGGCCATGTTGGCTGGGACTGATGGGTACTGGAGTCCAACAACTCCTAGAGAGCAGGGGTAGGCAACCTAAGGCCTGTGGGCCGGATGCGGCCCAATCGCCTTCTCATTCTGGTCTGGGAATCAGCATGTTTTTACATGAGTAGAATGTGTCCTTTTATTTAAAATGCATCTCTGGGTTATTTGTGGGGCATAGGAATTCATTCATATATTTTTTTCATAATATAGTCTGGCCCACCACATGGTCTGAGGGACAGTGGACCAGTCCACAGCTGAAAAAGGTTGCTGACCCCTGCCCTAGAGGGTACCAAGTTGGATAAGATTGGGGTAGAGCACGGATGGGGATCTGGGGACCTGACTGGATGTGGCCCACAGCCAGATTTGTTCCTTCCCTTCCCAACCATCAGCAATTCAGTTGCGATAGGAAAAGACTTGAACATTTTTAAAAATGTGTAGATGCAGCTCTTCCTCTGCAAGAAGATCAGCTTCAAAAAGATCAAAGCAGTTCTCATTTCCCCATGTTCTTCACAAATATGTAAAATATAACCCATGCACTTTGCAAACTACACACAGGGAATTTTTGTGATGCAATTGCATTTTGAGCTTTGGGGCTTGAAATAGCTGCAAGGCAGGGACTGTGGTTCAGTTGTGCATTCACATTATCTCCAATCTTTTGCCAGGATTACAGAGTTCTATTTTCCTTTTTTCACAATCAAGACATGACACAGAAGAATCTAGATATGGGAGAGCCCTGTGGCAGAAGGGGGCATATCGCAGCAGGTGAAGCTGTCTTACATCAGTGGCGGATCTTGGGGTCTCAGATTTCAGTGGTGTCCCATGAGACACCAAACTTCAGCCCTTCTGTCATGCTGCATTCTAAATCATAGTTGTGGCATCCCCAGAGGCACCCCAAGGCTATGCGCCCACTGCAACCGAACCAGTCTCTTTCACCTAAATGCTCCCCTGCTTACATTATCACACTGCTATTGTATCTAGGCCAGTGTTCTCTGCCATAACTAACAACAGCTGCCCAGGACTTCAGGTAGGAGTATTTTCTGGCCTATTTGAAATTTCCCACAGTGTCCTAGAGCAATCTGGGAAATTAAAGTGGTGGATCCTGAAACAAGCCATTGGATTGAAGCACTACCAATGGCAGGCAAGTCAGAGGAGGCACACCAATGTAGGAATGGACCATTCGGAAGACATTTTGACCAGGGCCCCCTCCAACATAGAGTCAGCCTTGGGAGAAGGCATTGCTTCAAATATTTAAGGATGTTAAGGAACAGTCAATACACTTTTTGTGGTTTGTGAAAGGAAGAAAAAAGTAATTCAACTCATCTATTGTTACTAAAGGTGTAGAGAGAGAAAACAGAGGGAAATATCAGCCCCAAATGCTTGAAATTTCAAGAAGCTTTTAAGCCAATTGTAATGGTGTCAAAAATAGAAATAGTTATGGCATGGAAACAAATAAGCAGTTGGTTAAATGATAGACCACTTATGCCTGCCTTCTATTTTCTAAATAGAGAAAAGTGAGTATGGAATGCGACAAGAATGTGTGTTACAACCTGTGTTTGTTTTTTGAAAAGGCATTGAACAACTGAAGTAAGAGCTGACAGGTTGTTGTTTTTTTAAAGATATCAATGCGGATGTAACACCTGACATTTAAGAAAACAAATGCTATCTTCTTTCACTTTTGGTACAGAAGCTGAGACTCATGGTAAGTTGGTAGTTCCATAACTGCATCTTCTAATTCAAGGTTGAAATTTGTTTCAGTGACTGTCCATAAGATCTTCCACAGAATAATGGAAATTTTTGACTTTAAAGACCCACGGTTCTACGTTGGCATCAAAGTACCTTTACCTTTTAGTGTAAAGTGAGAATAGACATTTCTTCTGCAAAAATAAAAAATAAAAATATTTAAAATTGCAGGCTTTTTGATGGAACTTGCTGTCTCTTGATAAACATCAATACTCTCTTAAAGCAGAATGCTTTTGAACACTGTAAATCACCACCCACCAACTACCTTTCTTGTACTCTTTAGTATTTGGTAGGTTTCACATGGGGTTGCCACTCTGCCCATAATCAAAATTATGGGTTTCTTGGGATAAGGAAGAAAGTGACATTCAAGCTCAGTGGAAAATAATGTACTAGAGTAATGGGCTAATTAAACACTTTACAAATTGCTTCTTTTATATCCTATCTTTCTAACAACGTGTGCTTTTTTCTGGCTGATTTAAACACTGAAGCATTTTACCCCTCAATATTAAAAGCTGTCAGATATAAGTCTCGTTAATGGACAGTTTGAATCTAGCCCACTGATCGCTCAAGTTCAGTTCTGCAAGTTACCACAAAATGAATACATTCATCATATCCAGCAGAGGAAGGGAAATGCTGCTGAATGTCAAAAAAACAGTGTTTCAAAACTATTTATCATAGAATTTGGGAGTGGGGGGCATTGCTTTCACTAAGGACTACCCTACTGGCTCCACATGCCTTAAAGGTAAAGGTAAAGGTACCCCTGCCCGTACGGGCCAGTCTTGCCAGACTCTGGGGTTGTGCGCCCATCTCACTCAAGAGGCCAGGGGCCAGCGCTGTCCGGAGACACTTCCGGGTCACGTGGCCAGCGTGACATCGCTGCTCTGGTGAGCCAGAGCCACACACGGAAAAGCCGTTTACCTTCCTGCTGGTAAGTGGTCCCTATTTATCTACTTGCACCCGGAGGTGCTTTCGAACTGCTAGGTTGGCAGGCGCTGGGACCGAGCAGCGGGAGCGCACCCCGCTGCAGGGATTCGAACCACCGACCTTTCGATCGGCAAGTCCTAGGCGCTGAGGCTTTAACCCATGCCTTACCCTATTGCTGGTAGATGGCCAACTAAATCCTTATTTCTCTCTCATTAGATATTAAAAGTTGTTGAAGATGGGATTCCACTAACCATCTCTGTTAAGTTGGTTGCATCAAAATCAAGAGTCTTGAGTTATCCCCAAAACTAGCACATTTAGTTTTTGAGAGCGGTAGTCTCGTAATCTGGGGAACCGGGTTCGCGTCTCTGCTCCTCCACATGCAGAGTCACACTTCTTTGAAGTCTCTCAGCCCCACTCACCTCACAGAGTGTTTGTTGTGGAGGAGGAAGGGAAAGGAGAATGTTAGCCGCTTTGAGACTCCTTAAAGGGAGTGAAAGGCAGGATATCAAATCCAAACTCTTCTTCTTCTTCTTCTTTTCTGAGTGACATAATCCCCTAAAGTTCCCACCTAAGTGGTTGTGAGCACAGTAAGAAGAGTTACCAGCAGAGTAAGAAGGGGGAGATCAGGGCCAGCCTAGGACATTTTGCAGCTACTCCACCTGCACCACCATACCCCTGCCACTTCTGCTGTTGGAAGCACACCACTGCCATGGGCACATCCCCCAATACTGCCACTGAGAAGGGTGGCTGTGCCACAGTAGGGCATGTCCATGGCAAAGGAGGCAGTGGTGATGGAGCCATGGTGTGGCGGCAGAAAGCAGTGTGGCATGCAGATATGGGAGGATGCAGCAGTGAGCAGTGTGCTCCTTGGGCCCAGATCTGCTGTCTGAGGCAACCACTATACTTGCCTTAATGGGACAGGCCAGTCTAAACAAGGGGTTTACTGTGTTGACGCTATACATTGAACTACAGTGGTACCTTGGTTCTCAAACTTAATTCATTCCAGAAGTCCATTCCAAAACCAAAGCGTTCCAAAACCAAGGCGCTCTTTCCCATAGAAAGTAATGCAAAATGGATTAATCTGGTCCAGACTTTTAAAAACAATCCCTAAAACAGCAATTTAACATGAATTTTATTATCTAACGAGACCATTAATCTATAAAATGAAAGCAATAAACAATGCATTGCAGTCACACAATCAATCAGTAGATGAACTGGGTTCCACACAGTCACATAAACAAAAGAGCCGCAGAAAGAAAAATACGAAATAAATAGCAAAAACAGACAGACTTCAGCATAACACTCACCACGGAAGTGTGGCACTCAAAACAGAAGTGTGGCACTCAAACTGTCAGCATAACACTCAAATTGGAAGCATAACACTCAAAACGGATCATGTTTGGCTTCCAAAAAAAGTTTGCAAACCGGAACACTTACTTTTGGGTTTCAAGTGTTTAGGTTCCAAGTTGTTTGAGTACCAAGGCGTTTGAGAACCAAGGTACCACTGTAGTAGCATTTCAATATATACTGTAGTAGCATTTCAATATATAGTCACGGACCTCTATCTTATGATATGAATTTGGTTCCTAGGATCCTTTGATTCCATATTCAGTGTTACTGGAATTTATAAACAACAAAACCACTGATATTTATTCACTTTTTTTTTTTAAAAAAAAAAAAGGTTACAATTTAGACATGTTGGGGCAACTGAAACAATTGCACCAGGAATGCAAGTCATCAAATGGCAAAGGGAATGATCCTGTTGTTCAACCAAATAAGACATATTTTCATAGGTATGCTGCACCCAAAGATGTAAAAAGTCTATGGAGATAAAAAATAACTTTTAAAACTTATTGACAGCTGTAGATGAGGAAACACTTGCAATAAAACAGCTAGACAACTCAAGAATATGGCACCAGCAAATAATGAATGTGCCATTAAAGCAAAAAAGCATCTGGTCATCTTCGGAAGGGAAGTAAAAATTGCTGTACTTAAAGCCAAGCTTGCGTTCTTAGCTGAACATTTTATCATAAGCAGAAAACGCATTTGACTCTTTCTGTAATTAATAGCAAGTATCATGTTTCGTGGGGCTATAGCACAAGGACAAACACACACTGTAGAACTTTGATCAAACACTAACTTTCAAATGGAACAGTGCTGAGCACAGTTGAAATAAGTTCCCAATATAGATATTTATTCCCCACCTCTTGTTCCTTATGTAGAACTTCACTCACCCCTTCTTCCCTGGTGGGGTAAAGGTAAAGGTAAAGGGACCCCTGACCATTAGGTCCAGTTGTGACCGACTCTGGGGTTGCGGCGCTCATCTCGCTTTATTGGCCGAGGGAGCCAGCATACAGCTTCCAGGTCATGTGGCCAGCATGACTAAGCTGCTTCTGGCGAACCAGAACAGTGCACGGAAATGCTATTTACCTTCCCACCGGAGTGGTACCTATTTATCTGCTTGCACTTTGACATGCTTTCAAACTGCTAGGTTGGCAGTAGCAGGGACCGAGCAACGGGAGCTCACGCCGTCGCGGGGATTCGAACCACCGACCTTCTGATCACCAAGCCCTAGGCTCTGTGGTTTAGATCAGTGTTTCCCAACCTTGTGCCTCCAGATGTTTTTGGCCTACAACTCCCATCATCCCTAGCTAGCAAGACCAGTGGTCAGGGATGATGGGAGTTGTAGGCCAAAAACATCTGGAGGCACAAGGTTGGGAAACACTGGTTTAGATCACAGCGCCACCCACGTCCCTCCCTGGTGGGGAGGGAAATGCTATTCTGTGGTTCATCTCAGATGCCAAAATGTATTGGGCATGCCCTATCTCTAACTCTAAGTCGTTTATAACAAGTTATAAAACACAGGCCCCACTCCTTTCGACATCCCTCCATTCAGAGAACTGCCTATTTATTCCTTCTCTTTGCTTCCTGTTACTTAACCAATTACTGATCCACAAGAGGACATCTCATCTTATTCCACGACTGCATAACCAATTAAAGTGTATATACTTTAAAACGAGCATTAAAAAAAAATCATACGTTGGTGAAAATAATATTTAAAATCACATTATATTAAGGTAAATAGCTCTACCAAAAATATGCACGTTAGGCAAAATTTCAAACAAAATGTGCATATTAAGATAAAAATGCATTGAAATGCTGGTTTCCGTGATGATTTTTTTAAAATTAAAAAATGCAAACTGATACGGAAGTGCGGAAAGCTGAAGACTGAAAAATGAGAAATCTTATCGATTTTCATTATAATTACATCAGTAAATTGAAATCTAGCAGCAAATCATAAACAAAATAAACAATGCATACATTTAAAAAGCAGAAACTGAAATTGACATATTTGATCCTTCCTGCTAAATTTAGCTCTGAATTTTGAGTAGACTTGTTTAGGATTGTACTGCGAAGTCAGCCAATTCAGTTATTTAATCAGAAAGGTTACAACCATTCCATGGGCAGGGGGTAATCTGCTCCCAGAAACACAGGTTGAATTACTGAGAAGCATCTGGTTTTCTAGGTGTATAAGAGGGAGGACATAATTAACCCCTATCCTGCTGGACACCATACCAGGAAGTTCTCTTCAGTGAACCTATTCGCTTAAAGGCTGGCTCACATAACCGCATGCCCCTTTGCGTTTGTCATAGCAGCCTTGACTGCATGCAGCAAATGGATTGTTTTTGAAAGAACGAATGCCATAATTTCGATGCCACTGCACTATGATGGGATTTACACTGATGACTGGTGACTCTCCTGGATCATTCGCCAATGTGCACAAGGCACGCCAGTCTACAAAGAAGTCCCCAGAAATGCATATAAGGCTGGGTTCTTTGGGGGAAAGTTTGCCCACAACAGTCCAATGCTCAAAGCATCCCAAATCATGCTCTTCCAATGAAGCAATTCACACCCCATTCACTCTCCCTCATTGTAATTCTCTGGATTTATAAAGACATGACGAAGACTCTGCTCCACAGACTTAGTCTAAGTGCCGTCCATCACACCAGTCTTCTTTGCCAGAGCTCTTAATATGGCTATTAACATGCCAGTTTAATCTTAAATACGCAGCGCTTGTGTCCCAGAAATAAGCATATTTCTGTGACAAATTAGATTTAACTGCTTCGAACCAGTTACCATACTTAAAAAATAAATAAAAGTGAATGCTGTGGGCTTGGCTAGAACTAAACAAATCTGCCAAGCGCTGCTGAAGTGGAATCAAATCAAAATAATTAAGGGACTGGTTTGCAGCTCCAGGTTTATTTTTAGATTGATCCGTTAGCCCAGGCAGAAGTCCACACCTGCAATTAATTTCTGTAATAGACAATGATCTGCCATTCTAAAGTTAATGGACACAGCTCCACCACCAGGAAGTTGGACAAGGCTCCCACATCTGCCCATACCACCATGCAGGCATCAGAATGGAACCAATCTTCATATCAACTCTATCAATTAGCTGCAAGGGCTAATGGATCCTTTGTATTGCTGACAGAGATGCATAAACTCAAACTGAAAACCAGCTATGAATTCCCTTGACCACTTCAGTCTATACAAAGCCAACTCACATCTATAATCCAGCAAAAGGCAGAGGGAATAGCTTTCTCTGAGAATGGCCAGGAGGTTGATGGCAGGGAACAGATGCTATTATTTTATATAGCGTGTTCTCCTTCAGGGAGAGCACGTGTTGTGGTGGGGTCTACTGAGCCACCCCTTTGTTGCTGGGTAAGTTCTCCAAGATGGCAAATCGTCACAACTTGTAAGGTTGTGGTTAGGCAATTCCCTTTCCGCAGCAACCATGGAGGGGCAGGCCCAGCCTATCCTGAACCCCTCCATGGAGGGGTAGGCCCAGCCTATCCTAACCCCTCCTCCACCAGATTTATAACCAATGCCTAACCACAACCTTACAAGTTGTGACGATTTGCTACGCAGTAGGCAAAAACCACCCAGCCAGCCAATTTGCCAGGTGGAAAAATTCCTACCAGGCCCCTGCTCAAAGGCAGACAACCCCATGACAGGCATAGCAAGGTCAACGCAACAAACCCCTTATTCTAGGGCGGGTGGGCGGGTGATCCGTTGCACGCAGCAAAAGAGAAAGTACAAGGCTGCGTGCAGAATATTTAAACCTTTTACCCCTCCCACCAAAATTGCAACATAACTTTTGCCCCAGCAACTCGGCAATCCAATCAATGCCCCCTGGCCATCTTGGAGAACTTACCCAGCAACAAAGGGGTGGCTCAGTAGACCCCACCGCAACACGTGCTCTCCCTGAAGGAGAACACGCTTTGTCAGCTGTATCGCAGGACTTTTTCCTGAAGCAGAAAATAATTTTATTTTTACTCTTTAGATATTAACGTGCTGTTAAGTGTAGGTACTTCGCTATTCGCTGGAGAGCCAGTGTGGTGTAGTGGTTAAGAGCGGCAGTCACATAATCTGGGGAACCGGGTTCGTGTCTCCGCTCCTCCACATGCAGCTGCTGGGTGACCTTGGGCCAGTCACACTTCTCTGAAGTCTCTCAGTCCCACTCACCTCACAGAGTGTTTGTTGTGGGGGAGGAAGGGAAAGGAGAATGCTAGCCGCTTTGAGACTCCTGAAGGGGAGTGAAAGGCGGGATATCAAATCCAAACTCTTCTTCTTCTTCTATTATCTATGGCTGTAGTAAAAATGAGACATTATTCCTATTTCCTGGGAACTGAAACACTTCTAATTTTGATCAGAGTCTAATGTTGCTTGGTTCATTCAATGAAATGTTTAGATAATCAAAGTCCCTGCTGCAAGTGAAGTATTACAGATGGCAGATTTACTTTTAACAAGATTTTTATATTGCCACTATCAAATAGGACTTCCAACTGTCCAGAAAGAATGCTTTGTGTCTATTAAATCAGGTTAATCTTTACAATGGAACCAGCAAAGTTTTTAATGGCAGATTCATTGAATTTACGTGTCACCAACCGCAAAAATAACATCCTGAAGTAATCTACATTAAGAATGAAATACAATTTTTAAAATACACAAACTTATTAAAAACATTATCATGGGGTGGGGAAATCCAATCATGGGCATTGACCAAATACTTGGAAAAACAAAAACTTACTGAAAAAATGATGGCAAACCAGGTGACAGATAGGCCTCGCTGAGGAGAACATCCTATCGATGGGCAGCTGCTGGACACTGAGGTCCAGCTTTGAGAGCCTGCTGGTGGTTCCCTCACTGCAAGAAGTGAGGGTACAGATAAGCAGGCAAAGGGCCTCCTTGGTAGTGGTGCCCGCCCTGTGGAACGCCCTCCCATCAGATGTCAAGGAAATAAACAACTACCTGACTTTTAAAAGACATCTGAAGGCAGCCCTGTTTAGGGAAGTTTTTAATGTTTGAAGTTTTATTCTGTTTTTAGTCCTCTGTTGGGAGCCACCCAGAGTGGCTGGGGAAACCCAGCCAGATGGGCGGGGTATAAATAATAAAGTTGTTGTTGTTGTTGTTGTTGTTGTTGTTGTTGTTGTTGTTGTTGTTGTTGTTATGCCAATTTCTTCATCAGCACTATCTGCACTTCCTTTGGGCAGAAAACAGCATCAGATAACAATGACAATAGCATCTGTCTGGTGCTCTTTGGAGCACTAGAAATGGGAGGCAAGGTGGTGATGTCTGTTGTGAGCTGCCCAATGATGCTTTTGATGCCGGGTTCACTTGAAAGAGCAAGCCTGCATTCTTATCTTGAGAAGTGTTAATAGTTTAATATAGTGACAGAGAGCAGGCTAGTTCCCATGACCATGGATTCTACATCCCTGCTGTACAAAATCTCTTTCTGAATGCCACATGTGGGGTGTATGTCTAAAGCCAAGTTCTACAGAATAAATCATCTTGAGTACAACTCCAGTTTTAATTGGACTTAGACTTAATTGGTCACTTTGCCTTTTGTAAAAAACAAAACAAAAAAGCTTCCCGTTTCAAAGTGGTAAAAAATGTACAGCTCAATTTTAATGGCATTTCCATTTGAGAAGATGCATTAATATAGTGTAGCTGCTTGCACAAAGGCAAACATTCTGCAAAAGGGTTGTAATTTACAAAGTTAAGCTCTTCAATTTTTCATTATCTCTATAATGCCAAATAAATAGTGCACTTCAATAAGATGTTTAGTTTGGACCATAGAAACAAATTGTGGCTCTACACCTTTCACTAATTCTTTTATAATAGTTCAAGTGAGCACAAACCATCCATTGTAATTTCTCTGCTTGATGTCTTTCCTTTGCTGAGTCAAAATATCAATAATCATGAACAGTAAAGACCAGCTTTCCTTAGGAAGCCGAGTGTTCAAACTAAGAAGGGGATTTTCTTAGCAAAAAAGAGAGCTGCTCCCAAACATTTTCTTAAAGGAACCATGGAAATGTTGGCCACATTCCAACTATGATCACAAGCAACTGGTCACCTAGAGCAGTAGGTACTTCTGGGTGGTCATGCTCATCTTTATGCGCATTAAAAATGTTCATCTCAATCAGTTCAGTGGGACCAAAATGAGCATTGTGATATAGGCAGAGATATACAGAAATGTGCATCTGAGATAATGCATGTGAAAGAAAAGAAGGACCTAAAGTAGATCACCGTTAAATCTGCATCTTTTTCCAGCTACCTTTGGAGGGGGGATACTTTTGTTTGCTGTACAGGGGGGGGGGGACAATCTATTTTTAGACGTGCCTGTTTCAACCCCTGAACACATGCTGAAAACCTAGGAAACTCACTCTCAACTTTCCCATAGTCCACCCATATCTCCCATACTTGACTTGGGTCATTGAAATAAGTGTATAGGAAATCACAGGGGAGCCTACAGAGGAACAGCTGTAGCATATTTGGTATCAGGTTGATATGGAGAATATTTCCATGATCAGAAATAAGCAGATGGTTTCTGCTAATTAACAGCAGTCTTACAAGTTGATCAGTACATGAAGGGAGGTAACTACACTTGCAAGAACACCTCTGTGTGTTTTTATTTTGACTCAGCATCACCAAGAGATGTCAAAATAAATAGTGTGGAAACCACAAGAAAGGGGGTGGTTTTGAGGTTCAAACGCTACAGGACAAAGATGGAAAGAGCAAGAACCAGTGCTTTGCAATTAGTTTTTCCTCCTCCAACAAAACATCCAAAGTGGATCTAAATTATGCTGTCACCAGAAGTTCCTAGTTCTCAAAGCAAGTGAGATCTGCAATTCCTGCCTTGATCGTTACACTAAAACAGAAGAAACTAGTTACTCTCACCAATTTTTCCCCATTTCTTCATAATGACTACTTGTTATGAACTATGTAGGAACTTGGGTCATAGGTGGGAAACTGTTCCCATGTACCTGGCTAAGCCAGTTAAGTTAGAATACAGGGTGTTGGTGAAATGCAAGCCTGGCTGTACTGCATTTTGTACCAGAAAGAAGTCACTATCAATTAGACGAGCCTCTGAGGGGGGAAAATCTGCAATATGAGTGCAAATCAAAAGGGCTCCGCCAATGCAGTCTGCCTATTTCAGAACCTGGGAAGCCTGCTATGAACATTCAGAGGTCTTTTTTGTCATATCAAGTGAAGCCAATTTAAACTGTCAGCATTACAGCAACCATACAAAATGGGTAACTTAACAGATCCGTAAGCAGGTGGGGGAAAATTGATGTCTCAATAACGTTGAGAAGGAAACTGAATATTAGCCTGCCTTGAAACAATTGCAACATGCCCAAATTGCTTTCAGTAACGCAAACTGAATGCAGAGGTGGAGGAAAGATAGGGAAAGAAAAGACATGTCATCAGGTACTCACTAAAAAGATGTTGTTTTGAAAAAAACAAAGTATATACTTCCACTCAAATCCTATAGAATAAATAGGCAGTGCAGTACTGATTTTTCTTCATCTCATCACATGGAGTCAGCCAAAGATGGCTGGGAAACTATTTGCAGATAACAAGGCTCCTTAGACTATGCCACTGGAATAAGCGCACTCATCCTGCAGCCTTTTCTAGAACATGCCAGCTTATTTGTCTAGAGAGTACATCACTACCACCATTTTGCAACACATGCTATTTGGGTCCTTTGTCAGAATTTGTTCAGTATGATGGGTTGAGATCAAGAGGAAGACCGTAACATTCACCATGGAGATGGTCCAACCTCATCACTGCAGAAAAAATATGAGAATGAGGGATTCTGTTGGAGAACATAATAGCTTTCCTCCAGACTTCCCCAGGAGTCTTGCTTAGGGCTTTAACAGCCCCCTATCTTTTGAGATGCCCCCATGCTACTGTTTTACAAGAGGGTATTGTTTGACACACACCCCCCCCACTTTTATTCAAGGTCTCCCCATACATAAAGTTTAAATACAATTTTTTTCATGCAACTATGAAACTCATTCCCACCAAAGACAGTGGTGAACATCAACCTGGGTGGCATTAAAAGAATAACAGACAAATTCATGGAGGAGAAGGTTATCAACGGACGCTAGCCCTGGGGGCTATGCTGTGCCTCAACCCTGGAGGCAGTAATTCTTCTGAATTGCAACCGCTGGAAACAACAGGAAGGGGGCGTGTTCTTCTGCATGGATCTTTCTTGTGGATTTTCTTTGGGCAGCTGGTTGGCCATTGTGAGAACAAGATACTTGGCCTATTCCAGCAGACTCCTTTTACTTTATTATGTTTTAATGAAACTAGTTTCTCAAAAAAAATGCATTCGTTTTCAGTTGTGTGGGGGCTATGTGAAAAAAGCAAACATTCAGTCTCCATTGATTCTAGGGGGAAATGTGTGCACATAACCTATGTAAAGAACGTCTGCTGTCAAATTATCAAGTTTTACGGAGACATTGGCATAAACTTTTACAGGCTGGATATTATTCTGATGAGTTGTAGTTCTGCCAGGTCCTAAGAGGTTTACATTTATGCCTTAAACAGCACAGCTTTTATTTGCCCAGATGACAAGGAAAAGTTCCCTGCTAGGATTGCCCTATTTTCTTCCAGTTCACTGCAGATCTTCTCCACACTGGTGTCCCCGGCTGCAGATGTTGCTTACGGTTCTTTCACTAGATTAATTTCAGTAAGTTTGTTGTAGCAATTATCTTCAGACGATAAAAGGCCAAAGTTAAGATCTTGAAATATATTTGGAAAGCAGCAAAAACATACACCACTCTGACAGAAAAAACTCTGCAATACAATAGATAATACTTATCATCAGAAAGCAGGCGCCTGAGCAGGCAGTCAGCTTCTGCATGTGATAATGTGATCACACTGAGACGACTGAAGGGAGGATGTTGTTGTGCTGAAGGATAATTTCTGTAATAACGTTGGTTTTCTGTTAAAACATTTCTCCCAGATGAATAGTCCTTTGATACTGCTAAAGGGGCTTTCTTGGATCTGGGCTTTGCAATTAAAACAAAATTAGCTCGTGTGCTTAACCAGACAAAGTGGAATCTAAAACAGAAATAAAATTCAAAGAAATGGGGGGAAAGCTGCTGGCCAATATTCTTACCCTGACATGTAGATTATTTACACTGTGTTGCAAGCAAGATCTCTCAGAGGAATGGATGCAAGCAGATAACTTGCAGAGAGGGACTATGTGCCATCATTTCCACAGGCAGAAGATAGTAACAGGACTTGGCCTCTCAGTCAGACTGTCTGCCTACTAAGAGGGAAACTACACATTATGTCAGCTTTGTAGCTAGGGCTTTAAGTGCAGCACCCTAGAGTGCTGTTCCAGATCAGGGGACCCAGGACCTCAATCTGTGTTTGTTTGTTTGTTTGTTTGTTTGTTTGTTTGTTTGTTTGTTTGTTTGTTTTCTAAGCCCCTGCACTTAATGGCATAGCTACATAGCTAACATAAGAATTTCACTCTTAATAACATCACAGTCCACAGCAAATTCTAGAACTCCCTTTTCATCCCTCTTCAATGTTGCTAGAAAAGCTCCAGTCAGAACTTTCAGCACAGCACTAAAATTCAGCTGGCATTTCTGAGATAGTAACATTAGCAAACGGGCAGGCTGATGGCGCAATCTTGACAGACTGGGTAATGTGTTCACAATCCTGTGTACTCCCACCAACAAAACTGAAAGCGAAGCAATACAATGAGAAAAAATAACCAATGTATCACGCACACACACACACACACACACACACACACACACAAACACACAAAAACACACACAGGAGTTTCTATCAATTCCACCCACCAATCACCATGTCATTAGTCAAGCAAGGAAGGCACTAATCAATACTTGTCAACAGTGGGAATGATATGACATCATCACAAAATCTAGCCTATGCCCCATCCCACATACAATTGATCAGCTTTAGCTGGCAGGAAAAGACTTGCTTGCATTGTGATATTCCATCTGGCAGGCTCTGCTGCAAATGGCCATTTGTGTATGGGCACTCCTGCACATTGTGGGGTGTTTATGGGAGAGGCCTGGAGGACCTTCAGCAGTCCCACTCCCTCTTCCTAGAAATACACCTTCCATTGCTTACCTGTGTGGGATGCCTGGTCCTAATTCCAGTGATACTTCTTGGTCCTGAGGTAGGGTAGGTAGTTAACCCAGACAGTTAAGCCCAGTCAAAGGCGACTATGGAGTGTGGCACTCATCTCGCTTCAGGCTGAGGGAACCGGCGTTTGTCCACAGACAGCTTTCCAGGTCATGTGGCCAGCATGACTAAACCACTTCTGGCGCAATAGAACACCATGACGGAATGCAAACACCATTTACCTTTCCGTCACAGCAGTACCTATTTATCCACTTGCACTGGTATGCTTTCGAACTGCTAGGCTGGCAGAAGCTGGGACAGAGCAACGGGAGTTCACCCCATCATGCAAATTCAAACCGCCAACCTTCTGGCTCAGTGGTTTAGACCACCTGTGTCCCTACTGAGGTAGAGAACCTGCAAGGGATCTGGGAAAGTAAGCACTACTGATCAAATCTCCTTCTTTTATCTGTTTGATTGATGGACATTTTTTGATGGTCTGAAGTTCCCAATCCGGTGCCAGTTGCTAACTTCTAATTGGGGGCCACAGAGTCTTGTGACAAGAGATACACTGTGGGCTCTTCCTGGGTGCATACCTGTGCATTGGAGGGCATGTGTAATGGGTGGCACCATTACGGAATCCCTGACATTGCTCTGTAACGGTTGTTGCCACCTTCAGGCATCATGGGTGAGCAACGTTATGATTAGTGGGCGGTAGGAGATTTGCCAGGAAGCCTATCAATGCTGCTACATCATCTGTTGCATCTATTGGTGTTACTTGCTTTCATTTTTACTGTTGGGAATGCATAGGGTCACAGTTGAACAATGTGTAGCGGCCTATCCATCCAAATACCAGGTTTAAGGCTTTAAGGCAGGGTCAGGGATTCCAGCTCTCATCTTCTCTGGCCATTGACCATGCTAGCTCAGACTGGTGCAAGTTGTAATCCAGTGGAGGACCACATCTGGAGGGCCACAGGTTCCCCTTCCCTGCTGCAATGAGCATGCTCTGAATCAGGAATGATCAATGAGGTTCCCTCCAGATATTGTTGGCCAACAAGTCCCATTGTTCCAGACCATGTACATCTGAAGGGCACCATGTTGGCTGTCCCTGCGCTATATAATGGCTGCATGTATCTGTTGGCCAGGTGGCTGCTTTGCAAAAGGATGAGCTCCTGGTTTTCCACGAGATTGAAGGATGTTCATTTCTATCGATGTGAAAAGAAGCAGCTTCAATCAGATGTTTTTGAATTCAAGATGTCTGACACAAAAAGTTGATAATTATGCTAATTAGCACCAAGTAATTTGTTTTGCAGTCACACCAACAAACGCTGGAAGAATAGGAAGGGCAGCACATTTGTCTAGATAAAGAGGGCTTATTTATGAGTTTTCGTCCTCAAGATAAAAGCATGTCATTAAAGCTGTACATCATATTATTGTATTGTCTGGTGTCTTGTAGCAAGTAAACGGTTCGGCGAATATAATCAAGAGGGTTCCTTGTGCAGATAAGATGTTTTTGTGACCAGAAAACAGATATGAGTATAAGTGAATGGTTTGTTATTAGGGTTTATCTTCTTTGATAAAATGTGTTTCTGGCATATTTGTAATTACAGGCTATTTAATAATAACTTGGAGGTGCTGTGTTATTTTCAGACCAAAAAAAAAAGAAGTATGTTCTCCTAATGAACTTCCATTTGTTAATAAACCAAGGGCCTGTGTTTTTACAACTCCAGAATGCAGATGTCAACAGAACTGAGTAACCCAGTGAGGTGGAGCTGCAGCAACAGCTTCCTGGCAGCCAAGTCACTGCCACTTAATATGAGGGACCCACACAGCCCTGACCTCACCCCTCCCAGTAGGTGACAACCAAGCTGAGAAGTGACACATACAGCTCTACCCTACTGGGCAAGTCACCAGGCTAAAGTGTTCTGTAGATACAATTGTAGTTATGTTGAGAGTGCCATTAATTGGGATGATTCAGATACATGCCTTTTCTGCATCGCCTTTGTGGGAAAGTTGACTGATCAGACAGGGCTCTGTGTCTCTGCAGTCCGACATGCAGCAACTGGAACACAAAATGCGGCACTGGAACCATTGGCGAAAATAGTATCAGAACCACCACAGGAAATGGAATCATAAGAAGGACCACAAAGCCTTGGATCCAACAATGAAGGAGCAGAAGGCAGCACATCCTTAGCCCAGGTGCAACCTCCTACAGAAATGCCTCTTCAGAGGCTCAGAAAGACCTACCAGACAGTGTGGATGGTGTCTTAGGCTGGAAGGTGGAAATGACCCAAAATTGGGTAGATGCAGGGGCGTACAAAGTGGGGGGCGGAGGGGGCGGGCCGCCCCGGGTGCCACTCTGGGGGTGGTGACAAGATGGCCCCTGCTTCCCAGCTGAAGAGCGGCTGAGGGCGCACACAGTCAGTATGGGCACTGCTTGCGCGGTGTCTGTACGGGCTGCCGCTCTCGCGCTCTGTCCATAAGGTTGTCCGTATGGGCTGCTTCTCACACGGCAACTGTATGGACTGCCGCATGTGCACACTCTGTACGGGATGCCGTACATGTGCAGTCCATATGCACACTCCGTACGGACGTCACACGTACACCACCGGGCGGTTCACCCCACCCCTCAGCGTCCCGCCCCGGGTGCCGGAGAGGGTTCCTCCACCACTGAGTCAATTAATCCTGAGTAGATAAATTCTTGCACCATCCCATGTGGGCATAATTTGAGCCTAACCTTAGCATCCCATGCTTGACTCTCACTTTGAAAGCAGCTGACTTCCTTTCATAATTCCACTTTGGGCATTGGTGGAGAACAATTCACCCTCCATGCTGAGTGGGCATGTGGAATGTCAGCCACATGCTCTAGCTACTGACATGGTTAACTCATTGCGCAAAATGTTCTGAAACTTGCTGGCTGCTAAGAAGGGCGTCGTGACAGTTTCACCTCCTTATCGCGGAAAGCTTACAATGAGCTAAGCAGTTATGATTCCATTGCAAAGATACTTTAGATCTAAGACGAAATGGGAACCACATGTTGACAGCTCATCCTAGAAATACAGTAATAGCATTCGTTTTATATTGGGCGATAATTAATCCCTCAAGAAGCCTGTCTCCCAAAGCATTCAAGGGAAGTGTCATTGAGACTTAAACTCTTATATTCCATGACTCGGCAAAACCTTATGCATTTTAATTTCTTCTACAGGCCCAAGAGATTGCATAGAGGGGATACTTGGCATGTCAGAAACTGGGCCAGAATGGCCAATGGCCTGCAGTCATTCAGAATTTGGAGGAATAGTTACCACAACTTCCATCCAGGCTGAAAGCCTCTTCTTTCCAAAACTACACAAAAGAATTGTTTTCATAGCCCTGACCAATCATCATGATTTCAATGGTTGTAAAATATATGGATCTTGACAGCACCAGACCTTGCAACTGAATTAGTTACAGCTCAGATTCTGGGATCTGCAGTTCCTAAATGTGGAGTCCTGAAGTAAAATATTTAAAGCAGTAAGATCTGCAAGATCCATCAACAGAAATTTCCCTTTCTGCCTATAATGACCATAAGCAACAGGTATGTTGCATGCTATATATATATATATATATATATATATATATATATATATATGTCTTCGATACAAATCTCAGTGACACAAGAGACCTGTAATATCTCAGAGACTGCCTTTGGATTTCACCTAACACGTACCATGAAAAGATGCACATAGGCTGGATTATTGCATTTTTTTAAAAAAATAATAATAATTACCCGTTTCCTAGAAACTATAATTTGCTGGACCTGTCCTTGTCCCTGGCAGAAGTATAATGCCTTTAATAATCTCCTATTCCCTAAGTGATGTGTTTGCATCAAAACGACTGATATTAAAAGAGTGAGAAGATTATTTTTTAAAACCTCCTTATTTTTATTTTGTTCCTTTGGTGCCACCTAGAGGCTTCAACACCATACCCATGTGTTTTGGAAAGAATGTGCTTTATTTTCTCCACCAAAGTTTCCTTAAAGGACAATCATAGGTTACTGTTATTTAGCATACTATTCCCTCAGCAATATGTCCTCTCAGGGCAGACTCGATACATTTTTCTGCCTGAGGCAAAGGACAAGATGATGCCTTATGCTCCTGGCCCCCGGCCCCCATTTCAGAAGCCGACCAGACTGGTAGTTGAATATTACTTTGACACTGGAGATGAGAAAATGGTCTCTCCTGAGGACAGCGGACTAATTTACAAGATGCAAGAGCCCTGTTTTGTATACACAGCTCTGTTCTCCAGTACCCCATTGCTGGTCCTCAGCATCAGCTTCCTGAGGCAATCACCTCGTTATGCCTAATGATAGGCCTGGCCCTGCATTTTTCCTCTCCCCCTACATCATACATGGATAGTTTATATTATGGGCTGCCAATGCAGCACCCACAGTTGCTAGTGCCTCTTATGGCACCCATGAAATGTCTAAATAAATATCTCTTTAAAGTTCAAAAATTTAAGCCAATCACATGGGGCCCATTGTGTAAATAATGTATATAAAGCAGACATTCTGGGGGAACTTCCATTCTTCCTCACCACTGTGAGCTGAATAAAGAGCATGAAATCCACTCTTGACTCCGAGTATATTTCAGGTACCCTTGCTACTTTCTCAACATTATTTCATTTATTTATCATCATCATCACCATTATTTGAATTTCTATGCCACCCTTCATCCGAACATCACAGGGCGGTTTAGAATATTAAAACACAAAAATACATAACAAACAAAAACAAGAACCCCACCCCACCCCACCCTCTCTCTTACTTTAAAGGGCCATAGATTGCTCAGTTAGTCAAGGGCCCAGGAGAAGAGGAATGTTATTGCCTGGTGCCTAAAGATATGTAACAAATGTGCCAAGTGAGCCTCCCTGAGGAGAGCATTGCACAAATGTTTAGGGATGTTTTTAATGTTTTAATGTTTCTGGGAGCCACCCAGAGTGGGCGGGGTGTAAATAATAATAATAATAATAATAATAATTATAATAATAATAGGGAGCCACCATAGAAAAGGCCCATTCACATGTTGCCATCATCCAGACCTCTCATGAAGGAGCTACAAGAAGAAGGACCCCTGATGATGATTACAGGGACCCCATTGTTTCATATGGGGAGAGGCAGTCCTTCCAAATCTGCCCACTAGTCCCAAAAGATTGGTATTCCCTGGCTTATGTAAAAGGACATTTGAGTTAGAAGACATATTGTACCTTTGGGGTGTGTGTGTGTGTGTGTGTGTGTGTGTGTGTATCTCAGCACCTGTATATTGTCCTCAAAGGGAGAATGGCTTAGGACTTATTTTAAGCATCTCAGCAGTGTGCGAATCAGAGACGGCAGAAAAGAAGCAGGTGCTTGGGGGCAAGGAAGCTTCTCAACAGTCTGCCAACATAACAGAGCCAGAGGCTACCTCAGACTCATCAGCATAAGTAGCTGACATCTTATCTGCCTCCTGTGACAAGCCAACTATGCCCCATTTCATGCTGTGACTGCCTAAAAGAGCGCAACAGGAAAGTTGCCCAACACGGAGCTCACTAGTCAGACAGAAAATCAGTCTAATAAGAAACAGCCTCCATTAGGAGCAGCTAACTCTGTGTAATAGGCTCCTGGGTGAGGCGGGGAAATGGATGAAACCTCCAGCTGCTGTAATTTACTGTCGCTTCATTGCCTCTGATAAGCAGGCACTGATCAGCACATGGGATGAAGCCCAGCCGATAACAGAATGCCGCCATCTCTTGCTCTGCTTTAGCACATGTATTATAGCTCAACAATGTATGGAAATTGTGTCAAAGATCTAGCTTGTTCAGGCACTCTTTTGGCACAACTGCACTTCCAAACTTGACTGCAATCTGAGATTTATATCTAGAAACTAGACCCGGCTAAACACCCTCAACCTTGTTCTTTTTCCTGCAGCCACTTGAGGCCATAGGATATCACTGCTGCAAGCTAGTTCTGCCAAGTCTCTCTTCAATGGTCCTACCATGAGAACAGTTGGGGAACTGGATCTGCCCTGTGGGATGAAGTCCTACTTCTCCTAGCCTTCCATGGCCCAACATTGACAGGTGGGCATCTTCCGACACCTGACAAAGTTTGAAAGAGATTTCTGTAATCAATGATCAGCAGTTACAGGGAGTCCCTTTGACAATCTGTTTGGAGAAAGCACTTTGAATTAAAACTGCTTTCTCCAGCTGTAGAGGGGGAGGAACAGCTTCTTCCAAAGAGAAAAACTGACACTCTCTCGCTCTCATGCACACCCTAGAGCATCTGTGTCACGAACTTTCCTCCTTGTCCTTCTTATTATTAATCTTATTATTATTTATACCCCGCCCATCTGGCTGGGTTTCCTCAGCCACTCTGGACAGCTTACAGCACATACCTGCCCCATCTCTGATGTCAGAAGTAGGACAGGTGAGCATGGTTTGTGAGAAATGGCCTCACAGACCAAACTGGGAGCCGTGTGGGCCAGAGGCATGAAGGGTAAGGCAACTGCCTCAGGCAGGTGGCCCTGGGAAGGGGGAATAATAATACTTCTCTTCTAATTTATACCCCGCCCATCTGGACATCTGAAGACAACTGAAGGCACCCCTGTATAGGGAAGGTTTTTTATGGTTTATGTTTTGTTATGTTTTTATATATGTTGGAAGCCACCCAGAGTGGCTGGGGCATAAATAATTATATTATTATTATTATTATTATTATTATTATTATTACAGAATAGGACATCCCTATTTTCATTGGAGAAATGTTGGCGGGTATGAGACAAGTAAGGTGAAGCGAGACAAGGCAAAG
Source organism: Podarcis gaigeae (assembly GCF_964106915.1). Lineage (NCBI taxonomy): Eukaryota > Metazoa > Chordata > Lepidosauria > Squamata > Lacertidae > Podarcis > Podarcis gaigeae. Next base: position 24,017,879 of record NC_139680.1, read on the forward strand.
GAAGCCAGTGTGCCTGTTTGATGAGATGAGTTTTTCAGACTGAGGAGCTGACCTGGTGTGAGCATTTTATAAGCCCTGTGTTAGAAGGTGCTCTTGCTCAACAAACAACCTGCCTGGTTTTTCTGAAGAGTCCGAAGTGCTTGTGGTGCAAGAGTTAAGGCAAAGAAGTGTGGCTGTGTGCACATAGCCCACAGCTGATTGCAGAAGCCCTGCGCAGTTCAGTGTTTTGAAAAATCATTAAGGAATAGGTCTTATGATTAATGTCCTTGCTACTTCCACATACTTTTCTTTCAAAAAAAACCCCACACATCCAAACAATGCAAAAAGTGCTGCCCGGCATACTGGGTGGAAAACAAAGTATAAGTGCTTATTACAAATCTTCAACCTCCTGAAAACAGTGTTCCAGCAAGTACTAATTTCTCTGCTTCAGCAAAGGATTAAATGTCACCATAAATTCTTTCCCCTCTACCTGAAAGGATATGGCTGAAGCTTAGTTAGCTAAAACAGGCCAGCTAAAGGCATAGCCAAGATGAGTGTAATACAACTTGTGTAGGACAACTACAAGAATGCTGAATTTTGGCTATTTTGTATGCTATGTTGATCAGTTCCTTCAGCTGGCTGACTGAATCCAGTAACATTTTAATTTGTACTGTACAGATTCCTCTGGTTCAAGCTGGAACTGGGTTTGACCAATCAAGTTTTTTAATCCACCAAAATTGAATGGTATCTTAGAATTTCTCCCCTCACGCCTATTCCTGAATTTGGTATTCCTCTGTACTTTCAGTGCTTCCATTGAGAGCATGATATTGTATCAAATTGCTTTCTTACATCACACCCAATCCACTGTCATCCCCTAAAATTTGCCCCACCAGAGTTGTACAACAGCAACTTCTGAAGGGCTAAATCCTTGCCTTAAGTGGTCATATTGATGCTAATCACTAAACAAATGTAAGTGATTACTCACACAAAATATTTAATTTACATTGTGTTGTGCAGTGGTTCTCAGCTTGCATATTTATAAACTTGTTGCTCATCACTTGAGAATAAATGGTTTTTCTTCACTCAGAGATAATCTTCTTGTTGGTGGGAGGGGAGAAAGGCATGTCTTAAGGAACTGGTGCATGTAGTTAGTTCATGTTAGGAGACTTTGCCAAGTTCTGTTTTTGGCACCAGTGGTATACATAATCATCCAAAACTAAGTAAGAACATATTGGTTAGATCTATAGCAGCCAATGCCTAGGGGCAATAAAATATTTGAGGGAGCCAGCCCCCCCCAAAAAAAGTTGATGGGCATTCCGATTCAAATGGTGGGTGTGCACTGCATCATGTGATCGCTTACCTGGGCCCCCACAATATTTTATTCAAGTTGGCACTTCTGGTTAGAGCCAATATACTTCTAGTCTTTCCGAAACTAGACAGGATCTGCAAACTCAGACAAAATTTTGGAACTGAGCAGCTGCAAAGCTATTCTCTCCTGGTCACATATAAACTATTATAGTTTCAGAGTAGCACATGAACGAGTCCTATTTCAGGCCCTTAGGTTACAGCCACAAAACACATGAACAATCCCACAGAAATAAACACCTGCAAGTGGTAAAACATTCCCAGTATTGTGTTCAGCACAGCTACTTTGGTAATGAATACATAAAAAAAGAGTTTTTACCTCATTTTGTAGGGTGGGGGGGATAAAACCCAATCTGGAAATATAATTATCCTAGGAAGCTACCAAATGGCATAGGTGTCTCCTGATACTAGTTCCTAACTGCTTGCTGACCACACCATAAAGTGTAAAATTAAAGTGGCTATGGAGTGACTATGATTAAGCATAATTTGTTTTCTTCATTGTTAAGTCCATTGTCTGCATGCTACCAGCTGTGAAATTGTGCAATAAGCGATAATTAAACAGTGAAAGAGAGTAAACAGAACTAGTTAAGTGTAATTTGGTGCAGAGAGAAACACAAGGTGACTTTTAAAGTTTTTTTTTATTAGCACAAAGCAGAGGAGGAAACAAACAAACAACAACTGTGAAACTTATGGTTTAAATGAGTCCACGGTGATTGTAAAATACCACTAAAAATCAGCTTGCACTACAAAACAGCAATACTACTAAGAATAACTCAGAAGGTCATTTTTCAGCTTGTCTGGTTTATCTGAGGCTGCAGTCCTCAATGTGTTTACATTTCTGTAGCCCATTTCAGTTCCATTGGGGGTTTTACAAAAGCACCGAGGGTCACAGCCCAGATTGAGGAGTAAAGTTCGGTTCCCAAATTATATATAACTAATAAAAGTCTGATCTTCTTCTTGCCGTAAGCAGAGTTCCATCCTACAGATATAGCACCAATTTGCATATAAAGTTAATAACAGCTGCCCCTGCAATGGCTTTTTGTTGCCAGCCACATAACAGCTTCTATTCATAATGATGTAATTGCATCTGGGGATGGTACGGGTAGAGAACCGAGACTGTGATGCCCACCTCAAAAAGCTTAACTCTTCCTTGGACATTGCCAGTTATCTACTGCAGAAACACTATGGGGGGGGGGACGACCTACAGCTTCTCTCTAGCCTTTTGCCTGTCAAACACACCCCTTACAAATCTACTTCCTGCTGCCCTTATCATGCGTGGAAGATTAATGAGTTCCTTCTGGCGCTATTAGCCTTGTTTTGCCACCTGTGCCAGGTTTGACGTCGGGCAGGTCTTCGCCATGCTTGTACACACTGACGGTGACATCCACCATCTCGCCACCATACTTGTTCTTGACATTGATACTGTACTTTCCTGAGTCTTCTGATGCCACCCCCTTGATGACCAGACTGGCATACTTTCCTTGCTCCAGTTTGACTACATAGTGATCATTCAGTTCAAGTTCCTTGTCGTTCTTAAACCAGACTATCTCAGGGTCGGGGTTACCAAACACAGTGCAGGTCAGATTCAGGGTCTAAAACAAACAGGGAGGGAGCAGGGAAAGAATGTGAAATCCAGACTTTGGCATTGGCTTGCTAACTTAGATTTCTTGATCTCATAGCCTGATTGTCGCAAAACCTCACAAATCTCTGCCGCTGTGACAGTTTTCCAGCATACACTGGCATTATCCCAGCTCAGCACAAGACACAATGGGTTGTAACCAGTGCTTTTTTTCTTAAAAAAATGTTTAGAGGTACTCTCATTTTCCTACTCATATTGAAGTACTCCCCCTCAATGAGGCCAAACTTAGATTCACAAAATGTTTGGGGTATGCGTACCCCCTGCGTAGCCCCAGGGGGAAAAAGCAATGGTTGTAACCAATTGTATCTTGTCTGTCCCCTGTTCCTACTTCACAGAAGATTTTGTAAGTAACAAACTGTAAACTGTGTACAGCTGCTATTTTTTAAAGACTGATATTTATTTTAAAACTGCAAAGACAGTCACCCAAAGGCTGACTACAGACCCAATGCTACCACTACAGTCTCCAGTTTATAGAGATAGCCCAGGTAACCCTCTTAGACATAATTATGATGGGACTTAAAGGGACTGCCTGCTTCCCCCCCTTTTTTAATGGAAAAAGGGTGACGATGATTCTCACTGATTCCCACCCCCCTCTGTACAAAACCCCACCACATAAACCTGCTCCAGATAATTACGATACTGCAAGAGGTGATGCAGACAAATGGAAGAATTCTGAAAACTGCCTCCCTCCTTCTTCCATCCATCATCCACTGGAGAAAAGAACCTCCCTGCACAGGTAACAACCCAGATTGCTAACTTGGATCCTCTTCAAGGAGGGTCCTGCTTGCACTCAGGACCTTGGGGCCTCCATGACATCTGGAGGCAGGGCATAGCCCAGTTGTTGCTGGGGCGGTCCCACGATCGCCCCAGTTCCAGCACCCAATCAGGCTGTTGCAAGTTGGGGGAGGGGGAGGTTTTTATAAACTTTGCGCTGCTGAACACCAGCCCACCCACCCTCTTTGGTTTCTGTGCTTTGGCCTTGCTTGGGACTTCGGTTGGTCGCCTGTTTTGTGGTAAGGGCCTGGTAGGAATTTTGTCCACATGGCAGATTGACACTGGCCATTTGGTTTTCGCCTACTTCCCAGCAATCATCACAACTTTGTAAGGTTTGGCAGTTAGGCATTGAGTTAGTTGTGGTTGGGGGAGGTGAGGTGCAGCCATCACCTGCCCCTCCTTAAAAAAAAGGGTATTCTGCTAAAGAAATCTGGCGGTTCTGGATCTCGTCCGAAGTCCGCTTGAGGGGCTAGGGCCATGCCAGGACCACAGGAACCCCAGAGTGAGCTACAGCCAATTTGCATCGATGTAGCTCCCTCGTTTGGTTTACCCTTCCAGACCTCCTGCGGGGTGGGCAGGAGTCAGTTTTAGTTTGTCAGTGACTAAGCCAATACCGCTCACATTGTGGAATCAATAAAGTTATGGCCTAAATTTTGCCCATTAATCTTAAACAAAAAAATTGAGTCTGTGTGAATTTATTTCTAGGGGGTTACCTGAGGTCCTCGAAGCGCAATCCTAAAAAGCATGGCAATCCTGAAATGTTGCTTGCCTTGCTAGAAACACACCCAACCCCTTTGAAGGTGGTGAAGGGCTGCATCAATTTTCCTCTTTAAACACGGAGCTGGCAGCTCTGCTTCAGTGCCAATATGGGCGACACTCTAACGCCTCCAGCAGAGCACCCTTGCAGAATATTGTGTGGGATCAAGTGAGGGGGCTGCATATTTATAGGTGCATTTAAAATACAAATATAATGGTATTCTCTCACGAGGCTTTCTTAGTCTTTTTTTGTATCCAAACCATGACAGCCAAGCCACACAGCTTACCCTTACCTTGCCTTCCATTATTGTCACCACATCGGGCAAACCACCAAGCACTTTACCACGGTCTATGAAGAAAAAAGCAATCAAATTATATAATTATCCATGCATTTTGCCAATTGGAGAGTAGGCGCCTATAGGATGATCAAGGTGAGACAAATGCTAAAACAGTACCAGCAGCTACTTCTTGATTTTTAAGGAATATGCAAATATCAAATGTTTGCAGGCAACATTAGCCGGCAAGTGGATACTGAAGATTGTTAAAGGGTACAGCCCATTCTGTGTTGTCTTCACCCTCAATTTATTTCTTGCTTCCTCAGAGGTTTTCAATGTAGAAACTCTTAGGCGCTCCAAACTCTTAAAAAACAAAGACTGGGACACTATTTAAAAAATGGAGATAAGGAACAGCTAAGCTCTTAGCCCATTGCAATGCAAAGGGGTTTATTGTGATAGCGTCATGCACTTACTTTTAAACTAACATTAATACATCACCCAGTAACAAATGTCTCTGGACAGCTTACAGCAACTTGAATTACAGTGGTGCCTCGCAAGACGAAATTAATTCGTTCCGCAAGTCTTTTCGTCTTGCGAGTTTTTCGTCTTGCGAAGCACGGTTTCCCATAGGAATGCATTAAAAATCAATTAATGCGTTCCTATGGAAACCGCCTTCAGACCAGGTCCGGGGACAGTCTGTCCCCCGACCTCTTCTGAAGGCCGGTGGGGGGCGAAAGTCTTTGCTCCCCCCCCCCGCCTGCCTTCCCGGGACAGCGGAGACTTCTCCGCTGTCCCGGGGCAGTCTTAAAATGCTGGCGGGCATTTCCCCCCAGCATTTTAAAAGCCCCAGCCTTCCCCCAGCATTTTAAAAGCCCCTGGGACAGCGGAGACTTCCCGGGGCGATTTTAAAATGCTGGCGGGCAGCAGCGCTGCCGCCCGCCAGCATTTTAAGATCACCCCAGACAGCGGAGAAGTCCTCCGCTGTCCCGGGGTTTTTAAAATGCTGGTGGGCGGCAGCGAAGGCTTCTCCGCTCTCCCGGAAGGCAGGCAGGGGGGAGCAAAGACTTTTGCCCCCCGCCCGCCTTCAGAAGAGGTCCAGGACCTCTTCTGAAGGCCGGTGGGGGGCGAAAGTCTTTGCTCCCCCCCCCCGCCGCCTGCCTTCAAAAGCCATCCGGGATAGCGGGAAGCGCTTCCCTGCTATCCCGGACTGCTTTTAAAATGCTGGCGGTGGGGAGCAAAGCCTTTCGGCCCCCGCCGGCCTTCCTGGACCTCTTCTGAAGGCCGGAGGGGGGGAAAGGCTTTGCTCCCCACCGCTAGCATTTAAAAGAGGTCCCCGGAGATTTCCCTATGGGCTTTCTTCTTGCGAAGCAAGCCCATAGGGAAATTCGTTTTGCGAAGCGCCTCCAAAACGGAAAACCCTTTCGTCTAGCAGGTTTTTCGTCTTGCGAGGCCTTCGTCTTGCGGGGCACCACTGTAATTTTTGTTGAAACATTAAGTAATGCATGATTCCCAGCAGGGGCGCCGACTTATAAAAAATATTGGGGGGGCCCATACCGGGGTCCTGCCCCGGGAGGTTTTCTAAATTTTAGATGAAAATTAGTGAGTTTTAAAGTTTTTTTAAAAGTATTTTAGAGTCATATGATCAACATTAGAACCCCGAAAACTCGACTCTCTATAACTCCACACTCTGGGAAACTCGACAAGCCTGAAACACTTTTTGGCTTTGAAAAAAGAAAACATAAACACGCACGGTATTTTCGTAAAAAGCTAATTTAATTTACAGTAACAATTATGCTTATAGACTATTACAAAGCAGTGAATATATAGCTCTGAAAAGACTGAAATGATATTTAAATAAATCCTAAACTATCATTAAAAGAATAAAACATAAAATATTGCTGTCGCACAGTAATAGCACTTTGATTAATAAGTGAAATAGCTAATTTAAGCTTACTTTGAATAAGGCTGAGGGTTCATTAAATAAAAATAATATCTCAAAGTTAATGCTTTAATACAGTTAATAAAGTTAATACAGTATGCCTAATACTGTATGTAAATACTGTAATACTGTATGTAAATAACGGGCTTTAATTGGGTCTTACACCCTAAAAATATTTAAGTATTTGAAAATAACTAATACAGTACTATAGTAATATAGAAAGACAGTACTAAACTAGTACTAATATTTCGAAACTGAAAATTTAACATTCTGTATGTATTTAATTCTCTATTTTATAAAGATTTTTAATATCTGACAGTGAGTTTGGAGTAGTCCAATGCAAAAATCCTGAGGATCCATGTGGATCCGTGCTTTGTAACCACGTTTTTGCACCACTGTGACCCTAGGCAACAGTGGGTGCGTGATTTTTTTGGTGCAAGATGTAGCCATGGACATGCTATGTGATCTGATGGTGAATTTGGGGTGACCCAATGCAAAAATCCTGAGGATCCATGTGGATCCGTGCTTTGTAACCACGTTTTTGCACCATTGTGGCCCCAGGCCACAGTGGGTGCGTGTTTTTTTTTGGTGCAGGCTGTAGCCATGGACATGCTATGTTATCTGATGGTGAATTTGGGGTGACCCAGTGCAAAGATCCTGTGGATCCATGCTTTGTAACCACGTTTTTGCACCATTGCAACCCCAGGCAACAGTGGGTGCGTGATTTTTTTGGTACAGACTGTAGCCATGGACATGTAATGTGATCTGATGGTGAATTTGGAGTGACCCAATGCAAAAATCCTGAGGATCCATGTGGATCCGTGCTTTGTCACCACGTTTTAAATGGGGAGGGACGGAAAAACACAGAAGGGACAAGAAGCACAAGAGGGGTGTGCGGAGAAGCAGCTGGCTAAGAATGCAGGGAAGGAGTTTAACGGGGTGGGGGGGAGGAAAGGAAGGCAAAAGTCCCCCCCCAAGCCAGCCCCCCCCCTCTCTCTCTCCCACCTGCGAGTCCCTAGAGCACGGAGAGGAGGAGGTGGTGGGCTGAAGCCTGCACGCAGTGTGACTAGGAAAGAATTAGAAGGAAGGACTCGATCCTTTCCTTAACCCTCTGCTTGCCAGGAGGGCAGGGGATTCCCTGCTCTTTGTTGAGTTTGAGCAAACGCAGCAACAGAAGCGGGTGGGCAGTAAGACCCTGAGGCAGAATGCAGGAAAGCAGCAGCTTCCGCCTTCCCTCCGCCCGACCGCCCGATCTTATTTTTGCCTGATTTTTGCCTATTTTTGCCCCTGCGCTCCAGCGAGTCAGCTCCAGGGACCACACATTCGCTCAATAACACGCACAGACATTTCCCCTTACTTTTTAGGAGAAAAAATCTGCGTGTTATAGAGCGAAATTTACGGTAATAATTTTCTTAAATTATTGGGGGGGCAGAGCCCCCCCAAACGAATTTTTGAGGGGGCTCGGGCCCCCTCAGGCCCCATGGAGTCGGCGCCTATGATTCCCAGCATATCTAGGTAGGGCTGGGTGAGACTCCTTCCTGAAGTGCTGGACAGCTCCTGCTGCATTTCAGTGTCAACAATACTGAGAGAGACAGTTCATTGGACTGACTCTGCATAAGACAGCTTCCTATGCTCCCATAATCAGTATCTCCAGTTTTCTCCAAGTAATGCTCACTTCAAATTTCAACACACCTGGACACTTTGAAAATGGAAACATCCAGTTTCTTCTGGCTCAACAGCACCAGGTGGGTCTCTGCTAATATATACAGAGCTGGCCTAAAGAATTTCCTCTTTTTTTTTCTTTTTTTTTTGCTAGGAATGAATTTAAAAGCATGCCCACACAACCCTGTTTTATCTTATACTGAGCAGCATAATAATAATACATAAAATTATTAAGAGTTGACTAGGATATTATTTTCCTATTTTCGGTTTCAGTTTTACACTTCATTTTAATTTTTACCTATCCTGTTATTGTAACTGCACAGTTTAGCTGGACTCCGCATTCAGGGGCATTATCACTGACATAAATTTCACCTGTAAGCAGGGGCTGAAAAGGTGGATGAATCTAAAAAGGCAGGCAGTTGCTCTTTCTGCAGGGCATTTAAATAACTGAAGCAGACACCCCGAAATGTTATCACCCCAGGAGATTGCCTCGTTTGCATCTACGGATTTGGCAGGCTCTGCATATACAACCGAGAAAAACATTAGCTGACCATTTCAGGTAAAATGATTGTCCTGGGAAATAGGAAATGACTAGCGTCTGTCATCATAATGGTACAGAAATCATAGTGAAATATGTTGAAATAGGACACCTCCCTGGAAGCTATGATTTTAGGCTAAAAGTGGAAGTATATTACAGGCAAGTAATAAATAAGCATGCTTAGGGTCAGAGTACCTGACTGATTATCCATGCTGGTGAATAACGGGCAGCCCTTATGTATACTATCTATCACTCAGATTTCTTGCCATCATCAACATGAAATCTGTCATCCTTGGTTTCCAGTCTGCATTGCATATACTCACCCATAGTCTGTTCTCACTGTCAGCTCTGAAACCTAACTAACAATAGTTTCTTAAGTTGAGAGGATTAGGCTGGACACCCATTCTCTTCCACTTTTCTATTCCCACCTACCAACTCGCTTTCCAAGAATAGACAAACACAGGTTCTCCAGCTAAGACAGACCTGCTTGACAACCCTCCCCTCCCCCAACAGATAGCAAAAGCAGATGGTTTATCAAGTCTCGGGGGGGGGGGGTCATCGGGCATGTATTGTGGACTGTGCTAAGGTTGGTGGGTTACAAGTTTTCCACATCTTCTCTAAAACGGCAACTATCTATTTAGTTTGAAAGTGCACCTTCCTCTTAAAATGAACTGATGGAAAGCACCATTATGTATACCTTATTCCAGGCTTCCTCAACCTCGGCCCTCCAGATTTTTTGAGACTACAATTCCCATCATCCCTGACCACTGGTCCTGCTAGCTAGGAATCATGGAAGTTGTAGGCTAAAAACATCTGGAGGGCCGAGGTTGAGGAAGCCTGCCTTATTCCTTCACTTTTGTTGAGCTTTGTAAAGGTAAATAAAAGGAACAAGGTCTACCCAGCATTCACTAGGCTGCTAGATCCTGCTCTTTTATGATGATAATAAATAACATGCTTCCTCTGTACAGAATGTACTTACTCTTCTCAGCAAAAGCAGCTGCCCTAAAGTGGGGAAAGAAAACAGAAAACAGAATAATTAATATCACAATCATGTATATGTATATATACACAAACATTACTCTCCCACTTTTGGAAGAGTTCAAGGTGCTGCACATGGCTTTTCCTGGTCTCCCTTTTATCCCCACAACAGTCCTGTGACGTGGTATGGACTCGCTCAGGAGGTGGTGGACTCTCCTTCCTTGGAGATTTGTAAGCAGAATTTGGCTGGATATCTGCTGTGGATGCTGTAGTTGAAATATCTGCATGGTAGGGGGTTGGACTACAATTCTATGATTCTAAGTAGGTTAAGCTGAGAAATGGTGACTGGTCCAAAGTCACCCAGTGAGCTTCATGACTGAGTGGAGTTTTGAGCCCTGGTATCCTTGATAATTGAGTCCAACACTCTAATCATTATGTCACATGGACTCTCCATCGAAATAGGGTGTAAGAAACATCTTATGCCCTATTATGTTAGAATGACACTGGTAGCCAAAACAAAGTAATTGTCATGAGTTTAAAGGAAAACGGTATAAAGCTTACTTGAGTCTCTGGAATTCTGCATAAGCATCGTCAAACGCTGCAAAGAAACATTTTTGAGTATTATAAAGTTTGCCTTTTGAATCGGCACAAATGCTTTGATGCCTACTTGTGTTTCTTTTCTGTTCTCAACTTATAAAAGTGGTAGAGAAACATCAAATGAAATCTAAGAAGAGAGATCAAAGGCAGCCCTGATGAGAAGAGGCATAGCATGAACGAAGTTGGCAGTGTGCCTTGAAAACTGTTAGCACAAAATAAATACCCAATAATAAACAATGAACATTAATTCCCCAACTGCAAAATGGCCCCAAATTACAGTGCGATGAATCCAGTTGCATGCTTAAAGATGCCTACCTTGTCCAGATAAATCAATACTCCGCTTATAGGACTCCTTGCCATCAGACAGCTCAAAGGTGTACTTCCCTTTATCCTTTTCTGTGGGCTCACATATCTGCATCCAGGCAACTTCATCACTGCCTCCAATCCTCATCTTTTCACTAGAAGAAATCTTAGATTCCCTGGGGAAATGAACACAGGGAGTCTTCAAAATACACACACAGGTGGACTTTAGGCTTCTGTTTCTTGAGGAACAGTTCCTCTTGCTCTGTGACAAAGCCTTTTGAGGCCTGAAGAATTTTCAGAAGCAGGCTGAACATTGGCGTACAGAGGGATCAATAACAAATGTTCAAAAGGGGAGAAGCAATACAATTTTTTGCTGGCCATGGATTGAGTATGCCTTGGTTTAGCCATCAGACTGAAGATTATAAAAATAAGCATACTTGTAAGCTTGTTGACCAAGGGTTAGTGGGAGAGAAACTTGTTTTCTCATTCAATGGATTCATAATCAGCACCAGCTTCAAGAAATGCAAGACGGAATTTACAGGCTAACCTAAGCACTATCAGTTTCTTTGACATAAAATCATGCTCTGGATCTACAAGCCAGAGGACAATTCTGGGGTTAATTTCATCACATCTGGGAGATTCATTTTTGGATGATCTAGCCTCCACCTTGGTTTGGTTTGTTTTCTTCAAAGCCTATGACTCCTTCCTATTTCATTTTGAATTTATTTTATACTTATTTTTAGTCTATTCATATTTCAATTTAATAATCTACATGAAGCTTGAAGGATTATTTTTTTTTTAAGGAAGAACATCTGTCACCCAGAGAGGGTTCTATTACTTCTGCTATTTATCATTTATAGTGCTTTCAAGATGTGCATTGCATTTTCAGAGTGAAATAAGAGACATATGCAAAGAGACAGGGTGGGGAGGAATGCCAGCAAGGGGAAGGGGAAAGACAAGGAGAAAGACAAGCAAAAGCAGATTAGATCAGCCAAAGGTTTGTGAGCAGCTCATTGGTGCAGCTCACTTTTGGCTTTGTGGGCAAAAGGTACCAGGTTCAATCAATCTCAGGTCAGGCTGAGAAAGACTCCACTTTTTAAATCCTGGAGAGCCACCAGCCATGAGTGCAAAGACAAGAACAACCTAGAGGGTCACGACTCAGTGTATGTCAGTCCTATGTTCATGTTTGAAAGATGGGCTTTCAGGCACAACAGGGCAGCATGGAAAAAAGCACAACTGACGTTGCTAGAAGTGTACAACCTGAATAAAATTCTAAACTTCAACCTGAGGTGTTCAAGGCTGTGCCAGTGGTAAAATTTCATTATTTATCTGGGTCGCTGCTCCATTTTGATTTTTAAATGTGTTGTTGTTGTTTAGTCGTTTAGTCGTGTCCGACTCTTCGTGACCCCATGGACCAGAGAACGCCAGGCACCTCTGTCCTCCACTGCCTCCCGCAGTTTGGTCAAACTCATGCTGGTAACCTCGAAAACACTATCCAACCATCTCGTCCTCTGCCGTCCCCTTCTCCTTGTGCCCTCCATCTTTCCCAACATCAGGGTCTTCTCCAGGGAGTCTTCTCTTCTCATGAGGTGGCCAAAGTACTGGAGCCTCAGCTTCACAATCTGTCCTTCCAGTGAGCACTCAGGGTTGATTTCCTTCAGTATGGAGAGGTTTGATCTTCTTGCAGTCCATGGGACTCTCAAGAGTCTCCTCCAGCACCAGAATTCAAAAGCATCAATTCTTCGGCGATCAGCCTTCTTTATGGTCCAGCTCTCACTTCCATACATCACTACTGGGAAAACCATAGCTTTAACTATACGAACCTTTGTTGGCAAGGTGATGTCTCTACTTCTCAAGATGCTGTCTAGGCCTGTCATTGCCCTTCTCCCAAGAAGCAGGCGTCTTTTAATTTCATGGCTGCTGTCACCATCTGCAGTGATCATTGAGCCCAAGAAAGTAAAATCTCTCACTACCTCCATTTCTTCCCCTTCTATTTGCCAGCAGGTGATGGAACCAGTGGCCATGATCTTCGTTTTTTTGATGTTGAGCTTCAGACCATATTTTGCGCTCTCCTCTTTCACCCTCATTAAAAGGTTCTTTAATTCCTCCTCACTTTCTGCCATCAAGGTTGTGTCATCTGCATATCTGAGGTTGTTGATATTTCTTCCGGCAATCTTAATTCCGGCTAGGGATTCATCCAGCCCAGCCTTTCGCATGATGAATTCTGCATATAAGTTAAATAAGCAGGGAGACAAAATACAGCCTTGACGTATTCCTTTCCCAATTTTGAACCAATCAGTTGTTCCATATCCAGTTCTAACTGTAGCTTCTTGTCCCACATAGAGATTCCTCAGGAGACAGATGAGGTGATCTGGCACTCCCATTTCTTTAAGAACTTGCCATAGTTTGCCGTGGTCAACACAGTCAAAGGCTTTTGCATAGTCAATGAAGCAGAAGTAGATGTCTTTCTGGAACTCTCTAGCTTTCTCCATAATCCAGCGCATGTTTGCAATTTGGTCTCTGGTTCCTCTGCCTCTTCTAAATCCAGCTTGCACTTCTGGGAGTTCTCGGTCCACATACTGCTTGAGCCTTCCTTGTAGAATTTTAAGCATAACCTTGCTAGCGTGTGAAATGAGTGCAATTGTGCGGTAGTTGGAGCATTCTTTGGCACTGCCCTTCTTTGGGATTGGGATGTAGACTGATCTTCTCCAATCTTCTGGCCACTGCTGAGTTTTCCAAACTTGCTGGCATATTGAGTGTAGCACCTTAACAGCATCATCTTTTAAAATTTTAAATAGTTCAGCTGGAATACCATCACTTCCACTGGCCTTGTTATTTGCAGTGCTTTCTAAGGCCCATTTGACTTCACTTTCCAGGATGTCTGGCTCAAGGTCAGCAACCACACTACCTGGGGTATACGAGACATCCATTTCTTTCTGGTATAATTCCTCTGTGTATTCTTGCCACCTCTTCTTGATGTCTTCTGCTTCTGTTAGGTCCTTTCCACTTTTGTCCTTTATTATGGAAATCTTTGTACGAAATGTTCCTTTCATATCTCCAATTTTCTTGAACAGATCTCTGGTTCTTCCCATTCTGTTGCTTTCCTCTATTTCTTTGCATTGCTCGTTTAAGAAGGTCTTCTTGTCTCTCCTTGATATTCTTTGGAAATCTGCATTCAATTTCCTGTATCTTTCACCATCTCCCTCGCATTTTGCTTGCCTTCTCTCCCCCGCTATTTGTAAGGCCTCATTGGACAGCCACTTTGCTTTCTTGCATTTCCTTTTCATTGGGATGGTTTTCGTTGCTGCCTCCTCTATAATGTTACGAGCCTCCATCCATAGTTCTTCAGGCATTCTGTCCACCAAATCTAAATCCTTAAACCTGTTCCTCACTTCCACTGTGTATTCATAAGGGATTTGACTTAGATTGTATCTTACCAGCCCAGTGGTTTTTCCTACTTTCTTCAGTTTAAGCTTGAATTTTGCTATAAGAAGCTGATGATCTGAGCCACAGTCAGCTCCAGGTCTTGTTTTTGCTGACTGTATAGAGCTTCTCCATCTTTGGCTGCAGAGAATATAATCAATCTGATTTCGATGCTGCCCATCTGGTGATGTCCATGTGTAGAGTCTTGTGCAGTCCTTCAAACTTAAATGTGCAGTCCTTCAAACTGTATTTTATATGCTTGACATTCTAGGACCAAGCAATGGATGATACTACTGAGTGAGGGATAGGGAAAAGGTAAAGGAAAACACTTGGCCGTTTGTGTGCAACCTCTACTACACATGATTAGGTTTCCTGGGATCGTGATTTTAGCCTGTAAATAGGAATATCAAGTTCTGGATATTTTGCTCCATCATTAGGAAGGTGGGGAGATATTTGCTCCCCTATAAGCTTAAGAGCATTTAGTGAGACCATTTTCCAAATTTCCTCACCTGTTGAGGTTAGGCAGGTAGCAACTGCAGGGCTCTGCTCTCATACTGCAGGTTCAAATTCAATTGTGTATTTTCTGTGGTGGCACCTTATTTGTAGAGTTTCCCCAAACCCCACCTATACAACCAGGTAAGTGTTGATTTATTTGCTCAAGCATTATATTTCAACATGTTGTCTTATCACTTCAGATTTGAAAACGCAATCAGACTGCTTTTGTTGTTGCTATGCTATCTTATTTAGCCCTCTTGTTGTTTGGTTTTATCTCACTAGTTTATCTTATAAGCAATTTTTACAGCTTTTTTTTTCTTTTTAATCATAAGCAGTTTCAAAAAAAAATGGATAAGGTCAGATACTCAGCAAATGACTTATATGTGCTGCAGCCTTTTGGTTCTTTAGAGCTGTTGGTGATACTGACCAAAGGAATAGAAACTAACAATTCAGGGTGAGCACAGACATATTGGTTTGCAAACAATCATTGGCTCACAGGCGCATTGGAAATCTAATCTAGGCTTTGAAACGATGCATCCAGTGCTCAGATTATTATTTTTTAATCCAGCTATTTCCATCCAGAAAATGGCTAAACCTCAATGGCTAAAATATTGATACCTCCAATTTAGATTCTCATCGATCAGCTAAAAAAACCCAAGTCCAAACAGAAATGATTTGGCCTAATGATGACAAAGGCCTAATACGAAAAGATTGAAATATCATTACTTAGCTTTTGCTTTGCTATCCTAGATTCAGCTCACTCGACCAAACAAGTCTCTAGATGGGAATTCAGATTCCCTGCAGTGCAATGAGTGGATGATTGCATGCTGGCTTTACGATTTGTTTTATGCTCCCTGCGATGCAAAGTGTTGGGATGATTCAGGGCGGGCTGGGGATTTGCATGCAATGCTGCCAGCTGTGCTGATGACAGCATGGAAACCAAAAATTGGCTCATTTCTTATGAAAAAAGTTGTCGCCTGAATTTTTCATTTTCTACTTTTTTTAAAAAAAGAAGGAACATTGAAGATTTGCATCTCTCCACCCCACCCCCAATATTAGTATCAATATCAAAATGTTAATTTGTTTAGTCTCTGAATACCAGGCAAAAATCACCCAGTACAGTCATACCTCAGCTCTCAAATGCCTTGGGAGTAAAACGTTCCTGCTCCTGAACGATTGGAAACCGGAAGTGAGTATTCCGGTTTTTGAACTTGCTTTGGAAGCTGAATGTCCAGCGCTGCTTCCGCTATTGTTTCCAGCACACCTATGCAATTGGAAACCAATTGGAAGCCGCCCCTTGGTTTCTGAACTTTTCGGAAGTCGAACGGACTTCCAGAATGGATTCCGTTCCACTTCCAAGGTACATCTGTATTCAAGGCTTGGCTGTTACTTACTTGTGAAACCAACTTGCTTTCATTTCCTCTGTGTAGTACTTCAAGAAACACTGTAGTCTTATGCCTTCTGGAGTACAGTGGATCTTCAGTTCAGAAGCAGATTTACCTACAGGGATAAAACATTATTCAGATCCAGTGGTTGGGTTTTAGAATCTCAAATCATGATCTAAGAAAAAACTCCAACAACCAGACATTCTTAAGATAATTCATTCTACCTACAGACTTTCAGTAAATATATAGTGAATCAACAGATCTCCAGGACCACTCCTCTTAAAGGGCTGCCATGAAGCAAGGTTAATATAATGATGCTTAAGAAGAGAATTGGTTGGTTTTTTTAAATTCTCACATGTTTAATTATACATTAAAAAACCATACTCACAATAAATTAAAATTGCTATTACTATTATGTCATCTATGTATGTTGTTTCATTGTATGAAATGCCAGAAATATGGAGATTGTTGACATTTACTGAAAAGTCTTAAAAGGCCAGAAGGAAATACCAGAAATTATGACCTACCAATAAATCTCAAAGTCAGGTCAGTGCCATCAGTAAATGACCAAATATTACCCACATTTCCAAAATTAACATGATTAAGCATGGTGAAGTGTCAAAACCAAGTCTCTGAACTCAAACATTTTCATCATTCTTGGAATTTACCAATAAATATCAACATTCACTAAGTTTCTGGTGCTTACTCTGTAAACCATAATTTTCCGTACGCTGTAATATTTTAGCCCAAAGTGCAATATTTATATTAATATATTCAATATATTACAGAATTCAATGTTATTTAGATTTTAATGATGATTTTAAAAAAAAATTCTTCTGAGTTGGATCATACTGTGACCATAAACACACTTATAGAAGAGTAACTTCTTATCACAAAGCTAACAAACTGCATTGCCCAAAGCCTCTTTGATAAATGACACAAAAACAAGCATGTGGTAAAAAAAAAAATGCCTTCCTGTTTAATAATGCCTATTAAAGTCAAAAACCTATTCAGAATGTTAACTACACCATAGAAGGGAATAAGGCTCTTTTGAGATTTCCTGTTTTCAGCGACAACAGGTTATCTCAGTTTCTGAAAATTTTAATATATTTTTGAAATGAAGTGGAAATAACATTTACTCACCACTGACTCGACTCAATCCCAGGATCATATCTTCATATACTGAGGAGAGGAAGGAGGAAACAATGGATTGTTAGCATGGGAAATACAGATATGTAGTACTGTATTCACATGAGAAAGCTTTACACAGATAAACAATGATAGTGTGATAATTATTTCAGAAGGGCTTGTGCTTGGTTATTTTGACTTTATGTTCTTGCATTTAACAATCTTGGTCTCCATATCGCTGCACACATAGCTTTGGCTAAGTCCAAATTAGACCAGTTCAGTGGGCCAACCTGCCAAATATCCCTCAGTTGTCCTCATGAGCTGGAGTCTTGCAACCAGTTTCGCAGCTGATGGGGACAACCTCTGTGTATCTGGCAGGCTGTCCAGAAAGAGCCTTCAGGAGGGGTCAGCAATGGAGTGCAGGTCAAACATACACAGCCCCAAACTCCACCCTCATGCAGTTGTTGCCAGATGTTTGAGGGCACCTAAAGTAGGCTTCTGTAAACAGCTCAAACAGCCACCTCATGTGGCTATTTTTTGAGTGTTTTCCAGAGGGAGGAACTGACATTAATTAAAGGACAATATGTGCATGTATTTGGCAGTAAAAAATAAATAAATCTGAGGGAATGAGTTACTCCAAGAATCATACAGCAGCAATCAGAGGTTTGTGAGGCTTGAGCTGTATGGGATGAGGTGGATGACCTGCATGACTTTAGAAGGAGCAGAAAACATGCAGTTATAAATGTTTCAGAACTTCTCACAACCTCCATGCCAGAGGAGCCTCCATCCCAGAGGTGATATAATTATTTCCTTTATTCCCTGTGGTTTGGAATAACAAATAACCATGCATGACCAAATGCAGGGGGAAATAGAGCTTTACCTTGTCCTGATACATCAATAGCAGACATATCTTGACCTCGGTCATCTGACAGTGTTGCCTTATATTCACCCTGGTCCTTTTTAGACAGCTAGAAATAAAATACGACACAGGGATTGTGTGACTTATATTAATGAAAGTCACTTAAATACTTGCTGCATTTTCTATATCAGAAAGGAAATCTACTTTGAACTTTGTCTGAACAGAAATGACATGAGAGGCAGATGCAGTGAGAGCATCGTTAATGAGATAATTATCGCATTAATACTTTTGCATGTACTGCTTAATTAATTAAGCTGCCTACCAAGCTTAACATCATTTTCAGTCCAGTACAAACCAATGTAAGGTTAAAGGAAGTATTCATTTTGACAGAAAGAGATGAAGCAAGTTGGTTTAACATACTACCATATAGGTGATTAAAGATTGCCTTCTCACTTTTGGTTTATATCTATGTGAGATACAGTCAAAACCAAATACATTTAGGCAGTGGTGACTACCTTGAAAATATGCAACAGAGACCGCACCACAGGCACAGCTACTTGGGAGTAAATCTCATGGAAATCAATGTGATGTGCAGCAAAATCCTTTGCCTGTTACTCTGAAGTAAGTCCCTCTGAGTCCAGTGGGCTTTACTCCTAGATACATGGAATTGCAGCATTACTTCTGACTAAATATGTAGTCAAACAAATGTTCTTCAAGTCCATTGATTTCAGTGAAAGAGAGTATTTGAATAATAATAACCTGCACAAAGCTAAATTTCCCTCGCTAGCAGGAAACACAAATAAAAAGCACACACAAGAATGGGAGTTCCCATTGTTGAAGCAGCCAGCAAGTACAAATCTCAATAATCTTGAATTTAGGAAGGAGGAATCTATTTAATGCGTCACCCAGAAATCATTGCACCATACCTTTGGAATAGTCAAACAGACAACCTCTTTCTGCAGGTCAGGCACCTCTTCAACATCAAATCCAGCACCATCTTTGTACCACTTGAAAAAGGTCTCTTTCTTGGTATTTGCCACCTGAACAAGGACAACAAAATCAATGAAGTATAATATGCTGCTAACAAGCTGTGCCTTGATGGTTTGTTTGGCTCTCGAGTCACAACATTTTTGAAGGTCCACCTGCCCTCATATTAGTCTACCCTAGCATTAAGACCTTCCTTGAAGGCCCTGCCCACATTTTGAGGTGCAAAATGGAGAAAGGCTTCGTCCGTGGTAGCCCCCTGTTTTGGAATGCAATTTGATTAATCAGGGGTGCGTACTTAACAACTTCCATTCTGTTCTCGTTATTCACTGGATTTTGATCTTCATATTGCTTTAAAATATTGCTAGCTGCCTCAAGAGAAGATCCGCATAAACATTCCAGTAATTATAGACTCATCTCATAACGTGGCACATAGTTTCTACTGGAACCAATCAGAAAAAGTAGCAAAGCATTTGGAGTGACTTAAGACTATGATTTGGACTGTGATTTGGACTTGAGACTAGTATTTGGAAACAATGTATTTTGAAACCAATGGGATTGAATGCCTTTTCACATGATAGCAGTTGGGGAAAACAGCTACCCACATGGTAGGCCAGAGATCACAGGGTGCTACTTGCACTGAGCCAATGGTCTATCTGACTGCACACTGGTTCTCCAGAGTTTCAGACAAGAGTTTTCCCCAACCCTACCTGCCTGGAGATGCCATGAATTGGCCCTGGGACCTTTTGCATGCACAAAGCATGTGCTTAACTGCTGAGCTTCAGGTCTTCTGCTTTTTTCATATATCTTCTGGCCTGCAACTTTCTGTGTTTTCTGAAGGAAGCCAGGATCCATCAGAAATAAGTATGCAGCACTTTCTTGGATCTGTTGCCAAAGTGCCTGTGGGAGCTGCTACCCAAATTGGTTCATCTGGACTCATAAAGAAACCAATGTTGCAATTCTGCCAAATGTTTCACTCTTGGTGACCAATGACTGCGCTAGAGCTGGGTTGAAGGTCTTCTTCTACAGCATAGAGTGCCCTGCGGGAGGCAGGAGCACAAGGAAGCTTCCTGAAAGCAGCCCTTTTGAAGTGCTAGTGGAAATTCAGCTCAGCAGAATGGCAAGAGAGAAACAGTGTGTTGTTTTATGCTTGGAATATAGCTGTGTATTGGCTGACATGAAATATTGCTGGATGAGCGAGTTTAAATGGTAACTTGAAAGAAGCAATTTTAGAAAGAGGTTTTTTTAAAAAAAAAAAAAAAGAACAGAAGATGATTACTTTCCAGAGACACTGTTCTGTGCTGCTGAACAGGTCTGTCCATCATGGAGCCACTGTTGCTTCTGTAGCTGTAGTTTTTGTCACATTCGTCTAACAAGGATCACAGCAATACCAAAACTAAAAGCAGATATGGCAAAATTAGGTTTCCTGGCCCATAATGATTTTAGCAATGTGCCTGTGGAGTCTCTGGAAGAAATGCACACAGAGGCAAACTACTCTCCACGTGGAGCCCAAAAACAGCAAACAGTGAAATATAAACTACTTTTGAAATTGAGCGAATATCCCAAAGCAATTTGTAGCAGGGCATGGAGTTGTACTAGTGAAAGAAGTCAGAAATCACAGTAGCACTCAGGATATTTGTATCTCAGGCACTGTAAGATTTATAAAGATGTTGGTTCCTTAATATGGTTTGGTACAGAACCCCTCTCCTGTCAGTCACTAAATGGCCGTTCTGATGAATGAATGGATCCTATTTCGGAGTTATACCACCATTCTATGTTTGGGTTGGACAGGAGAGGGTTAATGGGGCTGGAATGAGAGCAAAAGTTATTTGCTAGTCCCATGGCAGATGCATTTTTTCATTAAGGCAACTGTCAGTGATGTGTTTCCCTGGGAACTAATTGTTAGGCTTCTTCTAAACAGGACAAAAGCAGGCCTCCCATCATGCAACAAAAGATGGTGTAACCTAGGTGTCTGTGTGTAATAATAAACAATAGATTGCAGTTTGAACCAGAGAAGAAACAGCATCCAAAGAGAAAAAACTGAAAGCTGAGTTTCGGCTCTGTAAACTAGCAACATTTGAGAGTGCTGACTCTTTCTCTAGAAATCTGAGTGCGGTTGGCTGTTTTGAGTGTGCCTCCACTGTGCCTCGACCTATGTGCAAGCTGAAGACTTGTAACTAAACACAAATACTACAAAACACCAAAAGTCTTCAGTGATTTCCTTTCCAAAGAAACTGAACCTAAGTAAGCACAATGCCCCTTCCACTCCTCGCCACTTGGTGAGACACCATGTTTCTGAGTTTAACTCACGGGTAGGGAGACAAAAGCAATAGCTGGGGAATGGGGTACTGGAAAAAGTTGAGCCACGGGCATTATATGTCACTCATTGTTCTACACAAGACACAGAGAATGATCAAAAGCCGGTGGTAAATGGCTTGGTTGTCAATGAGGAACTCAGCTTCAATGCATTTTGGGTACACCCTCCTTCCCCCACCCCACCCCAGCACACTGACTCCAGAAAATCCCCATGATTCAAAATTGTTGCTTGAATTCGTTGGCCTCTGTTTAGATTGATCTATGAGAGACTTGCGCTGACTGTAGGTAGTAAGAGAATGGAAACAAATATCTTCCTCATTCTGCTTGGCCTTTGGGTGAACTGTACCACCTTGAACACATCCCGATTCTGCATCCTTGCAATCCCAAGACACTGAGGCACTGTTGCCATCAGTGGCTATATTAGCACTAATTGGCTTCATGGTCAGAGCCTTCTAGCTCTTCATATGCACATAGTACTCTATTTACATGCCCTAAGCTTTTGTACTGCAAATGCTTGCAGTTATACCCCATGAGGAAGGGTGCCATTTTATTAAAAGGAAACAAAATATGACAGCTCACCTTACAGAGCAGCAGCACTTCGCATTCTTCTGAAATTTCCCAATACAAAAACTCCAGAAAATGAGGACCTTAAAAAAAAGGAAAAGATAAACATACCATATACTGTCGCTTCTATTGTTTTAGAGAAGGAACAAACTTGGAGAGAAACACAGAACTAAATCACATGACAAGCAGTTGTCTCTGAGAGACCTTTACCCTTTTGGTCAGTGCACCAATACATAGATAGTCATGTAAGGTGAGAGAGATGCTCAAGTCCAGGGAGGATCTGTGAGTACAGCTAAGTGCCCCTGGTGCACTTATGAGCACGATTGTGGGATTTGCAATGACTCTGTGCTGCTCATATACAAGTTGGCAAATGTGTTTACCAACATATAATGCATGCAAAGCAGGAACAAGGCTCTGTAATATCAATTTATGGTTTGCATAAGTAGTTAGGATGGCGTCCACCTTTTGAGTGTTTGCCACTTGATCGTTGCAGCACCAATAGGCAACGTCAGCAAACCTCATTATTGGAGCGCTCATATCTAATTCCCTCAAAAGCTATGCTTTTCAACAGACTCACCCGGCACATTCAGCAGAAAATCATTAAGTGCTGAGCAATCAAGGTTTACGAAAACTAATGTATGCCTATGTCTGATAGTAGCTACAAGTGAGGTAAAGAGGGCTGAAGCAGGAGTTCAACAAATGCATAAGGACAGGCATGAGTAAGTATATTATAATGGAACCAAGAGGGGGAGTGGAAGGAAGTCAACCAAAAAACATTATGGTTTAATCTGGTTATGACTTTTTTTTCTGTACAGTGGTACCTCGGGTTAAGAGTTCTGAGGGTCCATTCTTAACCTGAGATACCACTTTAGCTAATGCGGCCTCCCGCTGCTGCCACGCCGCCGCCACACAAGTTCTGTTCTCATCCTGAAGCAAAGTTCTTAACCCAAAGTACTATTTCTGGCTTAGCGCCGTCTGTAACCTGAAGCATCTGTAAGCCAAGGTACCACTGTATTTATTTATTTTTGTCATTTTTGGAAATGTTTATACACACACACACACACAGAACTGGACCCAAGCCTGCTCTGAACTTCATCCTGGCACCATTCTTCCCTTCCATGGGCAACATGCTATGTTTTGCCCCATGAGGAGAAATGGGAAGTGCTGCTCTGCCCTGCCACCCGCTGCTGCTGCTGCCGCCCACTCCACCCCTGCCATGTGCTCTGCCACTTCCACCACTGGCGGAGAAGCATCATCATCATCAGTGCCAATTTCAGGTGAGATCTCACCCAAAACTGACATGATCTTGTCCCAAGCCGGCATCAGTGGTGGTGGCGCTTCTCTGTTGCTGGCAGAGGCAATGGGGCAGCAAGGTTTCTGTGGGGGTGCTATGTGGGTGACTTCTTCCACTTGAGGCAGTGGCCTCACCCTGTCTAATGCCTGGGTCAGCTCTGCTCCCTCCCATTCGCTGCCGCAGTCATCTTCTTCCCTTTCTCATCTATCAGGCAGAAGCAATGGAGAAACCTCTCCGGTCGGATCTCCTTTGGGCTGAAGAAAATTGCCTTAGCAGCCCCCCAAACACCCTGGTTCCTTGACACTATTACCCTAAAAAGGAGAGTACAAAATTGCTTTGGAAAGAAAACTCCAAATCTATTGCACCTCAATTATGTATACTGCAAACTAATTTTTAGGGTTTTTACAGAGGGGAGGAGTACATTCCAACTATCTTGGAAGCAGGGCATGGTGACGTTGTGCGTGATAACAGTCTGCATGGAAACAAAATTACAGCTGCACAAAGTACTGTATTAGCATTTTTGGCATCCAGTGATGTCAGCGAGAATTAAGTGAGAACATTGTTCTCAGGGAATGTTCCCTTCCATCACACAAGAAAAACAAAGCTTGCCTAATTGTTCCCACCTTACCTTGTTTCCTCAGGAACTCCCTTCTCTGAAACTCGGCTTCAGCCAATACATCCTTGAACGCTAAAGAAATAAAAATAAAAAATAGGTGAGAGAAAACAGAGTGAGTTGCTTACTTGCTAGGGTATTCAGAAATGCTTAAATTCCATTGTAACCTAGCCTTCCCCAATCTGGTGAGCGGTTGGATTAGATCACAGATGGAGAAACTCTAACCACTCAGATATGGACACCAGCTCCCATCAGCCTCAGCCAGCATGGGCAGTGATTGGGGGTGATGGGAATTGTAGCCCAAAATGTCTGGCGAGTACCAGGTTTGGGAAGGCCGCTGTAAGCGAAGGCAAATCGGTCGGGGAACATACCATCGCCAATAAGAACTAATGAAGATTGGTTCTTGGCTTTCCCATCGTGAATCTGCACTGTGTAGGTTCCTTCATTTTCAATAGTGAAGCGGTCCATAAGCATCTCAATGATACCAGTCGAATGGTCACATTTGATCTTATGCGTCTGAAAACAAGGTAGGTCAAAGAGATTATCTATGGGAATTATGAGGCTGGGCTGGAAGGGGAGAGGTGGGTGAGGCAACAGGGCTGCTCTGCCTGGTTCTCCCTGCAAAATGGGCCTGCTGCCAAACGTTTGGGAAGTTGAAAGGTGTTCCAGGGGCCGGGAAGGGTCAGGGTGGAGCCAGCCTGGGATTTGCTAGATCCCCAGTTGGGTTCACTGCCATTGTATAGCAGTGTTGGCCCTGTACAGAAGCCGACTGTCCCCTGCCCACCATCCACTACAGCCTCTGTGAACAGCAGGACTGCAGACGCAGTTGTGGTCTTGACATTCTGCAAAGCCCTGGTGGCAGGGGAGGGCATTTGCATTGCACCTTAAATATCTGAATATTATTGGCCAAAGGGTTTTATTCCCACATAAGGACAACGGGAAGCTTAAAAGGCAGTACAAAATCAAAGAAAATCATTGCTCTAGAAGGCATAAGAATATCAAAGGGAAAAGACTCCTCTCTCTGCTGTATCTTTCCACAACTAGGTGTCTCCAGTATTGTATCTTGAAAGCTTTTGTTGCTTCAGAAAACTGGCTCTTTTAATTCCAAATGGTGGCTGATCATCAACATCCTCGTCGTCATTTGTATGGTGCTTTAAAGTGTTCAAAGTTCTGTTTATGGGTTGGTTATTTGAGGTTGTGTGTTTATGTTTATGTAATAGTTTTAAGAAATCATATATATATATATGACTTTACAGTACAACTGTATGTTGCGTGGACAGGCGGAGTCCCAAGATCCCGCGCGGTCCCCCCGTCATGTGGAATAACGACTCAAGACAACGTGCTATGGGATTAAATTGGCCACAACTTTATTAAATTTCAAATGTGGGTAGACCTTGGCTCAGGCATTGGCCGTTCTCCCTCCCCAGTCCCCAGCCGGGGACCTAGGGAGCATCAGGGTTATCCAGTGTGTGGGGGGGGATGGGCCGGCTCTGGAGAACATATGTTCAAGCAGAGATAGCCGCCCCCATAACGCCAACGCCGCAGGGGAGAGCAATGATGACCTTTCGGCGTACGGTCAAAGCCTCCCTTCAGAAAACCCCTTTAACGCGGAACCCTGGTATCGCCGACGCAAAGAGGAAGATGGACAAAAGGATTCCGCCCAAGGCCTGATACTGCCAAAGTTGTGACGTTTTGCTATGGGAAAGGCGAAACCTGCCAATGCAGGGAAATTCCTTTCCGGCCCTTTAACAGCGACCTTAACGTAGCAGCGCCCGCATACCTGTGAAGAAAAGTTAACCTGCAAAACCTGTGAGGAAAAGTTAACCTGCAAAATAAGACATTATCTGAGGGTGGGTAGGGTGGGAGAAGCTCTGGAGCCAAGTGAGAATTCCCAGGTAAGATCCTCCCTCCTTTGTGTGGGCAGGTAATCCCTCCCCTACCTGGCCTGGTCTCCTTGGCAACTCTTCCCCCAGGTGGGATTGGACAACTGACTGAGGTAAGCAGAGACCTCCAGGTATCCCACCTGAGGTAAGGCAAAGCCAAGCCTATGCTGTTGGAGCCGCTCCAGATCTAGGGGCTGCACGCGTCCACGCAAAGGGCACCCCCCGTTTTAAGCGGGGAGCGGTCATTGCCTTAGAAGTTAATTTCATTGCATTTCATGGGCTTATTCCCTATTATGATTTAGGACTCAGCTACATTAGTCAAAAAAACAGTATTTTGGATGCATCATAAACATGCAACTCCAGATGGCGATGTAGAGCACAAAACTTTTCTATGCAATTTTACATAGTTTTTTCTTTCTTTTATTATAACGATTTAATTTATGACTTATTTCTAGCGGGGGTTTTCCTCTGTGTAGATCCACCCTTATTCCCAGTTATAGCTTGTTCCTAGTTCTACAGTTATAGGAATGTAGGCTTACATAGGATTTTATCACTTTTTCTCTCTCTCTGAAGGACTAGCAATATGAAATGCTAGTCTTCTTTTCATCAATTTGTGGGGGGCACCACTTTTTTGTGGCTTTCCACAATCCGCATTGAACATCTTCTATACAAGCTCCATAGGGATTAATACAAAGCATTCAAGAGCACAGATGCACATCTTTTAATATTAATGTACCTTTTGAAGGCAGTGCGCCTGCTGATTCTACCACATTCTGCTCCCTCAACCAAAGGGGTGAAAACAAAAAATTTACAATAGATCGATATTCAAAACAGAAAACTTCAATCTTTTTTCTTTATACTTCATTGGAATATATCTATTATTCCCCTTTTAAAATCTACAGGGTGTGGGATTAAAACTGCCGCCTAGAAGAGCTAATGAATTTAGCCCTCTTTTTATGTTCCTTCATTTCAAAAAATAAAATCCTTTGAAAGAAAGGCCAGAGGAAGTTGTTCCAATTAGAGCCTCATCGGAAATTATCTATTTTCGGCCAGTGTCAAGAACAAAACTATATTCCTGCTAGTATGATGGTCTATTGAACATGATCAGCAGCTGCAGTGACTGTCTCTGGGCAGGTTTTAGAATATAATTAGGTTTCTAGCTATTGCCATTATGCAGTGAGATGAAGTTCAACGGTTTTATGGCAGTCATAAATACGAGGCTTTTATGTGAATTTCCACAAAAATATCATCAATCTCCAAATGCAAACGTCACCTGTGGCTTGCTAATTAAAGAGGTGAAATAATACTACTGTTCCAAAAAAAGAAAAAAAGTAGCTCTGATGCCAGTGCTTTCGTAGCATTGCTAAAAATACAAAAGCAGGGAAGGAGGGAGAGATGACGCAGGTCTGGAAATAGCCAAAAGCAGAAGAGGGGGAAATGGCATGGGAGGAAGAGGAGGAGGGGGAGAAGTTATAGTCCCTGAAAATTACTGCTAAATAAGGAAGCAAAAATTAGGCAAAATATAACATTCTAAATAAAGAACATTTCCCATTTAGAACTGTCTATATATACACTAAAAGGGACGTGGGTGGCGCTGTGGCCTAAACCACAGAGCCTAGGACCTGTCGATCAGAAGGTCGGCAGTTCGAATCCTCGCGACGGGGTGAGCTCCCCTTGCTCGGTCCCTGCTCCTGCCAACCTAGCAGTTTGAAAGCACATCAAAGTGCAAGTAGATAAATAGGTACCGCTCCGGCGGGAAGGTAAATGGCGTTTCCGTGTGCTGCTCTGGTTCGCCAGAAGTGGCTTAGTCATGCTGGCCACATGACCCGGAAGCTGTACTCCAGCTCCCTCGGCCAGTAAAGCAAGGTCAGCGCCGCAACCCCAGAGTCGGTCACGACTGGACCTAATGGTCAGGGGTCCCTTTACCTTATATATAAACTAGTTAAACCTCCTAAAGAGTTTACAAAAAATGGAAAGAGTTCACAGAATTGCTGTCTATTACAGAAAGCCTTGGAATGCTTTTTATGTTAGTTGCACCATAAAACCACCCCGGCGCAGATAAATAGAGGGGAGGTGTGTTTCTCTCTCTGTGTGTGTGTTTTAATATGCTCCTACTACCGTGACTACAACTACTAATCTGTTCAGTTTCAAAGGTTTATTGGATGCTGTACACCACAGAAATGGTGTGCACATTGTTCAGGGGATGTTAAATCTGCATTATACTCTAAACAGAGGGCAATGGAGCCTGGGGGGAATAAAAAGGGGTGCTTGTCCTAGAATTGACAAGGAAGATTTCCTTAAAATGTGGCTAGCTGACGAGTCACTAATTATATAATGCCAGAAGTAGGTGGAGCCTATTTCCCATATTGTCCTATAAGTGGTGAAGAGCTGCAGGGGGCAAATGGTCCTTCAGACTCAAGAATGAGTTCTCTGAATTAAGTTGGTGGCTAAAGTTGATGGCAATTTGACACGGTTGCTCTGTGCAGTTGTTTAAGCGGTTTCCAGTGGGGAGCATAATAAGGGAAGATACTAAAATCTGTGCTTGGCAGCTTTTAGGGCTGTTTGTCCCTCTCTTTCCAGCAAGTCTGCAGGCTGACTATCATGAAGGGTATATCATGTGTGAACAGTAAGTAGAGACTGGGTGGCATGAAGGAAAAAAGTTGAGGCACTCCCACAACCTAGCAGGTTGATGCCAGCTGCACTTCCCATGTTTAAACCATTTTTCCCAACAGCCCAAAGAGAGCCAGGAGGTTGGGTGCCATTTTTCTACAATATTCCCAATATATAATGTAGCTCTGGGCATCAGAGCACTGCTGCTGCCTAGCACTACCATGCAAGCCCACAGCAGTAAGAAAGAGCCTGCGAGAGAACATTTTGCCCGAGCCCCCTAATTAAGGTTCAGTGCTGCCTTACAGATGCTGGTTGATCACCCCATTGATCCTTTATAACCATAAATTTAACCTGCAAGAAGAAATGTCTGACCTGCAGACCTAATTAGGCTTGTCAGGGTACCCAGTTTGGCCCATGAGGCTGTTTTGGCCAAACTACACCCACCTGATGTCTTATTATGTCAGGTGTGAGGCAGGTAAAGGTGTAGTTTGACCAAAGGGGGTTTGCAGGCACCACACACATCATTTGGGAAGACAGGCAAACTAATGCCAGTGTACTGGAAGAAGCAAAGATCACCAGTGTCAACACAATGATTCTTCAGCATCAACTTTGCTGGACTGGTCATGTTGTTCGGATGCCGAATTATCGTCTTCCAAAACAACTGCTCTATTCTGAACTTTAAAATGGAAAGCAAAATGCTGGTGGTCAACAAAAGAGGTTAAAAGGCTCTCTCAAGGCAAATCGTTAAAAATGTAGTATAAACACCGACAACTGGGAAACACTGGCCTGCGAGCACTCCAGTTGGAGAACAGCCTTTACCAAAGGTGTCATGGGCTTTGAAGACGCTTGAACTCAGGACAAAATGGAGAAATGTGCTAAGAGGTAGGCACATTTGGCAAACCCTCACCGTGATCAACTCCCGCCCAGAAACCTATGTCCCCCACTGTGGAAGGACATGTGGATCCAGAATTGGTCTCCATAGTCACTTACGGACTCACTGTTAAACCCATTTTTATGGAAGACAATCTTACTCAGCTACAAGTGATCGCCAAAGAGTAGAAGAAGATTCCACTGACCAGCTGAATCTCCACATGGGCAAAAATGGGACACCTGATATCATGCTATCATCATGACATCATGTGATTGAGAGGTAGATGACTTCATTCACATCTCAGACTTGGCCAATAGGGGGTAGGGGATATATGAATTGGGTTCACCACCAAATCCAGTTCCCTACCCTTAAATCAATCTTCTTTATTTATCACATTGGACTCTCTCACTTGTTAACACCTCACTTGCCTGGTGAAGTGGTTTATAAGGTTATATGTATCTTGCAGCTGTACATATGGAGAGATGCCATTTAAAAAGAAAGAAAAAGTCCCTTCACCAGGTCTAAGTACTCGTCCTACAAAGAATCTGGTACTACATCTTCTCAGGCATGTACTTACATCACTGTTGACAACTTCACTGTCATTGATTACAAATCTATAGCTGGCATCAGCTGAAATGCTCTCAGCCTGAAGCCAGAAACGAACTTGGCCTCTGTCCAAAACCTCATAGGTTAATTCAGACTTCAGAGGGATTGCTGGAGGGAAAAGAGCAGAGCACAAAAGCAAACATGTGAAGGATTTTTCCCCGGTTTCCTTTCTTTTCTGCTTTGGAATAACTTAGCCAAAGATAAGTCCCAGCAGTTTAAAGCTTTTGAGAGTCTTCAGCAACAAACAAGTGAAATGTTATGAAAGCTAAATGGAACCCCTCCATGGTATTTGCACAGATGTGTATTAAAGCTGGTTTTGCATGAGTCAGAGCACAAGCTGAAGTGCATATTTATTGCACTATTTAGGGCTTTTAAATACATAATCCAGCAAATATTAGACATATCCAAGCTGAATCCATTCATCCAAATACATTTGCAGTGGTGAAGAAGATCTCTCTTAAACAGAAACTAATATTTGCATTTAATTAATAGAAGGATAAGCAAGCTGCTCTATTTTAAAAAAAACAAAAAACACTTTTCATTACTTTACTCCAATCAACGGAGTGTAAATATATTCCTTCTGGGACTGAATATTAGATTCAGAAGTCCTACTTACTTGGATTTCTGATTTCATGGCTTAGTGTCATCAGACGTTCAAGCTCTGAAATGAAGGACAATTTTCATGTTTTAATTTATTCTGACAGTCAAAATAAATGTTAAGAACAGTATATGACTCCATAAAGCACTAATAATCTTTTTTTTTATTTCGGTGAAGAAGATACCTATAAAAAGTCAACTTTTGCAAATGAAAGAGTATGGGAAGAAACAGAGAGTTTGAAAAGGGCTATATACCTCATGCAGAATGTCCCAGGTTCAATCCCTGTCATCTCCAAGACAGACTTGGGGAGACCCCTTTCCGAAATTATAGAATTATTGCAGAATTGTAGAGTTGGAAGGGACCACGAGGGTCATCTAGTCCAACCCTCTGCAATATTTTTCCCAATGTGGGGCTCAAACCCACAATCTTAAGATGAGAGTCTCAAGCGCTACCAACTGAGCTATCCAGCCCTGGAGCTCTGCTGCCTGTCAGTGTCAAGAATACTGATCTAGATAGACCAAAGGTCTGACATGGTTTAAGACGGCTTTCTACCTTTCTAAGTTCAGAATGAAATATACTGAAAGCAAAAGGTAAAATGTCCAAAACAAGCAGACCCAGGGGCTGAGTGAGACTGCCACCTTAGGCAGCCGATTTGGAGTGTCATGAAAGGGCAAGAGACTGGTGGTTATTTAAATTACTAGTGTTGTATTTACTGCCAGGGAAGGGTGCTTATGAGATGTGCCAAAATAGCACGACTGCCCTTTGTTAAGATGCACTTTGGGTACAATGAAGAAAGGGCATTTGCGGTTCCACCTCTGGATGAAAATTGTCTTGGGCCAGCCCTAATCCAACATCTACGTCTCTCATTTCTCTGCTGAGCTGACCCTGTTCCCTGGTGTCTCCTTTTGAAAGGGTCTCCTTTCAGCGTTTGCAAAAGAGAATGAAAGCTGGTGGACAGGAAATGTTTACAAAGATACACAGCAAATGTCAATAAATCCTCATAGAAATTGTGCAAAAGGCTAGGTTCTACATAGCTGGATACAGAGATTAGCCCTACTTAACACATTAGAATTGCTAATGAGAGCTCAGAAAATGGAACTAATTGCACAATGTGCAAATTTGCAAGTAACAAAGAAAAGGCAAAATTAGCAAGGGAAACATCAAGGAAACCCAGCAGATAGTTCTATCTCGTTTCTAAAATGTATTACATGCATCTAAGGCCCATTCATTTCAATGGTTTCCTAGTTTGTGGGGAAACATGAATCCTAGAGCTTGTGGGATAAATGTAATATAAATGTAATATGATCAATAAGGACTGGGCACCTTAGAATTGTATCCAGAAATAAGCCTATATAAATTATTATTATTATTACTATACGTCTTGCCTTGCAACCTGAGACATATGCCACATGTGTAGATATGTTTTATGTGTTACAAGTCTTTCATTACATGTGTTTTATTATGATGTTTTCATCATCTTTGCTTGTCTGTTAAAATCTGTTTGCTTGTTTGTTTTGTTTTGTTTGTTGGCTATAAACTGAACTTGGCTGAACTTTGGATTTGGATTTGATGCTAACATTAATAATAGTAAATAGCTGTAGTATTGTGGCTCATGAGTTACTGGTGCTCTTGACGGTGCAGAGTGTCTTCCAGAAGCTTTGGCTGGTGACCCAACTATTTGGACAGGGATAACATAGATAGTAATCTATGCTCTGAAAACCTCCAAGTTAAAGTATTGCTTCGAAAACAGTTTGGAAGCTTCAGTTAGTGCATAATACAGCTACTCAACTATTGAGAGGTTCAAGGTGGACAGATCATACAATGCCAATCTGGTTACAACTACACTGGCTGCCTGGATGCTTCTGAGCCCAATTCAAAGTCCTAGCTTTGATCTATAAAGCTCTTTATGGCTCAGGACCCCAATATCTTCTGGAATGCCTCTCCACAGATAAACCTAACTGGACTCTGAGATCATCTTCTGAGGCCCTTTTCAAGCTCCCCTCTCTGAGGGAAGCTCAGAGGGTTGTGACAAGGGTCTTTTCAGTTGTGGCACCCTATCTGTGGAGTGTTCTCCCCAAGCAAGGTCTACCTTTTCTGACATCTTTTTGGCGTCAGGTTATCATTTTCCCCAAGGCTTTTGAAAGACTGAGATGTGAGATGCTACTTTTTTGTTCCTAATGTGCTGCCAAGCTTATTGTGGTTGTTATACGGTTAGTCCCTCCCCCCCCCCCCCCGTTTTTATGATATAATGTATTTATATTTATGTTTTTTAATATGTTGTAAGTCACTTGGAGACCTTAGTGTACCAAGTGACCATCAAGTCAAATAATTAACAATCAAAGTAGTAGCAGAGCTGGAAAATGATATATCTCTATTGACTTTTCTATTGTTTAAGCAGTATTTAATTTTATCAAACGTTTCTTGTTGTTGTTGTTTTTTTAAAAGCCAAATTCTAGAATCTGAAAATTCAAAAAAATGTCTTTCCTTAAAAAATTTTAAGGGCTATAAAAGTTTCATGTCCTCTTTGGCATAGAAACTATGAAGGGTGAGATGCATACATTTGCTTTGGGGGTTAATAAAGTTCCCTGTTTGGCTTTATATAACTCTGCCATGCCCTATAAAGAATAAAAGATTATTTTCTTACCTTCTTCATCCATAATAAAACTGGATGAAATACCATCAGTATCGCTAACAGCAACAGCATAGGTTCCCAAATCATCCTTGTCAGGTTTCATAAAATAAAGTTTAGAACTAAAAAATGAAGTACAAAAAAAGACGGGTCACTACTTGTTTGCTAAAAGTATCCTGAATTTCAAAGACTTATTTAAAACAACTGTAGAACTTACTGTTCTCCAACTGTTTCAACTTTATATTTATCATGATCTTCTATCTCTTCATAGAATTTACTCCAAGCAAAATGAGAAGCATCTGAAATTTCTTTGCAGTCAAAGGCAAGATAAATATTGCCTTCTTCATCCACACCTGCAGTGATTTCCTTAGTGTCTGCAATATATGATTGCCACGAAAAATGTAATTATTAAGGGGATGTATGGGTTCTGTATGGGGGGGGTGAATGTTGATTCAATTAAGAGAGTCTTAAAGTCTGGAATGTTCCTTTAATTAGTTCAATTTGCTGCTGAAGCCAGAGGGAAGAAGCAGCTTACAAACAGAGAGAGCAAACAAGTTTATTTTAAGAGCTTGCAACAGTGGGGAAATGGGGCCGTTGCAGAGATATTATTATACCATCTAGCATTCTCACACACTGAAGTTTCAGAGACAGGACAGGGTTAGAATTGGGAGGCTGTTTCTACATGAAAGTGGAAACCAACATAAAACACAGGACTTCAGCAAGAAGCAAAAATCACTTTAGGGATGCACTTTGACCTCTTTGGGTCTCAACCCTTTGGCTTTATAGTCAGATAGCAAAATAAACACATCTACCCCTTTCAGAGTTTAAAAAGTTACCCCGCGTTGTACATATTTGGGCATTTTAGAAGTATAGCGGTCAATATCATGTCTTTGTACCTGGTCTAGCCTGGACCAGCACAGCTTCAGAAACATCCGAGGGCTTTCCTACACCAGCATCATTCACTGGACGAATTCGAAATACGTAAGATCTGCCCTCGTGTAATTCGGTGACCTTAAAAAAATACAGACAATGAAGTGCTTTCAACTAACAGCAAGATGGGGGGAGATTAGAAGTGACAACATTCCAAATACCACAGCAAATAACTTCCAAGTACTCTCCTTCCTAAGGGACGCGGGTGGCGCTGTGGGTTAAACCACAGAGCCTAGGACTTGCCGATCAGAAGGTCAGCAGTTCGAATCCCCGCAACGGGGTGAGCTCCTGTTGCTTGGTCCCTGCTCCTGCCAACCTAGCAGTTCGAAAGTGCAAGTAGATAAATAGGTACCGCTCCAGCGGGAAGGTTAACGGCATTTCCGTGCGCTGCTCTGGTTTGCCAGAAGTGCCTTAGTCATGCTGGCCACATGACCCGGAAGCTGTACGCCGGCTCCCTCGGCCAATAAAGCAAGATGAGTGCCGCAACCCCAGAGTCAGCCACGACTGGACCTAATGGTCAGGGGTCCCTTTACCTTTACTCTCCTTCCTTGGAGGTGTTTAAGCAGAGGTTGGGTGTCATGGGTGCTTTAGTTGAGATTCCTGCATTGCAGGGGGTTGGACTAGATCAATGTTCCCCAACCTTGAGCCTCCAGCTGTTTTTGGACTACAATTCCCATCATCCTTGACCACTGGTCTTGCTAGTGAGGGATGATGGGAGTTGTAGTCCAAAAACAGCTGGAGGCCCAAGGTTGGGGAACACTGGACTAGATGACCCGGGGGTCCCTTCCAACTCTAAGATTTTCTACCTTTTGATAACGGTGTGATGTTGGCTTCTCGTTGAATGTGAACCATTCTTCTCCTTCCTCCTCCTTGTAGTCCACAAAATATCCACTAACAGGGCTGCTGCCAATGTAAACAGGTGCTTTCCAGAGAATCACAAGGGATGTGTCCCTAACCTCACAAAACGTAAGATCGTAGGGAGGGCCTAAAGAAGATGGATCATAAATGGATGTCAAGAAGAGAAATGAAGGAGAAAGTCAGTTCAGTTCACATTTAAAGGCAAATTTCACTCAATAGCACTTTTTAACGTATGCATAAAAATGCATACATTGGTGAAAATAACATACTGGAATGTATTATATTAGGGTGAATTGCTTTGCAAAAATTTGTACATCCACAATGGTTAGTTGATGTCTATTTTTCACTCTTTAATAGGTTTTTTTTTTGTTGGTTTTGTTTCTATTGCTGTAAACTGCTTTGACATATTCTTAAGGATATAGTAGTATACAAATAATTTTATAAAGAAATAAAATTCCATACAAATGTGTCTGTTGAGAGGAATTTTCACTAGCATGCTGCTGAAATTTCATGGGGACTTTAAAAAAAAAGAATCACAAATGAATGTGGAAATGTTGTGAACTGAAAATTGGAAGAAAAAAAATTCTCTTAGCAACAAGTTAAAAGAACAGGCTTGGAAGAAGTAGGAACAAAGTCCATTGCTTCCTTCAACAATATTAAATTATGTCAGAATTGGATCCACAGTTCAGCCAAAATCCACAGATGGCAAAACTGGAGAGGCCATTTCATTGAATGTTCTCTAGGGGGGAACCTGAAATTTCCTGACTGTTCAGGAGGAGCTGAAAAGAAGAGCATTTTCCAAACATTTGTCAGAAAACTCTTTTCTGAGAAATGTCAGTCCAGTCCTAATTACCACCTAGCAAACAGGTTCATCCCCTGTTTTCCTGTACAAGAGTGATACATTAGAATTCAAGAGCATAGATTGCTAAATGGAATTTAGTAGTTTCAATCTGAGGTAAGAGGCATTTCAATGGGAGATTCCATGTGTTCAAACAGTATTTTGTGTGTGTGTGTGTGTGTGCGTGTGTGTGTGTGCATGCACAAATGCTTCCTTTAAATACAGTTTTAATTTATTACTGTTCTCATGTGCCAACCTGCTCCACTGAGTTTAGAACTACCTTTGTCACCGAATACAAATGATTTCATTAACACTTATATTGATTTTACTGTTTCCACATGAATAGCATGCACAAAATGGAAACTAGTATTCACCACTGAAGTCCTTCAAGGCAGCAAGTAGTGTTTGAATTTCTCTTGCAAAGGGTTTGTATCAATCTGCTTGTGTTTTGTGAGGAAGTACTTTTCATGGTAATGGAACAACAACAAAAAGGCATGAAGTGGAAGGCTAGAGGAAAATTCAAGGAATGTAATGATATTTCCCTCAAATCCAGCTATAAGCAGGTGCCTTATTCATGTCTTTCTATGTTGAGAGGCTGAATCTTTACTTCATGATTTATTTTTCTATAGCTGTCATTGAGAGTTCCAGTGCAACGCAGCTTACCACATTAATATTTATATACCCAAATATTAAAATACTCTCATATAAAAAGAACCGCAGCAGGTTTGTGCCACAATTTCCCAACGTAATTCAAACTGCTTTATTCAAATAATGCAGGACAAGCCCATCATTTTCCTGCTTCTAGATGCGTCTATTAAA
Source organism: Podarcis gaigeae (assembly GCF_964106915.1). Taxonomy (NCBI): domain Eukaryota; kingdom Metazoa; phylum Chordata; class Lepidosauria; order Squamata; family Lacertidae; genus Podarcis; species Podarcis gaigeae. The sequence goes on from NC_139680.1 coordinate 24,054,387, forward strand.
GACTAAGAGACTAGCCTGAAATTCTGCAAACATGTGCAGAGGCAATAATCCAAAGTGGAAGGTTATAGAAAGGACTCAAAGAAGTAAATAGTGGTTCCCTTTTTCTCTCAGCGTGATTATAGTCACTTTCTTGAGATTGGAATCTATTTATGATCAAAAGCTTGAGGCTGAAGACGTATTCCCTTCAAATGAAACAGAAAAACAACATTACCTAGAAGCTTCTGTTTGCTTTGATTAATTAGAGAGCTGGGCAAGCTGTCTGAAGCTCACCTTGGAAGAACTTGGAAAGTTTCCAGGAGTGGAGATAGGAAAATTTGGGTCATTTTTTTGAATACTTTTGTTGTTTTTGTTGCAAATGCAGAAACCCTTGGCAGAATGATCATTTTCCTGAGCATTTGGGCCCTGATGCTCTGTTAGCCCAAGTGTCAGAGGAATATAGATGGGGAGAGAAAGGAGACCTTGGAACAACGCCTTGCGTGCCGCCATTGTTGCTGCTTCCCTCACTATTCGACAAATAAGGGAAGGAGTAATGGTGTTTCAGTGGGTAAGAAGGCTTTTTTTGGGGGGGGGGGGTGAGGACTGACAGGGATAGTATGCGGGCATTTTTCCAAGTCCTCAGACTCACTTTGAGAAACAAACTGAGATCTTTTAACTGATTGATTTTTTTAAAAAGATTGCATATCATTTCTGAGTTCATCTAAAGAAAGATTAGGGACACTCACCCACCAGTTATTGAGCACACTTCTGACAATGTTCTCTCCACTGATGAACTAACCACAGTTGATTCACCAAATGGAAGGGGACATGTGTGCCATCTCTAGGGGACCCTAGATGCCAAGGCACCCATAAATGTTTCACAGTGGGTGCCCAGCCAGGTGCCCTATGGTGTCGCATGTGTGATGTCACATAGCACTCCAAGGCCTGATGGGCCTCAACGCAGCCACTGGAGGCTCTGACGGGGCCCCTCACACCATGTGACGTCATGTGTGTGCCATGTTGGGCTGTGTGTTGCCATGTGATGCCACGCATGTGGCATACTACTACTAATAATAATAATAATTTATTATTTATACCCTGCCCATCTGGCTGGGTTTCCCCAGCCACACTCGGCGGCTTCCAACAAAACACTAAAATACAATAACCTATTAAACATTAAAAGCTTCCCTAAACAGGGTTGCCTTTAGATTTCTTCTAAAAGTTTGGTAGTTATTTTTCTCTTTGACATCTGGTGGGAGGGCATTCCACAGGGCGGGTGCCACTACCGAGAAGGCCCTCTGCCTGGTTCCCTGTAACTTGGCTTCTCGCAGCGAGGGAACCACCAGAAGGCCCTGGGCGCTGGGCCTCAGTGTCCGGGCAGAACGATGGAGGTGGAGACGCTCCTTCAGGTATACTGGACCGAGGCGTGGTGTCACACCCACACCCACACCAGGCACCCTCAATGTGGGGCAAAATCTGGCACGACTGGAAGGGAATGGAGTCATGATTGGCTGTTAATAGCCCACAGAAGAAGAAGAAGAGTTTGGATTTGATATCCCGCTTTATCACTACCCTAAGGAGTCTCAAAGTGGCTAACAGTCTCCTTTCCCTTCCTTCCTTCAGAACAAACACTCTGTGAGGTGATGGGGCTGAGAGACTTCAAAGAAGTGTGACTAGCCCAAGGTCACCCAGCAGCTGCATGTGGAGGAACCGGGAATCGAACCCGGTTCACTGCTCTTAACCACTACACCACACTGGCTCCCACAGGCCTTGTATTGCTTTTCCCTGATAAATTGTGAAAACTTTTTCTTATGACAAACTGGAGTGCTGTGCTTAAAACTCAAACATATTAAATGACGACTGCCATTGTGAAGTGATAACGTTTGAACTGTCACTCATTTTCAAAAATGCATTCCCTTTATGAATGGCCAAACTACTTACCAGGTTCTGGCATTGTCCAGGCCTCACATTTGAAATGCTCGCTGGGTTCGGATGCCTGCCCTATGCCAGCGATATTTGCGGCAGCAATTTTGAATTCATAGTAGGCGTTTTCTGTCAAATCCTCTACCTTTGCAGAACAGTTGACATTAAAAACAAATTTAATGTGGGTAATATTCACATGACCTTCTTAATAGAAGTAAGACATTCAAAATCTTCTCATTTATTGGGAGTTAACTTCCGTAGTGCTTTCAGCTAAATAACCAAGTTAATTTAAAAAGAAAAAATAGGGAGGAGAGCTCTTTAGCTATTTAAATATGGACAGGTTCCATAGGAGAAGCAATGGCTGGTCTGTTTAAAATAAAATTTCGAATGGGAAACTGTCCTGTGGGACTTTTAATGGCTGTCATTTTATAAGATGAGATTTTGTTGGCAATAGATAACAGATGAAATAAGCTACTGTCCAAAATCATTCATCAAACAGCAACAAGTAACAGTAAGATGTAGCTAGAAATCAACCACAGCTCAAACATGCTGGTCAATTGTTCCATCCTGTCTTCTGACTTCCAGGAGAAACAAAGCACAAGGCTGGGTTTATCTATACATGCAAACCAACACTTGCAGTTTGTTTCTCCCAAACCAACATGAGCAATAAGTCATGAGCAGATCTTAGCTCATGCTGGTGGTTGTTTGGAGTAAAACAGACCCTAGTTGGCATGTACCACTAAGGCAAGACTTGTGCTTATGTTTCTCCTGAAAGCAGGCAGGGCGAAACGGAACAGAAGTGATTGACAAGCATGCACCAGCACACTGCTTGTTCATGGTAAACCATGGTTTATTTCTGACTATGGCTTACTGTTACAGTGATACTTCTGGTTAAGAACTTAATTCGTTCTGGAGGTCCGTTCTTAACCTGAAACTGTTCTTAACCTGAGGTACCACTTTAGCTAATGGGGCCTCCTGCTGCTGCTGCGCTGTTGCCACCGCCACGCAATTTCTGTTCTCATCCTGAAGCAAAGTTCTTAACCCAAGGTACTATTTCTGGGTTAGCGGAGTCTGTAACGTGAAGCGTTTGTAACCCGAGATACCACTGTATGTGCAAACAGCATCACAGTCTCATCCTGTTCTGAACTTGTCTTTTCCTTTATGGCAGCATGAATAGACCACTATAGAAGCATTGTCTCAATGCAAGAGGAAGGGAGGGGAAACCAAGCCAGATGGGTGGGGTATAAATAATAAAAAAAAAATGTTGTTGTTGTTGTTGTTGTTGTTGTTGTTGTTGTTATCATCATCATCTTATCCACTGCATGCAACTGCACAATACAGACAATATGTGCTACTGTTTCATCTCTTCCAGGCCATATTTTGGAAGGTTTCATCACAGCCAAAATTACATCTTAAAAATAAAGTGATATTAAGTCTAAATACCAAAGTTTGAAAGCAATACTGACCGTATAAATCCTCTCTTTAATAAGAGAAGAGTTGACTTCATGCCAGTTGTGATGATGTAGCTCTCGTTTGTCTATGTAATAACCCAGAATATTTGACCCACCACTGAATCGTGGAAGCTTCCAGCCAATGGTCATTGAGTGGCCATCACAGTTGAGAAGTGTGAGACCATAAGGAAAGGAGGGGCAGGCTTAAAGAAATCAAGCGCATGAAACATTATAACAACATCCAAATTGAACATCTCGCATAATACCTATCAGTTACACTATGGTGAAATAATGGTTTTAGACTCAGCTAACAAATTTAAGAATATACATAATCCTATGCATGTCTACTCAGAAGCAAGTCTCATAGTGCTCACTGGGGTCTACCTTAAACACATTATAGGTAAAGAAAGGCTTAACTAAGGCATTATTCCCCATCATCCCTCAGTAATGCTCTTCCATGTTCCCTTGCAACAGCATTAACATAGAACAGCTAAGTTAATCATCTTCCTAATGTCCTAAAGACCCCAAAGATTAGATTGTTCAGAACACAGGTGGTGCTGTGGACTAAACCACTGAGCCTAGGGCTTGTCAATTGGAAGGTTGGCAGTTCGAATCCCTGTGACGGGGTGAGCTCCCGTTGTTCAGTCCCAGCTGCTGCCCACCTAGCAGTTCGAAAGCAGGTCAAAGTGCAAGTAGATAAATAGGTACCACTCTGGTGGGAAGGTAAATGGCGTTTCCGTGTGCTGCTCTGGTTCGCCAAAAGCAGCTTAGTCATGCTGGCCACATGACCCAGAAGCTGTCTGTAGACAAACGCTGCCTCCCTCGGCCTATAGAGTGAGATGAACGTGCAAACCCAGAGTTGTTGGCAACTGGACCTCACGGTCAGGGGTACCTTTACCTTTACCTTTATCCTTACCCTTCTTCTTCAGCAACTAAATCCCTTTAATGAGCCAAGCTAACAAGGGTTGTCCTATATTGTTATGACTCCCCACATCCTACTGGAATGTGCCATGCCATTCCTCACAGGGAAACTTCTGATAATGTGAAACAGTCCCATGCTATTGGGACATGAAGCAGTGTGCTACATGTTATACAGCACATGACAGAGTCACTGCAGGGAGATGGCTCACCGCTTGGATCAGGTAACACATATGCCAGCCCTGTGACACTTGTGAGTACAAAAGAGTTCTCAGTGTGTTTTTGTTGCTGTTATTGAATCTGGATCATTACAAAACATCACTTACTGAGGGCTGCTTGTACTGTTATAGGTTCAGACTCCTGAGAATTTTCACTCATTCCGACTGCATTTGCAGCCTTCACACGAAAGACGTATTTCTCTCCTGTTGCTAAGCCATGCACAGCAAATCTGAAAGAAATGGGGATGGAGGCTGTTACAGGGATTGAATGGAAAGATGTATATGTGGACTATATTACATAATGAGAATTCCTGACCAATATTTGGATCTGATATCCCACTTTATCACTACCTGAAGAAATCTCAAAGCGGCTAACATTCTCCTTTCCCTTCCTCCCCCACAACAAACACTCTGTGAGGTGAGTGGGGCTGAGAGACTTCAGAGAAGTGTGACTAGCCCAAGGTCACCCAGCAGCTGCATGTGGAGGAGCGGAGACGTGAACCCAGTTCACCAGATTACTAGTCTACTGCTCTTAACCACCAAACCACACTGGTTCTCATCAAAAGTATGTTGTATGTGAGCAAATTTGACGCATTGTTGGATATAATTTCTGCAACATCTCCCTTCAAACGAGTGAGAAAGATGTACACATTTGATTCTAGCCCTCTTCATAGTTCCTGCGCCCTCAGAGGTTCAGGGGCCGGTGGACCAGGAGAGAGCATTCTCTGTGGCAGCCCTTAAATTGTGGAATTCCCATCCTCACATGATGCATTTGGCACCTTCATTCCAAAGTTTCCATCATATGCCAAAGACAGATCTCTTTGCTTTTGGTACTTGAGGTATTTATATTATATGCCCTAGGGCCTAATGGTTAAAAGGAGGCAATAAATGCCGTTAAGTAACAATAATTACAACAATAACCACTTGTATGGTATATTCAGTGCTTTTCTTCTTCAAAAATGGTGCTTGAGTACTCCCAGAAAAAGCACTTACAGTATTTTTTGCTCTATAAGACTTGCTTTTTTCCTCCTAAAAAGAAAGGGGGAATGTGTGTGCGTCTTATCGAGCGAATGCAGGCTGCACAGCTATCACAGAAGCCAGAACAGCAAGAGGATTGCTGCTTTCACTGTGCAGCGATCCCTCTTGCTGTTCTGGCTTCTGAGATTCAGAATATTTTTTTTCTTGTTTTCCTCCTCCAAAAACTAGGTGCGTCTTGTGGTCTGGTGCATCTTATAGAGCGAAAAATACGGTATATTATTAAGCATCAAATTAATGGGGAAATGAAGAGTTTGGTATCTAGAGAATACAGTGGTACATACGCTTCAGGTTACATACTCCACTAACCCAGAAATAGTGCCTTGGGTTAAGAACTTTGCTTCAGGATGAGAACAGAAATCGTACTCCGGCGGCGCGGCGGCAGCGGGAGACCCCATTAGCTAAAGTGGTGCTTCAAGTTAAGAACAGTTTCAGGTTAAGAGCAGACCTCCGGAACGAATTAAGTACTTAACCACTGTAATTTGAAGGTAGCTGAAGCTAAGAAGCTCTGAACCTAGTCAATGTCCATCCAAAATTCATGTAAGGCTCTGAAGTTCTTTGACCAAAGGGCAGATTTTTTTTAAAAGGGAAAAGAAAGGTAATAAATCAAACCATCACAATTCCCTTTACCTGTTATAGCCTATGGGCTTATGGTTACAAGGTTCCCAGTGATTCGATCCTGCCACAGAACAGTCAATGTAGTAGCCAAACAGGTCTTCTTCATGTTTTGGCTTGTCCCACTGGACAACAACAGAGGTTTTTGTGTTTCTTGTTGCCACTATACGTCCCGGAGCAGAAGGAACAACTGCACCACAAGAAGAGAAGGTTTCGTTTGTAACTTATTTGCATATCAACATATAGCCAGCTTACTCGCCAGCTCTTGGTACACCAACAAATAACTACTTAGCACACAATATCCCAGTTGCTGAACCAGCACAATACCAATGCAATACAGCCCAAAGCTAAGCACTTTTCAGTCCTAGCAATTTTAATGGGAAAGTGTGATGATGCCAATGTCTGGAAATAATGCGTTCAAGATACCCTCTCAGATTCCAAAGAGAGATTCTTTGTCCTAAAATTTGTACTGTTCTTGGAATTCAAAATGAGGCTATGGATGCTTACAGACTCTCTATTTTGGATGGGATTCAATCACATACCAGGAAATTGAGGCTGCACAATTAAAGAAGATCTAGTGCTCTTTCAAAACAAACCTGCTTCCCCAAAATGTTAGACTTTTTGCAGTAAGGAAAGTAATGGGGAAATGGACTGAATAGTGTGGGGTAGCACTTGCTTGACAAACTGTGGTCTAATTTCCTACAAAAAAGAATCAGGATGAATGTTCATTAAGTAGCCTGTGTAGTCTAATCTCTCCATGAGCAAATTAGGATAAATGCTCAATAAACAGGCTGTCTGGAAGTGACCTATGTTGTGTTTACATGCTAATTTTGTGCCTATGCAGTCTTTGCTAATCAGAGTGGGTGATCAAACCCAGCAGCCACTGTTGACAAATGCTCAGAAGTTGATTACTATAAACCCCTAACCCCAATGGAATTATCTTTGATTGCTGTACTTCACTAGAACTTTTTAAAATGGGAAACTCATTTGCAGAAGAACATCTTGGCTCCTGAGCAATCAATTGGCCCAGGAACTTCCAAGATCAAAAAAACCCAGGTACGTCCCAAAGGCATATAGCATGTAAATGTGACCTTTAAAGTTATTCACGGGGAAAGGTATTTACAGAAATAAGCAAAATCTCAAAACAGGATGTACAATGTAATCCATACCTAGGTTTATTAACAAACTTCAAAGATACCCAACTTAAATTATGACACAAGGAACTTATTACTTTTCTTTTGGTTGTGGCACAATTGCTTGTAACAAAATGGGAAATGACTTGATCCCCTACACATCACACAATGGAAACAGAATATATGGACAATTGCTTTATCTGAGAAACTAAGAGAGTGGACGTGGGTGGTGCTGTGGGTTAAACCACAGAGCCTAGGGCTTGCCAATTAGAAGGTCGGCGGTTCGAATCCCCACAATGGAGTGAGCTCCTGTTGCTCAGTCCCTGCTCCTGCCAACCTAGCAGTTCGAAAGCAACTTAAAGTGCAAGTAGTTAAATAGGTACCGCTCTTGCGGGAAGGTAAATGTGCGCTGCTCTGGTTCGCCAGAAGCGTCTTAGTCATGCTGGCCACATGACCCAGAAGCTGTACGCCAGCTCCCTTGGCCAATATAGCGAGATGAGCGCCGCAATCCCAGAGTCGTCCACTACTGGACCTAATGGTCAAGGGTACCTTTACCTTTACCTTTAACTAAGAGAGTACATGCACAGGATGATGCATGTATCTGATGACTGGCATACACCAACTAGGCATATATATTTATGGGAAAATTTGAAACATTTGTCTACTGTTTTGAGCATGAAGGGAAGATGGCTCTGCTTCTACATGGGGAAGACTGAGAGGAAAGGAGCTGCACCATGGCAACAGGTCCCGCCTCCTGAGTAGTAGCTCCCATCAATCTGGTGCCAATCTGCTGTCTCAACCATCACTGAAGCTGCCGTCGCTTGACCCACAGACCCTAAGCAGCATTGTGAGAATGTGTTTTCATCCCATAAAGGCTGTGTTGGATGCAAAATTTAGGAGTTTTCTCATGTTTATGCATATATATATATATATATATATATATATATATATATATATATCTGGCACTTCCTGCAATCAGGAGCACAAGATAGCTAACACTGCCTAAATAAAACAAAGATTCAATAAGAAAACCATAGTTAAAACCACAACATCATACTGTTCTCCTGACTTGGTTGGAAATAGAGATAAGCAGAATTCACTCATTGTAAATCATGTGTTTATTTCTTCTTGCTTGAAACTTTAACTGTGCTTAACTGTAGCTGAATCCTGCCCCACTAGCATTACATCAATTTTACTCTAGTTTGGTAGACAGAAACACCGATACAAATATACAAATGCTAAACAGCAATGCTGATTAAATTGTCATATAACTCCTCTTAAAAAGGTAGGAAGGTGAGATAGACATCTCTCTCTCTCTCTCTCTCTCTCTCTGTGTGTGTGTGTGTGTGTGTGTGTGTGTGTTACTATAAGAAAGACGTCAGAACTCAATTTCTATGCCTTATCAGAAGAGTATAATTTGAAGAGCTCTAGTTGCTAGGCAATATCCGGTCCATGGGCATGACTAGGGATTTTGGTTGGGAGAATGATGAGTTGCCTCACAGGATCCACAATCACCTTTTAAATTTTGCCATATACACGGTATGCACAGTCTTGAACTTGCTAGCAGAACATTCTACTTTTCAGTGCCAACAGCACCCCAATATCACTTTTTGTTAACGTTTTAAAACTGACTTACCAATAGCCTCTTGTGCTTGAATAGGAGGTGTTATTTCAGAAGGATCGCTGATCCCATGCTTGTTTGCTGACAAAACTCGGAAAACATATGATTTCCCTTCAGCAAGGTCAAACACTGCATAGCGGGGAGATCTCACAGCCACTTGAGCGTTGACCCTCTGCCAGCTTCCACTGCCAACCACAGACTATTCGGAAATAAATAAATGAGTGTGATTATCACTACTTTATAAAGGTTGTAGAAAAAGGTCCTTGAAATGCTTAGATCACTAAACCGTTGGCACAAATCCTTATTGTTTCCAGATAGTCAGCTGCCAACTATCCCGTTCGTTATCTGTCTAATATGGGATCACTAAGCATGGATTCATGCCAAATAGAATGTAACGTGAGCCTTTTCTTTTACCTTGCAGGAGCTTGTCTGTTTGAAGTCTGTCATCAATAAGGGAATTATAAAAGGAGAGAGATTTTGTTTGCGTGTGCATGCATGTGTGTGTATGTGTGAATAATAATAATCATCTTAAAACAGCTGCTCCTCAAACAGGATTATTGTTTCCCAGAGTCTGGAAATTGTTTGCAGCAATCCGAGAATGAACTACTTTGTGAGCATTGCTCAGTCCTGATAACGGTGGTATTGCTACTGTTTTACTGTCCTTGTGATTATTAAGAATTAAGTAGGTTTATGCACATCCCTTGAAGTAAGCCCCACTAAACTCAATAGAGATTACTTCTGAGTAAATATATATATAAAAGCTTGTGTTGATAGTCACCTGAACTGGTTTTTTCCTATTGCACTCCGTATTGTGCCATAAGGGCATTCTCTTTTCTCCTGAGTATGTTCACTGAAAAAAGGGACACGGGTGGCGCTGGGGTTAAATCACAGAGCCTAGGACTTGCCAATCAGAATAATAATAATAATAATAATAATAATTTATTATTTGTACCCTGCCCATCTGGCTGGGTTTCCCCAGCCACTCTGGGCGGCTTCCATAGAAACCAAAAATACACTAAAATGTCACACATTAAAAACTTCCCTGAATTTAAGATATCTTCTGAATGTCAGGTAGTTATTTATCGCTTTGACATCTGATGGGAGGGCATTCCACAGTGCGGGCGCCACTACCGAAAAGGCCCTCTGCCTGGTTCCCCGTAGCTTTGCTTCTCACAATGAGGGAACCGCCAGAAGGCCCTCAGCGCTGGACCTCAGCGTCCGGGCAGAACAATGGGGGTGGTGATGCTCCTTCAGGTATACTGAGCCGAGGCCATTTAGGGCTTTAAAGGTCAACACCAGCACTTTGAATTTGAAATCAGAAGGTCGGCAGTTCAAATCCCCGCAACGGGGTGAGCTCCCGTTGCTCGGTCCCTGCTCCTGCCAACCTAGCAGTTCGAAAGCACATCAAAGTGCAAGTAGATAAATAGGTACCGCTCCGGCGGGAAGGTAAACGGCGTTTCCGTGTGCTGCTCTGGTTCGCCAGAAGCGGCTTAGTCATGCTGACCTCATGACCTGGAAGCTATACGCCGGCTCCCTCGGCCAATAAAGTGAGATGAGTGCCGCAACCCCAAAGTCAGTCACAACTAATGGTCAGGGGTCCCTTTACCTTTACCTTTATGTTCACTGAAAATAGGAAAGCAGGCACCAAACCTTGCCAAGAAAAGGAATTGGTGAATTTTCCTTTGGGAAGCAGAAACACTCAGGGCAAGTGGTTAGTCAAGGCACTTCCATCCTCACAAACTCTTTCTAACAGGAAGGCAAAGCTTTCACGGTTTCTCAGTGGTACCTCAAATACAACTCTCACTTGTTCTCAATCTAGACCAGGCCAACCAAGCCCTGAAAAAGCACTTTATTTTGAATGCATTGTGTTTTTCTGTTGGCCACGAGAGAAAAAAAATCAAAGTACCAAAACATTATATTTTTCTGGTCTTTTTCATCTTCCTCTTGCCTAGACTGGTTTGCTAATTCTATTGTTTAGCTTGCTGAAACCGGGGAAACTATCTGAAATGAAAGGGTAGGTGGCCATGAAATGCCTTACAGCTGAACGCAACTATACGGCACAGTACCTTCTCAATGAAATATGATAATGGCTCTTTGCCACGGGGAACAGGTGGATCCCAGCTGAGTACGACATATGTTTTGCTGGTTTCTGAAGCGTGTACGTTGGTGGGAGGTCCTGGAATCTTAACATCGCCTAGAGGAGCAATAAACTCAGTAAGTGTTAAATGCCAGATTAACCTCCCAGGTCAGCGCTTATTTGAGAGCTTGTCTTCCTGAACTCCCTTGCTAGAGTGCATTGCTTGGCTATTAAGGGCTATAGTATCAGCTTTACAGTTTATTAAAGTTGCTTCATTTCTATTTTAAGACATCCAAGCAAGCCAATTAAAAGGGAAGGATTGATTTTTCACAGGCAATGTTAAAAAAAAACCCCACAAAAATCTGAAGAGGGAACAAAAAAAAAAAATCCATGTGTATTCGTCTCACAAGATCTTTGTTCTACTTTGATCACGTTTGAATCACTTTAATCTGCTGTACTAAATGGCTTGATAAAGTCTTCATGCTTTATGCAGATGTGAGACAGAGCTGATCAAAGACAGGAGCCCAAAAGCTTCCGCCCTGAAAAATGAGCAAGGAGGAAAATTCGCATGAAAGATCACAGCAATTAAGTATAAAACAGTACAGGTAAAACACAGAGAGGAAAGCATCGCGGAATAAATATCTCTTCTACACCAGGAATGATAACGAGAACCAATGGCACATACAGCATAGGAATGAAGAAACGAGTCTCCAATCACATTTGCCCTCAAATTCGCATCAAGCAACAATCCAAGACTTCCTAATTTGGGAAAAATTTGGTGACAAAGATCAGAGTGACTGCCCACACTGCCAGTTACAGATAGGTAGCCGTGTTGGTCTGCCATAGTCAAAACAAACAAACAAAAATTCCTTCCAGTAGCACCTTAAAGACCAACTAAGTTAGTTCTTGGTATGAGCTTTCGTGTGCATGCACACTTCTTCAGATACCAGACTGTGTGCATGCACACTTCTTCAGATACCACTTCTTCAGATGCCCACACTGCCTTAGTTTGCCCAATCCATGCTTGTAACTCAGCAAAAGTGTCTGATATTGTTCCCACCTGATTCCCTATCTTGTCCTGAAAGGTGCAACTAGAATTTAGGGAAGATAACTGAATGCTGCCAAAAATAGTAAATTCTTCCTCATCTTTCTCTTGCAATGTCTAGTAAGAAAAGGGTAAGATGTGACATCATCATATTTCCTGTTTCCATGCCTCTGCATCCACAGAAATGGAGATGGGGAAAAGGGACTCAGGGTGCATTGCTTATTTTGAATTTCCAAAATATAGGGTCATGGGCAGCAGAGGGAATCACCCCCCTTGAGGCACCCAGGTGGAATGCTCAAAGGATAAACACACAAGGCTGTTTGCCCATTTCTACTGCATTTGCCCCTTTGTTTTTCTGGGCAAAGATATCACACCCCTCATTGTGACCATATCAATCAATCTTTATTATGGTCCAGAGACCCAGCAAATCATTACAAAGCAATGCACAATTCAGACAGCCCACCTCCAGGTTAAACAAGCATTTTCTTCAGACTTAAAGATAGGAATCAGTGGTTCTTGCAACCACCGCTAAAAACTTTGCCACTGCTAATGTTCTAACGTTTGTCCGGACTTCCAATAGGAACCTGACATGTGAGCCTCTGATTTTCCCGGGAAAGGTACCAGCAAGGGTAATATCAGTTCAGCCCTGGCTTGCTCATATTTCGCACAGTGCAGCAAAATATGTTTTATAGAATCGATGTCTTGAGCACACGAGCAAAGCATTGTGACCAGAGCTCCCGTTTCCTTTTGGAATCCAACCCCTGAGACATCCAACAGGAAGAAAGACTCCATCACACAGAGAGAAGACTTCTAGAGTGACTCCTATTAAAAATTGTAAGACACACAGGCCATGGTTTCCTTTGAGTGCATGAAGGTGCTCTGACCTTTAGCATCCCTGTTGTGAAAACCCTGCTTTCAGTTTAGAACAGTCATGCCAATGAGAACTGCAATGGTTCAGTCCCAGACTTTTTCTATGCTTGTAGGCTCCACAGTCAAAGAAGCAGAAAGGAGTTGGTATCTTTGGACACTTGCGGAATTCAATATTTGCAAAATCCAGTATAAACCGGCCTGATCTGTATCTCCCAGATTAGTGTGTGGATCAAAATATAGGTATACACTGGATTTTACAGTTCTCTGAATACTGCAAAATTTCAGCTAAAAAAAAAAGCATATGTTGGGATAAAATATATTTAGATATGTGCATTTTGAGAGAAAACATGTTCAAAAATATGTTTATGTATGTATGTAATTATGCAGTTTTTTAAAAAAGAAGTCACACAAATTAATGCGGAAACAGAAGTGAATACATATGGAAGTGAAATGGGCTACAGTCACTAGAGGTTCCCTAGGATTTGATAATTGCTACTAGAAACATGCCCCTGAAAGAAGGATGCCCCCCCCCCGCACAAAAATTCATGAAAACCCATATTTCTAGCCCCTTGGATTCCCCCCCCCCCATCTATCAGTGCTGCTACCCACATTTATGTGACCGGTTTTATGGACTAGAAATAAACTGGTCCATCTTGCCATACATCTGCTCTGTGAAGGCATACTGACACTGATTCGACAGACTTAAACTATTCTAACAGCCTGGAATTATAGTTCAGGTGGGGGGCGGGGAAAATGAATGCTAAGCACCACAACAAACTTTATTTCCCATGATCCTTTGAGGGCAACCATGATGGTGGGAGAGGTGGCACAGATGTAGCCTGATAGTGCAGCAACTGTTTACGTACACAGGGCAACAGCAACCTACTTCCTCAATAGTCAGAGCTGCGGTGTTGCAAGAGGCCAGGTTCTTCTGCTTTCCACACCCAAGATTATTGTCTATGTGTGTACAGGTGCATATATTTATTTCTGCATTAAACAGGCAAGAGGAATGAGAGTTCCTCTTGGGTGGGAAACACACAAAGACAAGCGGAAGGAAACCGAAAGACAACCAGGGGCAAGAAAATCCTAAATAAATGGCAGCAGGGGAGCAGAGGAACAAAGGCACTAATTACGAACATACCTTCAAGGTCATCTTGGTAGATTACAATCTGTTTGTCTCCTTCCAGATGAATAGCTGAAGATCAAAACAGACATTTATTCTTTTATTCAGCTCTGCATGCTATCTGAATGCTTTTGCATTTTCTAAAGATTACATTTATTCAAAAGCCACCATCATTTTTATGCGCCACTATTTCCTGATACCACTCAGAAGTGTGGAATTTTTTTTTACATCTGGAAAATGTTCATTCAACAAATGTAACATTCAGGGTTACAGTTATTGTCTCAATTGGTCTGATTTTATTAATTCAGATGAGGGCTGGGATGACGAGGTATCGCCACCAAAAATGAAGTAATATTCTTGTTGTTGTTGTTGTTGTCATTGAGAGATGAGCGCCACACCCCATAGTAGCCTTTGACTGGACTTAACCGTCCAGGGGTCCTTTACCTTGCCTTGTTGTTTTTAAAAAAGAAGAAAGTAATGATCTGACTAGGAAATATCTTAACCTCTCTTAAAATAGGAGACTTTAGGGTCATCCAATCAAATTAATAATTCAGAAGAAATGAAAATTAAGTACTTTAAAGGACATCATGTTGTTTATGGATTTTGTGGTAGTATTGCTGTTAGATGTCTTTTTGAAAAAGCTCAGGGGGAGAAATGGAAGATAATTCTATCAGATTACAAGCCATAATAGCTAAGAACAGAATCCCATGTTATATATTATTATCATCATATTGGAATCACATATTATTATCAGATTTTGGGAGGAAATAGATGGCTACTTTGCCTGATTTAGGCAATTCTTATGTTCTCAGGTTTGAACTCAAGAGCACCTCCTTAGATAGCTTACATAAATTGCAAGATGAAGATGAATTAGATTGTTGCAAAAATCATTTTTATAAGGACCTCAGCTTTGTCTAACTGATGAAAGCAATCACTGTAAAATGGATTGAAGCTAGCAATTTATAACAGAGGTAAAGTTCTTCAAAATTAAACATGTCCTGTTAGTTATTGCTTTGTTATAAGTTAAATAGAAACAAAACAGAACAAAAGCTGTTTTAAGAACCCCAGACAAATGAAAATCACTCCTTGCTGTCTGGGCAAGAGTTAAACATCATCCTTGGAGGAATCTACAAATGATATCAGATTAGTTATATTTTTACTTGAAATAATCAAGGGGAGTTTCAAAGGCTTTTAAAGATGCAGAGGGAAGAAGCAGGAGAAAGAGCTTACTGGTTGTAGAAAACTATTCTGATGTAAAGGTTGACTACTATATCTGAAAAATCAATTTTGAATGTTGAAATAATACAAATAAAAGGAACCCATTTGGATCATAGAGTGCACCTTTTAATTATGACAGCAAGAAAGCCAAGCATATCAAGGTTGGTGCTCCCTTGTGTTATTCTTAGCTAGTGAAGATAATAGGGGGGACAGACCTCTCCACTCCCCCACAAAAAAAACTCCTTCTCCTTTTTTTAAAAAAAAAATCCTTTCAAATATTAAGTTAGAAGAAGAAGAGTTTGGATTTGATATCCCGCCTTTCACTCCCTTTAAGGAGTCTCAAAGCGGCTAACATTCTCCTTTCCCTTCCTCCCCCACAACAAACACTCTGTGAGGTGAGTGGGGCTGAGAGACTTCAAAGAAGTGTGACTGGCCCAAGGTCACCCAGCAGCTGCATGTGGAGGAGCGGAGACGCGAACCCGGTTCCCCAGATAACGAGACTACCGCTCTTAACCACTACACCATACTGGCTCTCTTACAATGCAATTCTCAACATTTTTATACAAGCAGAAGTCCCTCTGAAATCAGTGGGACATACCTCTTAGTAAATATGTGTAAGGTTGCAGCTTGAATAAATGCTGGAGAGTTCTTTCGTTCACATGTTACTTACTCTGCAATCTTTCCAAGTCAACTGGGTCAAGAGCTGCCACTGCTTCAGAGATTCTAGATGGCCTGCTGATGCCAGCCTGGTTCACTGCCCTCACACGGAATGTGTAGGAACGCCCTTCAAACAGCCCAGTCACTGGATATTTGCAGATTTTAACAGGAGCATCATTGCACTGAACCCAGTTTTCAGTACCCACTTCACATCTGGGTTTTGGAAAGGGACAAAAAGACAAGGGGAAGAAAAAGCTTTCCAACATTTCGTAACAGCCAGCTAATGCCGAAGATGAGATACTTCTCTGTGACAGGATCCTACACTGCTCCAGGAACGTGTAACAAAGTGGAATGGCAAAACCATGCATAAAATTCCTCTTATGTGGTTTATTAGGGTTGTTGAAGACATGTATGTTATTTCTTGCCATACACATCCATGCTGAATGTGGAGTCTGGTCAGTGACTTTAGAAACATTGGGTGGCAAACAGGGTTCTGCTGTAAGTTAAGGTACTAATGGAGTGTAGTGATAAAATACTTATAAGAGTCCATGGAGCTGACACACATTCAGATGTAATTTATCATAGCATTGTAGAGTTAGAAGAGACCACATGGGTCAACTAGTCCAATGAAGGATTTTTTTGCCCAAGGTGGGGCTTGAACTACCACCCTAAGATTATGAGAGTTTCATTCTGAGCTTTCCCAGATGGCTATCCCATGTATCTGCTTGTGTGACCCAGCTCAAATAAGGCTGGAACTGAGGCTGGAGACTTGGTGACAAAATCGTAAACCCCACACAGAAACAGGAGCAATAAAAGAGACCCGAATGATACTGCTCTTAATTCACCATAGCAAGTAAAAACCAGTGTTAATCATTGTTTATGGGTTTGATGTACAAAAGAAACAGCAACCCCACCAGACATATACCTGTCCACAAAATAGCCAATAACTGGAGCTTCATGGGTTGTATTGGGTGGTTTCCAAGTAACAATAACATAATCTCTGTTGGCATCATAACATTTCACATCCATTGGTGCTCCTGGTGCCCCCATTACCAGTGCATCAGCATCTGAAACCAAGCAAAAAAATGTAGATTTAATGACATCTGAGCCATAATTCAATTGATATTCTCAGCGGGTGCGTGTATATGAAACCCATGAGCAATGTTTCTGTTAGTTTGCTAATGTGGATATAAATTACCATATTTATGAAATGTGTTTGCGATATTTATGGCTATGTTATACCTATTGCTTTGTTTCCTATTCTTGTGAATTGCTTTGAGCATTGTTTGGAAAATAAACTTGATGATGATAATTCTGGGTTTCAATTAAACTAAACCGGGGGGTGGGAGGCATAAATTTGGTGGCTTTAAAAAGAAGTTCAGCTCTAAACCTGAGGAACTGACATTGCGACAATAAGCTATGTGTCATAAATCACTCGTGCAAAAAAGGAAGAAGTGGCATTTCATGCCATGATAGATCCAGCTGTATAAAGGGATTTTATATAAAGGAAAATATGTCCCTCCAGAACATACATTGTGTGTGCATTAAGGAAAGAGTATGCAAAAAACGACATGGCACTACGGTTGGGCCTTAAAGAATATCCAGTTTGTGTGACCAGGCCACAACAGCCCCAGCCCCCAGGGATCATAAGGAAGGACTAAAGACTCTGATGTGCTATGGAATTAAAATTAGGCCACAACTTTATTAAACCTCCGAATGTAGGAAGACCTTCGCTTAGGCCTTGGGCGTGTATCCCTCCCAGCCCCCCAGCTGGGGGAACTGGGGCTCCTCAGGGTAAATGGGATATGGGGATGCACTGCAAGATGTATGTGTATGCAGGCAGCCTAGTCCATATCCCCACACGCAGGGTAGTTGACTTTCGGTGTATGGCCAGTGACACCCATATATATAACCCCTTTTAAGAGGGGATCCTGGAATCGTCGCCACAGGGGGGTGAGTCACCACTTCACACACACCCCATAGGGAAGAAAAGACTAAAGGATTCCACCCAAGGCCATAACTGCCAAAGTTATGACGAATTGCTACGGGGAAGACAAAACCTGCCAATGCAGGAAAATTTCTTTCTGGTCCTTCAACAGCAACCAGTCAAAAGACTGTAGCAGCGCCTGCTAAACAGGAAGAAAAAGTTAACCTGCAAACAAGAAAACATTAAACTAAGGGAGGGTAGGGTGGGTGAATCTCCAGAGCTGACTGCCTGGCTATTGTCAACTCAACCCCCTATGTAAATGGGACTGGCTCCACCTCCCAGCAATGAAAATTGACTACAGAGGCTGGGCGTGAACCTCCAAATAATAACACTGAGAGGCAGGCCAGCCCCTGTTTGCCAGTAAGTTCCCTGGGAACTGTAGCACTGTGCGCGATCCCCCAAAGGACATCCACAATGGAAAGTGTGAGTGCTCATTCTGGATGTTATAGCTAATCTGTTGAAATACTGGCTCTTTGAGAATATTTTCCTCTCAAGATTGTTTTTTATCTTACCACTGTTGGGCTTCTTACCCAAAATGTGGATTGGCTGCCCTTTCATAACAGTCTTAATTTCAATAATGTTCACTTTTCTTTGGGAATTATTATTTTTAAAATGAAAATAAACATCTTCAACACCCATGTTGCCCTGAAGCCCCCTTGGTTCAGAGATTCGTTCATTGGGGAGCATGTATTAGAACAAGAATCTGTTGACCTCCAGATCTTGTTGGACTCCAACTCCCATCAGCCTCAGTATAGCCAGTGCCAAGGCATGATGGGAGTTGGAGTCTGGGGGGCCGCAGGTTCCATCTCCCTGTATCAGAGCTGGCCACTATGAACATTCAACTTTCACCTTCTGCCATCTTGTCTTCTCTGAGGTAGAATTTTCCAGTATACTCTTCCATACCAAAGAGTATACTGGAGAAACAAAAGTATGGCTCCAGTGAAGGGAAAAACAAGAACAGAAAAACAGAGAGCTAGGAAGTTTTCTGATATGACATTGGTACTTGTTTCAAAGAGGGGAAATGGTAAATCTTTGCCCTGCCCCCAGCACTAAACAGCACAGAAAATTTGTATGTAAAAAAAAACCAAAAACCCACAGTATTTCTAAGGTTGGGAGTCAGAGTGAACTTCCTTGGAAGTAAATTCTACTGAAATCGTTTATACTTGCAAGAAAATAAGTTTATTATCAGAGCTATTCTGTCACAGAGTATAATGCAGCGTAGCTCGCCTGCTTATAGCAGAGGATTGCTCCCGAAGTATTTAACGGAATCTAAAATGCTACACATCACAGAAATGTGCTCATTTAAAAGAAGGAATTTAAAATGGAGCCCCTTCCCCTATGGACTCATATAATCTTATTCTGACTTGCCAGGGGGAATTGTGAACGCAAATGTGAGGTCAAATAGTGACCTTCATTCTATCTTAATGTATTCCTCTCCTTTTCATTTACACATCTGATTTCGGCAACCCCTTTTTCTTTTCTCCCTCAGGCATTCCAAGAATTGAATCGAATTCTCCTGTACATGTGAGCACCATGGTGTGGACACACAAGTGTTGCATCCATGCTCTTGCATGATAGTCAGCCACAACAAGCATAACCCCTGAAAGGGAGTGTCTCTAAGGGACATGTTTCCTAATTTCCCATGGTGATGACATCTGGCAAAGATAGACTGTTGTGGCCTACCTCTCCCCACTCCCAGTTCTGATGATCAGACATGCAGAACAAAGCAGTTATTTGGTTCCATATACCAAATAACACCTTGCCAACAAAGGTCCGTATAGTTAAAGCTCTGGTTTTCCCAGTAGTGATGTATGGAAGTGAGAGCTGGACCATATAGAAGGCTGATTGCCGAAGAATTGATGCTTTTGAATTGTGGTACTGGAGGAGACTCTTGAGAGTCCCATAGACTGCAAGAAGATCAAACGTATCCATTCTTAAGAAAATCAGCCCTGAGTGCTCACTGGAAGGACAGATCCTGAAGCTGAGGCTCCAATACTTTGGCCACCTCATGAGAAGAGAAGACTCCCTGGAAAAGACCCTGATGTTGGGAAAGATGTAGGGCACAAGGAGAAGGGGACGACAGAGAACGAGATGGCTGGACAGTGTTCTCGAAGCTACCAGCATGAGTTTGACCAAACTGCGGGAGGCAGTGGAAGACAGGAGTGCCTGGCGAGCTCTGGTCCATGGAGTCACGAAGAGTCAGACACGACTAAACGACTAAACAACAACAGCAACAATACCAAAGAAGACCATACCTCTCACAAACAGAAATGCACTGTATTCACTCACTCCTCCTTTCGAAACTAAACGCAACGTATATAAGCCTTCGTCATCCTTGTTCAGGTGGGTAAAGGACAGTGCTGCCCGGCCATCTCCAAAGAATGTTTTTGTCCACTTGGAATCTGTCACGAGCACATCTGGAACAGATTTGCACATATCATCAGGTTAGCAGTGAATGACTGACCCTGATCCTATTCTGACCTGCGCTGAATCATTTTAGGGCAAATGTATTCAGGAGAAACTTTACAGCGTACCTTTAAAGTTCTATCTTTAAAGAACCAAACTGTCAACCTTCAAATTCATGCCACCTCCAATTATATAAAGATATGTGTATTCTATTTTTGCACTACTCAAGACTGTCCCTCAGAGACCTGGTGACTAGATGTCTCAACACTGCCATTTTAAACAAATCAGCTCACCTGGACCCCATTCCCCCCACCAAAACACCCACAAACCCCTTTGAAGCAGTGTCATGAAAACATAATCTAGAGAACGATCCAGTCAAAGTTAAGTATTTTAAGACCTATTGATTTCAACAGCAGCGAGTTAAGCACAGGCTTTGCTCTCCCACATAAATCAATGGGATTTAAATATGCTTAACTTTGGCTGGATTGCACACACCTAATCAAGAGTTATCACTCTGTGTATGCACTTTTGATCCTTTTAAATAAACTTCTCTATCCAAGGCATGTGTCAGATTAAATTGGAAGGGGGGGGGATGACTTAAGGCCAGATTTCAGTTTAATCTGAAGTCTGCTATAAATACACACTTAATTTAAAATCTTGTGGGCATTCCTGCTGAGCAGTGAATCAAATTAAGTTTGAATTTCTCACAGGTGAGAGGTTGTGACTCAAAATTAATGTAAATTAATCAGTATGACTAGTGCAATTGATGCAATGAAATGTGTAGAATATTTTATCATGGCTAAAGAAGATCCCACCGATTCCATTTCTTACCTCTTACCTTAATAATTGATTTGGCTACTTTTAGGGCAAGGGGGTGTGTTTAGCTTCCTGAGAACTGTTCTATACAGATATAGTCTAATCAATAAGGTCTTGTTACAATGAGCACTTAAGTTCAGATCTCTGCACGAGTTGTGTCTGGAAATACACAGACAACTTTCAAAAGTCAGAATATTTTAGACTGTGCAATTAACTGTGCAATTAACACCTATGCAATTAAGTGATTGTAATGTCATTGGCGCCTTGTGCTTGGGGCCAGAAGGTGGTGTTGGAGAACTCCCACAGAGTAGTGTTGGGAAACTAAACTTTCATACTAAGACTACCTTGAGTGTCCCAGTTGAGGACTTCATGGCCTCCATGACAACCAGTGGCCATCTCAATATATCATTGGCTGAAAGCATGTTGTAGGTCATATCCTGTATCCATACCCTCCAACATTTCTCCAATGAAAATAGGGGTGTCCTATTCCATTATTATTATTATTATTATTACATCCCACTCATCTGACTGATTTTACACCTCAAAATCAGGACATGTCGTGAATTTTCCTGTTGTATGGCAAGCCTACTTTTGCCAAGTATTTTAGAATGGAAATCCTATAATGTTAATCAGCAGCAGAAATCTGAAATGTGTCTCTTTGTACTTCCAGAATGTGTGAACCATAAACAGGATCTGACTTAACTGATTTTTATACATACTGAATTCCCCAGAGTTTAATAGCCAATAAATGCTTTAAACTATAGTAATTTGGTGCAAGCAGAAAATTCCCCTGGGTCCAGTTAGGGGAAGTAAACTGCGGAAGTCCACCTTATCCGTTCGTATAATTAATACTGAGAAAAATGAAACAACTTGTACAAGGGAGTGAACGCAAACCCAGACTTATCTATGCTGAGTGTGCTAAAATCAGTACTTTTTAAAGAAAAATATTCATCAGTCCATTAGTAACGCCCTTACCCAAGAGGGCTTTTACCACTGGCTTTCTAGACTATTGCTATTAATTCAGAGCACACTGAAGATTTGCAGAGAGATAGCAGTCACTATCAACATGTCTGGTGCTCTTGAGGAATCTACCCAAGGACACCCACAGAGTACGCTTCTGACTGACATCACACAATACTATAACCCTTGAAAAATTCAAAATAAAACTGTGCTCCCAGTTGCAGTGCCCCCTCCCCTGGCAGCGACTAAAGTGAAGTGGGATAAAATAACTCAAGCAGACAACAATGTGGATTTTAAAATGGCCACAACTTTAAGGCCGCAATCACCGCCCACCTGAGAAAAAGGTGAGCGGTCATTTAAGAGCAGCCACATGTTTCACCTGAAGAAAGAAAAACTTACCATCTCTGTACCACTCAGCCCGAGGTCGAAGGCGATTCAGCTCTGGTGTAATCAGCAGATCACACCTGAGGGTCAACGTTTCCCCTTCCACACCAAAGGTGACACCAAACCTCTCCAAGAACTGAACATCAAAATGGGAGAAGCAGATGTCCAGGGGCATGGGCACTGTAAGCAAAACAAGAATGAAGTTAGCGTGAAGTACAGTAATAGAGGGAGAAAAAACAAGATAGAGAGATGCATAACCCCAGCAAGACATCAAACATAGGACAGTTTAGCCCAGGGGTCGGCAACCTGCGGCTCCGGAGCCGCATGCGGCTCTTTAACGCCTTTGCCGCGGCTCCGGCAAGCCTCGCGCCCCAAGCCTCGCGCGCCCGACGGGAGCTCCTGCCGGGCGCGCAAGGCATGCAGACACTCGCCCGAAGCACGGGGAGCCCTCCGGAGGGCTCCATGTGCTTCGGGCGGCAGGCTGCCGCCCCAAGCCTCGCGCGCCCGACGGGAGCTCCTGCCAGGCGCGCAAGGCTTGCAGACACTCGCCCGAAGCACGGGGAGCCCTCCGGAGGGCTCCCTGTGCTTCGGGCAACAGGCTGCCGCCCCAAGCCTCGCGCGCCCGACGGGAGCTCCTGCCAGGCGCGCAAGGCTTGCACACACTTGCCCGAAGCACGGGGAGCCCTCCGGAGGGCTCCGCGTGCTTCGGGCGGCAGGCTGCCGCCCCAAGCCTCGCGCGCCCGACGGGAGCTCCTGCCGGGCGCGCAAGGCTTGCAGACACTCGCCCGAAGCACGGGGAGCCCTCCGGAGGGCTCCCTGTGCTTCGGGCAACAGGCTGCCGCCCCAAGCCTCGCGCGCCCGACGGGAGCTCCTGCCAGGCGCGCAAGGCTTGCACACACTTGCCCGAAGCACGGGGAGCCCTCCGGAGGGCTCCGCGTGCTTCGGGCGGCAGGCTGCCGCCCCAAGCCTCGCGCGCCCGACGGGAGCTCCTGCCGGGCGCGCAAGGCTTGCAGACACTCGCCTGAAGCACGGGGAGCCCTCCGGAGGGCTCCCTGTGCTTCGGGCAACAGGCTGCCGCCCCAAGCCTCGCGCGCCTGGCGGGAGCTCCCGCCAGGCGCGCAAGGCTTGCGGACACTCGCTGGGGCTGCAGGCTGCTGCCCGCAAGCCTTGTGAGCCTGTGGGAACTCCCGCCGGGCTTGCAAGGCTTGCGGATAGCTTCCTGAAGCCTGGAGAGCGAGAGGGGTCGGTGCGCACCGATGCCTCTCGCTCTCCAGGCTTCAGCAAAAGCCTGCATTCGCACCATAGGACGCACACAGATTTCCCCTTCATTTTTGGAGGGGAAAAGTGCGTCCTATGGAGCGAAAAATACGGTATTTAGCATGTCTTTGTTACTGGCTGATTTGCTGCTATTGCTTTGCAATTTGCAGCTACTGTTTTGAAGGGGAGTGAAGAACACACACTCAAAAAAAGGTAACTTGTTAATATAACGTTTATTTCTATGAGGAGGAGTAATTCTGAGGGGTCAAACAAAAAATAATTAAAAAGTGTCAAAAAAGTTATTTTTATAATGACGAGGATAACATTGGGCTAAGAAACAATGTATGCAGTGTTATATTTGTTTTAAATGTCGCAATGGTTTTGCGGCTCCCAGTTGTTGTTTTTTCTTCGGAAACAGGTCCAAGTGGCTCTTTTTGTCTTAAAGGTTGCAGACCCCTGGTTTAGCCTTTCCCTCAGGAGTTGATCATTTGGTGAGCTTGTTTTGGGAAGGAGTTCCACAGACCAGGAGCACTGCTTAGAACAGGGTTTCCCAAACTTGGGTTTCCAACTGTTTTTAACTACAACTCCTATCATCCCTAGCTAGCAGGCCCAGTGGTCAGGGATAATGGGAACTGTAGTCCAAAAACAGCTGGAGACCCAAGTTTGGGAAACCTTGGCTTAGAAGGTCCTGCTATAGCATGTTCTCCTTAATGGAGAGCACGTGGTGTGGTGGGAGCTGACAGGACACCCCACTGTTGCTGGGCAGGTCAAATTGAGTTGGCCACTGTTGTGATTGGGCTCCCCTTGTTGTGGGGGAGATTTTGATGTTGCCATTTTCTGATTGACAGCTAGAAAGGTTAAAACCCCTGCGCGCAGTGTTGAGCTTCCTCTTTTCGCTGCACGCATCGGATTGCCTGTCCACCCTCCCTATATTTAGGGTTGTTTGGGTTGACCTTGCTATGCCTGTCATGGGGTCGTCTGCTTTTGGGGCAGGGGCAGGGTAGGAATTTTGTCAATTTGGCTGATTGGCTGGTGCCATTTGGTTTTTGCCTACTGCATAGCAAATTGTCACAACTTGTAAGGTTGTGGTTAGGCATTGGTTTTAGGATTTGGTTGGTAGAGGGGCATGAATTGGCTGTGCCTGCCCCTCTAATGCTGCTGCTGCAAGGGTATTCTGTTAAAGAAATCCAGGGGCTCGCCATGCTTTTGTCCAAACCCCTGACAAGGGGCTAGGGCCACGCAAGAGCCCCTTGGAGCATTTGGGGAGAGGTGAGGGAAGGTCCCCTTCTCCATTTCTCTCCCCAAAATGTTCTCCCTTTCTGACTTTCACGGTCGTGCGAAATGTCAGTCTGTCCCCATGCGGGGTCAGATAGTCTAACCAATGCCTAAGCAACCACTCACATTTTTTGTATTTTAATAAAGTTGTGGCCAAAATTATGCCAAAAACCTTAAACTAAAATTATGTGTGAATTGTGTTTTATTTGGGGTTTGGATTTGGATTTGATATCCCGCTTTATCACTACCTGAAGGAGTCTCAAAGCGGCTAACATTCTCTTTTCCCTTCCTCCCCCACAACAAACACTCTGTCAGGTGAGTGGGGCTGAGAGACTTCAGAGAAGTGTGACTAGCCCAAGGTCACCCAGCAGCTGCAAGTGGAGGAGCGGAGATGCGAACCCGGTTCAACAGATTATGAGACTACCGCTCTTAACCACTACACCACTTGGGGACCTCGACACACAACAGCCCCAGCAGATGTTATTTGGCACCCACAAGAAGTCCTCTCCTAACAGTGCAAAGAGCTCGTTGAGATTGAGGTGTTTCTTAGATATGCAGGCTCCAGGCTGTTCAGAGTTGTATAGGTTAAAACTGCCATCTTAAATTGTGCCCAACAGCAGACTTGAAGCAAAATTTATTATGATTCTGGGGAAATGTACTACGGAAACTCCTGACACCCATGCGACTACATCAAATTACTAAGTGGACTTACAGGTAATAGGAAGAACTCCAGCAGGATAAGGCTCCTCATCGCCTCTGAACCCTGAAAGAAAGGGACAAACAGTTCTGACATGAGCAACTTAAGCATCGTTGCGGGTATTTCTCTTTGGACTGTCTCTGTAGCTTACTTACTCCTCACGACGACAGCAGCACTGGTGGATGCCTGACCATGCACATTTGTCGCCACGGCGGTGTAGGTAGCGGTGTCATCATAGTGAGCTCTAAAAAAGGTCAGAGGGAAAGATTCATACAAGATCACAGTACTTACAAAACCTTTTTACTAGACTGCCAGAGGAGGGAGAACTGGCTCAGCCCCTTTTCCACAGACACTTCCTGTTTCAACTCACAAGGCAAAATGAGACACACCACCCCTGTGCGTGTCTATCAGAGAAATAGAGTGGGGGTGGCCCTGCACACTTTTGGTATTGGACCCACCCAATGTGGGTTCCAGTACCGCCCACCACTGGGATATGGTCCCCAAAAGCTTTTCCACAAAGGGATGCAGCCCTCAGGTTGAAAAACAACCCCCCACCCCTGAAATACAGGTTCAGGTTCAAAACAGCAGCAAGAAGTCTGATATTGCTCATTTAGCAGAAACAAGACTTTCTACTTCCACAGATGAATTTGACCCAAGTAATGCCATAAAGTGTTCTCAAAGCTACCAGCATGAGTTTGACCAAACTGCTGGAGGCAGTGGAAGACAGGAGTGCCTGGCGTGCTCTGGTCCATGGGGTCACAAAGAGTCGGCACGACTAAACAACAACAACAACAATGCCATAAAGATGAGCACAGAAGGAATCAAACTCTTTGGAACATGTTTTAAAATTGAACTTCCACTGAGTCTTCAGGTCCCAGGGTCCTGCAAGAAACCTTTAAAAAACTGCAATACGTTTGTGATACACTTGAGAATATGTGCTTGGATGCTTCTGTGTAAAATCCAGATATATCCTAACATGTTCACTAGACAAATTTCCTCCTAAGTGTCAGGAGACCACATTTTGAACGCCTGTGCCTTTAAAGATGAAGTTTCAGATTTCCTCTCCAAAGATCATATTGAGATTAGATAGATATATTATAGATAAGGAAAGGTGAAAAAAGAGGATATAACTATCGCTTTCACATTTGCTTCTGATTTGACAGATGATAGCCGACACAGAGAGTTGGGATGCCCGGTTAGCTTTTGTGGTGTGAAGTGGACCTTTTCGCAAAAGAAACAATTTCACAGCCTTGCTTTGCATGAAGAGAACGGAGAGGAGGCAACGAGGAGGAAAGACAAAGTGAAGATCTGCAATCAGAGCACTTCCTTTGGTCTATGACATCACTGAAAGGTGAAATGTTCACTACTTCATTTTGATAACTCGCTTATGAATGACAGTAAACTCTGGAATCACTTTACAGTAGTCATATCTAAGGGTTGTAGCTCCTCCTAGAGGCAGATCATTGCTCATGCATTGCAAAAACTAGAGGCGAATCGGTGGAATTTAATAGTCACAGAGACTTGAAAATTGTGTGTTATATTGCAAAAAGTGAATTATAGTCATTAGCAAAAAACAAACAAAAAGAAAAACAAGGCTGTAGTGTGGATGCAATGGATACTATTTATTTTATTATCCTACTTTTCTTTCTAAGGGAACTCAAAGCAGCTAATCTAAAATGAAATTTCTGCTCACTTCTGATAAATGTCTATGCCTTCAAATAATTTTGGAAAGGGCAAACTATACTCAGAATTGTTTCTGGACTTCTGTAAAGTTGAAATGAACAGCCAAAATTCAGTACCTATAGATTGGATCAAAAGGTGCCTGATAACAGTCTATTTCTGAAGAGTGAAGGGAAGCCTTTTTACTGTTGTTATCACCACTAGATCCCTATCTTCATCATCACCACTAGATCCTTATCTATATTTTGCACACCTGTGGAAAATCTCTGTGGAAATAGCAACAGCCTTGCTAATAAAGGAAACACAGATCATGCACTGACTGTACCTAGACAATAACAAGGTTGTTGGTGCTGTCTTCACATGACAAATAGTAAAGAAATGTGAGTTATCTTTTATGAGCACAACTTTGTTGGGAAAATATTTACTGACAGTTCCTATTTGGGCATTAGCACTTTGCCTGAGAGGTTAGCAAATGGAAGGGAAGGTGAATCGTACCCAGGTTCAATGAGGCTCTAAGCTAATGGGGCCCTTTATATGTCCAGCTGTCCTTTGTCAACAACAAACTGTCATTGTTTTTTGTGTTGAATATATGCTATATGCGACGCCCATTACTTACATCATAGGAGCCTACACAACACTGTTACTGTACGTAGGTTTTGTTTTATTTTATTTGTTTTTTATCTTATATTTTGGAAATGTACATCCAGTTTCCCCCCTTTAATTTTTTTAGGGGGCCCTAAGCTATAGCTAAGGGACGCAGGTGGCGCTGTGGGTTAAAGCCTCAGCGCCTAGGACTTGCCGATCGAAAGGTCGCGGTTCGAATCCCCGTGGCGGGGTGCGCTCCCGCTGCTCGGTCCCAGCGCCTGCCAACCTAGCAGTTCGAAAGCACCTCCGGGTGCAAGTAGATAAATAGGGACCGCTTACCAGCGGGAAGGTAAACGGCGTTTCCGTGTGCGGCTCTGGCTCGCCAGAGCAGCGATGTCACGCTGGCCACGTGACCCGGAAGTGTCTCTGGACAGCGCTGGCCCCTGGCCTCTTAAGTGAGATGGGCGCACAACCCCAGAGTCTGTCAAGACTGGCCCGTACAGGCAGGGGTACCTTTACCTTTACCTTAAGCTATAGCTTGTTTAGCTTATACGTAAATCCGGCACTGATTGTACCCTCGTATCCATTTGCCTGGTCCTCAAACATGAGGCCTCCTCCAAAAAAGAGCAAAGGAGCACAACCCTCCCCCATCTGATCTCTACATTGTCAATGATCCTGAGGAACCAATGAATTGGGACCTCCCTCCACCAGAATTAGAGGACCCCACACCAGCTGTCTGGGTTCCTGGCCAGCTCCCTCATCTCCCCAGGCGGGTTCATGTGGGTGGCAGCAGTTCATGAGGAACTGGGGTCTTAAGCAGTCAATGAAGGCATTGCCACAGTAGATGATACAGCAGAAACCACAGAATAATATGCAGGGGAGATCTGAAATCGATTAATTTTATGAATTCAAAGGTAGAGGATATGAAATCATACTTCAGGAATGGGGAACTTATAGCCTCCATAGTGTATTGGACTATAACTCCCATCATCCATGATGGTCATTCTAGTTGGAGCTGATGGGAACTGGAGTACAACAACCAAGCCTCATCTTACTGTTAGGCAGAGTGATATTGCCACTTCTGGTCTGTGGCTTGGAGTGTCATGAAAGGGCAGTAAACGACTAGTTATTTAAATTTTTTGGTTGTATTTTGATTCCCAGGGAAGGAGAGTTGTCCTCACGAGATGTTTTGCCCCAGGTACCAAAATAATTTGACCAGCTTTTGGTACTACATATACTTGGTACTGGGCACCATTTGCTCTTTTGCCTCAGGCAGAAGAAAAATCTTGCATGGTCACAGGTTCTTCATATCTGGATAAATGCTACGCATAAGTGAAATCTCACATATGGTGCACAATTTAATAAATTGGGATCTCAGCTGCTGGTTTCAATAGGAAGTAGAAACACTGACCAATTGAAAAGCAGTGAATGGGAAAGAGAAGCCATTTTGTTTTGCTGCTTGTTCCAGGAAAAGGAATATGAAAGGCCACAGTATATGAAAATAAACGCTGCAACACCTGGCTGTTGAAACAAACACACAGAGAGACAACCACACAGAGTGAGCTGATGGATCCAAAATGTGGGGGGGGGGATGGGACTAGATTATGGTGCAGATGTCAGAGTCCTCTGAGACAGGCAAATGGACAGATGGAAGAGGGTCCAATTGCAACTTTTAAAAAAATGGTAGAGTGATGCCACATCTTTGGCTCTTCAAGAATTTTTCCATTGGAGCCAAGGAGCACCCAGTATATTCATAGGAATAAATGTCACACTTGCATCAGAAGGAAAAGTTCTCTGCATAAGCTTCAGAGAACCACTAAGATGACAGCCAAGAAATTCCTAAGCTGCTTGAAGTGGCCAAGTATCGGATGACTAGAAGCTCAGCATATTGGCATGAACAGCTGAGAAGAATACTGAAATAGGCGGAGAATCTTAGCTGTTCTATAGCTCCACCACCACCCAAAAATGACACTAGAGATGTCTGCAACTTTCCAGGATATATCTTCAAATCTTAATAAGACTTCATCTCCTCTGGACTACTTTGCAAAAAATCTAAACAGATTCAAGATCAGTTCATGAATCGCCTTCATAACTATGGTCTTCATTCACTAATTATGTGAGGTTGTTATTTTCCCAAAAAAATCCCAAAAGTTTTAAATCAGGCATGGCCAAACTTGGCCCTCCAGATGTTTTGGAACTGCAATTCCCATCATCCCTGACCACTGGTCCTGTTAGCTAGGGATGATGGGAGTTTTAGTCCCAAAACATCTGGAAATCCATAATCAGTTTTTCTTTTCTTTTTTGTCCAGGACAAGAATGATGGACAGTAAGCTTCACCTGAATGCAAATGCCTGGCTTTCTGAAAGATGGAGTGGGTTAAACTGTGGAATAAAATTTGTGGCGGGACATCATAATTCAAGAGTATACATGAATACTAATGAGTACAAACTGCATTGTGCAAAACACAGATACACACCTTGATGCAACACTAAAAAATTCATTCTCCTTCCATTCCAAAGATTGTCAATTAATATCAAGAGGGAACGCCCAAAGCACTCCATTCAGCTTTTTCTGATCTCGGGCTTATTTTTCTTGGCTGTCACTAAATATTCCCCCTTTCTGTAATATGGGGATTATAAGGGTTGATGTCCAAATTACTGCATCGCAAAAGACTTGGGAAGGGGCATTAAATATCAGCTGTAGAAGAAGTTGCTGTAGGTGCCTTTCTGGGTGCAACAGTATGACTCTGTTAATTAATTCAATTAATTACGTACCATAATCTGCAATAAGCAGCAGTCTGGAGTGATATTTAAGAGTTTTGTTCTAGAAATGGGGATGCCCAGATTCAGATGCCCCTTTGGCAATGAAGGTCGCTGAATGAACCAGTCACACTCTGAGCCTAACCAGCTTCAAGGGGTTGTTGTGAGGATAAAAATGGATAAAAAGAACATGGTACAGCACCTTGAGCTCACTGTAGAAAAGGAGGGGCAAGTAAATGAATGTAAAAAAGAAAAAAAGAAACATATGCACATAGTTAATGATGTATTACTAATTATGTGGTGGACACATAATTCAACGAATATTTAGTTAAATATGTTAAGTTAAATTAATGGGAGGAGGGGGACTTGCAAATACCGGATAGGCTTAGGATTTATATATGTAATTTGTGATGATTCAATATGTTGAATACTGAATTGGTTAGAAAGAAAGATGTTAAGGATTAAGTAAATTTTATAAGAATACTGAATTGGAAAACCGTTAAAATGATATCCATTAAAACCCAACCATGGGGATATGAGGAAGTCACTTAACAATGTAAATTAGATTAAGGCTCAAAAAGGTTATGATTTATGATTGTTTATTTGTTTATGTCTTTGTTTATCTGTTTGTGTGCTTAAATATTTGTGAAAAAAAACAATAAAAACATTTCAAAAAAAACCCAAGCATCATCCAGTCCAACCCTCCCGCAAATCAGGAATCTTTTTGCCCAATGTAGGATTTGAACCCATGGACCTGTGATCAAGAATCTCATTCTCTACCAATTGAGCTATCGGATTTGGTTTCAGTGGGCGGCTTTATTAGGGTGTGTGTAAGACAGAGGAAAATGGACGTGGAAAGAGAACAAAAGCCCTCAGAAAACCATAAAAGAAAGAGAGCGCCTCCACCGGACAGCACAGTTGCTCATTGGTACCTATTAATTTATTCCAGCTAATTATATAAAGTAATAAGTAATGATCACACCTGAATATATACCGGTATATATTCAGCAAGTTTCTTAGTGATTCATTAGCGCAGCATCTTTTCCATTAGCACCACCAAATGCATCCACTCCCTGCTCCTCAATCTCTTCTTCATCCAAGCAAACAAGCATAGGCACCAAAAACATCCCATCTCAAGACGTGTCCAAATTCCCACAAGCACACCTTCAATCACACAAATATAGAGACACTTAGAAGAAGACCCTTTCAGCCAAATGCGTCTAGACTTCATTCACTGGCTTTTCCAGGGATTATTGTCCTTTCCAGGTGCAAACTAAGTGTGATGGGATTCACACCTTTAGCCTTTGCTTATAAACCACTGGCATGGAGAGAGGGTATATCCAGACTGGAACTATGGTATGAGGAGGGGGCTTTAATCCATGGTCCAGCTTGGAATCAAAGGGTGAAAGCCTTCTCTCCCCATGTCACAGCCCCAGTCTGGCTACCCATCCCACCACACAAGAGCTTAAAGACATAAATGCCATCACATCTACAATTTGACCCCAAGACGCCTAAGAAGTCAGAAGAAATGATAACATGGAAAGATACTGGGGAGAGGGGAAAATCATCTCCCTGAATGGAAAAGGACAGAAGACCATCACCGTTCTAGAAAAAGATACAAACATTAAATCAGGCAGATTCCAAGCTGCTATTAGACAGGTTTCGGCCTAATTGCTAGGAGAAAAAAATAACATCCCCCCCCCCCCCCGATCCTTCTTATGGAAAGTGGATATGAGACAATGAAGCATTAGCCTTTGCTTGCATTTCCCATGATCATAAAAGTCAATTTTAGCTTCTTCTTCTTTTGGCTTCTTTAGCATTCTCTTTCCTTAAATTGGCTGATGGCTACTTAAACTCCAGCCAGCTTTTGCTGCTGACCGCCAAAGACAGCAGTCTGATCGATTTGTAATTATCTGACTGGCCAAACAATCATTCGTGTTGTCTGTTTACAGCAGTTGGTAAAATTGAGGATTTGTTTCATCAATTTCCATTAGATCAGGGGCAAGCAACATAAGAGCCACAAATTTATCTGGTTATTTTGCAGCCTGTTTTGCTCTGGAGTCCAAACGGTGCTGCCACCAGCCTAGGTCAATACTTCCAAAAGTTGTGCTACAGCATTCAGACAGCCATTCCGGTTTTCATCTCCCTCGTTCACAAGGCTCTGCCTGAAGCAAGTCTCCACCTGGGCTCACTCACACACACCCACAAGAAAATATTTTGCCCACTTTTCTTTGAAACAACTAACTACAGGTAAGTCATGGTCTAAGCAGACTGTGAACTTTACAGTGCCTACCAATGCAATAGACTCCCTCCATTCTTAGTCTAAGAGGACCAATGGTTTGTGTAACATATTAGAAGGTTCTGATGATCTTCTTTCTCCCCTATGATCATAGTGGCCATACCCTCCCAAGTGATGCAGCCCAAATCCAGAACACCGTCTTCCGGGTCCAAAATCCCATGTGAGTCACATGACCTGCGCAAGATTATGGACCCAGAAAAAACGCTTGTTCAGTCATGTTGCCCAAAAACACATGTTTTGGGGCACCACATGAGACTGCAGACATGAAAAAGCAGTTCTTTGGGCACAGCACCCTAAAACACATGTTTCGGGGTGCTGTGCAAGATCATGGACCTGGAAAACATGCTTTCTTGGAGTGAGATATTGGCCTGAAATCGGGCAAGAGCAAATAGCCACCATGCTCTCATGGGGGAAAACAAAATGTCCATTTTTTCCCCCGGGGCAGTTGACAGGTATGCCCTATGTTTGGTGCTCAATGCACATACAGATATGCTCACATAGAGCTCATCCACATGGGGGATTCAAGCCCTATCAGGATTCTTCTCATGTACAGTCCCTTCACATGCACCAATCACACAAGTGGCCAAGGTTTAGGTTGCAAAGGGTGTGGGGCTGCTGCACACAGTCCATGTTTTCTGAATCCATGGGGTGGTCATCTGACTCTCCCTATAGTTGCTGTGGCATAGTACACTATATTTATAGAGGTCATTTATTCACATAAACGTACTTCCCTAAAAAAGAAAAATATATCCTTACCGGTTTATATCCAAGACATGCACCCCATATTTGCTTTCGATTGTGTACTTCCCAGGCTCACTTGCAGGAGTAATCAGTTCTTCATTTTTATACCTAACACATGAAAAGAGGACAGATCGCACCAATAAACAAATTGCAACAGTAAGTAAGGAGCAATTCGATGGCATTTAGGACATAACAATGGTAAGAACACCAGCTGTTTGCCCCGTTTCAGTGACCTTCTGCACGTATATAGAACGGATGGTGTAGTGGAAATGTACAAACTATGTGTATTGAACATAGATGTCCATAATCTTATTTAGTTAGGCTCACTGCTCAATCCAGCTGGGATGGCTGAGCATGCAGGAAGACAGGACTTCTGTCACTTTAATGGCTGCATAACAGAGAATCTCACTAAGTGTAGCTCCCCTAGAAACTTTATAAGCTATCCTGCAATCATTCCCTCTTCTGCGCAGTTATTAAAGGCACAGGAGAACTTCCTAAGCAAATAGTCGTGCTAATAGTCACATGGGAGTCTGCATGTGATTATTGCACCATTGAATTACAGCCATCATGCAGTAAGCTTCCCTGTAGTGCAATATGACATTCTATTTCTCCCTGAAACATCTGGAAGAGCATGACTAACTGTGCGCCTCCCTGTTTGGCTTTATGCTAGCATCTGTCTTTCTCCATCACCAGCCCTTACCAAATCTGTCTTTAGAATGGCAGGGAAAGGAGGAGGACAGTAACTCATCAGTAGAGCATCTTTGTTGCATGCATAAGGCCTCAGGTTTAGCCCCAGTAGCTCCAAGAGCTGATAGAGAAGATTTCTGCTGAAATCCTGGAGCTTCCACAAGTCAGTATAGACAATACTGGTAGACCAATTGTCTTAGTGTAAGGCAGCTTACTATGATCCTATGACAGGTGGCAAGGGGTAAAAGGAACCATTCACATACATATCAACTGGCACGATAGCAACCCTGGACAGTGGGGAGGCAACATTTTACCTACTGTGGAAACACAGTGGAAATACATTACTTATACATCCCTAATACTGCTCACAGACTTAATTACTTCATATAAAGTTGAAGATAGACATAATATTAAGCCCCAGACAGGTCATGACTAAAATAATGAAACAGAAAATAGGTTTCCCAGGAAACAGATGGTTACAAAAGAGAAATCAAGGCACTCATTCTCCGTAGTCAACAGAATGGAGGTTAGACTACAGGCACATTCAGGCATGTGGATACACTGCCAATGCCTCTTTACTCTTTGACTTATCACTGGATGATTATGAGCTGAATACATGAACGCCTTTAGACGAAAAGAGATCCAAGATTATATTATGTGAAAATTCCACAGTGTTTGATCTGTGAAGGCTGTTTCACACATGTGATATCTGAACTGTCAGTGAACATGCATGGGCAGACTCACTGAGAGTGATTTACAGTTACTTCTTCTTGTTAAGATGTGCTTCTCTTGAGGGAACCCTAGACACTTGCAGCTTATAGAAGGTTTAGAGCAAGGCTGGGGGAGAAGCTACAGCAGCATCTACTGGTATATTGGCAGTGGATTGGCAAGGATTCCTAGCTTGACAATGGCAGCAATACAATGACTCCCCTTTCCCAAATTCTACTGTGGAAATGGAAGAGAGCTTCAGGTGTGTGGCCAGTTCTGGTACTCAAAAATGTCATGGGCTCAGAATTATTTGAATCGAAGTGCATGCCTTCTGCACCAGGTTTCAGTTGGTGGACCTTAAGAGTTTTAGTATTAAAAAAACCCTAAAAATAAAAAGATTCCACAAGCCTAAAGTCTGTCCACCCTCATTTAGATTACTACAATGATCACATTGTTCTACTGTTCCCTGCTCTACTGTTCTCACACCAGTCGTTCCAGTTGATTCGCATTTTCTTAGGTGATTTTGTAGCATTTAACTCTTATTGTAAAGCAATAATGGTAGTCTTGGGCTACTATGCTGCTCCATTAAAATCAGCAGGAGTTTTAAACTTGTAGAGCGGTTTCCCTCCTTCTTTTCTAAGCCATTAGGCCAGTGTGCCACAGCTTTTGTGCTCCAAAATAGCTACTGTGTGTATGTCTGCAGTACAAAGACGGGGCCTTCGGTTCCTTTAACCGCAATGTCAACAGCACCCATCCAGCATGTCTTTGAGGATTACAAAGCATTTTTAACATAGCCTTTATGTATGTGACACTTAATAGCTGAGCCGAAGCTCCCAAATGAGTAAAGCCTCACGCCATTTTGAGATTCCTGGAAAGGGGTCAAAGCCTTACCATTGTACAACAGGAGTGGGAAATCCCTGGACAGTGAAGTAAAGCCTGACAGACATCTTCTCCCAGACTGTGTGAGACCGAAGCCGCACCAAAATTTCAGGGGCTCGGCTGATAGTCTCTTCAACGGTATACCTTTCCAAAGCCATCTTCTCTTCTACCTGCAGCGCAAGAGGGGAAACAAATTAAATAAATAGGAAGAGGGGAGAACTAGGCAGTCCGGAGGCTCTTAGCAAGGAAGGTGCTTGAGCAGGCCCACAAACTAAGGAAGGGACAAAGACCCTCTTACAGTACCATCCTCTGTATGGCGATTCTGTCCAGTTGTTCTCTAGCAAGGAGCCTGGCTGTGCGCATCTCCTCCTCCAAAGCAGACAAGCTGGTGACAAACCGGATCCTTCTCTGTTCGCTCCAGTGCTGAGACTTTTGCTCCTGAACCCTGCATGACCAGAGGAGGGGTGGGGGGAAACGGCATGAGAAGAACCCAGCATCAAAGCCTTCACATTG
This sequence comes from Podarcis gaigeae, assembly GCF_964106915.1. Classification (NCBI taxonomy): domain Eukaryota; kingdom Metazoa; phylum Chordata; class Lepidosauria; order Squamata; family Lacertidae; genus Podarcis; species Podarcis gaigeae. The sequence goes on from NC_139680.1 coordinate 24,090,900, forward strand.
TTACTGAAACTCTACAGCAGGCAAATGAAGGCTATGAAGTTTCATTAGTGGCATTAAGGAGATGCAGATTCTGTACTCTGAACTATTTCCCTTCCCATGATAATGCAAGAAGAATCTTGAGGGGCAGGTGCACAAGCATTCCAGCATCTTCTTCTTCCTCGTCTTCCTTTGCTGTGAGTGGCTCACCTAATTAGACCTAATTAGACCTTAATTGGTGCTGGGCTGGAGTGGCTCCACCAATGTCACTGAGACATTTCTTTATGTGGGGCTTAGCTGAACCTTTCCACACAACCTACAATGGTTGAAAGTGTCCTGGCAAGAGTTCAGGGTCATGGTGGCAGAACCCACTCACATTTAATATACCATGTAATGCAATTACACTTGCACCCCTCCTTTCCTTTGAAGAGCATGTACATTTGCAGTAAAACACACACCTCAACCACAGGGCTCAAGAGTAACCAGTGAGCTAAGTACGGATTTGAACCTGGGTCTTTCCAGTTCTAACCACTGCACTCACACCAGCTTTCAGATAAAGGATGGATTAACCATTAAGCAAAATAATCATGTGCTTAGGGCATCAAAGGAAGGGGGGCACCCCACAGAAATGTTGCATTGCTGGGATTACCATGGACCATTTGGCGCAGTTGAACCAGGTTCCACAAAAAAGGCTCCCACAATAAATGGGAATACACACACACACACACACAGTGGTACCTCGGGTTAAGTACTTAATTCGTTCTGGAGATCCGTTCTTAACCGGAAACTGTTCTTAACCTGAAGCACCACTTTAACTAATGGGACCTCCTGCTGCTGCCGCGCCTCCAGAGCATGATTTCTGTTCTCATCCTGAAGCAAAGTTCTTAAACCCGAGGTACTATTTCTGGGTTAGTGGAGTCTGTAACCTGAAGCATATGTAACCCGAGGTACCACTGTACACAATTATAAGCATAATAAATACAAATCAAGTGGAAGTATACAAAAAGAAACATCTTTTTCCATCTTACTGTAGGTTTCATTTCATTTCAAAAAATAAAATTTTATTCTACAGTTTATTAGTGCCTATATTTTGAATTAGATGTATATGGCGGCACAAAACTTTTGGAAATGCCTCTCAAGGTCTTAATCTGGTTCTGTCTCAGATCCTTGGTGGCGGGTGCCCAATCACACAGGTCGCTTAACACATGTATAGTGTACAGCCCCTTGAGATCTGCTCACACATTATACTGAGGGCATCTAGAGCATATACCTGCGGCCACTCTCATACTTTCCCCACCATGCCCTCAGTTGCCCTAGTTTCAAATGTTGAGTGGAAAAAAGGATTTCAAGGAGGCCACTGCCAAGGATGATTCTCCAATAATATGTCCTTCAAGATGTTTTTCAGCCTTCAAACATGAGTGGAGAGCTTTTAAGAATGACACAGAGTGACTTCCATCATATCTGCCAAATTGCTCATACATATTGTTTTGCTTAGTTCTGCTTCCGAAAGTGGAGGGGGGAGAAGACAAGTTGATAATGCAGTTAGCAACACTGCTGAAAGATAATCAAGCCCTGCTGAAGTCCATCGGACTTCCTTCCTAGTAGCCTTGTGTAGGATTGCACTTTAAATGTGGGTTGTTATTGGTAATTGTATTGTTGTCAGACTTTATTGCTGTTTACGGAGTTCCCTTGTGAGGTCATGGTCCTAAAAGGAGATCTAAAAGTCTCTTAAATAAGTCCATGGATTTTGTACAAAGAAGTGCTCTTTTATTTCTTTGGCCTTCATTGACCCTTAGCCAATAGCTGTCAAAAACACTCATGTCATTACTTTAGGCCTTGAAAAAGCCCAGTTACTTTGCCCAGTTACAGAGAATGAGGTCATTGCTAGCAAGCCTCAGTCCCTTTAATTGAATCTGAAGCAAGCCAGGGCAGGGGCAGGAGGCCTCTGAATACCAGCCGATGCAGATCACAAGTGGGGAGAGTTGTGTTTCTCTTAGGTCCTGCTTATGAGCTCCTCATTTGCTTGGCCACTGTGAAAATGGGGTGCTGAACTACATGAGACTATGGTCCAGCTGACCTCTTCTTAGATTCATCTGTTGAAACTGGGCTGAGGGTGGGTGCTTGGAGAGATAATAAAATGGGATTTGAGCAGCCCATCTTAGACTTTTGTTATTTTTCTGCCTGAATAGTTTTATATACCCAAGTAGATGTGCCATGGGAGATCCAACACCACGATCTCCTGTGGTCATTTTTTAAAAAAATAAATGCATCCTAAGGTGGGAGGGGGGCAAAGCCATGGTCCTGCAGGAGGTCTTAATCTTTAATCCAGGAAGCATACTGAATTTCCCTCCCATAAGAACCAATAGGAGGGAACCTGAAAAAGGATGGAAAATGAGATAACACCAGAACCATTGTGGTAAAAATTGCCTTTTCTTGCCCCTTAGCTTCCACCATGGATGGCGTTCTCTCTCATCCCTAACATAAGATTATTCTCCCCATTGTTCATCTTTTTTAAAATCACTGATCGGACTCCTGTGGTGTGGTTGCCCCAAGAATAGACAACTAGTTTGTTAATATGGCATTGGTAGGTCAAATCCTATGGGTACTTCCATCCCTTCTCCATTGGGGCCGCTGATTCGAAGGTGGGAAGTACCTATCTGACGCAGCCTCTCTATGTGATCTAAAGCATTCCAATTCTAATGCATGATGACAGCTGATCACAGCAGAGTAGCACAATAATGGCAACCGTTCTGCAAAGGTGTAATATGCAATCACGTACTGGGGTTTTTTACATTCTGTATCCAACGCTGGACTTACTTAGAAATTAAGTAAACCCACTGAAATTAATGAAGTTGCCTAACTTACATCCATTAATTTCACTGGGTCTGTTCTGAGTAGCCACATAGTTGGAAACCACCCTTAATCCCTTGCAGCAGAATAGACTACATCTTCAAATTTAGATTTATTATTTAAACCGAGATCAGCATTCATATTCCACCCGCTGTGATGTCAAGGGGTTGCCAACAGGTCACTTGGGGACCCTTAACTTGTCTGAAAGGAAGAGGGATTGCAATCTCTCTATAACTCTACCTTTCATGACATGACATGCCATGTCCATGTCCCTGGGGAGTATTTGTTGTGCAATACGTCAGTGGCCGTACAGCCACTCACACAAAACAGGAACAGGGCTGTCAGCATATTTATTACAGGAGTACATCTCTCGGCTGAAACTGAGATGTCACCTTAAGCTCCCCCGATGATAAATAGGAAGGGAGGAAGATAACTATATTATGAGTAAGTTGCCCAAACATATAGTTTTGGCCTTTAGCAAGAACTTAGTACAGGTTGCTTACACTACCTACACACACACACACACACACACACACACACACACATTTCAGTGCAGATTCATACTTAATCCAATTTTTAAAGTCTATTTTCAGTATGGGCATATGTCAGCTATGAGATTTACGAGACACTCAATGCTTCAGTATTCCAGGCCTAATAAATTAATGAGGAGCCCAGGACACTACAAGCATCTTGTCATGTTGACAGTTCCGCCAACGAAACTGCTCCTCATCGGTGTTTCAGGAGGTTTTGAGAGTTCTTAACGTAGGAAATAATTTCCTTTCCTGTTTGAGGACTTCAGTGGGGAAGTAGGGAGGATGCTGTAGTCGGCCATTATAAATATGCCCCAAGGCACATTTACTGGTGTGCCTGACAAAACACAATTCTTGGGTGCCAGAGACCCAAAGGCAACACATATGAAAATTGAAAGGAAAACTAGGAACTCCCTGTCAATGATCTGGATTGGAATTTCAAATCAAAACGAGAACTTCACCCTTCCTTGCTACTGCAGCTCTTGGCCATGTAAACATTTCTCTTCTATACCTATCCTCCCTTCTGCTGGTCCTCTCATATTCCTCCTGTTGCCCTTCTCCTCCTTATTCATTTGGATCAAATTTTTCCTCCTCCAACACTCCCCTCTTATCTTGCCCTTTCTCCTGGTCTTCTGCCTTCTCAGACTCTGGTTCCTTCTCCTCCCCTTTACCTATTTCCTTCTGCTTCTCCACCTCTCTCTGTGGTAGGGCTAGGCAAACTTTTTTCGGGCCCACAAGCAAAAGCTGGCAAAGCAACCAATGAATTTTTTTAAAAACAAAACCTTTGAACATTAGGCTAGTCTCTACACAAACACACACATGCAGCCTTCTCTATCCTCCATCCAAGGAAGAAAAGAGTTGGACACAATGAAGGCAAAATACTCAAAGGGGGTGCAAAGCAGAGCTCATGAGGGGTGTGGCCTGAAGAGGGGGTGTGCCCACAGTGAGCTCCAAGGGACAGACAGAGAGGTCTGCACCTGGCCTTTAGGCCCGAGGTTTCCCATTGGTGGTCTGAGAACCTTAGCCAATGGCATTTGCATCATTCTTAGACAGCTCAGCCAATCAATAGGGTAGTGATTAAGGGAGGGACTATAGCTCAGTGGTAGACGACATGCTTGGGAGGCGGGTGGCGCTGTGGGTTAAACTACAGAGCCTAGGACTTGCCGATCAGAAGGTCGGCAGTTCAAATCCCTGTGACGGGGTGAGCTCCTATTGTTCGGTCCCTGCTCCTGCCAACCTAGCAGTTCGAAAGCACGTCAAAGTGCAAGTAGATAAATAGGTACTGCTCCAATGGGAAGGTGAACGGCATTTCCATGCCCTGCTCTGGTTCGCCAGAAGCGGTTTAATCATGCTGGCCACATGACTTGGAAGCTGTACGCCGGCTCCCTTGGCCAATAAAGCGAGATGAGCGCCGCAACCCCAGAGTCGGCCATGACTGGACCTAATTGTCAGGGGGCCCCTTTACCTAGATGACATGCTTTGTTTGTAGAAGCTCCAAGGTTCAATCTTGGGCATCAGCAATTAAAAGGAGACAATACTGGGCTAGATGGATGAATATAAGGCAGCTTCCTATGAATCACTAGAGTCTTTTCCACCATCACTTTCCTTACTTTTATATCTCCCGGCTGAAGAAAGCTTTACCTCATTGCCTGGGATTCGTGTGACTCCTCTTCAGATGAGACATGATGAAGTCTTCTGGCACACAAGCGACACGTTGTCCTTCCCACGTCAGCAGATGCAGAATAGGAAACAGCATGTCTAGAAGCAGCTTGTCTGGAAGCAGCCCTTATATGCAAGGCAATGATAACAACTTTTACGATAATGCAGTGTTAAGATCAAAAAACTAGTCATTGGTTGACTTGTATAAATGAAATATGTTTCAGATTTTCTTTTGCCCAGTTGCTAAAATGGAGGAGGGAGAAGCTATCCAAATGGCAATAAAAAGTCATGGTTGTTTCAGACTAGAGAGGTAACTGAATTTGAACTGAGAACCTAAAAAGGTCCTCTTCACTAACAGAAGCCTTAAGACAGATGCTCCAGTACTATGGTGAAGTGAAAACACAGATGAATGCAGCTCCGTGACTTTTTTTCAGAACAGGAACAATGATGGCATCTGCTGGAGGAAAAAGTCACTTGAGTGGACCTGCCTTACACCAGCAAGTGAACAAAATGATAATGAGGTTTTCACATTGCTTTTGTGACAGCTTAGCATAGAGGAAATTGTAGAAGGAGGAAAATAATCCAGCAAAGGCTAGATACTTCTTTCTGTTTCTTTGATGCAGTTCCTACTTCCTACTATCAGTTTAAATGGTAAAAATTTGTATTTCTTTTTAAAAGCTAAATATTGCATTTCTGCTGGCTGAAAATCTTTGGTTGAAGCTCAAGGTGTTTTACAAGCTGAGCCTAAGCCGTCAAAAGCAAACACTCACAGAGTTTGCTCCCAGAAAACTATGCACAGAATCACAGTCATGCTACTCCTAATAAAATGGATATACTACAATGTAACACATTGTTTGCACATGTATATAATAATGGATAAACATAGCTGCCTCCGTTTTGGACTCTTCTCAAGACACAGCTATATGGACTGTCATGGTGAGGTTGTGCACTGCAAAAATGTATCATTATACTTCTCCCGGTTCTTCAGCATGACCTGAAGGTCACAGCTTTTCCATTCACCTCTCTTAACTATTTGCACAGGGAGAAGTCAAGCTTCTCATATATCCAATATGACACCAATATTTCCAGTCAACGCCAGGAGAGTGAGGCAGATCCCATAACCCTCCAGCTTCTCATTCTTTGTTATGGCAGGGCTACTTTAAAAACCATTTGCTGTTCAGTGAAGCACGATTGTCATTTGGTACACTGGTTTGCTATTATGATTTTATTGCAAAACTCTGTATTACTTTTCCTCTGTCATCTGTTTTTGCGAGTGTGCATTTGTTTGTGTGTGTGTGTGTGTGTGTGTGTGTGTGTGTACATGTTCTTGTACAATAAATAAAATAAAATCTGTTGGCTCAGATGCACATCTTAGGACTGAGCCATTAGGCCCGCCATGCACAACTTGTGCCCTGATTTGATGTACGTCATAATCCTTACCTTTGGTTAACCCTGCTAATTAATCAACCAGCAGACAGGTTGGTTGATTCAGGATACATACCCAATGCCTGTGCCAAAACCTGCTTAACACCTGTAATAAAGTTGTGGCCTCTTTAAATCTCGAGTGGTTGTCCTGTGTTTATTGCGAATTTATCATGCTTTGGCCCCACCAGCCTGGGCTTCACCCAGACCCAGAAGTATGGCACTTACCTTCTTGCTGAATATTCCTGAAGCAAATACCTCGTCTGAATATTGCGATAGGACTGGTCAAAGTGCTTGTGCCTCCTTTGGTAGAAAGGCACCACTGTAGACGACATCTTGGAATCTGCTACCACTCACTGCTCCTGTGAATTAAACAGTGGCAAACATATTTACCTGGGGCTTTCAGAACCTTCGTTGTTTCTCTTAAATTCTGGAGCTTGAATGAGCAACAACAGATCGTGTTAGACTACTATGCCAATTAACATGATGGAAGATACTAACAAATATATGAACTGAATATTTAGGATCATGTGCTAGGAGACATCATAGCTGTCAACTTTTCCCTTTTCTTGCAAGGAATCCTATTCGGAATAAGCGAATCTCCCTCAAAAAAAGGAAAACGTTGACAGCTATGGGAGACATGCAGACAAGCCCTATGCAGGTTTACTTGCAAGTAAGCCCCACTGCATTCAGTGAGATGTACTACCACATAAAATGTACAGCTGGGATGGGGAATGTATAACCCTCTGGATATTGTTGGACTGCAACTTCTGTTTTCCTTGATATTTGTCCCAGCTGGCTGAGGCTGATAGAGAAGGTTTGGAGAACCCTTGGTACCTCATCCCTCTCATATGGAATTGAATTATCGGGATGAATGCACGTGGGCCACTTTGGACCTGGCCTCAATCTCACATCACTTGAGTTCTCAACACTTAGCGTCTACAATGAAAAATATGGCATTTGAACTGACAGCAGGCGATGCAAAATTTTCACGACAGCAAGCCATCTCGGAAAGAGCATTCACATGTGCATGTTACAATGCTATAGTCCAGGGAGCTTAGCTTTTTTTTTAGTCAAGGGCTTCAATGAACTGTTGTCCACCCTCCAGAGACCACATGTCAAAGTGGATGTGATGAGAAGTGCAGTTCTTAAGGCTGACTTCCTAATGGCTTCCCCCATCAGCTCTTTTACACTCTTTCAAATCATTTATCCATTATTAAATTGAGTTAAAATGTGCTTAATGTTATTTATTTATTTAAATTTGTATACCATCCTTCATCCAAAGATCACAGGGCAGTTCACAACATAAATGGCATTCTTATTTTTAAAAAATAAAAACAGAGAAAATTGTTTGGTATCATGGTATTACACCAGGAATCAGTATTTTTAGGAGAAATTAAAAGTGACGACTGGGGCTACAGCAGAAATTTTGTGGAGGAAGGATGGATAAGGCTTGTGGGCTAGCCACCCACTACTACAGTAGCCCCAATCCACCTAAAGACTGGAAGCTTACAGACTCTTACCTGGGAATAATCCTCACTGACTACAATGAATAGGCACAGAATTGGACTACAGGTTCCACTGAAAGCAGTAGAACATAAGGTCATCTGCTACCATCTAGGCTGCCTAATAATGAACATGCATGCAAGGCACCCAACCTTCATGGGGCCATTTCAAATATTAAAGCCATGGCTTCCCAAGAGAGGGGGGGAGGAAAATCTTTGTGTCCCTTTGAGAAAGTGGTAGCTGACCCAAGTCCCTTTGGGGTTCATCCTTCACTGAAGGAGGCATTCAGAGAGACAAACAATTAGACACAGAGCCTGCAAAGACAGCTGCATGGTCCAGAAGGGACAAGGTTTATTAAGAGAGGGAGATTGGCAACAAACCAAAATGTAAAATGCATTTCCAAACTGACCATATTTATATCCTGGCAGAGTCATTGCTCGATTAGCACATTATAACTTTGCTCCATTCGACATATGTCAGAAAGAGGTACAGCCTCCTCGTGGGTGTCTCTTCTGCTTAGACAGATCAATTAACTCTTGCTTGCCCAAGAGGCCCATATTTCTGATTAAATTAATTGTTTTATGTTCACAGGGTTTTAGCCCCAAAGGTTTCATCTCAGGGTGGGGCATTCAGTGTTTTTCCATATATTGCTTCTGTGGTTGTTACAATTTATATACTGCTCTTTATCTAAAGATCACAGGGTGGTTCACGGCATAAAATACAAAATGAGGACACAAATACATAATAAAAGAAGAGCAAAAATCAAAAGCAATCCAATACACACACACACCCCATATAACAGCCAAGTCTGAATAATTGCAGCTCAGGGCTACAATTAATGTGACAAAATAATATCAGTTCTGGTTTGCCTGCACAAGTTTCATGCTTTTTCCAAAAGTGAAGTACTTTCCACCCAAGAAATGTATTACATTTTAGTGGCCCTTATAGCATTGAAAGGCGCAGGATCTAGTTAATATAATCCCACCAGTTCTGTGGGGTGAATAAGACGTTTTAATTACATAGAGCATTTGGGAATCTTTTAGGAATATTATTTGCTTTTCTTCTCATAGCAATTGAGAGGAGCGGTATAACTTTGCTATTTCAGTAATGTCATATTTTGATATGATTGACCATTCTCTGTTGTTGAACTCTTCTCCAGAAACACCATCACTACATCTTATCAAGCACTGAAATGATCTGTTGTTCTCTATTAAGCAGTGGGTCACAGAAGGCAAACCACATCAGAGCCTGTCACAACTGGACTGCCTCCTCCCTCCCATACAGGGATGTTCTTGCCAACATACAACAGCCAGACCATTGGCCAATCTAACTTATTCACTGACTGGCAGAGCCTCCAGGATTTCAGGAAAGGATTTCTTCCCAGCCCTACCTGAAAATGCAGGGACCTTCTGCATTCAAAGCAAATGCTCTGCTACTGAGCTACAGTCCTCCCCCTTCAGTAGTCCTTTGGAAAGTTTCCCAGGAGGAAGAAAAAATACCAGCAATGGCCACCTCAAAGTCTCCTCTAGCTGGACTTTCTCTCTACCCCACCATCCCCACCAAGGTCACCTAACCTCAACTCCTCTGTGAGCAGGGTCCTGATGATTTTTTGTATCTTGATATTGTTTATTGTGGGGGTTTTTTTAAAAAAAAAATATTAACGCCACTCATAGGCCACTTTGGATCAATTTGTTTTCTGAGAGCTGGAATATAAATCATTGCAATCAATACATACTAGTCTTCTGTCTATTGCCACACCGCCTTCAGATGCCTCAGAGTTCCATGAGTGTTGAGGTTACATTCGCCCACACTCCTTGTCATATGGAACAGTATTCTAATTTCCACCAGCTTCAACTTCATTGAAATCTTCTCAGTTTGCAGCAAGACACACACCCATCTCAGGAGATTATTGTTTCATCTTTCTCAGTACAGAAAAATGCTCAGTCATCAGCTAGCCTGAACCCACCCACAGCTTTGTCTACTTTGTGCTGCTGGAGGACCTGGATTTGGAACAACTGCCGAGTGTCAAAGGAAAGGACACTCGCAGGTCCTTCCACACTGGTGTTTTGTTGAGGTTGTTTTCTATGGAATGTTATTGACACAAAACCTCTCTTCTTTACTGAGGGGAGGGGTTGTCAACAGGTCTCGCTTCCTGCGCTTCGCAGGGGGTGTGGATGGCCCACTGCATCACAGGAAGTCCCGGGCCTGCATCATGCCCTCAGCCAACCAATCCAGCAGTTGGCTGGGGGATGTGATTTGCCGCTCTTAAGCGAACGGGGGACCGTGGCTAAGCTTGTAGGAGTGAAGTATAGTCTGTTCAGTACCAGTGCCTAAGCCAATACCACTCACATTCTGTAACCAATAAAGTTATGACCATTTTTAGCCCATTAACCTAAAATACTGGTGTCCATGTGTCTTATTTCATCATAAAGCGGGGGACAGGGCCTCGACTCACAATAATAGTGCCTTAGTGGTGGATTTGTTCTGATTCAGTTTGCTACATCTGAATTTCTATTCAGAGAGCTAAGGGTGCGACAAAATTGGGATGAAAATAAACCTGAACAATTCCATATAAAGCATTATGGAATTTCAGCTGGAGGCTATGGGATAAGGACTAGTTGGGAATGAAGCAGTATGGCTGTCCCAAGACATTTGCAGGTGCAAACAGTACTAACAGGGTCATTTGTGCCCACCCAGATAGCACCACAAGCACAACTCATTCTGAATGTGCAATAAAATGGTGTCTGCAGAGCCACTAAAGGAAATGCACCTTCCGGTTGCCATCAGTCAGAAGCCAGCCTTCTTTCTTTCTTTCTTTCTTTCTTTCTTTCTTTCTTTCTTTTTACAAAGGAAGGGAAATTCTAGTAAGTCGGAACGATAGCTCACTCACGAAAACCCCATGCTTTATAAATGATGCATTATTTCACATATTCGCCTCACCTTTCCGTCACCCCCTTCCCTCTTAAGTCTCATCTGTGTTCCGATGATGAGTCTTCAGGAAAGGGGCTTGTCGTTTTTAATTCCCTGCAAAAGCACTCGACTTATTTTAAGTGCTGTTTAAATCATTGTCGTCATAATGCCTGGTTGGGTTTGGGCATGAGTGATATGGGAAAGCTTCTGGAAGCAACGTTGCCCACCGCTTTCTGACCGTGGGAGACTTCCTACTGAATTAGCATTAAGCTCATTCCCAGGCATTAAAAGAATCCCCTGTGCTAGTACAAACCCTGTCTATTTCTGCTTAGTCAAAATCCAGCTGACTGCTTTTTGTGAGGGTGTAGTGTCCTGGCCAAACCCTAGTGTGCATGGTTGCATCCTGCCTGTCCAAAGTCCAACTGAAATTGTAATTGGATGGTCCTCACTTCCTGTCCTAAGCATGTGGGTCGCACTGCTATAAGGAGCGGGACATACATAGCATTCCCCACTAGAGGTGATTGGGTTACAGAGGTGGCCAAAGTCTGAAAAGAACCCTGGGCCAGAACTTCAAGATCTTACTTAGGTCAGCATCCACAGGGATACCACATCTGAGTCTTACTCTCACTAAAGGAGGAACTTGATAGGTACTTGACTCTCTGTGAGGGACAGTATCCTCGGCTGCATTTCTCAGGCAGCATGCATGCTCTACATTTAAAGCACATGGCTTCCCCCAACGAATCCTGGGAGCTGGGAATCGCAGCTCTGTGAAAGGTAAGCTGCACTTCCCATGATCCTTTGGGGAAGTCAAGTGCTTTAAGCGTATGGTGGGTATAAGCCTCAGACTGCTGCAAGAGGAGATACTGCAAGGTCCTTTGAGAAACAGAGAAGACCCCCTGCTTCCCTTGATTCTTTTGTGGGGGCCACATACAGAAGGGCAATAAAATGAGCAGAATTTTCAGGAGCCCAATAAAATCTAGCCGGAACCTCAAAATAGTTCACATATTCAGACTCCTGCCTAGCATAAGCAGATATAAATAGGCTGCAATCCCAACCCCGCATATCTGGGAGAAAGCCACATTGAATTCAGCGGGATATATTTCTATGTAGACATGGTTAAAACTGCAGATTTCGTTACCAGCTATTTTGTTGTACACAAACAAGGGTTTCAGTTCAGAAGGAAGATGGGCCTGATATAGTCTTGTAAATATCTGTATATAAAATATATTCTTATAAATATATATCTTGTTTCCAATAATGTCTGTAGCATGTAGACTTTCTTTCTTTCTTGAACATGAACATAGCATACAGTGAGCATAACATACAACAATACAAACAACCAAATAAAATACATCCTTTACCCTGTATCTGGCCTCCTTATTTACCTCTTATAAACTGTTTCCTTTATGAATAATTATTAAGATTTTTCTAACTATAACTTAAATAGCCACAAAGTCTCCTGCAGACATTAATTGAAACAAGTCCAGGTGTAGCATTTAGACTTTCTATACAGTAAGACTATGGTCATATTAAACATTTTGGAAGTCTTTGAACCCAGTCAGTTCAATGCAACTCTCTAGTATTACTCGTGCAGTGCCACAACACAAGTTCTGACTTTTAGTTGCTGATTTAGCCTAAGATGTATTCTGTCGATTCCTAAGGATGCTTCTAAACACCCCTAAAGTCAATTCCTAAACAAGTTACATGGAAGTATGTGCCTTTGAAATTGTCCGTGTTTCCACCAACCAATGAAAGACACTTACCATGAGGTCATTTCCCCCTTAACCTTTTGACCTGATGATGCTTCATGAGATTTCCATTGCCACAATGTAAACAAATCTAATTTAATCGCAGAAAAAGTTTGATCCTCAGCTTTGGTTAAAATACAGAGCTGACGACATGGACATGTTTCTTAAGTTGTTTGTAAAATGCAGAACTTGTCCATGATTGCAGCCCAACTGGCAGACTGGAGAGAATGGGCACAAGATAAACATTTACTTCAAATCCATACCATTGTTACAGGAAAAACCCTGATGGGATAGAAATCATGTGTAATAAATGTTTTCTTTAAATTTAAAAGGGGGGAAACAAAACACAGGCCTTCCTGCTGCCCCCCATATAATCAGTATATTCTTAAATCAAATGCTTGCTCAGGGTATAATATAAAAGCTTCTATACATGATGGCTATGCTCTTCCTTCATGCTGAGAATCACAGGAGCAGAGAGTGTGGTTGCACTCAGGTCTTTCTTGCATCTGGTTGGTCTGTGTGAGTACAGGATCCTGGATTAGATGGGCCTGATCCAGTTGGCTTGTCTTACGTCTCGTATTCTTACACATGATGCAAATATAGCTCGATGACGAGTGTACAGTGCTGCTTACACCAATATCCCCAGTGAAGACCTCCTTCAGCCAAGCATGTACTGATAGAGCAGACCATGGTGCTGTAATGCTTAGATCTATTCCAAGCAAACAGGGAACCCTTCAAGGCAAGGACATTGTAAGTAACCAGTCTTGCAATTGTCTTCAGGTACATAGGGAGAGTTTCAGGCATGGGTATCGCTGAGTCCTGGCCCTAACTTGAAATGTCATGGATAGAACCTGGAAGCTTCTACATGCAATGCGGATTCTCTACCACTGAACCCATTCACCCAGCTTTTCCAATATACTAAGGAACTGTGGAGGACCACAAGTTCCTCCACATTATTTTATGAATAATGTGAACAAGTCCATGATCCCTTTATGGAAATACAATGGATCAATGCATCCAACCAAATGGGGAAAAATCAGAACATTCCAGTTCCCTGATCTCTGCATTGATGCCAAGCCTATCTTGAAGTTGTTTATGAATGCTGCAGCAGAACCTGATTCTGTCCAGAATTTAAATACAGAATCCAATAGCTCAGGAATTTTCAATTCTAAGAAAACAAAAATGTTCCTCTGTACAAGTACCAAACCCTTAACAAAAGTTACAATTCATAAATTTACTACTTCATTTGTTCCAAGAGCAACAGACTACCTCAAACAAAAGATGCAGACACATTTGGATGGCTTCAAAATCTTTTTTTGTTTTTAATGCTCTCAAAAGCAATATATACAAACCCACCCTCCCAATACAAAGCTCAGTGGGGATCTTGTCTAAAAGACTGGCCTAGAAATATTATAATACAGGACTGCAATAATTGGCAGTGCTGGGGAATGGGTGGAGAAATTAAGCCATGGATCATCCAGGGTGAGGTAAGCGAAACCACAGCAATAGCATCCTGGCAGTGGCGGCCGCGCTGTTGCATGTTGGAGGGGAAAGAGCTAGGCGGCAGTGAGGTTGGAGCTATTCAGATGCACTGAGAGAACACATTCCTGCCCTTGCTGCCACTTCAACCTCCCGGTAAGCATTGGCAACACTGCAGCTAGGGAGCTATTGCTCCAGCTCTGCCTCACCAGATGAATCTGCAACCAGCTACTCCACCCATCCTGTGAATGCACACAGGCACAGACTGAAATAAATATACAAACATGGTATACATACCATGAATTACACATGCACAGCGAGGGGATGCAGCTGGCAGGTGGAAAACGTCTTTTTGCCTTTCTTTCTCACCTTAATGAGATACCTGCACAGAGATGCTTTCACACAGTGCACATTCAAGTTACAGAAGTGTGTGCACACGTCCATCATTAATTTTATGCACCTACAACCTAGCAGTTCGAAAGCATGTCAAAGTGCAAGTAGATAAATAAGTACCACTCCGGCAGGAAGGTAAACGGCATTTCCGTGGGCTGCTCTGGTTGGCCAGAAGCGGCTTAGTCATGCTGGCCACATGACCCGGAGCTGGACGCTGGCTCCCTCGGCCAATAAAGCGAGATGAGCACTGCAACCCCAGAGTCGTCTGCGACTGGACCTAATGGTCAGGGGTCTCTTTACCTTTACCTTTACAGACTCGATAGAGAAAAACAAAGCAGAAGGAAACCTTCTCTCGCCCTTTTTCCTCCCTTCTCTCGCAGAAGCAAATGTCTCCCCAAGATCATAGCCTCAAAGGATAAAGTCCCCTCTCCTCTCTGCCATGAACTTGGAAACAGAGTTCATGGAAGCCATGGAGGCAGCTGACAACAGCACCTGGGATTTGGTGTGGCTCCTTGCCCCATCCTTCTGCTTACGTCCCACCAGTGCATCCCACTGCCCGCAGGGATTGGCTAAGCAAAGGGAGTTGCCTTGCATAGCCTTGTGCATCATTTGCTGGAAACTGATCAAACCTCCTACTCTCAGTCCATGTGTGTCCATCTGCCTTTTTTTATTTTGGTGAGCGCAGGAGTTGGGTTGACACACCCACATATTTTCCAAAACTCGGCAACCATTTTGGCTAGCCGTACTTATACAGAACAAATCAGTTAAGAGTATATAAATGGTTATAAGTTACATATGTTGGGAAGCAGTTGCTCAGGAACATATTCATTATCTCAGGGGTGGATAACCTATGCCCACTCCCCAAGATGCTGTTGAACTCCAGCTCTCATCAGTCTTTGCCAGGATGGACAATAGATGGGGTGAGGCAAATTGTAGCCCAGCAACAACAGGAGACCCTAAATTTATTCACCCCTGCCTTACCTGTAGAACTTCATATATATATATTTCTTACCCTAATCTGAATAACGCATAGGATCATTTTATTGGAAGGCTCTGATTTTTGAAGTACCTAGCAAAACCTTTAAAAATTGCAGCTAGTTACTGTTACATTCCAATCTACCCCCTTTTAACAATCTTATGTATTTTACATTCTGTAACTTTTTACTCTTATGGTTGCTCACAAAAGTCAGTTAACTACAATCAAGTGTGCTGACAAACTGCTGCAAATCATGGCCATCTTGGTCCCACAAATCCATGGCAACTTGATACGGGGGCACCTGAAAGTTTTATCACTTAGGTCGCAGCCCTCTAAAGTCCCAGGGGACGGAGGACTTTTCAGGTCTCCTTCTCCATGGATGGAAGGAATGGGCTACCCTCAAAGAGAGAGGGGAAAATCTGCTTTTGCCAGCTTCCTACTTGTGGCTGCAGAAAAGACCTCTGCTGGTGCTTCTCCAACGTCAAGCTCTAACATCGGAGGGGACAATGATGTGCAGGGCCTTCCAGGGCATTTTGCTGCCCGTGGTGGATCAGCAAACAGTTCCCTATCACCAACCCCAAGTAAGCATATATAGTACCAAGGCCTCCCAAGTTATTTTGACACCTGAAAACCCCATACAGACATCTTCCTTTCCCTGGCAGTAAAACTGCAATGACAAACTAAATAATAAACACGTCATTGCCCCTTTCATGACACCCAAAATCTGCTGCCTGAGGTGTACATCTCATTCAGAAAAGTAGACCTAACAATGACAGAAGAGGCTGTGGATTCGTGGCCCCTTTCTTTCTCACAACATGCCCTGGAATGGTGGTGGTGGGGATTATGCCATTGGGAGAAATGGGAAGGAAAGGCTTTTGGAACAGCAAGAAGCAACAAAAGGCCAAATCACAAGGGGGGTAGTTGTCATTTCCCCCCCCCCCTTTCCAGCGTGGCATAGGAAAAGGTGGCCCTTCTGCACTGGTTTCTCCCTCGCCCCATAGGAATGCTCTGCCAACTCTCTGCATAGAAAAGGGACTTGTAGCAGATGCCCTGTTAAGCCTGAAGATCCAAAATGCACTTTGAAGGCACCCTGACCTTTTCATTGGATAGTAAACAATGTGAAACGAGTGAGATAGCGAAAGGGAGTCCGTTCCAAACATTTCAACTTCTATTATCCCATCCTACGGCACCTCCATTGACTCATGCGTCTCCTTCGTCCAATTCCACTGTTGCTTTCTAGCAGGCATCATTTCCAGAGCAAAAAAAAAAAAAAAAAATTCCAAAAGCCTTTCCTTCCACTCTCACTCTCTCACCAGTCATGCAGAGGGGCTTGCCAAAAGGCAGAAAGAAAAACCAAACAGTAAATACTCGACAGAATCAACAGCCAGAATTCCATCTTTTAAGAAGTAGGATTTGAAATATATGGTAAACTCTAATTTAATGGATGTTTTCTGCCAACATCTTTTCCCTTTCTTTTTTTGTTCAGTTTGTTATTCCTAGACAAATATGTGCTACATCTTTTGCCCAGCATCTAATGTCTTCAAACTGAAGGAAATAAATATAAATAAATCATTACACAGAAATAAATAAATATGAATACAGTTGCCTGTGTTTAGCTCAAGGGAAGTATCTATTCTATTCAAGACCAAGAGTCCTGCATTCCTTTCCCTGATGTGCATGTTAAACTCCTATTCAGGGGTTGGACTCTAAGGCTGCAGTTCGTGGCTGCTTAAGACTTATTGGCTTCAATGAAGTTTAAGCAGCCTGTGTGCAGGATTGTGGCCTTAGAGGAAGCAAAATGAAGTTGAAAAGAATGTTTTTTTAAAAAAAAAATAGCCCATTATTTTTTTCTATTTCTTAAAGTCATCACTTTCACAGAGAAGGTGGGGGAGGAAATATATTTACTCCAAATCTGAATAATGCATATAGTTTTTAAAAAATGAGCACAGACTTACCTAGAGAGATGTCAAAATGGCAATGCAGAGAGGAAGGACAGTCTTACCCAGCTTACCAAGCCCTAGCCCGAGGAAAACAAAAATAATGTCTAAGTCTAAGGGAAGGCTACTGCCCCCTTCCCTCCCATTTATGGGCAGCTAGGATGCTATATATAGAATCAATTTAGTTGCTCTCACAAACCAGTGATGTGTCTAATAAGCATTAAAACTACGATTTAAGTTAAATGAGCATTTACAAGTGGCCATATTTTGGAAGCTTTTCGGTACGGTTGTATGATCCTTAACCATGAAAATTAATTGTTGACATACATTTAAAGTTTTTATTATTTATTATATGCAAAAAAGGCAATAAGGAACAACTAAAGAAAAATGATTTTGTAAAAAATAAACACGCACTTAATAGCCAACAGGTAGTTACTTTGCACAGATAATGGTTAAAAAGACCAACGAACAGTCATTAGGTTTTAAAATCTTTTTAGTGCCGACATGAGATCTTCCCTGGTGCCCTGAGCTGTAAATTGATCCTCTCCAAAGGCTCCTTAAGGGCTGCCTGGATTATAAAAAAACATTGTTGCCATATGTTAAGCCATATCATCTACGTTTAAAAAAAGCTTGTTAACATGGGAAGAAATCCATGCCAGCTCCAGCACTGCTTCGTCCTGCCTCCTGGGTCAGCTGCCAGGCCTTCAGTATAGCTAACTTGCTTGAAGTCCCAAAGAGTGTCTGTCTGCTACACAAAACTTCCTAGGAAATATATATATAAAGTTGCATGCAACTCAGTTAGACTCAGAATAGATTCAATGAAATTAATGAACCCACCTTATGCAAGTCCATTAATTTCAATAGAGTAGGACTATCGTGGGATACCATCCATAGTATGTGTTGTTGTTGTTGTTTAGTCGTTTAGTCGTGTCCGACTCTTCGTGACCCTGTGGACCAGAGCACGCCAGGCACTCCTGTCTTCCACTGCCTCCCGCAGTTTGGTCAGACTCATGTTTGTAGCTTCAAGAACACTGTCCAACCATCTTGTCCTCTGTCGTCCCCTTCTCCTTGTGCCCTCCATCTTTCCCAACATCAGGGTCTTTTCCAGGGAGTCTTCTCTTCTCATGAGGTGGCCATAGTATTGGAGTCTCAGCTTCATGATCTGTCCTTTCAGTGAGCACTCAGGGCTGATTTCCTTAAGAATGGATACGTTTGATCTCCTTGCAGTCCATGGGACTCTCAAGAGTCTCCTCCAGCACCATAATTCAAAAGCATCAATTCTTCAGCGATCAGCCTTCTTTATGGATAGTATGTGTAACGCACAACAAAAGATTGTGCAATTGGAAATGGATAAGTAAAATAATGGGCTATGTTGAATCAGCAAAGCTAACAGCTAACATAAGAGAATTTAATGATCACTTTTGAAGAATGGAAACCCTTTTTGGATTATTTGAAGAAATATTACAATATGAAGAACCCCTGACCAGGTTTTGAACTACAAGCAACAGAAAGAATGTGAGATTATTGTGTTACGGTAATGATAAAAAAGGAATAAAGATATGGTGCAGTGAAGGGGGAAGAAGAAGAAGAGTTTGGACTTGATATCCCGCCTTTCACTCCCCTTCAGGAGTCTTAAAGCGGCTCACATTCTCCTTTCCCTTCCTCCCCCACAACAAACATTCTGTGAGGTGAGTGAGGCTGAGACACTTCAGAGAAGTGTGACTAGCCCAAGGTCAGCCAGCAGCTGCATGTGGAGGAGCCGGGAATCGAACCCGGTTCACCAGATTATGAGTCGACCGCTCTTAACCACTACACCACACTGGCTCTTGATATGAATAACATCATGGGAAATGGATTGGGAAGTCAAAAATAGAAAAGATTTTTTAAATACATATGTATTGGAATTTTATGTGTAATTTTTGGAAAACATTACAGAAAAGAAAAAAAGATTGTGCAATTGAAGAAAGAAATAAGGAAAGACCCAGGAAACAGTGGCTACAATGGACATCCAATGGTGTCACTTAGCTGACTGAGAAGCTTCCATCAGTGGAAGAGAAGCAATTTTCTACTATTTCCCCAACACACACAAACACACACAATCTGTTCTGGAAGGTCCCTCACCTATCTGGAAGAAAGTTAGATGGAGTGGAGCCTTCAGCAGCGAGGGGGAAGTGAAGGAAATGGTTTTCTTCCCTGTTCCACAGATGGAAGCCTTACTGTCAGCTGAACAACAACATTAGATACAATGCTAAGGTTATGAAGCCCCACTAATTTGAAAATGCACAGCTGTGAAACACAGGTTTAAAGCTGCAGTGCTAAACTGCTATTCAGAAATGAGTTGGGGAGGTTTACTGCTGTGTAAACCTAGCTAGGTTTGGGCTGCAGACTCCCTCATCTGGCCTGTGGCCTCCCATGGGGCTACCTTTGAAGGTGACCTGGAAACTACAACTAATCCAGAATACGGCAGCTAGACTGGTGAGGGGGGTGGTCGCCGAGTCCACATAACATCGGTCTTGAAAGACCTACATTGGCTCCCAGTACATTTCCCAGCACAATTCAAAGTGTTGGTGCCGACCTTCAAAGCCCTAAACGGCCTCAGTCCAGTATACCTGAAGGAGCGTCTCCACCCCCATCGTTCTGCCCGGACACTGAGGTCCAGCTCCGAGGGCCTTCTGCCGGTTCCCTCACTGTGAGAAGTCAAGTTACAGAGAACCAGGCAGAGGGCCTTCTCAGTAGTGGCACTCGCCCTGTGGAATGCCCTCCCACCAGATGTCAAAGAGAAGAACAACTACCAGACTTTTAGAAGACATCTGACGGCAGCCCTCTTTAGGGAAGCTTTTAATGTTTAACAGGCCACTGTACAGTGGTACCTTGAGTTAAGAACTTAATTTGTTCTGGAGGTCCGTTCTTAACCTGAAACTGTTCTTAACCTGAAGCACCACTTTAGCTAATGTGGCCTCCTGCTGCTGCCGCACCACTGGAGCATGATTTCTGTTCTCATCCTGAAGCAAAGTTCTTAACCCGAGGTACTATTTCTGGGTTAGCGGAGTTTGTAACCTGAAGCGTATGTAACCTGAAGCATATGTAACCCGAGGTACCACTGTATTTCAATACTTTGTAGGAAGCCGCCCAGAATGGCTGGGGAAACCCAGCCTAGGGGCAGGGTATAAATATTATTATTATTATTATTATTATTATTATTATTATTATTATTATTAAATTGCAAGTCTTAAAAGTGCTTTGGCTGGACTGTGCCCAGGGATAGCTTGGCAGTGGAAAAAGTGCAAAAATAAATGCACATTTAGCCTTTCACACTTGATTTCAAAGTAACAAGATACTATCATTTCAGAAGTAATACACGATGGTCCATAGACAGGTTTGAAGCAGCCATTAAGGATATAAATATCCTTTGTTTGTGGTATCTAGCATACAAGTAAACAAAATGATGCCTCCCTTGAAAATCAAAATAAATGCTCTATCCGATTACATCCTTGGATAGGTGTCATTTTGGGTCTGTCAATGCATGGCATTTTCTGAAACTTCTCACCCTTTTAGGATTGTGATAATGTGCCTCACACTATGAACAAACACCACCAAGAGGCACCAAATATGCGGGCACGCCATTTAATCGAGGCACAGAGCACATGATGCACAGCTGAGTGGTATCATCACAAGCAGCTCTGGGTGGAATCAAAGGTCATAACCCAAACAACAATACAATGCATGCAGCAGAGCTTCTGAAGCCTGCTTATTGAAGGCTGTTTGCTTCCCTCCCAAACAAAAACAGGGGATCATTGGGAGAAATAATGGCAGTGGTCCCTCAACCAAAGAAATAGCTTCTTTGGTCCCAGCCCAGAAAGTTCTGCACATCGCTGATTGCTTCTGAAAGCACAAGTGCATTACCATATATACTGTGAGCTCCCCCAACCCCCAGATGCCATGCGAGTTGGCCCAGGCAACTCCCATACAGCTTTTGCTCATGGTAGCAGCACTAGATTTAGGGTGGCATGGGTGGTTCCACCACACAGCACACCAAGTCAAGGAGACACCAAACTGAGAAGATCTATAATGGAGGAGATCCATTTTGGGGTGCCAAATGTTGGCTTCACACAGGCCGCCATACAGTGTTACCTTGGTTCTCAAACGTCTTGGTACTCAAACAACTTGGAACCCAAACACTGCAAACCCGGAAGTAAGAGTTCCAGTTTGTGAACGTTTTTCGGAAGCCGAATGTGCTCTGTTTTGAGTGTTACACTTCCCTTTTGAGTGCCGCACTTCTGTTTTGAGTGTTACGATTCCATTTTGAGTGTTACACTGACGATTTGAGTGCCACCTTTCCATTCTGAGTGCCGCACCTCCATTTTGAGTGTTACACTGAGGTCTGTCTGTTTTTGCTATTTTTTTTGCGTTTTTGTTTTTGCGGCTCTTTTTGTTATGTTTTTCTGACTGTGTGGAGCCCAGTTCAGCTATTGATTTGCTTGATTGATTGTGTGACTGCAGTACATTATTTATTGCCTTCTTGTTAGATAGTAAAATTCAGGATAAATTGCTGTTTTATGGGTTGTTTTTAAAAGTCTGGAACGGATTAATCCATTTTGCATTACTTTCTATGGGAAAGCATGTCTTGGTTTTGGAACGCTTTGGTTTTGGAATGGACTTCCAGAATGGATTAAGTTTGAGAACCAAGGTACCACTGTATTATGAAAGATTACCAAAGGCCACCCCTGATGGCAGCACAATAAAGAGTGTTAATATCATCATGGGGACGCAAGAGAAACCTGCAGGATCATGCCAATGCCTCTCTAGTCCACATCCTTTTCTCACAGTGGCCTGTGGGAAGCCTGCAAGTGAGACCAGAGCGCAAGAGTCCCCTCCTCTCCTGTGGTTTCCAGAAACTGGTATTCAGAAGCATTGCTGCCTCCAACTATGGATGCAGAACATAGCCATTGTGGCTTGTAGCCCTCCATAGCCTTGTCCTCTATGAATTTGTCTAACCCTCTTTTAAAGCCAACTAGATTGGTGACCATCACTGCCTCCTGTGGGAGCAAGTTCCCTAGTCTAACTATGCACTGCGTGAAAAAGTGCTCTCTTTAATCACAAATGTCACCATGGTGAATCTGATGGTGACTGTTCAGATAAATATGAACATTCTTGCATTAGGGGACAGAGTAAAACATCTACTGATCATCACCAACACCATATGTAAGCAGGATCAGACCTTCCGGCTCAATCCATATGTGTCACCATTGCAGCACAGAAACAATTTCTCTGCAGTCTATTTTCATGTGGACCTGAATTTCTATATAAAGGCATCACATGGTCAGCTAAATGATGTGATTTTAGGGAAGGATACAGGCAAAAGATGAATGGTGGGTGAGAACTTAGCAAGGGAGAGAAATGATCTGTTTTGGTGCACAAATGAGATCTCCCCTCTTTTCCCACATAGTCTTCATACACTATTTCCAACATGCTAGTCAGTTAAATATTCTATATATTGCCAGAAATAGAATAGGATCTGTGCCAGAAGAGCACTTTGAGACTTGAGGTAATTAAATAGCTTTCTGAATATTGGCTGTCAGTTGCCTGCTTAACTGACTATGAA
Organism: Podarcis gaigeae; assembly: GCF_964106915.1. Classification (NCBI taxonomy): domain Eukaryota; kingdom Metazoa; phylum Chordata; class Lepidosauria; order Squamata; family Lacertidae; genus Podarcis; species Podarcis gaigeae. Next base: position 24,113,888 of record NC_139680.1, read on the forward strand.
CTGTATCTGCAAATGCACACCGGCTCTGTGGAGTGAAGAGGGAATTGGGAAAGGAAAAATAGTTTTGGTTTTGAAGAAAATCCATATGAAAATTAATACTTAAATATACATTTTAACTTAATATGTGCAGTGCAGGCACAGTGGAAGATCTGATCTGAAATCTCTGCCGCTGTGCACACACCACCTCAAGCACCCCACAGCCTTGCCCCGATGTAACCAGCAGCAATGTGCAGCATTGAGAAGTCAGGTAAGCAACAGTGGTCTGCCCACATCACCCTGCCACCCGCTACTATAATATACCCTGCCCATCTGACTGGGTTTCCCCAGCCACCCTGGGCGGCTCCCAACAGAACATTAAAAACTTGATAAAACATCAAACATTTAAAACTTCCCTTCAGATGTCTTCTAAAAGTCAGATAGTGGTTTATTTCCTTGACATCTGATGGGAGGGTGTTCCACAGGGCGGGCACCGCTACTGAGAAGGCCCTCTGCCTGGTTCCCTGCAATCTCACATCTCGCAGTGAGGAAACCACCAGAAGGCCCTCAGAGCTGGACCTCAGTGTCCGGGTTGAACGATGGGGGTGGAGACGCTCCTTCAGGTATACTGGGCCAAGGCCATTTATTACTGGTGCACAGTGTGTATTTCTAAATATATTCCCCCCTAAAGCATGCATTTCCATGCACACTTTGGTACCTTTTTATTTCTTTGAGCCAAGAACAGTACTGCAAAATTCAAAGGAGTCCAACACCCGAAGAATAATTGAACACACACATTAGACTGGGAAGTTCAGATCAAGTTGGTTGACTTCAAAATGAGAACGGAGCACATTTAGTACCAATGATGTTCTCTGAATCACTGATTATATATGCTCAAAGTAATTTTTCGATCAACAAGAGGGTAACTCATTGTATAGCTTTAGCAGATAGGCTGCCTGCCCTACATGATATAAGCTTTTATGGCTCACTTTCAAGTACATAATGTTTTCCACAACCCATAGCAATGGGTTTGCTCTAGAAAAACAAGTGTGTGCCCAAGAGTGTCTTAATGATTTCGTTTAGGTCAAAGCAACAGAGACATGTAAGGAACAGTATGCCTTGAAGCTCTGTCCTGCTCCAAGCTTCTAGATAGCTCACACTCTGCATTTCTCTTTTGGGTAGTACAGCATGTTCTCCCTCCAGTGTTGTTAGGTCAGCTTTATGTGTGTTGACATATTAGAGCAGCTTCTAAAGCAAGAAAATCAGGGTGACATAGGTTCTAGAATACAAAACATGTGAGGAAAGGCTGAAGCACCGTTTTATTAAACTTGGTTTTCAAAGATGATGGAAGGGAAGCAATTGTAAATTTTACAATACATATGCTTTCATTGCTGGTGTTGTTCTTTAAAAAAAATGGTTGTAAATTCAATGTGGCCTATGGCACAAATCTTTTTCCACAGATTTTTACTAGCAGTCACTGCTAGTTACTAGCAGTTACTAGCAGATATGGTCAATTGCCAAAAAAAAAACACAAGCAAACATTAATTTCCTTCTCCCCTGAGTCAGTTCAAATAAAAGGTAAAGGTAAAGGTACCCCTGCCCGTACAGGCCAGTCTTGACAGACTCTGGGGTTGTGCGCCCATCTCACTCAAGAGGCCAGGGGCCAGCGCTGTCTGGAGACACTTCCGGGTCATGTGGCCAGCGTGACATCGCAGCTCTGGCGAGCCAGAGCCGCACACGGAAACGCCGTTTACCTTCCCGCTGGTAAGCGGTCCCTATTTATCTACTTGCACCCGGAGGTGCTTTCGAACTGCTAGGTTGGCAGGCGCTGGGACCGAGCAGCAGGGATTCGAACCGCCGACCTTTCGATCGGCAAGTCCTAGGCACTGAGGCTTTAACCCACAGCGCCACCTGCGTCCCTGCCGTCAGTTCAAATACCTGAGTGCAAATTGCAGTCTATATTCATATCCGTTTACAACCACTAAGTGTGGTTGACAGACAGGGCATTTTCCCCCAGGCTACCCAGCGTGTTTTGGGTCTGATCAGGGATTCAATATCCAAACCCAACATTTCATTTAATGCCTCACACTCACTTTGTTTCATATTTGCATCTCCATCCCTTTTAATACTTTGTACTCCAGTGAGGATAAGAGAGATTTCAAAACTACAGGCTGGGTGCACCTACTGGCCCAAGAAGGCAGAACAAATAAAAACCCTCCATCTGGACGACAGGGTTATCCCAGACGTCTCTTCGTATGAAGGGCAGTGTGCCAATATTTTCAGAAAGGTCATTTCAGTCTCAGCCCTCCAACCCACAACAGCCAGTTCATGTGGCACATCTGAGAAGGCAATCACTTCATTCCCAGATGAAGGCAGAGTGGCAAGTTTACCCTTCCTCCATTCCTGAATGTAAAGACAGCGCGATTATATAAATCAAGTCTGATGGGTGTGCAGGGACAGGCTGAGAGGTACCGGACTTGTAGGCCACTGCTCAGTGTCTAATCATGCAAAGAAATCTCAGAAGTCTTGTTGAGGTCAGTGGGGCATAATGTCAGGTATGTGCATGTACAGGTAAGGATGAGGAGGGGAGGAATGTGACTGAGTTAACATTTAAAGGCTAGCTTACTACACTTGTGGTCTCCAAAACAATATGTGAACTGAAATACAGCCATCTTCCAAGAGTCACACTCTTTTGCAAAGAGGTTTGTCACCCAAGTAATGTGTACAAAAATGCATGCATCAGGATAAAATGTGTGTGTGTATACATTTACTATAGAAAACACCGTACAAAAATACATTATATTAAGTGGAATTGCTTTACAAAAATGTGTATATTAGACAAATTTACAGACAAAAAATTGCATTAGGAGTAACTCAGAATAAAATGCTAATAAATTTTCTCGAGAGCTTCCAATGGGCATCTGTTTGGCTACTATGAGAACAAAATGCAGAGCTAGATGGGCCATTGTGTGGCGAGTTCCCGCCCCCCGTTCCCCAGCAAGGAGAAATAATGACACAGGACACCAAGTATTAAGGTTAAATGGGCAAATTAGGCCACAACTTTATTGATTTAAGGAATGAGAGGTATTGGCTTAGGCATTGGTCCTATCGATTAACCGGCTCCAGTCCGATTGCATGAAGACCGGCATGGGTTAACACCAAAAGGGGGAGTCCTGCTGAGGCACGTCAACTAGGAACTCCCCTGGGTCAGCACTCGGGGGCGTGCCTTAGGCCCACACCTCCATAGGTTTCAGACAGGGCCACGCCCCCTCCCGGAATCCTTTAACGGACTACCCTTAGCTTTTGGGGGGAGGTGATGGCATTTCCTCCCCCCCCCACACACATCCTCTTAACCCCTTCTTACCAATGCCTAACTGCCAATACCGAGGAGTTGTGATGAGTTGCTACGAGGTAGGCGAAAATTGGCTGAAATTGCCAGTTGGGAAAAATTCCTACCAGGACCCTTGCGGCGACCGGCTGAAGCCCATAGCAAAGCCAGGAGCCTACCTAAAGGGAGGGAGGGTGGGAAAATCAGTTGGCTGGCGCGGTGAAAAGAGGGCGAGCCTCAGCCGCGCCGGCCCTAAATAGGGCAGTCCACGCCCCCCAGCCACCCGATTGGCTGGCTGGGTGGGCGACGCGGCCGGGAATCCCTCAGTCTTGAGAGCTTCCAATGGGCATCTGTTTGGCTTCTATGAGAAAAAGATGCAGAGCTAGATGGGCCATTGGCCTGGTGGACAAAATGGAGTGTTTTGGGAGGTGGCAAAGAGATATCTCTAAATTTGTCTGGCAGGGCAAAAAGCCCAGAATCAAATTTAAGATACTAACTGATGCTAAAGAAAGAGGGGGCTTTGCCCTGCCAGACTTAAAGCTGTACTATGAATCAGCAGCTTTCTGCTGGTTGAAAGATTGGCTGCTTCTTGAAAACACTGATGTTTTAGATTTGGAAGGATTTAACAACGTTTTTGGATGGCATGCATATTTGTGGTATGACAAGGTTAAACTTCATAAGGCTTTCAACAACCATATTGTCAGGAAAGCAGTGTTCAATGTCTGGATAAAATATAAAGACTTATTGGAAAATAAGACCCCAAGGTGGTTATCACCAATGGAAGCTAAGGCCCGGAAAAGACTCAATATGGAGGCCAAATGGCCGAAATATTGGGAAATAATAGAAAAAGATGGAGATAATTGGAGGTTGCAGAGTTTGGAGAAACTAAAAGATAAAGTGCGAGATTGGTTACATTACGCTCAGATTAAAGAGGTTTTCAAGATGGATAAAAAGATAGGATTCCAGGTGGAAAAATCGAAATTGGAAACAGAACTGTTAGAACCTAAGACTAAGGTACTTTCAAGAATGTACAACTTGCTGTTAAAATGGAATACACAAGATGAAACGGTTAAATCGGCTATGATAAAATGGGCACAGGACATTGGGTACAATATCATGTTTGCTGACTGGGAAAGGTTATGGACCACCGGTTTGAAATTTACGGCATGTAATGCCTTGAAAGAAAATATTATGAAAATGATATATAGGTGGTACATGACCCCCAGTCAAGCTTGCAAAAATATACCATTTGTCTGATAATAAATGTTGGAAATGTAAAGAAACTGAAGGAACGTTCTTTCACCTCTGGTGGACCTGCCCTAGAGTTAAGGCTTTCTGGGAAATGATATATAATGAGTTGAAAAAGGTATTTAAGTATACCTTCCCTAAGAAACCAGAGGCCTTTCTTTTGGGTATTGTCGGCCAGAGGGTGTTAAAGAAGGACCGAACTTTTTTTATGTATGCAACAACAGCAGCAAGGATACTTGTCGCTAAGCACTGGAAAACCCAAGATTTGCCCACACTGGAAGAATGGCAGATGCAACTGATGGACTATATGGAGTTGGCAGAGATGACTGGCAGAATCCGAGACCTGGGAGAAGAGGCTGTGGAGGAGGACTGGAAGAAATTCAAAGATTACTTACAAAAATATTGTAAATTGTATGAATGTTAAGAAAGATGTAAGATTATTAACAATATGGCACCAATAAGTTAGTTAAAAGGAGTATGAAGATAAATGAAAATATAAGAAAAGATAATTTTTGGATAAATATTATGTTAAAATTAAGCTTCTAAGCTGGGGGTTATACTATCTAAAATTAGGGATAATATTGGAAAATTATAATATAAGAATTGAAACAAGGTGATAATTTGCTGGGTAAAGATCGGAAATTTGGAACGCAGGAACGAGAGATGCGAGGAAGTCCAAGGAAGTGAAGAAAGTATGGTCATTGTAAAATTATATGTTATGTTCTTTGTTTTTCTTTTTTATTATATTAAGAAAATCTTTAATAAATATTTTTTTTAAAAAATAGATGGGCCATTGACCTGATTTTGCAGGCTTCCTCCTTAGGGAGCAAAACGAATAATGGGAAAGGCTGTGACTCCACTAAGCCCTAAAGTTGCCATCTTCTCTTTTTATAGGGAAGAAGTTATTATGCAATTTTTTTCAATCACAAACCTACCTACATACCACATGCCAACTCCCAATATTGCCCTAACCTGGTTTAGTTTTCTTGGCAATAAATATTGCATTTGACTGTGTCTAAATGCTTTTTGAAACCCGTGGAAAGGCAGCAATTACATTTAATAAAAACAATATTTTCCCTCTCTTCAGCACAACCTATATCTGCCACCTGATTTCACAACTGGTTAAAGCTTTCAAATAACAGTGATACTATATTAAAGCATATCTCAGTTCTGGCAATCTTTCCAATTTCTTTTCCCTTGCTTTCTCCCCCCGCCCCCCCCCCCCTTATGAACAAAAAGTGAAACAAGGTAGATGAAATAGAATCAGACTAGAATAGAACTTCAACTTGACCGGAGGTATTATTTACCAATTCAGAAGATTCAGCACTCTCTCTTACAGAATCTGTTTTTATCATAAGCCATATTTCTTCTTCTTATAGGAGGTGGGGGGGGGTCCCCTCTTTTATTACTTCAGCAACGTTCACATTAACATTCACAATGTTCACATTACCAGGTGATTTTTATTGGGGTTATTCAGCAGTGTGTGATTTGCTGCTGCACTATTCACTCACTTAAATTAGGTTATATTCTTAACCGAGAAGACTCACCGGAGTCCTGCGCTCAGTCACAACTGGTATATTGTAGGCAGGGACAGATGGTGCCCTACAAATAACATAGCTTTTGAAGGAAAATGCACTGCATCAGAATGGAAACAGTGCTTTGTGTGACGAACACTGAGCAGAATGGGAAACAATGTATTGTTCCATCAGTCTCTGCAATTCCAAAAGTTTTACTGCTTTGACACAATTTCCCACTACCTTGCTTCAGCCTTGAAGCTCAATGGATAATACTAACAACTCTATTATTATTATTATTATTATTATTATTATTATTATTATTATTAACTTAAGAAAATTATACAGACCTCAAAATGAAGAAGCCTAAATTAACATTGCCTTCTACTGATAAGAAATAATTAATAATAACAATTACAATAACGAAAATACTAAAAATACATTTACTGCCAAATGCTGGCCACATGACCCAGAAGCTGTATGCCAGCTCCCTCGGTCAATAAAGCAAGATGAGTGCTGCAATCCCAGAGTCGTCCACGACTGAACCTAATGGTCAGGGGTCCCTTTACCCTTTACAGACAGCAGAAGCAGGCAGGAAGGAGAAGAGCATAACGCATTCTGCGGCTGGTTCTTGTACAAATATGCTACTTTATTTACATATAGGAGTATTAATAAAGTGACAACTCATTAAAAAACATCATGACAGAGCACAATAAAACCATCATAAAATTATAAAATGCAGAAAATATGACCAGCCCTGAATGAAATTAACTGCCTAGAAATGCTTGGTGAAACAAAACAGTTTTTGGCAGGCGTGAGCTGGAAACCTTTCTCTTTCTCCAGGCCTTGGAAGATGCTGTCACATGCAGCCTACACTGGGGGTGGGGTGGAGAGACATGGAGTGATCTGCATAATGTTTTGCATAATGCTGCTGTTTTTAATTCTCACTGGTTTTATGTTATGGTGTGTTTTTTATTGCGGTGGCTCACCCCGGGGTTGTTTGACAACAAAGCACAGAATGTAAAATATGTAAATCAATTAAATACACGCATCACATAGGTTGCCTGTTCCTCGTTTGGATGCTTACCATGTCAGCACCACACCTCCGTCAGTATGGATTCCACATTTATTCCTTGTGGAGGTAAGTCCAGAAGGAATTCTCATTGGTATCCACATCAGCAACCAGATGTGAAGGAGCACAAAAGTACTCTCAAATATAGACATGCAAGTATGTCCCTCAGAAACGTCAACTGCCCTCCCTTCACAGAACATGATATGAAAACACTGCTAAATAATAAAGTAAGGGCTGAATTGGGTGATACAATTATTCAGATTCATCCCTCTTAACTCAGGGTCATCCAATGAAGCTGAATGTTGGAAGATTCAGGCAGACAAAATAAAGTACTTATTCACACAGAACATGGTTAAACTATTATTATTATTATTATTATTATTATTATTATTATTATTATTATTATTATTAATTTCCCCAGCCACTCTGGGCGGCTCCCAACAGAATATTACAAACACGATAAAACATCAAACATTAAAAACTTAAGAAGATGTCTTCTAAAAGTCAGATAGTTGTTTATTTCCTTGACATCTGATGAGAGGGTGTTCTATAGGGCAGGTGCCACTACCAAGAAAGCCCTCTGCCTGGCTCCCTGTAACCTCAGTTCTCACAGTGAGGGAACCGCCAGAAGGCCCCTCGGCATTGGACTTCACTGTCCAGGCTGAACGATGGGGGTGGAGACGCTCCTTCAGGTATACTGGGCTGAGTCCATTTAGGGCTTTAAAGGTCAGCACCAACGTTTTGAATTGTGCTCAACAATGTTCTGGGAGCCAATGTAGGTCTTTCAGGAATTCCTCCCCCAAGAAGTGATGACAGACATCAGCCAGGAGAACTTTGAAAGAGGATTAGACAGATTCATGGACAATTAGGTTCTCAATGGCTATTGGGCATGGTGGCTGTGTTTGACCTCCACTGCCAGTGACTGGGAATTGCAACTGGAGCAAATGCTGTTTTGCTCAAGCTTTATTTTCAGGATACAGTGAGACCAGAATATTGGACTAGATGGGCCATTTGTCTGACCTAGCAGGCTCTTTTTATGTTCTTATACATAGCATAGAGAAACACCATGCCTTGTAGACCCGCCTTTGTCATCACACATGTCTATACTTGCCCATGATGTTCTTAAAAGGGTACTATGAAAATAAAACCCAACATTTCTTGGCCAAAATTTTGTGACTGCTTCCCAGATGTAGTCTGGGATATTAGCTAGCTATGGTTTTCCCAGTAGTGATGTATGGAAGTGAGAGCTGGACCATAAAGAAGGCTGATCGCCAAAGAATTGATTATTTTGAATTATGCTGCTGGAGGAGACTCTTGAGAGTCCCATGGACTGCAAGAAGATCAAACCGATCCATTCTTAAGGAAATCAGCCCTGGGTGCTCACTGGAAGGACAGACCCTGAAGCTCCAATACTTTGGCCACCTCATGAGAAGAGAAGACTCCCTGGAAAAGACCCTGATGTTGGGAAAGATGGAGGGCACAAGGAGAAGGGGACGACAGAGGACGAGATGGTTGGACAGTGTTCTCAAAGCTACCAGCATGAGTTTGAACAAACTGCGGGAGGCAGTGGAAGACAGGAGTGCCTGGTGTGCTCTGGTCCATGGGGTCACGAAGAGTCGGACACGACTTGTTGTTGTTGTTTAGTCGTTTAGTCGGACATGACTAAACAACAGCAACACACGTTTGTGCTTGTGTCTTATCTAAATGTTATGCCCATGTACAGACATTCTGTGAAGTCAGAGGTGAAACAGTAAGGTGCACTCTCATTCCCCACCTTTCATAGGGATTCAAGAGATGTAAAGGCATCACCCAATCCAGTCTGGAGAGTTGGAGGACCAAAAAAGGCTTCCTTCCAGTTTAATAAATGTCTTGAAGCCTTGATCACAGAGAATGTAAAGCCCTGAACGCTTGGGGCAGCTGTTACCCCACCCTATGCTGACTAGCCGATCTGGTTACATTTGATGGCAGTTTTCCACAAGTGCCACACATACTAGAGCAGCATTGCTGAGCCCAATGAGAGATCTTCAGAAATCTGCAGCTACTGCAAAGAAAACAGACCAAAATCCTCAGCATCCTATAGCATCCCCCTTGCAACCAGAACATTGAGGACCACTTGTCTTGTGTCATCATGATATGATGCTGAATTTACGAGCCCTCTCCCCTCAGTCAATGTGGTGAAATGAAACAAGGTGATATTTTAGATTCATTTTTAAGATTTGTATCCCGCTTATCAATCAAAAGATGCCCATTTAGGTAAGTGAACCTAAGCATTATTGGGGAGATCTGGAGAAGACTGAGATGCCATTTTCAGGAATGTGGATTTCTGAGCTTAGTGGAACTTGCAGAACAATCCTTGCTTGACTTTGGGGTGGGAGATCTGTTAACAGAAACACCTCCAGATCCATTGCCCTGCAGAGACATGAGCTATAGGTGGGAGAGAGGGTTTCTTCTCCTTTTCTTCTCTCCCACTGACTACAATGTCAATTCAGTGGGGCATGTCAAGGAAACACAGGGGCTGTGAACATGGCATGTTCACACACACCCTGTATTCACCTCACTGCACTGGTGGACTGTCTTTGCTGGTAGAACTTTCTGCTGGCTTATTATCCTGCAGACATATCTGTCTCTGCCAGTAGAACAGCACTCATGCCACTTCCAAGACCATTCTCTTCCCCCCCCCCCAGACCATGAAGGATGAGCTTGCTTTCTTACTGCCAAGTAAGTAAGTACAGTGGTACCTCGGGTTACAGATGCTTCAGGTTACAGACGCTTCAGGTTACAGACTCCGCTAACCCAGAAATAGTACCTCAGGTTAAGAACTTTGCTTCAGAATGAGAACAGAAATCGCGTGGCGGAGGCCCAGCAGGCCCCTTTAGCTAAATTGGTACCTCAGGTTAAGAACAGTTTCAGGTTAAGAACGGACCTCCAGAACGAATTAAGTTCTTAACCCGAGGTACCACTATATATCAGAAATTATATTCAGGAGGACACAGCCCAACCCACTGTAGAAGAATGACTGGTAAAACTGTTGGACTTGGCTGAGACGGCAATGTTAACAGGTTGCATTAGAGAAAAATCATTACTGACATCTGTTAAGGATTGGGAATTTCATGTGGACTTTTTGCGTGAAAGAGAAAATGAACTTGTAATAGCTGGATTTGAAGATTGAAAAATACTTGTTTATAAAGGATGGAATGGTTGAATCTTAAGGAATGTATATCATATGTAGCTGCAGGACAGAGAGCCGGAAGTCCTTTTGTTTTGTTTTTCTTCTTTCTTCTTCTTTACTTTTTCTCTTTCTCTACATTTTCTCTTGCTCTTCCTTTAGGTTTCTCCTTTGCTTGTCTTTTCTCCCTTCTGACATTGTTCTCTTTTAGACTAAGTAGCTGTTTTATCTCAGTATGTTATAAAAATATACTTTGTAATGGGCATGTATTTTTGTATATCTTTGAGTAAGTATCAATAATTAACAAAAAGAAATAAATTGTATCCAGAGACTGGATGTAGCCTCCCAACCAACACAAATGCAAAGACAGCCCTCTCCACTCATCAAATCTTTGATCTGGTGATTGAGGATGGAGCAGGGGAGATCATATTCCCATCAGGGTCCTATGCTTCACTCAATCGAGGACTATGTCTATTTTCTCCTTTTCCATCACTACCACCAAAATCAGTTGGGTCTCTGAAGAACTGAAAAACTTGCTGGGGCCAGGTCTGGCCTCCAAACTAAGGGTTAGCCACCCCTTCTCTAGCCCTGTCCAAAAACTGAGGGTGTGCCACCCATTAAGGAAGTCAGAAGGCATCAATTTGCGTTCTGACTCATGTTTGTCACATGCAGAATTGTTTCTATTCTGCTGCAGTTCGGCTTCCAACCAAAACTGTATTAGTCCTCTTGTTGTCCATTGTGATGGAGTTTTACATAAATAATTACATAATTTAGTACATTATTAGTATGCTATTTAGTAGTACGTTATTAGTGCTTGTTTATTGCAAAGGCCAATCATATCAATGTAAAGGAGATACAACTTGCAAATTACCCCAATTTGCAATTTCCCCAGTGGGGAGTCATCCATTACATATTGTTTGCAGAATGAAAGCAACAGCCGCAAATAGTGACTGTATTCCAGACACGGAATGAATAAATGGACATTGGTGATTTCTCCTCCCATTTCCATCAGAATTCCCTGACATCCCTACCACCCACAGCCAGCCCTTTAAACAAATAATTAATTAATTACTTAATTAAGCTGGAGCCCCATCCATCTCACTTTCAACACAAATGTCACAGACTCCCAGAGTAACTATAAACATACAGCTGCGCTAGAAGAATGTGAAATGGGCAGCATTCTAAGAACTTAATTGAAATTTCAGGTTCATTTAGGTTATGTCTGATTGGAAGCACTTCTTATCAGGCAAACGTTCAATTATGTCATCAAAGATATTCATTATAAAGCTTTTAAAGACCTCATTGGCATTGCCAATCTGCCCCTGTACTTCAGTGAAATCAATATTAAATTGCATGGAGGAGACGCCAGGAAAATATCTGTCTCCTGTACTCAGTTAGTCCACTTGGCCATTGTTATGAATCTCTGAATCAATTAATAAATCTGATATAAGTGTTTAAAAGTATCATGCACATCAATCTAGGGTTTTTTTGTTTTTCTTATTTTTAAACCAAGGATTCTTCAGCAATGAATATATTCCATGAAAGGAGAGTGATTGTTGTTGGGAGACAGTAAGAAGAAGGAAAGCTTGTCCCGCAATCACTTAAAATATCATTTCCCCAAATGACCTAATTATTATGGTCCCAGTGAAGTGTCAGTAGCAGAAAAAGTTATTTAAAGTTATTTCAGCTCTTGGTTCCTCCTGATGACCTGTTTATTTATCCCAATTTGCTTGCACAAAACTTATGCAAAAGTGAGACTGTGCCTGGTCTTTACTGAGCGTTTGTTCAGATTTGTTTGTGGGGCAGTTATATGACAATGGGCCAGTGGCGTAGCGTGGGGGGTGCAGGGGGGGCCGGCTGCACCGGGCGCAACATCTGGGGGTTAGGGTTAGGGGGCGCAAATCCATGGGTTAGGGGTGCAAATCCACGGGTTAGGGGGCACAAATTACTTGCCTTGCCCCGGGTGCTGACAACCCATGCTACGCCACTGCAATGGGCATTTATCCAGATTTGCTTGAGGTATGTTTTTCCATCATCCCATTAATCATTTGTTCATCCTGCACTTTTCAGTGCATTTCCCATCACTTTCCTAACTGCGGAATGTTTGTGGGATGGGGTGGGGAGCAGAGTGCTTTAATCCACTTTAATTGCAAACCTAAACTTCCACTTTGTGCTTGAAGCCCGCCAATAAAATAGTGACAGTCTGAAGCTGACCTTATCAATTACCTGTCAAGCAAAAAAGAAATGGAAAATATTTTTTTTAAAAAAAATTCAAGACTTTATTATGAAGTTAAAATGACAATCCATTAAGAAATATAAAATAAAATAAATCAATGAGATTTTGTTTACTTTGTTTCATATTTCTCATTTTAACTTTGTAAGAAAAAATATATATTTGACATTTTTTATTTACCATGATCATGTCTATTTTCATTTCATTTTTTTGTCCACTAGATGGTGCCATAAAACGCCAAAGATTCAAGCTGCTCTTGAATCTGTAAGGGGAGGGTGGGCAGATAGGAGCTGGTTGCAGAGAAACACGCTGCTCCATTATCAAGAAGACTGACAGCTAGTGCAAGGACAAAACCACGTAAGAAGAATCAATGTTCTAAATAGAGCTTTCAGTAATTGAAGCGCAGCTGTATGAGAATGATGTATTTTATGCAGAAGCACATGCAGAGCCAGAACGAGGGCAAGGGGGTGCAAAAGAGGACATGTGCCTTGGATTGGCAAGATAAAAAGGTAAAGGTACCCCTGCCCATACGGGCCAGTCTTGCCAGACTCTAGGGTTGTGCGCCCATCTCACTTAAGAGGCCAGGGGCCAGCGCTGTCTGCAGACACTTCCGGGTCACGTGGCCAGCGTGACAAGCTGCATCTAGCGAGCCAGAGCCGCACACGGAAACGCCGTTTATCTTCCCGCTGGTAAGCGGCCCCTATTTATCTACTTGCACCCGGAGGTGCTTTCGAACTGCTAGGTTGGCAGGCGCTGGGACCGAGCAACGGGAGCACACCCCGCCGTGGGGATTCGAACCGCCGACCTTTCGATCGGCAAGTCCTAGGCACTGAGGCTTTAACTCACAGTGCCACCAGCGTCCCTGGCAGGATATTGGCAGGATAGGGGGCAGCAAAATTACCTGCCTGCTGGGAAGTGGGAAAAGGCTCTTCCCAATGGAATGCCTGGCTCTGGGGTAGCAAGGCTGCATTTCCTTCTCTTCCAAACCCGGAAACAGAAGGAGGACGATTATTGTTGCTGCTCAGACACAGTGAGGCTGGAGTGGTGGGGCTGAGCCTGTGTGCCAGAGCCCACCCCTACCCGCCGGCCCAGCCTCTGTGCCTGCCCTATGCCAACACTCCCACAGCGGGAGCAAAAAGAGCCCAGGGAGTATGAGTGGCATGGGGGCCCAGCCACAGCCGCCCCCTAGACCAGCACGCCCCTCTTGCAGGAGGGCTGGCAGGCATGTGCCGCAACACAGCAATAGGCAGGTGTGGAGTGCGGCCTACAGCAGAGCCGGCCTTGGCAGCACTGGTTGGGGGTGCAAACAGCACTGGAGGTGGGATCAAGGTCACCATTGCAGAGCTTTGGGAGGCCGGCTATGATGGGAGCAGCTGCTGCTGAGCTGAAGCCGGCAGAGGAGCAGAAGGTGGTGTCAAGGGTGCTTAAATTTGTGTAGGCGTTTGGAGCAGCTTCGGTTACTACTAGAGTGTTTGGCAGAGCAGAATCCAATAGCAAGATGCAGAAGGCAGCTGCTAACTGGAGTTGAAGACTATGGGGAGGCAAGGGGGCTGCTCCCTCCCCATGGCTCAAGCCCAGTCAAGATCCTGGAGTTTATAAGAGTTCCCAGAAGGGAGGGAGGGAGGGAGGGAGGAATGCTTTGTCAACTCAGCCACTCATTCCCATTTCTTGCACCCATTTCTTGTGGTCAGCACTAAAACAGAACAGCATGGTTCATTTTCCTGAGTGATGCCTCTATGGCCCACAGCATCCCTTTCCTAATGTAGTGCAATGGCAAAGAGCTCCAGGACCCCAGAATCAAATTGTATTACAAAGAAGGCCTCCGTAGAGTGAACTATCATCACCACAAATGGTCAATACATTGTGTCAGGGAACTGCCATCGGAGAGTCAGGTGGTGGAAGGGCTCAAGGAGGCTAGGAGAGCCTCGGATGCGGAGGAAGGAAACAGTAGGGGGAGAAGGAGAGTTCCTGCAGAAACTCCATCGGAGGAAGGGCTCCAAGATGTTTCCAGTGAGAATAGCGGGGAGGGCTCAGGACCTCCGCTGGGGCGCCCACTCCGCGGAGGAAACTGTCGCGCAGAGAATCCAGAAGAAGAGTTTCCGTCAAGGAACTCTTATGTTGGAGTAAATTGCAGAAACGCCCACTGACGGATTCTGCCAGCGATTGAGGTAGCCACGCACCCATGGCTCCTCGGACTGGGAAAGTTTAGGAACTGATGGTAAAGCTTGGAGGCTTTAAACGCTTACGCACGAGCAGCCCCCTTTTCCCATTACACATTGGAACATAGGAAGCTGTCTAACCAGTGTTGTCTACACCAATTGGCAGCAGCCCTCCAGGATTTTGGGCACGGGACCCTGACATCCCTACTGGGAGATATCAGGGGCTAAACCTGAGACCATCTGTATGCTTGGCCGCTGAGCTGTGGCCATTTCCCCAGTTCGCACTGTGCATGGGAGCAAGCCATGGCTTGTGCATGGCCTCCAACAAGCCTTTCAGCATGCTTAGAAGTGGATTTCCCAAGCCTTTCTCACTAATCTTTCCAGAGGAAAGCAGCAGCATCTTCTGGGACACTTCCATAGACACTAGGCCTCCTCCCAGAAGACCATTCTTCTATTTACTGAAGGAAGCTCTGTTCTCACTATCTCTTGTTCAAAACAGAAGAAGAAGCAGCTATTTAGGTCAGCCCACATTTTGAAAGGCCAGAGGCATGCAAGAGAGCAAAGTGTGCCGAAGGTACAAAACTCAATTTCACAAGCAATCGGACTCTCTCTCTCTTCCCTGGCATTCCCTTCCCAGAGAAGAACCTCACAAAATACAAGAAGATAACATTGATTTGGTACTTCAAGAGGAAGTTGTCCGATTTCCAGTGGAACCTGACAGAGCAGGAACTCTGATCCATTCACTCTTTGCCCCCCCAATCCAAAATACAGGAACGTCCTTTATCGGGTTGGGACGGCAACTTAGTTGGATGGTTTATGGCATGAGTGGAGAAATTTTATCAGCTGAAAGGTGACTGTCCTTTCTATGCATCCTTCTGGAGGCCACATTCTAGAGGCAAACACTTGTGGAGGAACTTGCATAAATTTTACATTTGTATAGTAGGCTGGTTTCTACAAACACTCTGACAGCCCTAACTATCCTTCCAGGCAAGGAAGAAACATCATTAGAATTCAAGGACACATTCCAGACACATCCTCAATCCCTCATCATTGTCATATTGGCTCACAAGATACCCTCAATAGGAACTCAATACCAATCTGATTTACTAGACATTTTCAATTAACATATCCCCTCCACAGACACCTCTGTGATGGTGGTGGAATTAAAATATCCTGTTCTTATTCAATAAGTGGAGGAAAGGAGACCGGTTAAAGCTGTAGCCTGGGGAGAGGGAGTACCTGAGAAAGGGTGGAGGGGCATTTTTTAATCCCTGGGCCTGAGGTTCTTTGCCTGATTTATGGCATTGCACAGATGCAGCTGCTCATATGGCCCATGCTATGGAGAAAAATAATCAACTGAACTGCAGAGGCTAAAAGCTTAATACCATCAAGTAACAGCCATGGTAGGGACGCGGGTGGCGCTGTGGGTTAAACCACAGAGCCTAGGACTTCCTGATCAGAAGGTTGGCAGTTCAAATCCCTGCGATGGGGTGAGCTCCCGTTGCTCGGTCCCTGCTCCTGCCAACCTAGCAGTTTGAAAGCACGTCAAAGTGCAAGTAGATAAATAGATACCGCTCCAGCGGGAAGGTAAACGGCATTTCTGTGGCCTGCTCTGGTTCTCCAGGAGCGGCTTAGTCATGCTGGCCACATGACCCGGAAGCTGTACGCCAGCTCCCTCGGCCAATAAAGCGAGATGAGCGCCACACCCCCAGAGTCAGCCACGAGTGGACCTAATAGTCAGGGGTCCCTTTACCTTTACCTTAACAGCCATGGTTAAAATCCAGATCAGCTCCTGATTCTAGAATGGTGAACAAGGTTATTCCAGGGCACGCCAGACGCGTACTCTTTTTCAGGCTTATTTTGGGTTATATGCAGGTCACCATGTTACTCTGCGGGTATGGACTCCACTCTGTAAAGATAACAGCTCTGTTCCTGTTACATGCAGGAGAGGAGAGTCCTCCATCTCCTTATCTTGCCAGGAAATGTTGGTTTTGGATCAATTTGCTTCCAAACTCTTATTCAGCCACTCTCACACACACTGTAAACAAATAAGAGGTCAAAGTAAGTTCTGGGTTGATTTCCCAGAATAACTGATCAACAGGCATCAGGCAGATGCAAAAGCTACAAGTCTGATCCTGTGCGCAGCTTTTCAGCACCAATTACGAGGCAACCCTTATCTTATGGGCCTGCTGGTGATAATTTGCCACCCTGTTGCCTGTGCTGAAGAGAAACCAGGCACCACTTCATTAATGCAATAATAAAATATTTGTAGTTTACTTTGATTTATAATGTTTTGTTTGCAATGTTCTAGAGAATATTTTGTGTAGCTGTTAATTGTACTTTTTTTTAACACGTGGGACTTTCATTGTAATTTTGTGGTTGATTCTGATGTGTATCATTTTATTCAGATATTTAAGAGGGCATCCTGTTTCGCTGCTCATTGTGGCGTTCTACAACGTGGATTTCCCCCCTGGTATTTCTTGTATGTGATTCTGATTTATGATGTTTTAAGGTATGAGGCAAACTACTTGGAGAGTTATTTTTATTTTTTAAAGTGGTATATAAACAGCCTAAATAAATATTTCATTCCTTGAAAGGCATGGGGTGGGTAGGTGGAAACAGTGGGGATAGCAAGGAAAAAAGAAAAACAAGGGATAAGCAAAGAGAAAGTGCCTATTGTCAAACAACATAGGAAGAATTCTATGCATCCACAAAGGAGGCCCACGATCTCGCCTCCCTTCTGTTTTTCCAAAGCCTGAAGCACAAAATCTGTCCCAAACAAGAGGTATGTAAAGAGCAAAGATTTTTATGCAAAGTACAAAATCGGAGAACAACACGTTGATCCACCACATCTGTGATACATCAAGGCACTCCTGCATATGGATAAGTGGGGAGAATAAATAAACAAACGCTTGAGCCCAGCAAGCTGTAGACCGGAGGCTTTCAAGTGCTACAATGCCATATGCTAGAGGGTAAGGCTGCAGGACACCCACTTAGAGCCCCAAGTATGACATCCATTGTTAGCCATCCCCCAAGCCGGCCCACTGAAATCCATAGACATAAGTCCATCGATTTTGATGGGTTTATTTCAGTGGGATAACTTGCATCCACCGGGACCTTTACATGCTTCAAATTGGTTTTTAGACTTATAGGGACAGAACTACCTAAACAGTATAAAAACTTATTCACGTATGCTACTACAGCAGCAAGAATGTTACTTGCCCCAAAATGGAAAGAAGCAGAAGTCCCAGCAAAGGAAGAAAGGATCCAAAAACCTATGGAATATGCAGAACTGGCAAAACTTACCAGAAGAATAAGAAATCAAAATAACAGTTATTTAAATAAAAGAATGGAAATGGTTTATTGAATATTTACCGATAAAGTATAAACAGATAAAAACATTGACAGGATTGTTGTAATAACCTGCAAGTTTTATAAGAGTATATATTATAAAAAGATGAATAAATGAGCAAATTAAGTTAATTTAGATATGCAGAAGATATTAAAAATAAATTTAAGGAGCCGCAGAAAGAGGGTAGAAGGAAGCCAAGTTTTGAAATATCAAAATGATTGTAAAATTAGTGAAATGTATAAACTTGAAAAGTATAAATAAACATGCACACACACACAAATAGGTTTTTAGACTTGGCTATTTTAGAATATATGGGTGAATATGCAGAGGTCATATGGAAGCAGAATGTCGTGTACATTTGTTGGTTTGGATACATCCTTGGAGCATAAGTCTATTAATGGCTACTAGTCATGACGGCTATATTCTGCTTCCATGGTCAGAGGCAATAATGCTCCTGGCCTGCAAGTTTTCCATGGACATCTGGGTCACCAATGTGAGAATAGGATGCTGAACTATATGGGCCTTGGGCCTGAGCCAGCAAGCTCTTCAGATGTTATTATGTGTTATTTTTAAATGATATGTTTAAAATTGTATGTAGGAAATTATCCAGTAAGTCAAAATTTCAGCTACATATAATTAAGCTCTTGACCATTTTGCAGTTTCTCTTAGGCAGACTAGTGCTCTAGACAGAAAAAGGGTTAGGTCTAAAGCTTGTTGCTGTCGTCCATTGTGTCCCAACACATTTCCAAGGTCTTCAGCTGCTTAATTTTGTTCCGGCCAACCAGCCTCAGTGGTTTTTAGAAGAATATCAAAGTAACTATGAATAAAGATGCTTTGTTTCCCAACAAAATAATTTGAAACCACAGGATGCAATCAAAGAAAAGGTTTTTTTTTATTTTTTGAGCAAGACACTGCCAAGGATGGCTGCTCGATAATATGACCCTGAGGATGCATTTTCGCCTTCAAACATGAGCCGAGCGCTTAGTGGTGCTTTCAAGTACAACATAGAGTAGCCTGTGACCTCCGCTATGTCTGCCAAAGTGCTCACGTTGCTTTGCTTAGATCTACTTCTAAAAAGAATAAGAATGGGGGGAGCAGAATCTGTTGACACAGCAGTTAGCAGTGCTGCTAAAAGAAAATTAAACACAAAATGTGGGAAAGTCCCACATTTTTTGACTGAAGAGATGCCTTTTCTTGCTGCCCAGTAGCTCATGTCATTGCTGTGCACTGGCGAGCAACCATGCTTATTTCTTCTCTACTCATGTCTACATTGTAGACATGCAGAAAAGATATGCAGTCTAATTAAATTTGGGCAAGCTTCAGAAATCAATATTTCCCTATTCAAATTAAAAGTATTTTGAAGAGGAATCACTTTGACTGAAATGGAGAGAGGGGAGATCCAAAGCTTGCTAAATCCTCCACATTATCTCTATTGTCACCCAAACAAACATTTTGCCTCAGGTTTATCTATTTGATCACTCATTTACATAAAGCATATATTCTGCACAGTGACGTCTATGCATCACATTCATAGGGAGGGGGTACAGTAGTGGGGATATATCCTTGTATGCTGTGCTATTTTTCTAGAAGTCCACTCTAGAAGCCCTTTTGGTGTGGCGGTGTTGCAGGACAGCAGAGCCAGTGTGGTGTAGTGGTTAAGAGCGGTAGACTCATAATCTGGTGAACTGGGTTCGTGTCTCCGCTCCTCCACATGCAGCTGCTGAGTGACCTTGGGCTAGTCACACTTCTCTGAAGTCTCTCAGCCCCACTCACCTCACAGAGTGTTTGTTGTGGGGGAGGAAGGGAAAGGAGGATGTTAGCCGCTTTGAGACTCCTTAAGGGGAGTGATAAAGTGGGATATCAAATCCAAACTCTTCTTCTTCACTGGGGCCCCAAGGAGGGAGCTGAAATGAGCTTAAGCCCCCTCTGCCTATCAGGAACTGGATCCTAGTCTGCACCTGGCTTTGGCTAATGGGGATGCAGGCTGGGAGCTTGGGCTGTGCCAGGGAACAGAGCCAGTGGAGCAGGTAGGCTTCCCTTGGATCCGCCCCTTGCCCATTTAAGCAGCCCACACCTGGGGCACTACCTGTTTGTTCCTTTGTTGGGTTTCCCCCCCCCCCCGCCTGCCCACCCTCGGTTTAAGCTGGTAGTCAATGACTTTGCTGTGGCTACGGTGGTCACCGTTCTCCAATGGGCAGGGTAGGAATTTGCCCACTGGGCTACTTAGCACCGACCAGGTGGTTTTGCCTCATAGCAATTGTCACAACTGATTGGGCATTGGAGCAATCCTTTGTTTTGGATGGAGGGGAAGTTGTAGTCTTTGTATGCCCCTCCCAATGCTGGGGTATACCATTAAAGGGATCCGGGGGGGGGTGGCCATGTCTGTGTGCCCAGGTGGGGCCAGGGCCGAAGGCATTCCCCCAGACAACGGTCCCTGCGGGGTCGCCTTATTTGATGTAAGCCCTAGGAACCCCCATCTGGATTGACCACGCGTGACTTCCGGTGGGTGGGCCAGAAATATTCCGACTGCCCCATGCCCAAGCCAAACCTCTTTCATTTGTATTCAATAAAGTTGTGGCCTGTTTTGACCCAAAAAAAACCAGCCTCATTGGTCTCTTATTTGTATAGGTTGGGGTATGGGAACCCAATGCCTGGACCTGCAAAAAGAGGTGTTGGAACTCACCATGAAGGCCTCCCTTGTTCTCTTAGAATGGCAATGGCACCCACCTGAGAGGGACCGGAACTGAGTTCCGGTGAGTTCTGGCTGAAAGAAAGCCCTGCTTGTATGTGTGAATAATGAAAGAAAGTGTTGCCTGCTCATCTTAAACCATGATAACAGCAAACTTGTGACAAAGGCGAACATGACATTGAGTCACAGTGTAATGCAGAGCAAGACAGTCTTCTGAGATCCAGGGCCACTTGCTAACCTTACTGAAGGTTAGTAACGTTGTTGCTTACAAGCCAGATTGACTGAAACTTTAATTACATTTATAGATGATAAAATTCTCCATTGTGAGAGTATCAACACAAATACTGGCAGGTTCAAAATACCAAAATTCAAGGTGAACACCAACATGATGGTGAAATCCAATTTTCTCATGTAGCTTAAGCAGGTGCAGCTGGCAAGTAAAATTATAATATAAGGTAACATCCTTTTTTAAAAATGCATGCACAGATCACAAGAAAATAGGCACAGCTGAAGAGTATGCACATGAGGCCACATGGCCCGGGAACCCTAGACATTTTGCTGTCCGAGGCAGACAACACATAGGCACCAAACATGTCAAAATGCATAGTGACCGAGGCCATCCAAGTTTAGCACCTCCCAGAAGCATCTCTTTCTCCCCATCTCTGCCAGGAGTGCCAACTTGGCCCTGCGACTGTGGGTGCCCAGGGCCACAGCACCCAAATTTGTGGTTGCCTGACCCCTTCATGGTGAATTTTGTGGGTGCTGTGGCACCCATGGCCCCAGGGAGCTGGCACCTCTGACCTCAGCCAATGAAAAAATCCAAACAACTTGCTACCCTTTCATGACATCCAAGTCAGTTGCTTGTGGTTGCCTCCTCACTCTGCTTCAAGGTAGGCCAGCCTTGCAAGGCTAGGCTATGTTCTCCTACCTTTTTGCTTGCAATCAGTTATAGAGGATCAGTAAGGCAACTTTCAATTCATAAAGCTTTTTTGGTCCACTAGGGTCCTTAGCCCAAAGTAACTTGCTTCTGGATTATTTGATCTTCAGCTTCTACATCTTTTCTGTGACTGTCCTGCCCTAGGTTATGAGCAAACATGGATATTATCAGATGTATGGCCTACATATGTTCCACATGTATCTAAAAGTTATTAACTGTTTATTATGGTAGGTTGAGAACTAGTCTACTGCCTTAAACAAACAAGGTCTTGGAGGCATGGTGAAAGAAGAGCTTCTGACAGCGAAATCAGGTACCTATCAGCCCTAATGGTTATCATCTTGCCTTTATACATACCCTAATAAAACTGGAAATGGACGCTGGCATCAGCATAAGTCTGCACAAGTTTCATTGCATGTGAATGTGCCTTTTCACGAAGATCCACTGAGTGCAATTAAACAGAAGGTTAAAAACTGCTTGCTGTCTTTCCCACCCCAGAGCCTCATTGTACTATTGCAAGATATCTCAGAGTCACAATGTGAAACAGATGAATCCTAATGAAGCCTCTGTTACCTGGGAGATGCTCGAGTGTGAGGGGGTGTAGCTGTAGAAAAGCCTTTTTGAAAACATTTTGCTTTGTAGCTTTGATCCATGGAGGGGGAGAGTGCTGCTTCCATACTTTTGTGTTTGTGGTTGCATTTAGATTTATGTTGTTGTTGTTGTTTAGTCACTTAGTCGTGCCCGACTCTTCGTGACCCCATGGACCAGAGCATGCCAGGCACTCCTGTCTTCCACTGCCTCCCGCAATTTGGTCAAACTCATGCTGGTAGCTTTGAGAACACTGTCCAGCCATCGTTTCCTCTGTCGTCCCCTTCTCCTTGTGCCCTCCATCTTTCCCAACATCAGGGTCTTTTCCAGGGAGTCTTCTCTTCTCATGAGGTGGCCAAAGTATTGGAGGCTCAGCTTCATCATCTGTCCTTCCAGTGAGCACTCAGGGCTGATTTCCTTAAGAATGGAGAGGTTTGATCTTCTTGCAGTCCATGGGATTCTCAAGAGTCTCCTCCAGCACCATAATTCAAAAGCATAAATTCTTTGGCGGTCAGTCTTCTTTATAGTCCAGCTCTCACTTCCATACATCACTAATTTATACATGTTTTTATTTAAGAAAAACCTCTGCAAGTTCTGATGGGCAGAAAAAATGACTTATTCTCACTATATAGCCTCAGTCCTGTATTCCTGAAGGAGCGTCTCCACCGCCATCGTCCAGCCCAGACGCTGAGGTCCAGCACTGGGGGCCTACTGGCAGTTTCCCACTGCAAGGTTACAGGGAACCAGGCAGAGGGCCTTCTCGGTAGTGGCACCTGCGCTGTGGAATGCCCTCCCAGCAGATGTCAAGGCAATAAGCAACTATTTTACTTTTAAAAGGCAAGTGAAGGCGGTCCTGTTTAGGGAAGTTTTAATGTTTGATGCTGTACTGTTTTTAATATTCAGTTGGAAGCTGCCCAGAGTGGCTGGGGAAACCCAGCCAGATGGGTGGGGTATAAATAATAACTTCTTCTTCTTCTTCTTCTTCTTCTTATTATTATTATTATTATTATTATTATTATTATTATTATATATTATTATATAGACTAAAGACGGGAGGCATTATGAGAACCAACAAAACAAAACAAAAGCCACAATGTTGGGAGCATGATTTTTTTTAATCCTTCCCAGATTCCCACCACCAACTCAACAAGATGGGAGGTGTTCTGCAGAGTTTTGCCACTAGTCCCTCTCTGCTCTTAGAGGCTGGCGAGATCAGCAGCAAAGCTGGGGGACAGAACAGGATGCTACACCTTGGGTAGGGGTTGTTGGCAACTGCCTCACCCACTCTCAGCTCTGTTCACCAGGTTAGATGTTGAGCCAAAAAGAGGACAAAACTATGTTGCTTCGGTAAGATGAAAATCCAAGAGTGCAGTTTACAACAGCGTTAAGATGAGGCAACGGGGATGCTAATACACATGTAATTAGGTTAATCCATGCCTGATGTGAAAGGATCTCAATTTGCAGCAAAGCATTGTGGGATGAAGGAGAAATGGCTGCTCTGTCTCTGAAAATACAAGAGGCAGCAATGATTCAGATTTGCATCTTACATGAATTGAAAAATGTTGGTGGTCCCCCCTAACACAGAGAGCAGAAGGAAGGAAGAACATGGTGGTCCTTGAGCCTGGCTTTGGCTGGGGAGGGCGGGATATAAATAAAAAAATATTATTATTATTATTATTATTATTATTATTATTATTATTATTATTTATTACCTTGTGGCTGGAGAGCATGCTGTTGCCCCGCTGTCAACAAAGCCCCATTAGGTGATAAAACCTTATCTTTCTCTAGCTGCTAGATTGAGGATTCACCTTCTGAATGATGGAATCCATTATTCTCCATAAAGCGAGGCCCCCATGCTGGTTTAGGGGAGCATGGCAGGATTGCGTAAGGTTACCAGACAACCCCGGATTTACAAATCAGCCCCCATACAAAATCCATTGAAGTTGAACAGTGTCCCTGGATTCATTGAAAAATTTGGTAACCTTAGGATTGCGTGAATCCAAAAAGCAACAGCACAATTCTTTTAAAATAAAACATCACAGCTTTTTGAGTTCAAGCAGGGTGCGAACAAAACCAAACACTCAAACAAGAAATTGTGAGAAAACAGGAAAATATGTGGCCAGGAATGAGGCAAAAAAAAACACCTGGTAACTGTAGACAGTATGTACAAAATCTGAATGGGGAAAGAGTCACAAACTGCTTGAAAATGATCAGGACTCCTTTCTGTCTCATATTGTTTAAAACACATTCTTTGAAAAATGTAGGTGGAAAGTATCATGCTACACTAACAGGAATTAACGGGAAATAGCTAAGAAGAAAACTAAAATGGAACTATGGGAAACTACTAAGGTACTTTCTATTTTACCCTGTGTTACAAAATGTATTTGAATTGTGGTCAAAAGGGAGGGGGATCTGTTAATATCAGGATGCAGTGTCTTCCCTTTATAAATGAGAAAATAAGAGGGAAGTTGATAGTTTAAAATGGAAGCATTCAATGTAAACGGGAATCAAATATAAGCATGCAAACTGCCCAGGGAAAAGTTACAATCACAGAATTAATATTTGCTCAAAAATTTCCAAAGCTCATTTTGTTGCTGCTTCCGCTTAATTAAAGCAACATAAAGGCATGTGTGGGAGCGACAGACACACAAGTAGCTCTGTTTTTGCAAAGAAAACAGCTTCAGCTTGCTGCCTTCGCCCATTCTTAACCTCCCCCTTTTCTCTGGTTTGCTCTGCCAACCTGTCTCTCCCCCTCTGCTGATGATGTCAGATACATGAAACCGTTGCTAGGGGGACCCCTCCTGTGTAGAACAGGCAATGTAAAGCTCCCCCACTGCTTTGCGGAACTTGTGACCTTACCTAGTGGTATTTAAAGGAAACAAAAGCCACATGTAAGATCTCAATCCACTTACTAGCTCTTGTAGTAATAGATACGTTGTCAGGCCCTGACAAGCAATTAAGTTTCAAGTTCTAAAAGCTCCATAGCAATGCGGAGAAGGAAACAAGAGAGACGTGCAGCCAGAGATTCAGCAGGGTAGTTCAAATAAGTACATGTTTCCAGCTTTGTCACTCTGAAGTGGGACCGCAGCAGAGAGGTGACTGAAGATCCCCTCCTCAGGCCACAGCAGGCTGCTGGCACATCATTCCAGCCGTCCCCCACAGCCGCTTGGACTTCCTGCAGATTTCCTCAGAGCAGTCCAGTCCTGCCATATCCTTTTCTCTTTCTGTCAGGCTTGGCTATTGGAGGTGGAAGAATGCAAGTAGACAGGAAGGCAAGGTGACAGCTGGGCCATCAGAAAAGAGACAGGATTAAAGGATGCAGGAGGGAATATGAGAGAAGCAAAATGAGTGTGGGATGTCAGCTGGAGTTCTTGTCCCACCCACCCACCTCCCAAAAAATTACTCTTCCCCAACTAGTGAAATATTAATGGCAATAAACTAATGTTCTAGGATATAGGCAACAAGATTCACCTCTTCTATAAATGTAGTGTTGCCATTTCCAGTGTATTTGTGTCAGTGGCTGTTGTTGAGTACAAGAAAGTATGTTGTATGCCTGACAGTGCAAACCTGTACATATCCACTCCAAAGTAAGCCTCACTGAGTTTGTTAGCGCTTAAAGGTAAAGGGGCCCCTGACCATTAAGTCCAGTTGTGGACAACTCTGGGGTTGCAGCAATCATCTCGCTTTACTGGCTGAGGGAGCCGGCATTTATCCGCAGACAGTTTTTCTGGGTCATGTGACCAGCATGACTAAGCTGCTTCTGGGGAAACCAGAGCAGCGCACGAAAATGCTGCTTACCTTCCCGCCACAGTGGTACCTATTTATCCATTTGCACTGGCATGCTTTCAAACTGCTAGGTTGGCAGGAGCTGGGACCAAGGAATGGGAGCTCACCCTGTTGCGGGGCTTCAAACTGCCAACCTTCCGATTGACAAGTCGTAAGCTCAGTGGTTTAGACCACAGTGCCACCTGCATCCCAACTTCATTGGTGCTTAAAGGTAAAGGGACCCCTGACCATTAGGTCCAGTCGTGACAGACTCTGGGGTTGCGGCGCTCATCTCGCTTTATTGGCCGAGGGAGCTGGCATACAGCTTCCGGGTTATGTGGCCAGCATGACTAAGCCGCTTCTGGTGAACTAGAGCAGCGCACGGAAACACCGTTTACCTTCCCACCGGAGCGGTACCTATTTATCTACTTGCACTTTGTGCTTTCGAACTGCTAGGTTGGCAGGAGCTGGGACCAAGCAACGGGAGCTCACCCCGTCGCAGGGATTCAAACTTACTTTACTTCCAGGTAAATTTATATAAGACTGAAGCCTAAGTCACAGGTCTTCAACCTTTTCATACCTGGATTTTTTCACCCTCAGCTGGTGATGTGTAACCCAATTATAGTCATTTTTAACCGTCTATATTAGACGGTCTTGTCTTCTGTTTTTCTCCATTTCTCTTCTTCAAAACCACCCTAAGCAAATAAGAAGGCAGGAAATGGTGGTGGTGCTGTTAGAAGAACCCACCTTCATGCACAGTTCATCAGCATCAGTTGTTGCTTGTGCAGAGTGAGGTTCACTCATGCACCTGGGCCTTTCTCCCCCTGCCCCTTAAATCTACTTCCATCAACCCCAGTTAACACGGTCAACATTCAGGAATTATTGGAGTTGTAGTCCAAAGCATCTGAAGAGAACAGGCCCAAGACATTTTGCTACTTGTGGAATGGCCTCCCATCAGATGTCAAGGAAATAAGCAACTATCTTACTTTTAAAAGACATCTGAAAGCAGTCCTGTTTAGGGAAGTTTTTAATGTTTAATGCTGTATTGTGTTTTTAATATTTGGTTGGGAGCTGGCCAGAGTGGCTGGGGAAACCCAGCCATATAGGCAGAGTATAAATAGTAAATTGTTGTTGTTGTTGTTGTTGTTATACCTGAGGAAAAAGATAAGATAGCACCCCTCCTCACATTCAGAAGTTGACCAAAGTGGCAGACGAACCTTACTTCAACGCTGATGGTGGAGTAGCATTCTCCCCCCATATCTGGGGGCAGTAGAATAACGGGCAGAGTGGGGTGCAGAGCAGACATGCAGCTGCCCTCCAACACCTTACTGCTGCTCCCCTCACCCATACTCCTCTGCTTGAGGTGGCCACTTCACTCTGCCTAATGACAGGGCCGGCCCTGGCCGTAACCAAAATGGCAAAACAGTTTGTGCCCTCTCAGCTGAATGTATGTACCGTATCTTTCTTGGCATGCTATTGATAAAAGTTGGGTTTACAGCTATGAGACCAAACACCCTTCAGGATTAACAGCAGTAAAGCTTCATGTCATTTGAGTGTATAAGCCCAGAAGTTATTTTCCATCTGCTTCATACTGTTGGAGAGTTTTTAAGGTTGCATGGCTTGAAATCTCAACGCTCCCCTCTTTCTTTTCTGCAGCACAAAAAGAGAAATCCAAGCAGGGAAGGAACGTTTTCTAACATTCAGAGGCACAGGGAGAATTTCACCAGCTTGGCAGCTGCCTTGGATTTGCTCTGCCCTTTTGGAAGAATCGCACAGGAAGAGTAATACAATCTTGCTGCAAAGGATAAAGCGGGCACAATTGAAAAACTGACTCTCACATCCTAGCCGAAAGAGAGTCTGGAATCGGAATTGTTGGTTTGTGAGCACACTCAAAAGCATTTGTAAAGATAGCACGCATATTCAATTTCAGCTCCTCGTCAGCTCAAATCATCCTAGCTATCTTCCAGCTGAACAGCAAAGCTCTTTCAGTCTTCCCAACCAGGTGTTCCTGAGCTGTATCTCGCTGTCCTAAAAAGATAAGAATGTAACACCTAATAGACTAGAATTCATGATGCACTGGACCTGTAAACCTCCCTGTGACCTTTGGATGAAGGGCGGTACAGTGGTACCTC
The DNA here is from genome assembly GCF_964106915.1 of Podarcis gaigeae. Classification (NCBI taxonomy): domain Eukaryota; kingdom Metazoa; phylum Chordata; class Lepidosauria; order Squamata; family Lacertidae; genus Podarcis; species Podarcis gaigeae. Next base: position 24,142,044 of record NC_139680.1, read on the forward strand.
GGGTTACATATGCTTCAGGTTACAGATTCTGCTAACCCAGAAATATTACCTCGGGTTAAGAACTTTGCTTCAGGATGAGAACAGAAATTGTGCTCCGGCGGCACAGTGGCAGCAGGAGGCACCATTAGCTAAAGTGGTACTTCAGGTTAAGAACAGTTTCAGGTTAAGAACGGACCTCCAGAACAAATTAAGTACTTAACCCAAGGTACCACTGTATATTGGGACGCAGGTGGCGCTGTGGGTTAAAGCCTCAGCGCCTAGGACTTGCCGATCGAAAGGTCGGCGGTTCGAATCCCTGCGGCGGGGTGCGCTCCCGCTGCTCGGTCCCAGCGCCTGCCAACCTAGCAGTTCGAAAGCACCTCCAGGTGCAAGTAGATAAATAGGGACCGCTTACCAGCGGGAAGGTAAACGGCGTTTCCGTGTGCGGCTCTGGCTCGCCAGAGCAGCGATGTCACGCTGGCCACGTGACCCGGAAGTGTCTCCGGACAGCGCTGGCCCCTGGCCTCTTAAGTGAGATGGGCGCACAACCCCAGAGTCTGTCAAGACTGGCCCGTACGGGCAGGGGTACCTTTACCTTTACCTTACCACTGTATATGAATTTAATAAATAATAATAATAATAATAATAATAATAACAAATAACATTTACCAGCCACTCTTTAATATCACATTGTAGGCATCAACAACCAAAAAGACAATGGACTTAGGTTCACATCCTCCTTCTACTTTTAAGCTTTACACCTCAGAGGTGAGAAACATGCAGCTTGACCAGAGAATCCTATGTGTGAGAATATGTTTGTTCTTATTTCTCCTTGGCGCTGTTTCGGCTCCAAACCTGTCACCACTCACCATCTGAGTTTGCTTTTAGAGTAGGGGTAGTGAACTGCTTCCAGCTGGTGGGCAAGATGCCTTGGTCCTAGCCCCCAGCCCCGTGGGTCTTTCTGACAGGTTGCCAGGCTTGGCAATCACCCGATGTAAAACATTTCCCTTTGCCTGCATGGTTTGAAATTGAACTGTGTGTGCAAAGGCATAGTGCTTTCCAAGTGCTGGAAAATCAACTGATCACCAGTGCTTGCAAAGCCTTTTCAGCAGAGAGCTGTGTCCTTACCTGCCCCATGACTGATGAAACATACGGTGTCAGGTAGATGTGGTTTGGCCAAAATGCCTCCTTGTGGACTAGGGTTGGGCAGTATCTGGTTTTCAACATCACAATATATCATCAACTAAACACTATGAATATACCGATATATCACAATACCGGTATATCGCGATATTTGAACTAAGGATGGGTAGAGGCATTGGCTGGCTTCACGGTTTTTCCCATATTGTGATTTTTGCATAGCACATACATGCACACACCATGATTCACAACATATTGCCAGGTCAAAAATTATGAAACCAGCATCACAATATGGACTTCAAACCAGTTTTGGGTGATATATCGCCCAGCCCTAGTGTGGACCAAATGAAGACATCTGCCAGGCCTATTTAGGTCTATGGGCTGGAGATTACCTAGCGTTGTATGGGGTGGGTGGGTGGGTGAGAATGACTTCTATCCTTGCAAAATGTTCAGGTTCAGGCAAGACTAGCAGTTGTCTTCCCAGAATAATGGATTTACATTAAAATTCATAGGAACATAATGAAGTCTTGACATTGAGCACAACTTTCTAATGAGAAAACACAAAAACAATGTATGAGATACTTTTTAAAAGAAAGAATGAAAAAGAACAACACTGGCCAACTGCAAACCTCCAGGGGGGAGCCTTTTCTTTCTGCTTGTATTTATTCCAGTACAGCATATGCCAAGGTAGTACAGAAAAAGCTTTTATGGAAATTCTTGTTTCGTATTTGAGAAACAAGCTGCTAACGAATCACACTTGCTCTGCATGTAGTTTGTTGGAGTTGTGCACTGTGTCAGAAGTGTTTGCATTAGTTAATCTGTGAAAACTGGCATGATCACGGAAGAAGTGCATCCAGCCTTTTCCAATGGGGATGCCAAGACTTACAAAGCACCAAACCAGCTTATGGAAACACCGTACAATGTCCTAGATGCTGTCCCTGCTACGGAAAATAACGTAAGCCTGCGGGGTGGTGGGAGAGAGACCTAACAGTTACAAAAATATTATTTTAAGTATATTGGTCAAGTGTTGAAAACTGGACGGAATGTGCTGGAAAACAGGTCAAGTGTTCAAAAGTAGTCGGACTCGTGATGGCAAAATTTGGCGGCAGTCCTGCATCCAATTAGTCATGTGTTAACAGTCTTTTTGTTAACAGTCTCCTAGGACTGAAAGTGGTGGGGGAGGGGGGATTTAAATTGCTTTTCTCTTCCTATCCCACAGTAATTTTCGCAGTCATTACATAGTTGCCTGATAAAGAGCTTGAAGTGGTCTAACACGCAGCGTTCGTCTGGCAGAATTGTTGAAAGGGCTTGTCTAGATTCCCTGAAGGAGCCTAACCTGCAATGAACTACATGATCACCACATAATAATAATAATAATAATAATAATAATAATAATAATAATAAATGTATCGGTGATCCACTCATATCAAGCCAGGCATTGCAAAGAGCACCTAATTTCAACCCATTTCTTAATGTTTGTGTCAGTACACGGACCTGTGGCACAACTTCTCTTTCATATGACTTTGCACTAAGTGTCCTGCGAGTGAGACACAGTTCTCTGACGTGCTTTTGTAGCTGTATCAAATTGACAGGGGAGACACTGAAAATAAGCCACTCATGAGCTGAAGACCCATTGGTACTGAGAGCAATTCCTCTGCCTGCTAACCAAAAGCACAAGAGAGACACCCTTTTCTTGGGAATAAGGAGAGTATTTGTTTAAAAGAGTTGAAATTGTATCAGGTGTTTATTTACAAGGGAGCTCATTGTGCATAAAATGCTCATTAGGGATTGCACAGGGCTTTTGTTCATTAAACAGGTACGATTAGTATCATTTCCATTCTATTTAATGAGAGCTTTTGTAGTTCAAATATTGGGTCGTTCCTTTCCCAGCTATTCTTGTGAAAGTCTTCATGGAGTAAACAGGATTTGTATACAACGGTGCCGAGGCTATAAATGGATTTAGTGTAATTGTTCAGCCAGACTCCCAGTTACTGCTAATGTGCGACAGAAAACCCAACTGTATATCCATTTAACCAACATAGTGTTGAAATTAAAAGCACCGCAGGACTGATTGGGGGTCTGCGCATGAGAAAATGACCAAGCAGGAAATCAGTTTAGAAGTGTCCCATATGTTACTGGCACCCGGCAAAGTCAATCATCTGGGTATGATTACGCAGGCATCACATAAAGGAAACTGCATTAAATGGCTAGTAATTAAGTCCAGATTATGGCTCTGAAAACACTCATACACTTAGTTTTGAATTCAAGGAGGCTGCAGTTTTACCCCGGTTGCAGGATTAGAGCCTTACATATGTTTTGGAGCTCCATGAAATTGTGGAAATGGAAACTTTGCTTGTAAACGTTTTCATCCAAGATGCTTAATAATGCTTTTTTTCTTTTTCTTTTTTTTTGTACATGTGTGTGGGAGTTATGCACAAATGCTTTGTGAAGACATACAGGAAATACATTACATGGCAGGAAAGGAGCCGTGTTATGAAATGCTCAAGAGAAAAGAATTCTGCAGATGAAATGATTGCACTGACTTCCTGATTTTTGATCCAGCTGCCCAATTAAAAGAAACTGCCCCTGGAAGACAGGCAGAAATGGTATGGGTTAGCTTATTCTTTACTAAACCTTTATAATAACGCTGCATGAAGCTGGGCAATGTTCCGGAAATCACGTTTCATCATTTGTTCCACTGAGTGTGCAACAGGGTGCGGCTGACTGTTACCAATATGTTTTAAACTTATCCAATACAGTGGTACCTCGGGTTAAGTACTTAATTCATTCCGGAGGTCCGTTCTTAACCTGAAACTGTTCTTAACCTGAAGCACCACTTTAGCTAATGGGGCCTCCTGCTGCCGCTGCGCTGCCGGAGCGCAATTTCTGTTCTCATCCTGAAGCAAAGTTCTTAACCTGAAGCACTATTTCTGGGTTATTGGAGTCTGAAACCTGAAGTGTATGCAACCCGAGGTACCACTGTATACTTCAAGCACATACATTACAGCCTAACTACACATGACCTCAACAGGGTAGTTCTGCCTTTGAGATTCAGGGCTTTGACCAGTGTGGAGGGTCTGGTCCAAATCATAACTGCAGCAAAGGATGGAAGGTTAAATCCACCTTACCTCCCACAATAGTGTCCCAGTCTGGATCACTTCCTCCATATTAGCTATTTCTGACCCCTCCAAACGCCTAGACCCAAGGACAGCAGTTAAGGTCACCTATAGCTATTTTTATGATACAGATTCAACCTTTCTTTGGATCTCATGCTTGACACTGGGAAACTTTTGGGGGGTGGCGACAATCCAGCCAGTCCTCTACACGTGCCATTATATACGTAGTCCACCCCTCTCTGCCCCACAGCATGTAGCAATTCAGAGCCCAAGAAGACCATCTAATGTTTATTGGATGGATTTTCCCCCAAATTGATTTTGAATTCTGAATTTATTCTTACAGTGGTACGTCGGATTAATTCGTTCCGGAGGTCCGTACTTAACCTGAAACTGTTCTTAACCTGAAGCACCACTTTAGCTAATGGGGCCTCCCGCTGCTGCCGCGCTGCCGGAGCACAAATTCTGTTTTCATCCTGAAGCAAAGTTCTTAACCTGAGGTACTATTTCTGAGTTAGTGGAGTCTGTAACCTGAAGTGTATGTAACCCGAGGTACCACTGTATTCATGTTTTATACTGTACTTTATGCTGTTTTTTGTTGCATCAATTAAGTGTTTTAAATTTGTTGTTAGCTGCTCTGAGCCCGGTTTTCTGAACCAGGAAGGGCAGGGTATAAATAAATTATTATTATTATTATTATTATTATTATTATTATTATTATTATTATTTAAGGGAAATTGGGTTAGGTGATAAGGGACCCCTGAACTGGACTGAATTGCCTCCAAATATCATCTACAGTAGTGACCAGATACCTTTTGGAAGACTCCTCAAGCTCAATATCATATGAGGTGGCCAAATTTTGCACTTTAGTAATCAGGAAGCGTAAATCTCTTCTGTTGAATGGCACACTACGAAGTTCCCTTGTGTAATCTTTTTTTTCCTGATGCTGTTGTTGATTTCTTTTTGTTTGATCTTGTGGTGTTTAGTGTCACTGGCTTTTGCCGCAATAAAACTTGGATTGGATTGGAGTAGTGACCAGAGGAGGAATGACCGCCAGGAGGAGCGCAGAGAGAAGAAACGTCATGGTGCATCTGCAGCAGCACAACTGGATGGCTTCATCTACCCCAGCTGCAACAAAACATGCCTCTCCCACATCGGTTTCTACAACCACAGCAAGCATTGCAACCAGCCAACCGTTTGACCTCATCTCTTGTCTCCCAAGACAGAAGGATGCCATCTATTATTCTTATACCTAGCCAATAATTTGTCCCTTTCATCAAAACAGTTCCTAAGACCATTTTATATTTACTCTCACTTTTCTTTTTAATTAATAAGTGGGTGGGGGGGAGGCACCACAGGGACTTTTGGGGCAAAGAGGAAAAGTGTAATCTGATCAGCAAACAACAGCAAACTTAACTGCTCAGTCCTTCCATTGCTGGCTCCAAAAAGTATAGGACCAAATCAAGATAATTCCAGATTAGAAGTAAGTGCAGTTTTTTAAAAATAAAAATCTTTACCAGTTTTAAGAGACCCCAACCCTGCAGTTCCGACCAATTTTAAAGAAAAACCCATATATCTAAACATTTCACAACCATGACCATTTTTAAGTGTATAATGTTTTTTTTTTTAATGCAATATTTCACACCACTTAAATGATGCCTTTTATTATAGGATCTCCTGCTTTCGTTGGAAATAGTAAATTTTAACGTTAACATTTTGCAAGGAACGATCATGCATTTTAACAGACTCTATGGGCCTTTTCTGAAGTAACGTTGTTACTTGCTTTAAGCAGCTGTCCCTGGGATAAAGGTCAAATATTCGCTGAATGATAATCCTTAAAAAAATATATTAAGCACATGGTGAAGATTCCAACGGGGCCCTGTTTCACACACAACCTCCTTCCGGCAGCATGAGAGGGCATCAGCAGGGATGAAATGTCTCTGCAAGCCTCCCAATTCCTCATCCATCCCTCCTGCATCCATACAAGCTGCTTCTATGCCCAAGTCACTTGAATTGGGCAGAGGGGAAACATGGGAAGGGTACATGGGATGGGTGCTATAAACTGTAATGCCCACTTGTTGTGTGAACATTTATGGGGAGTGGAAGGTGGGAAAACAGAGCCCCACTGGGTCCATTGGAAATTTCCATGGGTGGATGTGCTGCCTGAAGTCAATGTACACCATAAAACATGTTTGCATGTTTCTCCGAGCTAATATGAAACACATCAGTGCAGTAAATTAATCTGCATGTTTATAAAATAAATGCCCCTTTTAAATATTTCATGGTTGGAAGGCTTCACTTAGAAGATGAAAGAGAAAATGCATTTCAGAGCATCTGAGAGCAATTGTGGCATCTGCAGGGTGGAGATTTGAGCAGAAAACCCGGGTAGCTACAAAGAGTGTTACTGAATGCTATTGGATCAGCCACTGTCCAACCCAGAGGTTTTCAACCTTTCTGAGTCCACAGCTCCCTTGACCAAGTACCGTATTTTTCGCTCTATAGGACACACTTTTCCCCCTCCAAAAATTAAGGGGAAATGTGTGTGCGTCCTATGGAGCGAATTCAGGCTCCTTGGCTTCAGCGATAGCAATGCAAAGCCTCCGAAGCACAGAGGGAGCGCTCCCTCCGCGCTCCGGAGGCTTCGTGTTGCTTTCGCTGAAACCTGGAGAGCAAGAGGGGTCGGTGCACACCAACCCCTCTCGCTCTTCAGGCTTCAGGTTCCTTTCACTGAAGCCAGGAGAGCAAGACTCTCCTGGCTTCAGCAGAGAGGGAGAGCTGTGCAGCGCCCCTTCAGCTAAGAGGGAGGAGAAATGGAAGGGGCTCCGTTTCTCCTGCTGCTTCGCTGAAGGGCGCTAAGCAGAGAGGGGGAGAAATTATTTTCTTGTTCTCCCCCTCTAAAACAAGCTGCGTCCTATGATCTGGTGCATCCTATAGAGTGAAAAATACGGTACATTCTTTCTGTGGCTCCCCTGTGGAGAAACGTGCTCCAAGCCTCAGAAGCCCAGTTATGTCAACCCTTGCCTGCAGAGCCAGCAGCCCCTCACCTCTTTTTGAACACCTTCCTCTCCTCTCCTCTCCTCTGGCCAGCCCCTGAAGCACCATTCGCCTGCAAAGCATGTAGCCAGGGCTGCTGCAACAAACAGCTGTGGAAGCCTTTGAGAGGCAGAGACATAAGAGGGCATCAGAGGAAGGAGGGAAGGAAAGAGGGACAGAGGCCAGTGTTGCCTGCGGTACCCGAGCATCATTCAAGGCATCCCAGGGTGCCACGGCGCAATAGTTGAAAACCACTGGTGTAACCTATCTCAGTGTTGTTGGAAGGTGGAACGGGTGGGCTGCTTCATGAAGAAAGAATGGGATAAAAATCAGATAGATTGCAAAAGTAAGTGATTCACTTTTAATCTGGGATTAATTTTCATTGGGATTTATTTCCACATAAGCATGCATGAGCTTCATCTATTTGGCAAGAACACGTGCTGGAATATGCTCCATAAAACTCAATGGCTAGGATCCAGAAAACCAAGAAAATAGTTCTCCAAGCAGGGAGAACTTGGGGTTTGCTTTCCTCCAAAAGCAACCTCTCCCCCTTCCACGTGTATCAGGGCAAACTTGTGTTTGGAACTGAAGGGGCTTTCAACAGTAGTGGTTAGCTCTTCAAAGGACAGAAGGAAAACATTCGCTGGGCTAGTGTAAGCCTCTTGTGTAAGCCCAAGTGGGTTGTTGTTTTTTAGGCAAGCTTACAAAGCTTAGTCAAATTTTAAATTGACTGAAAATAATTGTTTTGATGCCAATCCATATTGGAAGCCAATATGCTGGGACTGCCTGCAAGCCTGAAGGCTGATATTCTTCTGAGAACATTCTGCCTGGCAAGCAATAAGATTTAGAATGAAAACAAACCAACCAAAAGTATATGGCCTCTCTGTACAAAAGGAACTTGACAGGTGAATTATTAACTACAATAAATCAGTCTCATTTGCAACCTAGGGTGCTGCCTGGGCAGAATGGAAATCACCTTGTCTAAGCAAACTTGTCGTTTCCTTATGCGAACAATGGAAGAGCTATTTCTTGCAGAAGGATTCCGGACATCAAAGCGAAATATCTCAATTGTGTGCAAGAAGCTTCAAGTAAACCACATTTGGCTTTTCAGTGACTTGATTTGCAGTTAACAGCAGTGATCTGAAACGAACTGAAATCTCCCCTACAAAGAATTCACAGGTATGTTCATTCATGCCAAATTGCCCAGATTTGAATGAATGAGTTACAATACAGAACCATGATTGAAAGCCAGCAGTTATGTTAAAACCAAAATTGATAATTATGATGTGTCATATATATATATATAGATATATATATATGCACAACTTTACAAAAAAAGAAGCAAAATTCAAATTTGAATTGATGCATTGATTTGTTTGTTTTAGTTAACCTCTAAACCCAAAATGTACATATAGGAGGCTTTCTACTCCCACTATGTACATATGGGGGACATTTAACTTTTTTAAAAACCTTGAAATCTGGATTCTGTTAAATCACACACTGTGGATGCAACTTCCTAAGGCTGTACAACGCCATGTCTTCAATAAAGACTCCATTAAATGTTAAAAAGGGGGAAAGGAGGGAGGATACTGTGACCTGGCTTCCACTGCTTCCAACACAAGAAGCATTGTTTCTTTCCCCTGTTAATCTTCCTAAAAGGTATACTCTCTGAATGGGGACTGCCAGCAGCTTTTCTTCTGGTAATTACTACGAGCATCCAGGAAAAGAAAGCCAAGAGGTCAGGGAGGCAAAAAAAGAAAAGAAATATCCCCCTTTTCCAAAGATGCATATTTACAAAAAGGACCATTTCATAGCTGAAATTCCTTTGAAAGTTGCTGCTTTCCTGAATTATATATATATGTATCTCCAAAATACTTCTAGACTGGAAAGTGGCACAGGCATTGCACAACAATTAATCTATTTTAGCAGCTTTGCAATGACTGCTTTGTATCTGTGCTGAGAGGTGAGCCATTTCCTATGTGAACTATGCTAGAGAGCTCTGAGAGGCTACAGCCAGCTAGCCAATGCTTTAGGTGGGACACCATCCCAATTCTCCATCCATAGGGGTGCATGCACGTGTTAATTTGGTAAACTTCTGACAGTGGCTTTCTGTTTGTTTCTTTCGGTGTTACACACTTTTCGCCTTGGATTAGCCTCTGCAAGTTAAACTGCAGCCCCAATCACTACCACCACCAATGAAGGCTGGAGACCATGCACCTGCTCTGACCCTTCCCTTGGCAGAGGCCTGGTCCTGCCAATATTCATCAGAGCAAAGCACTGAGATAAACTCCAGCCGGCCTTCCCAGAGCTAGGTCAGTTCTCATAACGTCAGAGGACTTTCTGGCTCCCCCGTTTTCTCTTTCTCCGGCAGGGTAAGTACAAACGGGAGAAGGACCCCTTTAGTATCAAATGGGGCTTTGAGAAGTTCTGGCTCAAAGCTCCCCTTGAGTCCGCCATCTGCTTCCACCTCGCCATTCTGGGACAGGGCAAAGCACATCATTCCAGTCCGGTTGACACAGTAGATGGTGCTGCCCAAGGCGGCACAGCGGAATGGCTGCACCGGGTTGCCACCGGGGCGCAAGGAAGCACACTGACTCCAGTGCTTGGCCACTGAATTGTACCGGAAGACCTCCACCCCACCGGCCTGCCCCGGCTCCCCACGGCTGCTGCTCACGTCGAAGCGGTAGATGAAGTTCTTGTAGGACACCATGTCGGCGGAGCGTCGCCGGCTGCTGTTGTACGGGCACTCCTGCCACTCATCCCGCTTGGGGTCGTACTTGAGCAGGCGGTAGAAGAGAGACCCGCCTGACACGTAGATCTCCCCGTTGCAGGTGGTGGCTTCGTGAGCCACGGCAAAAGCCCCTTTCGGGAGAGGAGCCACCGGGCTCCACCGATCCGCCCGGGGGTCGTATTTCTCCACTGTGAAGAGACACTCGCCGCCCACCGCGTAGAGATAGCCGTCCAGGGCCAGCAGCTTCAGCTGTGAGCGAGGCTGCCCCATGGGCTTCACCTGGCTCCAGGTGTCCGTCAAGGGGTTGTAGCAAAAGACCTTGTCGGAGAGCCTGGCGCGGGGTTCCCCTGGCCCTGTGGAGATGCCCCCGGCCAGGAAGAGGTAGTTGTAGAGCACGCACATGGCGCACCCCTTGGCGTTGGCCTCGTCAGGCAGCCGGGTCAGCACCCTCCACTCCTTTGCCGCCTCGTGGTAGCTGTAGAGCAGGTAGCCGCCGTCGTCCAGGGACACCACGGAGGAGGGGCTCTGCGGCCTGCTGCTCTCTCGGCTCTGCGGCCTGCTCCCGGCGTTGAGCCTCTCGAAGGCGTCGCTCACCTCGGCCACCAGCAGGCAGGGCTTGCCGGCGTCGAGGCGGCGCTGCAGGATCAGGTCCCTCTCAGCGCCGCTGAGGCGCCCGTAGACGGCCGGCTCGCGCAGCACCTGAAGGTAGTGATCGCTCATGAAGCGGTAGGCGGCTTCGCGCAGCTCGGCCAGCCGCTGCTTCTTGGCCAGGGCCAGCAGCTGCAGGCAGTTGTCGAGGCGCAGCTGCGCCCTCATGGCCTCGGCGGCGCAGTGCAGGGCGCACGGCATCTGCAGCACCCGCGCGCCGCTCACCACCTCGGCCAGGTTGTCGTGGCGCACGTCGCCCATGCGCGCCGTGTACACGTAGTCGAGCAGCAGGCGCAGCGCCGCGTAGCTCACGCCCTTGACGCGCAGGATGTCCCTGGACGAGCGCGCGCGGAAGTAGTCGCTCTTGGCCGCCAGCACCGCCTTGTGCGCGCGGATTCGACGGCCCGACACCTCGATCACCAGGTCGGGCTCTTCCTCCGGCTGCGTCCCCCCCGGAGGAGAGGCGCATGGGTCCTGAAGGAGCGCTTCGTCGACGGCCTGCGCGGCAGACGGAGGGGACGCCGGCTGCTGCTGCGACGACGACGATGGCTGGCTGCTGCTACTGCTGCTGCTGCCTTCCCCTCCACCTTCTTCCTCCTCCGACTCGGACGCCGCGTTGTTGATCTCCCACTGGCTTTGCACCACGCGGCTGCCTCCGCGGCTGCCCGCCGACGACGGCGAGGAGGCTGCGTCGCGCTCGGGCGCCGGGGCTTTGTCTCCGGGAGAGCTGAAGCACAGCGAGGAGCTGAAGCCGCAGGGCGCGGGCGATTCGGCGCTGGTGCCGAGGATGCCGTCCTCGCCGTCTGCCGCAGCGCGCCGCTCCATCGGGGCGGACGGCGGGCTGCTCCTCGCCGCCGCTTGCTCGCCGCCGGCAGCTTTCCTCGGGGACGCTAGCTGCTCCGGCTGCGCCATCTCCATCTCCCCGCAGCGCGCCTCGACCTCGCCGACAGTCCCATTCTCACCTGGGGGAAGGACACAAGACAACGCTGAGTTCTCCATCGGCCCTCGGAGGGCTTTCGCCTGCCTGCCTGCCAGCCAGCCAGCCACCCCCTCTCTCTCTTTCTCTGTCTCCTGCTCGCAGGCACCTCCTTTTCCTCCCACTGCCTCCCCTCGTGCTGCCTGGCAGCTCTGGAGGCAACTGCGGACGCTCGCTTTTGCTCAGCTCTTAGCTTGGGTTGGGTTTTTGTTGGTTTTTTCCCTTCCCCTTGGCGCTTGTTCAATTTCCGCACTAGTTTCCCAGCCGTCGGGCTTCTCTCAGCAGCTAGAGAGCCGCTCACCGCTGAACTTTTGAACTGCCGAAGGGTGTGTGTAGTTCAGCTCGCGCTGTTCGCGTTGTTTGATCAGGTCACAATATCACGGAGTGGCATTGCAAAGCCTACATATAATATAGTAAATTATCGCAGGTCCTAGGGAGGTGGGGCCGGAAGATCTGTGCAGGGGATTTCCTGATACCCAGCCAGTGGCGTAGCGTGGGTTGTCAGCACCGGGGCAAGGCAAGTAATTTGCGCCCCCTAACCCTAACCCCCAGATGTTGCGCCCGGTGCGGCCGGCCCCCCCTGCACCCCCACGCTACGCCACTGTACCCAGCCCCTATTCTTCCAAAGTCATTTTATGGCACCCTCAAGGTGGCTTTATATCTTCAGTAAATCACATCGTTCTGCAGTGGATCGGAAGTGGTTATCCACTTTCCTCATTTCCAACCAGAATATTTCTGTAAGCCTGTCTACCCTATTAGCAAAGTCTTGTTCTCACCCTGTCAAACCAAACTTAACATTCTGCACAAAGGCAAATTTAACCTCTGGAGATTATACAATCTAAGCAGAGCTTTGTGTGTTTACATGATTTCTTCCTCCGAGTTCTTACACTCCATGCTCTGAGCCACCTTTTAGATTTCACCTTACTTTCAAACTGAACTGTATAGTCTTGAGAACTGAAAACTTGCCGCTTTAGAAATGGAAGCAGTATACCTATTGTCAATTGATGCTCTGGTTAAAAAAATCTACACCATCCTACCTTTAACATTTCTAAGAGCTATTTCTGTGCAAAAGTACAGTAATAATCTGATGGTCATGGGCCTACTCAGAAGTAGCCTGAGTTCACCAGCATTTACTTCCAACTAAAGGTGCATTGGTTTGCGGTGAGATAGCTTCTTCGCCAGATCCTATCTGTTCTTACTGAGAAGTAAGTTCCATGAGTTTTTTGATGGGATCCGGCTTCTATATAAGCACACATTATTTTGCAGCCTCAATTGCACCGAGAAAACTGCAGACTTAAGCAGGAAAGCAATGAGTCCAGCAGCCAATTCATACAATATCAGTAGAGCACAAAGTTCAGTTCAGAGCCTGTGGAATGAGTTTGGTCACACACTGAAACAGTAGTACCCCTTTAAATGCTTTGATGCATAACTAAGACTCCAATCTATTATGCAAATAAAATTCAGCTCACCTAAGACTGCATCTTCCAATCACTCTTGTACGTGGCCCTGCTTTTTGAAGGATGACCAGTAGCAAACAACACCAAACAGTAACCAGTGGTGGTGTAGTGGTTAGAGGACTAGGACCTGGGAGACTAGGGTTCAAATCCTGGGGGACCTCATCCATGAAGCTCACTCGGTGGCCTTGGACCAGTAACTGCCTCTCAGCCTAATCTACCTCCCAGGATTGTTGGGGGGATTAAATGAGGGGTGGTACAACTATGGAAGCCACCAGGCTCCATGGAGCAAAAAAGGTGGGATATAATTGCAGCAAATGAATAAATAATGAATAAATAAAATAAATGTTGACATTGTAGTGCTGTATATGATCAGCTGCTACTATCCTCTTGATACTGTGCATCAGTCGTGAATGGAAAGAAAGCAAGGCTTTCAGAAGAACCTATGGCACCACACATATTGTTGGGCACCAATTCACATCAGTCTGACCTTGAGTATTTTTCAAAGGTGATGCCAGAGTGGGCAGCCATCCATCAGGGATGCTGTAGTTGCTCTGCTGCATCGAGCAGACCCTACATCAAGCAGAGTTGGACTTCTAAAGTTACCGTCTATCTCTGATGGCAAGACTGCACAGCCTTTAAGCAGGAATCGATTTAGCACTGGGTTATCAGTCTCCTATTTAAACTGTGGTTTGCCCATAGTATAAGCCTATGGAAAGATGGGTCTATAAAGGCAGAATAATGCTATCTAAGGCTAGTGGATCCAACAGGTCAACTAAGTGGCTAACTGATTAAATCATCTACTTGTGATCAAGGGACTCTGACTTCCCCCTGCAATGGTGCAGGATCCTTGTACACACGTACATACACACACACACAAACACATGCAAAGGAAGGATAATTCTGCAGAGTGCAGCTTTTACAGACACTGCATTAATGCAATGGGAAAAGCTAGACCTCATGATGGCCTGGTGATACAAATGTTTAGTTGGAACTATTGATCAGTTAATATTTGCTAATTGGTTGACAGCTGAAACTTATAATAAGAAGTTAATGGATGGTTCTGCTACCTGAAGCTCTTGTGATCGATGGCATCCTCAGTGCTCCTTCAATGGACTTGAGAATGTGGTCCTTTATTATAGTAATAATAATAATTATTGACTATCAGTGAGCATTGAATATCGTCATTCCAGAATATATTTCTGCAGTTATTTCAGTGGAATAAATTAATGGCAATACTGTACATTTTCAGAACATTTTAGGGGGAGGTTCTGCATCAATCTCCCCCTTAGGTCAGCAAGCTGGCACGGGAATTTCCTTCAGTCAGCGTCAAAAAGGTATTCCATTTCTCACCGATTCACTGTGCATCTTCCGACCACCTATATGATAAAAACATTTTTGGTTATCGTTCAGTTTTTAAAATGAAACAATTCTACATGTATTTTGTCTGAACTGATTCCCCCAAAGTACACTTTTATATCATTACAGTGGTACCTCGGGTTACATACACTTCAGGTTACAGTCTCTGCTAACCCAGAAATAGTACCTCAGGTTAAGAACTTTGCTTCAGGATGAGAACAGAAATTGTGCTCCGGCGGCGCGGCAGCAGCAGGAGGCCCCATTAGCTAAAGTGGTGTTTCAGGTTAAGAACACTTTCAGGTGAAGAACGGACCTCCAGAACGAATTAAGTACTTAACCCGAGGTACCACTGTACTGTAGTTTCGTTTCCTTTAATAGTGGATTCTGTATCTCATAAGCTAAACCAACTTTCTTTTTCTAGGTGTTCCTCTAATACAGTATAGGACCCAAAACTGCTGTTTGTTTTAGAGTTTGCCTGCTACTTACTGGAATAGAAGATTATAATGCTCCTATCCACTAATTAGGAGTGTTCCATCCTACATATTTGGTGAAACACATCTACTGGGCCATTAATCCAGCAGGCATGGGTGTGGAGTTTACATTTCCACCCACATCAAAAGATGCATCCAGCCCATGCAATGGGACCAAGATGAATACTGCATTCAAACCTGTAAACCTAAATACAGCCGTTCTTTGAAATATCACATAATAACACTGTGATCCTCTGCTCACTTTCCCTGGAGGAGACTGACTGATTTTATAAAATTAAGGGTCAAACTAGACATGGCATTTTTCACATCATTTGCCCTTTCATAGTTGTTTAAAAGAAGAAGCTGACGTGGCTGGACCCCAAGTTGGACTGCGATTATGGCCTGGCAGGAGAGGGAAGATAACCTGTATCCCCCCCATCAGAATCTCCCCCATTTATGCAATGGGAGGAAAGGTTCCATGAGAAGTGAAAGGAAGGATATCGATGTAAGAAAATAAATAATGGTTTGGTGCTGAGCTGAAACCAACAGTTAAGTTGGATACTCAAATCTGTTATCTAAAATTATAGCCCAGCATTAAAATATGCATATTGATAGTTTGCCTCGAATGGTATCCCAAGCATGTACAGTGGTACCTCGGGTTAAGTACTTAATTCGTTCCAGAGGTCTGTACTTAACCTGAAACTGTTCTTAACCTGAAACACCACTTTAGCTAATGGGGCCTCCTGCTGCTGCCGTGCTGTCGGAGCACGATTTCTGTTCTCATCCTGAAGCAAAGTTCTTAACCTGAAGCACTATTTCTGGGTTAGCGGAGTCTGTAACCTGAAGCGTATGTAACCCGAGGTACCACTATATTTGCAAAAGCAGCAAATTTCAGCATTTGAGCCATAAGGATCCCAAGTTATTCAACTGACTTACAAATCTGGTTAGTTTAAAGTAGCAGTTCAGGGTATTCTTTATCATGGTTTTAACCAATTGTCGAAAAATCACGGCACCTTGCAGGGATGTTTTTTTAATAGAATACCCAATAACTTCATAGCAGAGGTTGTAACTCACATTCACCAATTTTATCTATATTTTGCTTTCCATTCACATTTTTATTTGACATGTAAAACATGCAAGTCAGTTATCTTTTGTCAGCAGTGAATTTCATTTCAGGTGGTTTTGGTCTCATGGTTTTCTTTTCTTGCATCCACAGTTCATTTTTCAGGATTTACTCAGTTTGCCGTCCTCACCAGAAAGAAAATCAGTTTCCTTGGAAAGTTTGTGGTCCAGGTTTGGCAAATGCTTTACTTTCCAAAAAGTCGCTTTCATTTTTAATTTCCAAACTCACGTTTCCAGTCTAGGCTGTGGTTACGAAACAAGCCAATCCTGCAAAGTCCTCTTCATCAAGTATATGCAATACTCCTAAAGCTTCTTAAATATAGAGCAAAACCTGAGCATGCACATGCATGCACACACCAACCAAATCAAATCCAGCTTTAATAATTAGTTTGCATGATGTGCCCACAGAATCTTACTGCATACGTGGGGGAAAGCTTGTGGTACATTTCTGTTAAAGATGGAGAGCCTAGCCTGTCAGCTGTGAAACATTTCATTTATTAAATAAGACTTAATGAATTTGTAGATTTTTGTTGTTGTTACTGCTGTTGATTTAGTCCAGGATGAATGGAAATGTAAGAAGACAGTGGACATGGGAACCTCTAGCAACCCTGAATTGTGCTGACAGTCTTGGCGGTGAGTCACTAGCAATATCCTGGACCCGTGCCCCCTCAACGAGCAAACAGAGACTTAAAATTGGCAAAGAAAGTCTTGGCAATCATAAGCAGCCTTCTGAGATTGCATTTTGAGCAAGAGAAGTGTTGTTAATATACATACGGAAGGTCATATTTCCTAAGCACTTGCCTACCTATGCATTTCTTCGCCACATGTTCCCCAGTTTTGCTTTTTCCTGTTAAAACAGCACGGCCTTTTCACCAAACATCAGTCTCATTGCTGGACGGAGATTCCACGTTGCCCAGCCACACTTAGATGTGAATGTGACAGGCACAGCTCATTAGAATCAAAAGGTGTATAACCCTCTCATATAATAATAATAATAATAATAATAATAATAATAATAATTTTATTTATACCCTGCCCTTCCCGGTTCAGAAAACTGGACTCAGGGCAGCTAGCAACAAATTTAAAACACTTAATTGATTCAACAAAAAATGGCATAAAATACAGTATAAAACATGAATAACAATACATTCAGAATTCAAAAATCAATTTAGGGGGGAAATCCATCCAATAAACATTAGATGATCACCACGACTAGCTGGCTAAATTAGTCCTATTTGGGCCAGCGAGGAGACCAGGGGAGAATTAGCCGCAGGATCTCAAAGTGGGTAATCTTCATAAAAAGGGGAAGGGGGAGGGAAGGAAGGGGAATAAAAGATCAGGCTAAGTTCAAATTAAAAGCCAGGCTCTGTCTTACAGGCCCGGCAAAAGGAGGTTAAATCCTGTAGGGCCCTGGTCTCATGGGACAGAGCATTCCACCAAGTTGGAGCCATCACTGAAAAGGCCCTGGCCCTGGTGGAGGATAGTCTGACTTCCTTAGGGCTCGGGACCTCTAAACTATGGACCTTAAGGTCCTCTGCAGGGCATACCAGGACGTTTGTGTCTCCTTGGTTTTAATGGAACTTTTTATATAGGAATCTGCCTTATACCAGATCAAGCTATCCATGTGGCTCACTGTCTACTCTGATAAATGTCACTCCCAGTGCCTTTCATCCTTTTTAAAACTTGAGATGTCTGAGATTGGACATGGGATCTTCTTCGTGAGAAGCATGTGTTCCACCACAGAGCTATTGGTCCTCCCCAAATGGAATTTAAAGCTATCCAGGTATAAAGCAATGGGTTTTTCTGTTTTGCTTATGGAAGCACTACCAATAGTTTAGTCCCATAATGAAAACTGGACACATAAGAGCTGGAAGGGACCAATGCAGGAACATGCAACTGTTCCATGTTTGATCAAACCTGCAACCTTGGCATTATCAGCACCACGCTGTCACGAACTGAGCTATCCAGGCTGACTTACAGAAGGTTTATTCTCCAAGTCTAGTCTCAATTGTGTGGCCCATTAAAAACCTTTAACTTTACAAAGGAGTGGCTCTCAAATGCTCTTGTCAACAAGACTGTGGATACGGGTTTGTAAGACTAATATTTGCTAAGATCCTACATTTCCAGAAATGTTTTAAAATTATTGGATTTGGCAAACTGTCCTTCATATAAACATAGAATAAAACAAACAAACAATGTCAAATAAAACAAAATTGAGAAGACCTTTTACAGCATAAAGGCACTGACTCAGGCTGAATCCAGACATAGTCATGCTTAGAGTAAATGATGTTAATAATTCAAGGGTCTACTCTAAGCAGGACTAGGTTTAGAGCCAACAGAAACAATTTTTAGTCCTGCTAATGTCAACATGAACAAGTTAAAGCATGTGCTGAACTCCCAATGAAACTGAGGGTGTTTCGTACCCGAAAAAGATGTTTTAGCTGAGTCAACATGAAAATGAAAAGCTGTATTTTGCTTTGTTTTTTAAAACTGTCCCATCACCAAACATTTTTGAGAAACTGCCTCATGGGAAATTTTAGGAAGGAAGGGTTTTTTATTTGGTTTAAGTAAAGTAGCGGTCAAAACTGCACTTTGAGCAATTTGACTTAACTACAGGATGTGTCTTAAAGAGATTGTGTCATTACATCTACTCTCAAAGTGCTTATTAAACTTCTTCATTATCCATAACTGGTCGTATTATTATACTCCCAGAGTGCTTGAGAAAAGTACATTTATTCCATCTCGTAAGTATGAATTTCTCCAATCTCTATGACAACAAAAACTAAGCTCCCAGGAATAAATTTCCCTGATTAGGACCACACATGCATAACTACACATAGAATAAGTTCCGGTGTGTGTGTGTGTGTGTGTGTGTGTGTGTGTGTGTGTGTGTGTGTGTGTTCATAGAACAAACAAGCTGCATAGCCCCAAACCTCCTGAGTCCTGAGCCATCTCAACAAGGCATTTTATTACAAAGTAATGCCAGCCTATCATTGTTTGTAAGGTGAGAATTTAATTTAACCCCTGATCAGGTCCTTCTTTCTGAAAACGCTATGGAACAAACCTCTCTCGAAAGGCAGGTCAAGCTGTGTGTCTTTGTTTCCTTCTGGAGAACTCTCATTTTCAAGCATGAGTTTAACACTTCAGCCTTAAGAAGGCATTCAAATTACTTTTGTACAAACATTCACATGAAGGAGAGGGCTGCCCAGCCCAGCCCTGCACAGCACATCACTTCCATCCCATTTACAGCCTTCCATTAGTTTAAGGGCAGCAGTTTGATGCAGGAAGCCTCCTCTAACCAAAAAGTCTCCTCAGGTGATTTAAAACAGTTAAATTGCATAGAAATAGAGAAGTCTCCACGATTCAGACTCGGGAACATCTTTGGATGCGTAGAAGGACTTAGGAGGGAAAAAACCCTTCTCTCTCCATTTTCTTTTTCTTTCTCTTGTGACTCCTGTAGCACCTCACTGTTCTCCTCACTGGCTGCGTCATTTCCCCCTCTCTCCCTTCTGCTCCTATCCTCCCTACTTTCCTCTCTACCCTCTTGGTCACTCAGCCTTCTGTTCAGCTGCTCAGGTACCAACCCAAACCTTGGAAAACACCCAGAGCTGAAAGAGGAGGTGAGAAAAAGCACCACTCTTCCAACTTCAGCTGCTTCATCTCTATGTGTTTCAAGGGCAGACAAGGTAAACAGCCCTCGCCACCTCGTGACAAAGCGGACAGAGGGGTGATCAGAGGCTACACAAGCACCAGGGGAAGTGTTCAAAGGTGCTGGTGAGCCTCAGAGAGCCCATGCATCCAGCCCACACACTGTCCAAATGTTTGCTTCTAGTGTGCTGAACAGAAACATACATCACCTCCCTCTCCCTGAACCTTGCATCTTGGAACCGGTCATAATAAAGGTGCTGTTTGAACACTGGCATTTTCCAGTCAGCTAACCACCACTGAAGGTGCTTCAGTATCCTTTAACTTAGCAGTCAATTACTCTAGCATGATGCAGCAGGATTTCACAGTGCGAAACCTTATCCACTAAACAGCTCAGCACTGACTACAAAACCTAGCCCACATGAGCAGGCAGAATTTTTATTATGTTCTATCAACACTGCAGATCAGGAGATTTTTATCAGCTGACCTTAATAATAATTCAAGGATTTTGAAAAATGAAGGCAGAGCCAAGAGTCTCCCTTTCAATTTTCCCTTTCTCCTTTATGCCTGCCCAGATTTACCTTGCTAATTTGCCGTTCTTTGTTGTTGTTTAGAATCATAGAATTGCATAGTTGGAAGGGACCCCGGAGACTCATCTGGTCCAACCCCTGCAATACAGGAATCTCAACAAGCGGTCTCCCATCCAATTTGAAACCATAGAGGACCCTGCTTAGCATTACAAATGTGCTAGCAGTTTTATTCCCACATCGCTTTCCATAGAAAAGTGAGGTCTGCAAGAAACAGACCTAGAAATCTTGTGGCAAGTGACTGAACAAGATGTAATCTTGGCACAACTCTAGCCAGGTACTGGGCCCAAAAAAAGCAAACAAATTTATCATGGATTATCAGAGAAAGGCTGACCTTGGGGATGTCATAGCAATCAGAAAGAGAATTCAAAGCAATGGTTTAAAATATACTTGTCTGCAAAAACTGTACTGAACAGCCCATCTGCTGAGGAATGCAGTCAGTAGTAATGTCCATTTCTTTTGTTCCCAGGGAGGAACTAAATAGCCAAAAATAGGGATTTGGGGTATTTGTCATGGTTGGTCAATGAATTGAGGTTAGAGGTAGAATGAATAGATAGATAGATGCCCTCAGCCAGGATTGTGGAGATTTCCCTGAATAAATTCTAATTTTTTGCATCAAACTAGAGGAAGTCATTTATTTATTAAATTCATAACCCATCCTTTCTCCTTGAGAAGCTCAGCGAGGCAATGATGACTACTAGCCACTCTCTGACCCAGCTGGGCCATAGTAGATGCTGGACTTTTCAGTGAAACCTTGTTAGTACTTATCAGTTCTGCAAAGGTAAAGGGATCCCTGACCATTAGGTCCAGTCGTGACCGACTCAGGGGTTGCGGCGCTCATCTCACTGCACCCACCACTGCAGGTGCTTCGGTATCCTTTAACTTAGCAATCAATTACTCTAGCATGATGCAGCAGGATTTCACAGTGTGAAACCTTATCCACTAAACAGCTCATGGCCAAGGGAGCCGGCGTACAGCTTCCAGGTCATGTGGCCAGCATGACTAAGCCGCTTCTGGAGAACCAGAGCAGCGCATGGAAATACCGTTTACCTTCCCGCTGGAGCGGTACCTATTTATCAACTTGCACTTTGTGCTTTCGAACTGTTAGGTTGGCAGGAGCAGGGACTGAGCAACAAGAACTCACCTCGTTGTGGGGATTCGAACCGCCAACCTTCTGATCGGCAAGTCCTAAGCTCTGTGGTTTAACCCACAGCACCACCCGTGTTCCTTCAGCTCTGCAAAACTGATGATCAAATGTCAGTTCCAGTTTGGAGGGACGACTTCAGCGAGGAGATGAGTTAAATTCATTCTCATAATCTGTGCCCTCCTGTTCACCACCTTATAAGAACAAATGAATATAGGAGTAACCATGCCATCTGGAAGCTCGATTCGAAATGACTATATGGACATCCACATTCATTTGAGATACAAGGACGGGGGGGGGGGGGAGGTAGTCACAAAGAGGAAGAGATTTCTCCATTCCTTTGACACACGAATTCACACATTCCTGTGGATCCCTATCCATGCTACCTTAATGGCGATCCAGACCACACTGCTCCACTGCCCATTCATATAGCAAACAGGTCACCATGTATCACAGCACATTGTGCTCCATAGACAGTGACATCACTCTGCCCAGGTCTATGCAACCCCAGGTTGAGCAGACAACAGCAGCCTGTTCCCTGAGGATTTCCTCCAAAGAAAAGGATAGCAGGGACTAAAGCAGCCTAAGGCATTATTTGCATTCAACAAGCACTGTCTAGGATGGGAACTTTCAGCCTACCAAATATTATTGGACTACAACTCCCATAATGTCCAACCACTGGCCATGTTGGCTGAGACTGATGGGAGTTGTAGTCCAACAACACCCCTGGTCTAGGAGCTGCACTTGTTGAGCTGTAACAGTTTGTTGCCCACTTCTGGGGCTTGGACACATTTGCAAATAATAAAAACCAAAAACCTGTTGTGAGCCTCACACACACAAACATCACAACCTATTATATTGGCAACAATGGAAAGCTTCTTTCAAGCCTAATTTTTGGTTTATAGTAAAAGAGAACTCTGTGTGCGCTATAGAAGGTATCCACAGTCACACAGGTGTCCATGGGTGCCATGTTCGCAACTCCTTTTTAGAGGCCATGGTTTACTCTGAGGGCCAGGAATAGAGAACCTGTGGCCCTCAAGATACTGGACTATAGACCATATCACCCCTGACCTTTACGCTAAACTGGCTGATGGGAGCTGGACTCCCAAATTAATGGAGAGCATCAGGCTCCTCATCCCTGATACGGGCACACAACAGTGTGCAGGGGATTGTGGGATTGGGAAACAAGCCATTTCTTTCCACCCAGTCCAACATAAGCAACCCCTTGTTATCCACCCTACTTGCTTTATACTAGCATTGCACAGGTTGCAGGGTCTCAGAGGTTTGATGGACAGGCATGTGCCTCTCTTCCAAGCTGCCAAGTGGCTTCTCCCTAACCCCCGCAGAGCTCCACTGAACTTGTGTCCCACTTCCAAGAGAGTTTATGTAACAGTCAGAGCCCCGGGCATCACTTGTCAAATTACATGCTCAGCATGAGGCTGCTGTTTTAAGGAAGGTTCCTCTTGAATAAACAATCTGGAAAATGCAGCCCTTGTCATTTAACTTGGAGACCGTGTGTGTGTGTGTGTGTGTGTGTGTGTGTGTCTAAAAATAGACTAATGGAAGCCTCCATTTGACTTGAGGAATAGAGACTCTATTTAACACTATAATTTGCACACTGGAGGAGGTGCCTACCAAGAATAACAAATAGTTACGCAGCCATACCTAGAGAGCAGTTTGCTCAGCACCCAGCAATTAACATCCTCATCCTGATTGGGCCTTTTGGCTGGGACACTTATGCCAACCACAAAATACTATTTGCCACTGGAAATTCCACATGTGAAAAATTAAAATCAGTTAATTTTGTCAAGATGCAGTGCAACCCCTTTTCTAGAAAAGTATCATATTTTTACAGTGCATTGGAATATTTCAGTAATAATAATAATGATAATCTATCATACCCCGCTCATCTGAAAACACGTGTAGGAAACACGTGTCACATGCTAAAAGAAAAGTTACTTCAAATATTCTCTTAAATAAACCAAAAAGTGCTTTTCTTCCACCACCTTATTATATACTAAAAATAGAATTACATGTAGAATTACGTTCATAATTCAAGAGCTCAGAGGGAGCTAACAAGAAGAATGTCTGGTTTTCTGTTCCATTGAAGGGAATGGATTCTTCAACTGCAACAGAGTGTTCATAGCTGTGAAACAGTATGATGGCTGTAGGATCCATCTCTAACGCAGCAGCAAAGGAAAAAGTAGGGTTGATGTGCTCTGTTACAGTGTGACCCTAAGCTAAGTCCTACTGAGTTCAATAGGGTTTACTCCCAAGAGGAGGGCAGCCTTATGCTGCAATCCTGTATACACTTGAGTAAGGGCCACTAACTCAGTAGGACTACATTCTGAGTAAATGTGCAGTATTGCTGAGTAACAGCAATAAATTGCTGTTATTTAACACTAATAGATAGATAGAGGATAGATAGATGATAGATAGATAGATGATGATAGATGATAGATAGATAGATAGATAGATAGATAGATAGATAGATAGATATAGATATGATAGATAGATGATAGATGATAGATAGATAGATAGATAGATAGATAGATAGATAGATAGATAGATGATAGATAGATAGATAGATGATAGATAGATAGATAGATAGATAGATAGATGATAGATAGATAGATAGATAGATAGATAGATAGATAGATAGATAGATGATAGATAGATAGATGATAGATAGATATAGATAGATAGATAGATGATAGATTAGATAGATAGATGATAGATAGATAGATAGATAGATAGATAGATAGATAGATAGATATAGATGATAGATAGATAGATAGATAGATAGATAGATAGATAGATAGATAGATAGATAGATAGATGATAGATAGATGATAGATAAATGATAGATTAGATAGATAGATAGATAGATAGATAGATAGATAGATGATAGATAGATAGATAGATAGATAGATAGATAGATAGATAGATGATAGATAGATAGATATAGATGTAAAATCTGCAACCTTCTAAGATCACTATGAGATTCTTTCACTGAAAGCTTATCTTTAGAATTATTTAAATTAGAATGTTACCATGGACACATGTCCTCTGCTTGCACTAGATTCTTTACTCAGAGGTAAACCTAGGACAGTCCCAAATACTGTATAATTTGGCCTTCATGGAGAATGTGGTGGATAATGGCCTTTACTACAGAGCTATGAAATGCCTGTGACTTGGACCTGCTTCATATAATCAGAGATGGAGAAATACTGTACACCGTGAGGTCATCTTTGTGCATACAATGTAACATAACATCAGATGTTGCAGGAGCCAGCCAGCCAGCCACACAATGTGTTCATTCACTTCACTGCTTCTGTCCCTGAGGCGAAATGGAGTCTCCTGTTTAGGCATTGGTACAGTCACTCATCCAGCATTTTTTCCCCTTCTTTGCTGTGGAGGTGGGAAGGGCGGGGGAGTGAATTTAGCAGGACTCCTCCTCTCCAGTGACTTATGCCATTTTGCGTTAGGCTAGACATAAGGCAACATCTCCCACTTCTCCATCGATAAAGACCTAAGGGGGAAAGTGCCTGAGAAATGGTTTATCATGGGAAGGGGGAGCAGGGTAGACATTACACAGCTTAACTCAGAACAAAAAGGTGAAATCCTCTAGAGAAAGAGTAGGAAAAGGAATTTCCTGCTGGAAAGATATGTAGCCCAGATCCACAATGCATTACCGTAGTTATCAACAAGGTTAGGGCTATATCCTGACTGTTGCTGGAATGAAGGGGGAAAGTATTGTCAAATATCTCTGTTGCTCTTCGTTAGGAGTGCAGGGTTCACAACCCCAAAATGCAAAGCAGGACTTAACATGTGAGCAAGCACCCCAGTGGGGCACTTAACTCACAAGCTCGGGAGGGAAAGCCTTCAACCTGCTGCATTATGACCTTTCCTTTCAAATGGATCCCCTGGGGTGGAGGGAAGCTGCAGCTCTTGGCATGAAGGGGCAGATGCATAACACACTAGAGGAGCACTTGCTTCATTTAAACTACTACTACTACTAATAATAATAAATAAATAAATCCCTCATTTGGTTTTCACTTTGGGATTAGGTACAGACAGCACCAGCTGTTTCCAAAGCTTTTTTTTTTTAAGGAATATCATTTGGTTCAAATGTATTTTGTACACAACTATCATTTCTTTCTGCCAAAGAATCTAATAATTGCAGCGGGGGGGGGGGGGGTTTAGCAAGGGGAAACCCTGCTACAAAAAGGTACCTAGAGGTTTCCAGGTTTCTTTATGTAGAGGAAATTACTTAAATTACTTATGATGTTGATAAACTCCCAGGAGTAGATTTGGATAACTATTTATAGCTTGTAAATTCACTCAAAGGCAGCTGAAACTATCTAAACCGGGGGGGGGGGGGGAGTCAACATGGCACACCCCAAATGTCACTGGACTACAACTCCTATAATCTTGGACCACCAGCCGTGTTGAATGAGGCTGATGTGGGAGTCAGAATCCAACAACATCCGCAGGGCACCATGTTGGTTAGCCCTGGCGAAGACAGTGTGTAAAATACAGCCATGCTCGTCTCCTGAGCGTGAGCTGCCTTATGGAGATGAATGGACAAGTACAGAAAAGGCCACCTCCTTTTGTGTGGCCAAATGGTGCACAGGCCCAGTATAAAACACTCAAGGAAAATCAATTTGCAGTTTTATATGCACTACACTGAGATCATGGACCACTTTAAACGCCATCTCCAACTCCTCAAAAGATTCCATCAATGGTGTTTCTGAAAAATGTTATACATCACTTGGGAAGACTGGGGAACGAATGACAGTGTACTGGAAGAAGCAAAGATCACCAGTGTTGAAGCAATTGATTCTTCAACATCAACTTTGTTGGACTGGTCATGTTGTGCTGATGCCTGATGATCATCTTCCAAAGCAACTACTTGATTCTGAACTTAAAAATGGAAAGCGGAATGCTGGCGGTCAACAAAAGAGGTTTAAAGACTCTCTCAAGTGAAATCTTTAAAAAAAAATGTAGTATAAACACCGACAACTGTGAAACACTGGCATGCAAGTGCTCCAGTTAGAGAACAACCTTTACCAAAAGTGTCATGGGCTTTGAAGACACTTGAACTCAGGACAAAAGGGGGAAATGTGCTACGAGGAAGGCATGTTTGGCAAACCCTCACTGTGAAAAACTCCCACCCAGAAACCTATGTCCCCACTGTGGAAGGACGTGTGGATCCAGAATTGGCCTCCATAATCACAGACTCACTGTTAAGACCATGCTCCATGGAAGACAATCTTACTCAGCTACAAGTGATTGCTGAGGAAGAAGAGGAAGAAGAGGAAGAAGGGTGAGATCATATCCTGTACTGTGCTGAGTTTGTGTGCCTTTATATATAGACACACACACAGCCATTCTGCACACAGGCAATGAATCTGAAAGCAAACCAGACATTCCAAGCTGCCTATGATACAGCAGTACCAAAGAACTCTACCGGTGCCACTACTTGAAATACATTTCAAGTTCTCATGGCATGCAAAGCTGCCATGTCAGGAAGAAAGCTAAGGTAGAATCTTTATGGGGGTGAGGGTGGGTGGTAGCAACTGCCTTGCACGCTGATATACAGTAGTCCCACATTCAATCCCCAGCATCTTCAGCTGGAGCTGAAAGTGTCTCCTGTCTGAAATCCCTGCAAGCTGCTGACTTGCTACAAGGCAGCCTTCTCTAATCCTAGGACTACATCTCCCAGACATGGCAAACCTTTGCATAGTCAGGGAGAGCATAAATCTGAGGAATTTTCAAGTAAGCAACTTGTTTGCTCTCCTGCACATGGGTATTGTTGCTGGTTTGTCGCTCAGTAATCAGTTCCACTTAGGAAGAGGTAGGCCCTAGAATGTAGAAACATGGCGGAACTGATACTAAACATTTATGGGTCCAATTCAGTCAACACAGGGCACTTTTAACTCAATAGGACTTCCTCCTGGCTGCAGTGTAAAAAGGGGTTGATTGGATGGCATTGTTTATTTGCAACATATCAATCAATACGCCCCATCTTCCTTGAATGAAGTTGGCACTTCGTCATTCAGATAGTACTGGTTTATACTGCCCAATGAATCACTGGGAATTGTACAGAGCATTAAGAAATTATATTATTGATTACTACATCAAGATCTGGAAATAGTTCCTACTCTTGTATGTTTTATTCTCCAGGAATAAAAATGCTAAAGATGTTGATGTATTTGGTTTCTGACCATAGATCTAGCACCAATTTATAGGTCTCTGCCCTGCGGAACATACAGTAGGGGGAAAGGAGAGTAGCAGGAGAGGTGCAGATACTGTCATATGTATGTAGGCTACAATCCTACCTGCTTCCCTGGGTGGAAATTCCATTGAATTATATGGGGCTTGCTTCAGAATAGAGATGCATAGGATTATGCACTGTTAGGCTTCCTGTCAGTACAACATGAGGCTCCTCTGAGTCGTGGGACATTGAGCAAAAGATTCCTGCATTGCAGGGGGTTGGACTAACTTGGCAAATGCATTTTTGAGGAGGAATTTCGAGTTGAAAGAAAAAGAAGCAGAACCATGTAAGTGTAATGTATAAGGAGCAAGGAGAGCATGAGCTGAAGCCAACTAAATCAAACGCAGAGCAGACCCACTGAAATCACTGGACCTGATTTGAATGGGTGATTCTGAGCATGCTTTAGTTGGCTACAGCACCATGCTTAGTACAAACTTGGGGAGTGGAGGGTGGGGAATAAAAGTGTTTCCTTTTGTAAGGTTGCAATCCTGCACACACTTGCTAAAGA
This sequence comes from Podarcis gaigeae, assembly GCF_964106915.1. Classification (NCBI taxonomy): domain Eukaryota; kingdom Metazoa; phylum Chordata; class Lepidosauria; order Squamata; family Lacertidae; genus Podarcis; species Podarcis gaigeae. The sequence continues at coordinate 24,170,233 of NC_139680.1, forward strand.
ATAAGCCCCACTGGTTTTAGTTATGGTGAAATATGTTCTGGGTTGCTTTGTACATTCTAAGTCAGAAGGAAAGGACTTTAATATGAATAGGTCTTCTCTCTTGCAAATGCCCACCCAGCAGCTGAAGATCTCAGCTTTGGAACAATGCTGACAAATCCCTGAGTATTCCAACAGGCCTCTAAGAAAAAAAGCAGAAATATTGGGGATGGACGGGACCTGCAGATATGAAGTTGAATCTCCCAGCCTGGGTTTAGGCTCAGGAGAGAGGACAAGATAATATGCCTGTGCATATGAAGGAGAGCATGCTCAGTGCAGCCGCGGTGTCTCACTGTACAGGCTAAGCAGCGAAGTGGATTAATCGGGATTGTGGGAAAGAGGGCGGGGATGGGGGAGCATGATGAGAACTGACATAATTCCACATCTCCATTGCCACACACATTCCGCTTGTTGTCCTGGCTGCATCTCTTTCTCTCCCGTCCCCCCCCCCCCCCTTCAACACATGTAACAACCCTGCTGCTGAATTAACTGTTGCATTATGTGCGAGGAGATACCGGAGAAGCAATTCCTCCGGAGGGAGCCAGGAAATGTCAAGCGCGCGCCTTTCCTGCATCTCTCTCCACGCCACCCACCCGCGAGGCGAGATCTTTCGCGCAAAGTGCGTAATAACAGGCATGTTTCCAAAACCGCGATGAACATTAAGTTCATCATGCCTGCTGCTGCGTCTGTTTCGTTGCAAACCTCGCCGCCGGCCTTCGAGAGGGGCGTTCATGTTCCCCCGTTTCCCACTCAGCAAGCAACCATGCCTAGTGCAAAAAAGGGGGGCGAAAAGGGAGAAGGGAAACGCTGCGCATAGCTGTAGGAGTGCACAGGCCGCTCGCAATTACGCACGCCAAAGAACCGCAGGAGAAAGAGCAGTGGGAACAGAGGGCTCCAAAGCCACTAACCTCAGCTTGGGCCAGGCAGGCAGGCAGGCAGGCAGGCAGGCAGGCAGGCAGGCAGGCTTCTCCAAAGCAGATTTCCCTCGCAGGAGCGAGGACAAATCTCAGTCCGTTCCAACCTTTATCCTCGGCGCCACCTCCCCTAGAGCACAAGAAGGAAGCCTCGGTCGGTGCCAAGCGCCGCCAAATCGCGCCTTCTTCACTTCAGCGCAGCCAGAAACACGTCTGGCCGAGCCGTGCAGTGCAGCGCCGCTACTGCGGGAAACATCCCTCGTTTAGACGAGCCGCTTGGGGGATTTAAACGAGCAAGGCTCCCTAGTGGTCGTCGTCGTCGTCACCGCCACTACCTCCGCCACTTCTGGGCGCCGGGAAAGGGGAGTGTCCTCGCTGCTTCCCGCGTGGCAAGGAGCCGCATCGCGCCGTCGTCTCCGCGCACCGCGGGCAGGCGGAGTTTGGGCAGGCGCAGCGCGCACTCCCGCGCTAGGGTCTGCAACCCGCGCGGCGCTCTGCAGGCTCCTTGGCTGGCGCGTTGCAGGTCGGAGGCTGGGATCCTGCACCAAGGGTTGGAGGAAGAATTCCTTTGTTTTGAGGCCGTTTCTCTTTACCGCGCTCGTCTCCGCGGCGCGCACGCAGAGCAGCCTGCCAAGGGCGCCGGTGCCTCGCCATGCGCGGTCCTGGTCTGGGTCACGTAACGTTGCGCGCCAGGCGGATGACCCTTTGTTTATCCCCGCCCGCCGTCGCCCTGTTAAACATTCCTCTGGGTTTGCTGAGAAAGTGCCACAGGGCTCAATGGGGCTTACGCCCGTGTAAATCTACATAGAATATTTGTTCAGTAGCTTTAAAAAAAGAAAGGAAGAAATCAGCCTCGGGTAAAACTGGCCTCCTCGCCCACACCCTTTTTGCTTTAGTACTTGAGAAAAGCAAATATTGCAAACTTGTTGCTGCCCACGCTTCAAAATAGCAGCTACTTGTCACACAGTGACACAATCCGAAGCTCTTTGGCTTTAAACCTGTGGCTGGCACTCTTACTTAACCTTTTAACAGGACAGAAAGTATAGGGTGGGGTGGAGGGTTTATAGCCCCTGCTGTTTGCTGGCCTAACGCGCCCCTGCGCTTCGTCGCAAATCCCATTATTTGGAGGAGCTTCTTTTGTTCAGAGCGAAGAGGACAAACTCTGAGACAGCTACCATACTGGCTACATATACAGGGTGGCTCCGTGCGCTAGGAAGGCAAATCAAAAGCAAACCCCGCAAAGGGGAAGTGATTGGCATTGTTTGACATGGAACGACAATAGGTAGGGAGGGAATAGGAAATGTCGCAGCAGATCAAAGCATGCCGCTCATCACTGAACATTGCCACAAATGCTAACCGGGCACCTTTGCTCCTGGAGTCTATCATGCAGAGCGGCAACCCATCAAGGAAAGGCAAATCGAATTACCACTCACAACGGGGAATAACAGGTGAATTGGGGGGGAAGTGTGGGTAGGCATACAAGGAATTATATTTTTATTCTATGCTTCTTTTTCTTTTCAAAGATAAAAGTTTAATACAAACCAAATGGCAAGAGAAAGCCCATTTACACATGCCTGCACAACACTTAGGAGCACATAACAAACTGCAGCTAAATGTACTGATGCCACTAAAAAGCCTTGCATTTGGGAGACGTCATAGAATTGTAGAGTTGGAAGGGACCCTGAGAATCATCTAGTGCAACCTCACTGCAAGGCAGGAATATGCTGCTGTCCCATACAGGAACTGAACCTGCAGCCTTGGCACTTTCAGCACCATGTTCTAACCAACTGAGCTATCCAGAAGACATGTTGATGAAAGTTCTTGTTTGTGTTTGATGTATGAGGGCTCATTCACAAATACAGTCCTCAAGTGACAATAGGTGTGCATGCATAAAGGAGTCTGCATTCCTCTGTAGCAGTCTATGGACTGGAATGGAAACAACTAAGAAAGACTTGGTGCAATAGCCAATAGGCAGGAGAAATGCTGAACAAGCAGACCAGAGACAATAAGAACACACACAGACACACACACACACACACACACACTCTCCATAATATTATATAGTATTGAAACAGGGGCACTGGAGGCATTGTAGATGTTATTGGACTATCCCAGTACGTTTCCGAGCACAATTCAAAGTGTTGGTGTTGACCTTTAAAGCCCTAAACGGCCTCGGTCCAGTATACCTGAAGGAGCGTCTCCACCCCCATCATTCTGCCCGGACGCTGAGGTCCAGCGCCGAGCGTCTTCTGGCGGTTCCCTCATTGCGAGAAGCAAAGCTACAGGGAACCAGGCAGAGGGCCTTCTTGGTAGTGGCGCCCGCCCTGTGGAACGCCCTCCCACCAGATGTCAAAGAGATAAACCTGACATTCAGAAGACATCTTAAGGCAGCCCTGTTCAGGGACGTTTTTAACGTGTGATATTTTACTGTATTTTTGGTTTTTATGGAAGCCGCCCAGAGTGGCTTATTATTATTATTATTATTACTATCCATGCCACATGACTTTAAAATGATATCAACCGAAGAACCGGAGAGTGCTCCAATATTAGGGCTGTATAAAGTGATGGATGCCTTCCACATTCTCCTTTCCGGTCTCTTGCTACCTTGTAGCAGGCCTCTTGTTGTCATGTGAATCGGTGCCTACCTACAAGACCATGCCCAACCATGGCATGTCATTCCCATCACTATCAATTGCCTTTCCTCATTCATCCACTGTACACAGATTGGTCATCAGTTTGCTTAGTAGGTTCTCGGGCAAAAAGCAGCAAACAACAGATGATAGCCCAGAAGACATTCCTTGTAAGTGGGTATAGGGAGGTTATGAAAACAAGGAGAAATAGAACTTGAACTTTATCAACAAAGCCACCTCTGTGCATTCTTCCTACCCACAGTTCTTTCCATTATGCCCCTGTCATTTCTGGTTGCATGTCATATGTTAAGCACCCAACATGCTACTTAAATCTTGGTCTTCCTTCTCCATGTATAGATTTAGCACTTGGGGGGTGAGCCTGTGAAGCCCTTCAGATGTGGCTGGATTCCAACTCACATTAGCACCAGCCAGTATGGTCAGTTCTAGTGGGTCATGCCTTGATATCATTTTAAAGTCAGACCGTTCAGTCCTCTTGCTTGATCTTCTATAGAGCAGAAGCTCAGTCTAAAGTAAAACATTAGCCAGCATTTATTTATTTTTAAACCAAGTAGTCAAGATAGCACACACGTTCACAAACACCCACTCACATTATATAAAACATTTGGAGTTTACACACCTGATTTTCTCCATTTCCCCCAAGTCACCCTACAATAAAATACTGGGTGATGGGAAGCATGAAACATGCATTCGGATGAGACATCAACATCTGTTCTACAACCTGATTTTTAGCTTTGGTGAACTCACATTGACCCATCTGACTTGTGGAGCCTTCCAACCCAAGCTGGAAGGAGTAGTGTTCAGGGGTGGAGGGAGAGATGAGAAGAGCCACAGGTCTTTTTATATACAGTAGTGCTGTGCTGAAATCTGTCCTCCAGTTTTTTTCCTCTGGGAAGAGAGGCTTTCATTTTCCTGACTCATTCTCACAGTGTTACAGAATTTCTGTGAGTGCAGGGATGCTTGATTATCATTGCAAAGTGGCAGTGGGTTGGCTTGTTTGTCTTCTCTTTGCAGCCAACATTCCTCAAAGCCTTCCACAACCTCTCCCTTTAACCCCTTCCTTCCCAATGCCCTGGTTCTTCAGCTCAACACCCTTTAACCCCTTTCCTTCCCAATGCCCTGGTTCTTTTCCTATTCTGCATCCCTTACCTTTATTTTTTTTTCGTTTAACCCTCCCCCACTATTCAGAAGGAGGGGAGTTTGTTGTATTGTCTATTGAAAATCATTTGCATTCATTAAAGGTTGCAATCCATTCCATTCCGATCAGAAGACTGGCGGTTCAAATCCCCATGACGGGGTGAGCTCCTGTTGCTCGGTCCCTGCTCCTGCCAACCTAGCAGTTTGAAAACATGAAGTGCAAGTAGATAAATAAGTACCACTCCGGCGGGAAGGTAAACGGCAATTCTGTGCACTGCTCTGGTTTGCCAGAAGCAGCTCAGTCATGCTGGCCACATGACCTGGAAGCTGTACGCCAGCTCCCTCAGTCAATAAAGCGAGATGAGCCCGCAACCCCAGAGTCGGCCACGACTGGACCTAATGGTCAGGGGTCCCTTTACCTTTACCCATGCACAGGATTGTATGCCATTAATTTTCAATGCCGCCATTTGAAATAGAGCCAACTGAAGTAGTTTGGGAGAAAGTTTTTAGTGTAAGAAAATGGACATACAGTAGCTAGTATCTGATATAATTAGAATGAAGCTAGTATACAGTCATACCTTGGATTCCGAATACCTTGTGAGTTGAACGTTTTGCCTCCCGAACACCGCAAACCCAGAAGTGAGTGTTCTGGTTTGTGAATGTTCTTTGGAACCCGAACATCCAATGCGACTTCTGTGGCTTCTGATTGGCTGCAGGAGCCACGTTTTAATTCCATTCGACTTCTGAGGTACAACTGTACATTAATTAGAAGCACTGATAAACTGTGACTATAATCCTTTTGATTTCAATAGGGAAAGACTAAGCCCATATTTCATTCTGCGGACATCCTGCGAGGCAAATGGAATTGTGCTCTATACTATTAATATATTCCACTATACACTATCTATAAACAACAATGAAGCCTTATGTCAGCATGTGATCTGAAGGCCGTCACCTGTAGCACTTCCATAGGATGTGGATAGAATGTATTGTTGCATGCCAGCCCAAACTCTGTGCGGTGCAAGATCCCCAGGGTTCAAGGAGCTTACCCAGGGTTCGGTTTCCTTAGAATGAGGGACAGTAGAGACTGTGCTGTCTTTATGATATATGGTTCATTTACACAGATATACAACCTGGGCCTATGATGGAAGGGCTCACAGCATCAACACCCAAGAGGGCCTTGCTCTCCTGGCAGAAATCAGGCACTGCTCTGTCTCCCAGCTGCCCAGCCTACAACCTTGCTTTTAGCTTCTTTCTCACCCCTCCACTCTGGCCTTTGCCTTTCCAACTACCAGCAAGTTGAGGGAGGGGCGCCCACCCATTTTCTATCTGGCTCAGAACCACTTCCTTTGTTACCTTAATGGCCCATACTTAGAGGGCCATTACCCCACAGGAAGCTAGCCTGGCTATTCCAGGAATTAAATCCATGCTGGATCCAGGAATTTGAAGGGGGGAGTGCTCAGGCATACAGCCTGCCCGTCCCTCCAAAAATAATCACAACAGTATAATAGAAACCTAATTCTGAATATTCTGGTTCACCTACTCATACCTGGAGGTGTCTCACAGCAGTCCCTAAAAATTCCGAATCTGCACGCTGTCCCAAAACGGTTAGCGACACCCCCCTCCCACCACCAGCATAACCTATGAAATTATTCTGAAAGAAAATGCATGGGGACATGGAGCAGCACAAAATGGCGGCCACACCTAAAAGAGTAGGGAAAGAAACAGGACCAGAAAATCGTGTGGTCCTCACAGCTAACCCAACAATGGAGGGGAAAGGCGCCTACAACAGCCACTGCTGCTCAGAGAAAGAAGGCTCTTTGCACTTCAGAATGTGAGGGAGCCCAGTCCTGGCATCTAACAAAATGTGGGCATATTGGCAGGGTGTGTGTTTTCAGTGGAGGAGATGCCAGGTCTGCACAAACAGGAACTGAGCAGAAAGAACGTCGTCTTCTGCACCATGGATTTTTGAGGTAATAATAATAAAATTTATTTATACCCCGCCCTCCAGGGCCAGGGCCGGGCTGAGGGCAGCTAACACCAAATATAAATTACAATAAAATGTAATAGGGAAAAAAAACCCACACAAAAACAGTTAATTAAAATATGGCTTAAAATACAGTTTAAAATGCAGCCTCATTTTAGTAGTAGTCCATAAATCAAGACTATAAAGGGAGGAAACACTTGAGCCAGCTATCCATGCTGGTCCTACATGGGCCAGCAAAAAAGCCAAGGGAAAATTTATATACCAAATCCCATATAAGGGGTCAGAGTGAGTCTAAGCCAAAGGCATTTACTGAGACATTTGATGTGCACCACAGAACATGGGTATCATGCTGGCATCCCAATATACGCCATCTCTCCTCTCTTGGCTTATTAGCACAATTTTACACAGCCCATCAGCCATGGATCCAGCCTACCAGGTTACTTGACCAATTCCATGTTTGCAGCCCCAGGCTCAAAGAGTCCTCACGAGGCTTGTTTATCTTCCTGGCTGTGTAAATGCTTTGAAAAAAAGGGAGGGTGCATTTATTATGCATTTGTTAGGGCTGCTATCCAAAACCAGGATGGGCTATTTGGGAACCATGTGGCAAAATATTATTGCAAAAGTGCCACACTGTTATCAGCACCTCCATGCTTCCCAAGTAATGATCTGCACTGTAAACAATAAGCAATTGAAGCACCAATGCATTAAAATAAATGGCTTGGAATATCTGGCTACATATATATATATATTTGTGGACACTGCCAGCCAGAACACAACAAACTACACAAACCCTTTTGTAGGCTTTTAACTCATAAAATAAGAAAGGTTAATATAGTTTTGAGGAATGGTTTATTCACAGTTTTCTTTATGAAATATTTTTTTCTGAGTTTATTGTAGACATAAATACAAATCTTATGGCTCAGGTTATAACACATACTGTTAGATGTTAGAAAATATTTAATGCGGTATAGTGGTTGCACACTCTTCCCTTCCTCCTATTTTTTTCTTAGGATTTTTGCACTTGCAAGTGGAAGCCGAAGCAAAATCTGGTCCACCTAGCAACACATTTATTTTTATATATGCCCGTTTGCTCTAGAAGTACATTACCACTGGTGTGCACCCAACACTGAAGCAATATAGCACAAAGTTTGCAATATATCGCAAAGCAAATGTATCTTGCACTTGGTTACTTGTTAGCATTTTTATCTATATACAATTACATAAGGTACTTTAAAGCTGTTCTTTGCCATACTACCTAGCAGCGCAAATGTCTTTCAGAAGATTTGCAGAAGTCTGTGTTTGGCAGCAGTCAGCGGCTGGGATCCAGAGAGACAGCCTAGCGGAATCTGCAACTTTTTATCCTTTGAGCAGGTGAGCCCAAGGCCACAGCACAAACTTATTTTTAAAAGTCCCTTCAGTTTCAAAAGCAATTCTGCATGTGCTGCGCACCCGGGGATGGGGTGTTGTTCAAGAAAGGCAAGTTCAAAGGGATCAGGGAATTTTTAAACATCTCTTTGGATGAATGGAACCAAAAGTCAGCAAGGCTATTCAGGGCAGGAAACTGAACCAGCTACATAAATCTCGGAAGCAGGTAAATTCGGTGCATACGTCATGAGAAAGAAGGTCGATCCTGCTCTTGTTTATGGTAGTGGAAGTTATTCCTTTGGTTTTTCCAAAGGAATGGTGCACACAGTGGGTCCAAGGAAAAGGCGTACACAAGTCCATGGAAATACGTTGGTTTTAGGAATGACCAGCCATTGTGCTCAAACATGTCTTGAAACCAAAAGCAGCACACAAGCCTAAAAACAGTTCTTCTAGTACATTTGGAAGACTGGGTTGGTTGGGTTTTTATTAGGAATTGATTTGGCAAGCTGGGACAGTGATTAATATTTCCAGCTTTCATAGATGGCACCAGCTTTTTGTTGATCTCAGCCCATTGCTCCAGTAAAGGACACAAGGGGTCACTAGGATATTGTTTGCTGTCAGGTACAGCAGGGGTGAGAGTCAATTGAATCTCTGACTATCTAGTTCCATGCTCCAGCTATTGGCACTTGCATCTTGTCTGTGGTTAGTTCCTTGTCCACAAATGGAACACACAGGTTTTACAGGTTTTGCTGTGACGTATCTCCCCAGGCACCAATAATTCACTACTGGCAGATGTAGAAGCGTGAACCACTTTCACATCCTCTTTGCCAAGTGTAAGCAGCAGACTTCACACTCGCGGGATCTACATTTATTTTCTGTTACAGCTCAAGGTATACTAGCTGGGGAAGCATGTGCAAAACAGTGGCTCGGGGATGAAGCCAGCTGCCCACGAATATAGAAAGAAAAGAGGACAGGGGGCTTTTCAATTGTTAAAACATCTGGGATTCAGAAATGGTTGCCCATCCACTGCAAATCAACCAGCAATATAGCAGTAGATCACAAAGTACCTTCTATCCAGCTCTGCTCAATCTCAAGTAAACCCAAACCACATTCCTATTTTGCCCATTTGGTTAAGTGCCTGGGCCTATCATCTGATGATCTTAAGGCCATTCTAAATCTACACTTACAGTAAATGGTCATAATATATATACAGTGCAAACTTTCCCCACCGGACTTCTCCCTGCATCAAGGAGTGACCTCAGAGTGATACAACATTCCTGCTGAGATCCGAGTACATGGGTACAGCAAGTTACACCAACACCAGTTGCTATTAAATTCCCATGCTGTAAAAAGGGTTGCTATCATTGATCAAATAAACTTGTCTGAGAGGTTTTAAGAGGCTTGGTCAAACATGATCCGTAAAATGGCTCCATTATGCAACAGTCAAGTATCAGGAGGGTTTCAAGACATCACAGAGGCCCACCGCTTGTGAAACGACTTGCAGGAATGCATACAGCTGTCATGACTTCTGGACTAGAGGTTGAAAGCCCTGGTCTTGTAGTTGGCTGGCTGCAAGTTGTTACCATTTCTCAACAGTCATAGCAACATCGGAGACTGCTGTGTTGCCTATACCTGAATCCCAAGTGTGCATTATTACGGCTAAATGGGAATGTAAGTTATAAAGCAAAACAGGATTGTGAAACTTGCTCTAAACAAAATGACCTCCCGCCCCTATTGCTTGTAAATAGAATGCTTCTTTTCATAGATATTAGGCACCGGGCTTGGCCTGTAGTCATAGCAAATGTACACTTCAATTGATTTCAGGTCAAAGCTTGCATTAATAATGTGCACTTCTAGCAAACATTCATGTATTTGGATAGTGCTGAACTCTACTTTATGGATACATAATCTCATAATTTGTTTCACTATTCCCCCCCCCCCAATTATTCATGTACAATAAAATGGAGCACATTCTACTGCCAGCAACAGAATATGCTATAAACAAAAGAGCACCAAAACATGAACTACTATTTGTACCTACTAACATCTGTACAGTGGTGCCCCGCAAGACAAATGCCTCGCAAGACGGAAAACCCGCTAGACGAAAGGGTTTTCCGTTTTGGAGGCGCTTCACAAAACGAATTTCCCTATGGGCTTCCTTCGCAAGACGAAAGCCCATAGGGAAATCTCCGGGACAGCAGGGAAGCGCAGCGCGTCTTCCCCACTGTCCTCGGACCTCCTCCGAAGGCTGGCGGTGGGGCGGAGAGACCTCCTCCCCACGCCAGCCTTTGGATGGCTGTCCTAAAGACTTGCGGTGGGAGGAGGGTTTTCCTTGCCACCGCCAACTTTCAGAATGCTGTTCTGAATGTTGGCATGGGGAGGAAAAACCCTCCTCCCACCGCAAGCCCCGGGAACAGAGGAGAAGTGCTGCGCGCCTTCCCCTCTGTTCCCGTACCTGTCCTGAAGGCTTGCGGTGGGGAGAAAAGCCCTTCTCCGCACCGCCAGCCTGGCAAGCGGTCTCCATAGGAACGCATTAATTTTCAATGCATTCCTATGGGAAACCGTGCTTCGCAAGACGAAAAACTCGCAAGAAGAAAAAACTTGCGGAACGAATTAATTTTGTCTTGCGAGGCACCACTGTATTCATGTTATTTTCTTCTACCTATTGGCAATGACCAAACAGTTAAAAAAAAAGCAAACAAAAACCCCACACTTAAATAAGTAAAAAGGGTAAACCACGTAGTTTTATGTCTCAACATTTTCTGCAATTTTTTTTTTAATACTGAGCATTAAAAATAGTTCCAGTTACAGATAGGTAGCCGTGTTGGTCTGCCATAGTCAAAACAAAAAAAATTCCTTCCAGTAGCACCTTAAAGACCAACTAAGTCAGTTCTTGGTATGAGCTTTCGTGTGCATGCACACTTCTTCAGATACACTGAAACAGAAGTTTCCAGACCCTTCTATATAGTGAGAAGGTGGGGAAGGGTATTACTCAGAAGGCTGGAGTAATGCCAACAGTGTCCTTCAGCTCTCTATATTGGACAAACAGGTCAGACCTTACGCCAAAGAATACACGGACATAAATCGGACATCAGGAATCATAAGACAGAGAAACCAGTAGGAGAACACTTCAATCTCCCAGGACATTCTATACATGATCTCAAAGTAGCTGTTTTACTACAAAGGAATTTCAGAAATAGACTGGAAAGAGAAGCTGCTGAATTACAACTTATCACCAAACTTAAAACCATGGAGAAACCTGGCCTGAACAAAGACCTTGGATTCTTATCTCATTATACATGACAAAGCCATTTTTCACCTTTTCACCCCTTGCTTCTTCCTGTAAGACCTATTGCAGTCGTTAAGAGTCGTCAACAGGCTCATCACAGCTATCTGCCAATCACCCATTCCCACCAACCTTCTGAGTAATACCCCTCCCCACCTTCTCACTATATAGAAGGGTCTGGAAACTTCTGTTTCAGTGTATCTGAAGAAGTGTGCATGCACACAAAAGCTCATACCAAGAACTGACTTAGTTGGTCTTTAAGGTGCTACTGGAAGGAATTTTTTTTGTATTAAAAATAGTATTAGCTGTTTGCTTCAAAGGATATAAATCTAAATTACTTTTTGACTCAATACACTTTTCTTTTCTTTTGGTCTGAAGAAATATATTACAAGTTTACCTATGCCCTCTGGAATTAAGCTAGTAGACAAAATAGAAGATTTATATTGCTTTGTAAGAAGTTGTTAAGGGAGACCCACTGGTAGAATTCTATTTGATCCTTGCATTTCATTTAGTATTCTCTAGGATATAACTTTTGAATATAAATAATGGCAAAACTGTTGTTGTTTTTTAAAAATAAGTAGCTTAGACCCCCTATTTCCATTAAGAACTAAGCATTTTCAACCCAAGCACACCTTATGATATTTTTTAGGACCTTATTCAAGCAAGCAATCTCACTGATTTCAATGCAGCTAGTCATATGTGTGCACACCTCTGCAAAGACTGACACTTGGTCCCAGAACTCATTTTCACGTGACACCAGAAATCTATTTGGATGAAGGTTCATCATGATGAAGACACATTTGAGTCTAAAGCAGACATCTTTCACAAAATCACAATGTACCGTGATGTTAGATCTTTAATAGTGGAATCTGCCAAACCATCACAGACGAAACCAGTTCATCTGGCCGCTGCTGCTTACACTTCTTGTTCACTCTTCTGTGCCCTTGTCCTCCAGAGATGACCAGTACAGATACTGCTTTTCCTTCTTTGGATCGACATTTTCTACTCTGGCTAAGAGAGACTTCTTTCAAAAGCTCATAGACGGCACTCTCCTCGGGCCTGTGCTCAGTTGTGTTTGATCCATGAGACAACGTCAGGGACCCAGAAGATGAAGACAAGTCACTTTTCTGAGCGATGGACCCTACTGAGCCTCCCAGCCAAACAGCACTGTCATTGGGGTTGCTCAGAGAAGAACTAGGTCTCTCATTGTGAACAACGTTCTTTTGGTCCTCATCTTTCAATCCCGAACGAGGACGACTCAGGCTGTGCCTTGATTTGCTTTTGCTTTTGCTTCGCTTGTTGGTCACAGAGGCCATTACAAGGAACTTAACTGGGCCGTTATGTGCATGGTAAGAAACCATTCCTCTTCCTGCAGCCGGGGGAGAAAAAAAACACACCTTCATTTTAAAAAAGAGCAATTCTCATTATCTTGACCTTAATTTCACCAGCCATTCAGTCCTCAGAACAATTTTTTAAATGGTTCTCTGCACATTACAGAACAAAAACCTTGCCAAGTCATAACATTTGCATATTGTTAAGTCAACATGAGTTTGGTGACTACTTACTTTGCAATTGCGCAACATTTACTGCGGGGAACTCAATACGATGCTACTGTATCACATGGTAAAGGTAAAGGTAAAGGGACCCCTGATCATTAGGCCCAGTCGTGACCGACTCTGGGGCTGTGGCGCTCATCTCACTTTATTGGCTGAGGGAGCCGGTGTACAGCTTCTGGGTCATGTGGCCAGCATGACTAAGCCACTTCTGGTGAACCAGAGCAGTGCACGGAAACGCCGTTTACCTTCCCTATTTATCTACTTGCACTTTGACGTGCTTTTGAACTGCTAGGTTGGCAGGAGCAGGGACCGAGCAACGGGAGCTCACCCTGTCGCAGGGATTTGAACTGCCGACCTTCTGATCGGCAAGCCCTAGGCTCTGTGTTTGACCCACAGCGCCATCCATGTCCCATATCACATGATAAACTTACCTAAAATGTTATGGGAGAGACCTTACTACAGGGAAGATATATATACAGCTGCTTGCCAATGACGTAGTGTGAGGAGCATAGGGGCGGTTGCCCCAGGGGTGAATCATTAGGGGTGCAAAAATTCAACATCTGGTGCTGCCTCAATACAGTTGTGTACTTCCGTCACTGGGCTCCACTGAAAATGGCTTCTCCATGCGAACCAGGAAGTGACCTCTCCAGACAACAGAGCAGCTCTTCTTTTCTGATCTCTGTGGCTGCGATCTCCTGGCAGTTGAATGTGCATGCATACTTTATCCTTTTCCCTCCCGCCCATCTACCATCTCTGCATGGCCTCAGGCACTGGCAACCCATGCTATACCACTGCTGGTCTTTGCTACCTTCTGTTGGGTCCACCTCTACTCATTGATTCAAGCTGCCTATAAATAAATACTTGCAGGTCTGTATCCATCTTGCTGAGCAATATGATGACCTTGTGCTCCCAAGTACCTTCTCCCTTCTATTGTTTCCCCCCTGATGTTACCCTTCCTGCCTGATTACCTAGGCCTGGATCTACACATAGTAAAGCAAACAAATGCACAATACCATTTCAGACTGAGGGTGAGCAATACCAGTTTTGAGTACCCCTCCATTTACACACACACCCCGCCCTGGGAAACAAAAAACCAGCACACCATAATGGACAAATACCTTTGACTGCTGTGGTCATTTTCCATTTTCTGGGAGGTTTTAGTGTAGGGAAACATAAACAATTGATCATCCGCTGCAGTCTGAAATGGTACAGTCCATTCTGCTACATATACAGGACAGGGGTTTCCTGCAGTCTTTTGATTGTTCTCCAAAGCCTTGCCCTGACTCTCTCCCAAGGTTAAGACAGGTGAGCAAGACTAAACCTTCACAGAATCACATAATGGTAGAGTTGGAAGGGATCCCCTAAGGCTCATCTAGTTCAACCCCCTGGAATGCAAGAATCTCAACACACTGTCCCCCCCCCCCCATCCAGTTTGAAACCGTACTAGACCCTGCTTGGCTTTATGAATATGCCAGCAGTTTTGCTTTTTTTTGTTGCTGCACAAAATGTTTTCAGAAGCAGCCTATTATATATACCAGAGTTACCTTATGAATCTAGAACGAATTAGCAAAATTGAGGACATGCAGAGCAAAGTTGACGTACAGTTCATGCTTTGTTCTCTGTTTTCACAACAGCATGAGTAAGGGAATCAGCTGACATGTTTTGGTTGGCATTTGCACTATCTTAACATTACTAGCTTTCTCCACAATCTGCTGCCAAGACCTTTTTTTCCAATTAAGCTTAATACTCCACTCTTGTTGCCCATAAACATATTGCTGCTGGCCTTGCTGAAATAGATAACATATTTTACTGGGGAGGCCAGATGAAAGCTTCAAACATGCAGGATCCTTAAGTGCAGTGGCATTTATTCTGTAGAGTGTTCAGCTGTTATAGTTTACTGGAGTAAGAAGAGGGGGTTTTAAACCACAGGGCATTTTTCTTTACTTGTTAACATATGGCTGCTAAAAGTAGTTGACCAGTTATAAGAGTGGGGGGGGGAGCAAACTGCAAAACATAAAGTATCAATGCATTAGGGTTCAGAATTTTATTTGGATTTCAAAGAATACAATGGCTATTAAGCGCAGCCTTCAAATTCAGTACATCTTACTCATGTGCAGGGACGCGGGTGGTGCTGTGGTCTAAACCACTGAGCGTCTTGGGCTTGCTGATCAGAATGTCAGCGGTTCGAATCCGCATGGCAGGGTGAGTTCCCGTTGCTCTGTCCCAGCTCCTGCCAACCTAGCAGTTCAAAAGCATACCAGTGCAAGTAGATAAATAGGTACTGCTGCGGTGGGAAAGTAAACTGCATTTCCGTGTGCTCTGGCACTTGTCACGGTCCTCCGTGTGCCAGTAGCAGTTTAGTCATGCTGGCCACATGACCTGGAAAACTGTCTGTGGACAAACGCTGGCTCCCTCAGCCTGAAAGCGAGATGAGCGCCACAACCCCATAGTCACCTTTGACTGGACTTAACCATCCAGGGGTCCTTTACCTTTACCTACTCATGTACAATTACCGATAGGTGCTTGGAGTTTCATATACTGTAGATGTATTTATAGTTTATTTTTACGCCAGATACTCAGTTCAAAAGCTGCTGCAGGAGCCACACAATGTTCTCTAGTGTTTCAGTGTAAGTCGTGCATGCGTGTGAGAACAGCTTCCAAAGCACAGTTATCCAGCATTTCAGATCTAATCTCCATTCAGTCATGAAGGTCATTGGTTGACCTGGGGCTGATCACCTTCCCTCAGTTTAGCCAACCTCACAGGGTTGTTGTGAGGGTAAAATAGGGGAGAACTTGTTGACATGCAGAGGGCCGGGAGGCCAGCTGGCTAGCCCCGGCTGGGCCGTCTCCTTCCAGCCGTCCTGCTGTGAAGACCCATCACCTCTGCTCCAACGTAAATCAATGACCCGGGCTTCAAAGCCAGGGCACACTATCAGCAGATCAAACTGTGCACATAGAATAGGCATGAGGCTTGTGGAAGATTTATTCATCATAAATCAGAAGATTTATTCATCATAAATCAGGACAAAGAAACATGTCGTCTCTCTCTCTCGTTTTCACAGAGAGAATGGGAAAAGCAAAAGCTATACACAAAGGAAGTTCCCAGAAAGCTGTGCTGGAATGTAAACAGACATGTGACATGCAACAGTTCCACACATCTGCTCCTTAAGGTGGAATGGAAATCTCAACAGAACTATGCTTGCCACCTTGAGCTCCTTGCAGGAAAACACAGGATATAAAGGTAATAATAATAGTCATTTTACTTACCAGTTACTTTGGGAATTCCTTGCAAACGAGGAACTGGGAGTGCTACTATTATCCCAAGATTTGTCCCAACCAATAACAAGCCATGGCAAACCAGGAGGCTGGTCACAGAAACACGCTGCTGCCCTATAAGATTGAGAAGGTACAAAGTTACTCCAAAAGCAAGATATTGCATTTATTTACTTATCTTTTAATTAAAATATATTTAGGCCATCTTTAAGGACAACAGCCCTTCTAAGGTGGGTGAGAAGATAAAGATCACATAGAAGAACACCTTAAAAATGAATAAAACAAACAAGAAAACAATCTATTATAAAATTGAGCTTGCTGTAAACAAAACATTTTTTAAAAACCTGCTTTAAGTGTTGTAGACCCTACCTTATACTAACTTTCAAATTTTGTCACAAATGAAGACCTAGCAAGTGTGTGCTCTCTTCTCTTTGTCCAGAACTTCTAGTTCAGACTAAGACTATCCCAACCTAAGCAATCCATTTTTTTTAACATCAGACTCATGGGGTTTATTCATTGCACAATGAAGCAATTGTGTAAATGCGTAGTTCACAGTTATATAATTCTGATGAAGTCCTTTTTAAAAAGGAGATATATCTTTACTCATGCATATTCAGCTACTTTAGAAGATGTATTTTTAAGCCTTTCCTTCCTCAACCTGCAAATGTGAAGCAGTGAACCTGCTTTGCACCATGTTGTGCAAAACGATTTGTGTGAAACTACATATTTGAGTCTCGAATCTTTTTTAAAGGTAGAACCACACATTTCGTATTGTATTTAAAGGGAAATTACTGGTGCATCGCTTAAGGATGGATATCAAAACAGTAAAATATTAATGAAAGGGATAATGCTGGCTCTCTCTGGCACAGAATGCCTGAATGCTCCATCAGAACATATCAGAGGGGGTAGCCTTGGATGAATCTGAAAAGTCTGCCCTTCTAGCCAAAAGGTGAATGACACTAAGTTGATCACAGCTGGAAAGAAGACAAAAGGGGAAGGCATCTGTCAGGTTGAAGTTATTAGACCTCCCAAATATTGCCAGAAGCTCCAGCCTAGAGTTGTTTTTAAATGTCAAAATAAACAAACACAAATTATAATATATTATATATAATTCTTAAGAAACAAAATACTTAGAATCATAGAGTTGGAAGAGACCACAAGGGCCATCGAGTCCAACCCCTTACAGTGTTAATGCCTGGTACAACCTGCTCCCCACCCCCACCACTAAAAAAAACCCCAAACCACACTGAATGGAACCATGCCATTATTTTCTTGGCATGTAAATGCTTATCTAATCACTCAAAGAGGTATGCAGAAGAAGAAGAAGAAGAAGAGGAGGAGGAGGAGGAGGAGGAGTAGGAGTAGGAGTAGTAGTTTGGTTTTGATATCCCGCTTTATCACTACCCTAAGGAGTCTCAAAGCAGCTAACATTCTCCTTTCCCTTCCTCTCCCACAACAAACACTCTGTGAGGTGAGTGGGGCTGAAAGACTTCAAATAAGTGTGACTAGCCCAAGGTCACCCAGCAGCTGCATGTGGAGGAGCAGAGATGCGAACCTGGTTCACCAGATTACGAGTCTACTGCTCTTAACCACTACACCACACTGGCTCTCAGAGACAGGTGAGATGAAGGAACCTCAGATTGCTTGGGAAGAAATTGGAGGAGGAAGAAAGCTGGGAGAAGGCGGGGAATTTTAGTCCTTGCAACTGCTTCATGGGGCAAGATCTACTGGGAACAGTTGCTGTGCTCACTAGGCCTAAACTGCTCTGTTTTTCTGAATAAGGAGTTAACATCACTGACAGCTTGTCAGTTACTGGTGACTTGCTCCCTCTACCCGCCCTGACATAGCGATGGTAGCTAGGATGCCAAACTGTTCAGTTTCAAAGCAAACTTATAACAAAGCAGCTCCTACTTTTACTGCCAGTGAGCTGCTTTGTTATAAAATTAAATGCTACTGCATGACCTTTTTGACCACCTCAAGGAAGCCAAACGATTGTACAAGTGATACTAGGAAATAAATAACCTGGTCACACAATTTTTCAGCCTGAGCCATGGCCAAAGTGCTGAATCTGGTTGTATTGCATGATAGGATGGGAAAGACTCATGGAGGACAAGGTTCTCAATGGCCACTACCCATGATGGCTATGTTCTACCATCATTGCCAAGTACCGATTGCTGGGGATTCTGTTTATAGGCTTCTCATAGGCTTCTGACCAGCCACTGTGAGAAAAGAATGCTGGACTGCATGGGCCTTTGGTCTCATGCAACTGGGATCTTCTTATGACTTATTAGGGATGCAGGTGGCGCTGTGGGTTAAACCACAGAGCCTAGGACTTGCCAATCAGAAGGTTGGCGGTTTGAATCCCCGTGACGGGGTGAGCTTCCGTTGCTCAGTCCCTGCTCCTGTCAACCTAGCAGTTTGAAAGCACGTCAAAGTGCAAGTAGATAAATAGGTACCACTCCGGTGGGAAGGTAAATGGCGTTTCCGTGCGCTGCTCTGGTTCTCCAGAAGCGGCTTAGTCATGCTGGCCACATGACCCTGAAGCTGTACGCCGGCTCCCTCGGCCAATAAAGCGAGATGAGCACCGCAACCCCAGAGTCGGCCACGACTGGACCTAATGGTCAGGGGTCCCTTTACCTTTACCTTTTTATGACTTATTAGGGTTGACATGGCAAATGTCTCCCTTACAAAATGGGGCAGAGGATGTGGTGGCTACAAGAAATCCTTGCAAAACGTTTTTGGTGGGAATGAGGCTGCAACAACTACACAGAGAAGTAAAAATTTTAAAAATCAAAAAATCATTACAGTAACACCTTAGAGACCAACTAAATTTGTTATTGGTATGAGCTTTCGTGTGCATTTGCTTTGACTACGGCAGACCAGCATGGCTACCTACCTGTATCTACACAGAGAAGTGTGAAAGGTGTGCTTTACCAGCTTCCAGTAACAAAACACACACACACAGAAACCAGTTATACAAAACTTCATCTTTGGTTGTTTGTCATCTGCCTACAGGGTTTTGAAAATATGTGTGGATATGTTGCTAATCTTGTGTGGATATGTTGCTAATATGTTGCTATTGCTAATCTTCAGCACTTTGACAGCATTAACATGATGGCAACAGGGCAAGAATAGAGTCCCAGCATGGCACAGCAGTGCTTCAGAAATGCCTAAGTGCTGGCTTGCACCACTGAGAAAACATTGTTTCCACATGTGAAGATTGCAAGTGATTATCCAGGAATCTAACATCTTGAATGCAGAAGGAAATAAACAATCGGAGGTGAGGTCAAACGGAAATCCTCTGCTCTTGAAGCAATGGAACAACTGGGAAATGAGGAAACACCTGTTTGGGGATGTGAACTTCTAACACAATATAAAATCATCATAGGATGGTAGATGTGCAACATGATTGTTCTGTACTTCTCCATATTAAGTGCACATGGTCAGAGAGTGAGAAGCTTTTCAAATTATCATTCTGTTTGCATTTCTCAAAAATGGTTCCTGATCAATTCAATTTATGATCATCAACAGCTCATAATGAGCTCACTTTGGGATAAATTTATCCCACACAGGACTTGGACAATTAATAATTGTTGTAAAGCTCAACCCTACAACAAATTATTCATGTTGTTGTTGTTTAGTCGTTTAGTCGTGTCCAACTCTTCGGGACCCCATGGACCAGAGCACGCCAGGCACTCCTGTCTTCCACTGCCTCCTGCAGTTTGGTCAAACTCATGTTTGTAGCTTCGAGAACACTATCCAACCATCTCGTCCTCTGTCGTCCCCTTCTCCTTGTGCCCTCCATCTTTCCCAACATCAGGGTCTTTTCCAGGGAGTCTTCTCTTCTCATGAGGTGGCCAAAGTACTGGAGCCTCAGCTTCACGATCTGTCCTTCCAGTGAGCACTCAGGGCTGATTTCGTTAAGAATGGATACGTCTTATTCATGTTACATTGCATCAAATAATGGAGCTGATATCAAGAAGATAAGAATGTAATTTTTTACTCAGCAGGTCCATTGACATAAAGGTGGACATGGGCACAACTATGTACTTACATGATCTCATTTTGGAATTTTTGAAAAACTGGGCCATTCTGTCACTTAGAGCTATATAAAAAGCACACTTTCCAAATGAGACTCTTTGTTACTATAATTTATACAAATAAACTGAACGCTAATCAATTATTCAAAGTGCTTCACATGCATCATCTCAGTAACCCTTTACAATACCAGATCTGCAACAAGAATCCTTACAGACAACCAGAACCGCGGAAATGTCAACAATGAAATTGACAAAAATCTGAATCAGGCTCTTCTTCCCAACGCACTGCGTAAGCTACTGTGCTGCATCAGCTGGCATGCCATTTATTGACACCTAGGTTTAAAGTCTCCTTTGTGGATCACTGCCTTGTGATGTATAGTTAAAGCTATGGTTTTCCCAGTAGTGATATATGGAAGTGAGAGCTGGACCATAAAGAAGGCTGATCGCCGAAGAATTGATGCTTTTGAATTATGGTGCTGAAGGAGACGCTTGAGAGTCCCATGGACTGCAAGAAGATCAAACCTCTCCATTCTTAAGGAAATCAGCCCTGAGTGCTCACTGGAAGGACAGATCCTGAAGCTGAGGCTCCAGTACTTTGGCTACCTGGGGAGAAGAGAAGACTCGCTGGAAAAAACCCTGATGTTGGGAAAGATGGAGGGCACAAGGAGAAGGGGACGACAGAGGACGAGATGGTTGGACAGCGTTCTCGAAGCTACCAGCATGAGTTTGACTAAACTGCGGGAGGCAGTGGAAGACAGGAGTGCTTGGCGTGCTCTGGTCCATGGGGTCACGAAGAGTCGGACACGACTAAACGACTAAACAACAACAACAAAGGTTTAAAGTTGAACTTTTCCTTCAGTGATAATCTTAGAGAGTGAACTGCACAGTATCAGCCTAGTTCCAAAAAGTATTTGAAGGAGAATCTTAGGGCACTTCCAAATTATCTGTTCTTGCTGTTTGATTCTTCTCGCTGAAGAAAACTCTTGGACTTTGCAAATCACCTAGCCTACATGTCTGTACATTTTATAACTGTCCAAAATCCACGCTCCTATTTAGTCATTCTTCCATTAATGAAGGCATTTTTATCTTCTGGCAGAGTTAGGGCCTATTGCAATGATGTTTTTGTTGCACTACTCTCCCTCTACTGAGGAAATGGTACACTTTCCTGTCCCCCTTCAGTTTGCAGGAAACACATGTCACACAACAAGGTAAATAATGGAAATTGCTTTGTTACATAGCTAAGCTGTCATCAGTTGTTAAAGGAACAAATCAAGAATTTCTTCAGTCAGCGGAATTGTTCTGAAAGGATTATGTTTTATGAAATCCCATGTAAGCACTGGGGGAAATGTTAGCTTCATAATGAATAAAAATACCATTTACTGAATAATAAAAAATTACATTGAAATGTAAAAAGCCCAGAGTTCATGGCAACATGGGCTTTATAACAAAATTCCTATGATTAAGCTTGGGCTGTTCAGATCAGTGCAACAGGCATGAGTGAAAAGGAGTTAAGATTTACTGTTCCGAAAACTATAGTTAAGCATCCCTGATTCTTCCAAATATCTTAAAACTCCACACTGGTGCACCTTGCTATCTGCAGCTCAGCTGAGGATAAATGGCAGGTCAAATTAAATTCATGAAATTGCTCCAGTTATTCAAGGAGAAATGGGGTAGAGTTGCCGAGTTACCGTATTTTTCACCCTATAGGACACACTTTTTCCCCTCCAAAAATGAAGGGGAAATGTGTGTGCGTCCTATGGGGCAAATGCAGGCTTTCGCTGAAGCCTGGAGAGCGAGAGGCGTCGGTGCACACCGACACCTCTCGCTCTCCAGGCTCCAGGAAGCTATCCGCAAGCCTTGCGTGCCCGGGGGAACTCCCCCCCCCGGGTGCGCAAGGCTTGCAGGCGGCAGCCTGCAGCGCGGAGCACGGGGCGCCCTTTGGAGGACGCCCCGTGCTTCGCACATGTGTCCGCAGCCTGCCACCCGACAGGCGGGGCGCCCTGAAGTAGAGCGCCCGGCGCGCCGGACAGACATCCGCAGCGTGGGGAGCCCTGCAGGAGTTCCCCGCAGGGCTCCCCACGCTGCGGATAGCAGCCTGCCGCCCGGCGGGCGGGGCGCCCTGAAGCAGAGCGCCCCGCGCGCCAGACATCGGCCAGCCCCACAAGCTCGGGGGACAGCGGGGAGGCGCAGCGCCTCCATCCCACTGTTCCCCGACCTGGTTTTGGGGGGAAAATAAAGGAAATTTTTTTCCCCTTTATTCCCCCCCCCCAAAAAGTAGGTGCGTTCTATGGGACGGAGCGTCCTATGGGACGAAAAATACAGTATATTTAAAATTATGTCAACTCAAGAGCACTAGAGCCCAAGGAATTGTCCAAAAGTAAGTGATGGTTCTGTGGTATGGCTGGAGTTAAGCAGGTCTCACCCTGTAAATTGCCTGGCTGAGAAGCCACCTGGAATCCATTTGTAAGCCAGTGTGTAATTATTTGAAGGAAGAGCAAGGGCACAGGTGTAATGAATAAAGAAACTCAAGTATACCACGGCCAGGTTTACGTGACAGCGTGCCCCTTCCTTTGGTGTTTCCCCAAGAGAGTAGTAAGAATCTGTTACAGTTTAAGGACCTCTTGCTTTAGAGCTTTAGTTTAGAGGAAATTAGGCAGAAAGGAGGTTCTAACCCACCATTCACCCTCTTGCACAAAAGCAAAACGAAGCTGTATAGGTTATTTTAAAAATTTCCATTCATTCATTTAGATGCTAAAAGCCATCACACTCCACCCCTGGGCACAGGTTTGCTTTTGCCAGATGCTACCTCAGTGAAATATTCTCCCCCTGCAGAGCAACAGGCATTTACGGCAATAAAAAACTAAGCTCACAGACACTGCCGCTGCATGTTTCTCTCACAATATAGGAAAATATTGGTGACACGTTTACAGCTATAATTTTTAGCCTGTTGGCTACACTAGCTGGAGGTTTACAAATATATTACCAAACAGACAATCTGATGAGCGCAGTGTCTCCCAAACGTGGGTCTCCAGCTGCTTTTGGACTACAATTCCCTTCATCCCTAGCTAGCAAAATCAGAGGTCAGGGATGATAGGCATTGTAGTCCAAAAACAGCTGGAGACCTAAGTATGTGAAACACTGTGCTAGTGAAACAGAGCATGCCGCCACTTGCACAGAGAGTTAAACTAACCTGAAGAGGCAACTGTTTGCCCTGCTCACATATAAACACAGGGACGGAGCGGGTTCTCAAATTTTCAGTGAAAATGAGCATGCCAGTAGGAGAGAGCAAAATCTCCCATCTCTCCCAACCGCCCTGCAGTAGCCTTGTTGCTTTAGGTCAAGGGTGGCTTATTCTGAGGCCCTCCAGATGTTGTTGGATTAACTGCTACCACCTGTTGCTGATGGGAATTGTAAGTTCAACAACATCCGGAGGGCCTCAAGATTAGCCACCCCTTGCTTCAAACAGTTCTTTCTCGCCCCAGTTCAGATACTGGAAAGGAGTCCAGTTCAGAGGAAAGTGGTTAAAGCAACAGAGCAAAGCAGAGCAAAGTGGGAGAGGGAAGAAGAGTTTGCTCTCCTTTCCCTAGTGCTCCTTTGAATACAAAAATTGTAAAATCAAATCTCCTTTCTATATGAACAGGAAAGGCATGTGGATAAAATGAATGCATGTATCACATTAGGAGCAACGCGCGTACTTAAGATTACTTTGAAGCACCTGTTTTGCATTATTGACCCTTCTCAGCGTTCAGAGGGAGAAACGACTGACCAAACCGGTAGGACTAAGTTTATTTTAACATGGGTTCTCTCCTAAAAATACAAAGCTGGATCTTCTTAATCCTATCAAACATCCCCTATAGAGTAGGAGTGCCAGGCGCAAGGCCTCTCCATCTTGGCTTTTGGGACTCTTCCCCAGGCCACACACCACACTGCCCTCACCAGCTCTCCTTTGTTCCCTTCCTGGAGTGTTTTTGCCTGGCTGGAGCATGGCCTTGAACTGCACTAATGGCTTTTGTTTGATTGAATGAATAAAATAACAACAACAACAACAACAACAACAACAACAACAACAACAACAACAATAATAATAATAATAATAATAATAATAATAATAATAATAATTTATTTATACCCCTCCCATCTGGCTGTGTTTCCCCAGCCACTCTGGATGGCTTCCAGCAAAATATATTAAAATACAATAATTCAACAAATATTAAAAGCTTCCCTAAACAGGGCTGCCAGATGTCTTCTAAAAGTCAGATAGTTGTTTATTTCTTTGACATCTGATGGGAAGGCGTTCAACAGGGCAGGAGCCACTACCAAAAAGGCCCTCTGCCTGATTCCCTGTAACTTCGCTTCTCACAGTGAGGGAACCACCAGAAGGCCCTTGGCACTGGACTTCAGTGTCCAGGCAGAAAAACTGGGTTTTCTGCGGTGATGTGTAGGAACCTATGGAGGAATGAGGTTTCGTATACAAAAGGCAAGAATCACATTGACTGCTCTTCCAACTTTTGCTTCTAGACATGCCCACCAGTGGTATGAAGACCCCCAGAAGAGAATAATGCAAAGGGTTTCCCCGCACCCCTTTATAGGTGGTTTAAACTCTTTGGAAGAATCGAGGGAAATCTTGCTGCTTTTTAATACAGACTACAACTAAAAAGATGAGTATCACCACTAAATTTTACCATTCCAACACATAGCAGCCATCTATTTCTCAAAGTGAGCAACATACATTTATAACACTAGCCTGTTAATAGGATGGGTAGGTTTTTTCCTCCCCATCCCTGCAAGATGAGGCTATAGGAGAGGTCCGATTTCTGCACTGTTCTAGCGCAGGGATTTTTAAAGTGCAGTCCATGACACATGCATGTCAAGCGGTGCCCGCCTGCTGCTACCTAGCAACAGCTTCCCTCCTCTCTGGGTGTTCAGTACAGCAAGAGAGTATTGAAGGAACAAGAGTTTTAATTTAGAAGCCTTTCAGGCAGACTTTAATATGATGGTCGTAATATAAGGGGATGTGGGACCCATAAAAGAAAAATGGAATATCGACCTGCAATATGGGAGGTGTTTTTTTTAATTAAAAAAAAAAAGGTGTGCTACCAGGAAAACCATTTCAGTTCAGAAAGCTGGAGGGGCACAATTAAGAGGCCTTGTTTTCAGCCCGTTTCTTTCTTTGCCCCCTTTCCTCAAGGTAAGTTATAACCAACAAGCCCATTAACGGCACAATGATTATTTCAGATATAAATAGTCTAAAGTGAAATGGAAGGAATATGAAAAGGAATCACCAGGCAGGTGGTTATTTTGGGTTTACAGTGTTGCTACATTCTGACTCAAAGTATTGATTTATCCTGACATCAGTTTTGTGCCCCTACCCCCAAAATATTTTCTGTAAATTCTTTAAAAGGATTTAATTTTCCTTCCGCACTTTCATTATTAGCATGAAACTCTCTGTGTGTTTGTGCATACATGTACATCATTATCCTGTTGCTTTATGAAATTGACCTTCTGCTAAAGTAGTCCCAGTCATAACTCAGCATTAGCAAATAAAATATGTACAAAAATATCATGTACATAGGATCCCTGACAGAGCAATAAACACCGATGCAAAAAAGCGATACCCAGTGTACTCATTTTAAATGTTAAAGTGATTCCTTTTCTCAAGTGTAACACATTTGTCTCAAGGATCAATCGGGATTCTAAGAACTCTATTGAAACTTCGGCTGTTCGCTTTTAAGCAGAAGAAAAATTCTTGAGATAAAATAAAAGCAGCTGAAATGTTATGGTAATGACACCAGGGCACACACACATATATATAATTAACTCAAGCTCTTCAACAGAAAAGCACAGTTTACATCATCTTGTTTTATTTCCATGGCAATTGCAGCTAAGACTAAATATTTTCCAGTTAGCTTTTTCTCCCTCCATTAAAAACACACAAAATAGTTACTACCAAGCATAGAAGGTTGGGGGGGGGAGGGGGGATACAGTTTGCCCCTAACACTACAAAACATTGATTCTTTTTCCACAATGGTAGAAAACTGAATGGAAACCCTTTCTGAACTCAGGACAAGTTTATGTGTGAGTATGAAACAAAGTTAGACATGGCTATTAGAAAAACTGAGGGGGGACCCCAAACACAGCTTTATTAAACTCAAAACACAGGGCATTTTGGACCTAATAAAGCTGTCGGTAAGACAGAAGGGCTGGCAGTGGATAGGGATATTTTACTATATTTGAGACTAGTTAAGAGCAAAATCCACACCCAACTCCGTACTACCTACTCTCACGTTTACAGGTAAAGGACACACTCAGGAATTGCTTTGAAAATGTCTGTCTGTTTCCAGGTCATTCTATTTATTTATCTCCCACCTTCATCCTATGGCAGGACTCAGGGTGTCTCACAACATAAATAAAAATGGATACAAGTAAAACACACAATATAAATAGAAATATTAAAAAAGCAATTAAACAAGCAACCCTATTAAAAACAACATTAAATACTCTTAAATATAAAAACAAAAAATAAACCAATTGCAGGCTTCTCACTGTAATCAAGCTGTGCAAATTTGAATTTAACGAACAACTGAATGTAAATTCCCCTAAAGATTGAGTTTTGCTTAAAGGGGTAGGGGGAAGGGCCATAACCATCTAACAATCATAAATAAGGGCGTAGTAGGGACTGGCACTGTGGCACTGCGGTTTAAACCACTGAGCCTCTTGAGCTTGCCGATTGGAAGGTTGGCAGTTAGAATCCCTGCGATGGAGTGAGCTCCCGTTGCTCTTCTCCCAGCTTCTGCCAACCTAGCAGTCCGAAAGCATGCCAGTGCGAGCAGATAAATAGGTACAATGGTACCTCGGGTTACAGATACATCAGGTTACAGACGCTTCAGGTTATAGACTCCGCTAACCCAGAAATAGTACCTCAGGTTAAGAACTTTGCTTCAGGATGAGAACAGAAATCGTGCAGTGGCGCGGCGGCAGCGGAAAGCCCCATTAGCTAAAATGGTGCCTCAGGTTAAGAAACAGACCTACAGAACGAATTAAGTTCTTAATGGTGTGGCTGGGAAGCTAAACTGCATTTCCGTGTGCGCTGGCTTCCATCCCAGTGTTCCATTGTGCCAGAAGCGATTTAGTCATGCTGGCCACATGACCTGGAAAGCTGTCTGTGGACAAACACTGGCTCCCTCAGCCTGAAAGCGGAGCTGAGTCCTGCAGCTCAAAGTTGAATTTGGCTGGACTTAACTGTCTAGGGATCCTTTACCTTTACCTTAAAGGGCTTAGTAACCACATTTTGGGCAAAGATATTGGGGTGACTTCTTCTACAGCTTGCTTCATAGTTATAGGCACATCTTAAATATAAGCAATTGCTTAAAAACAAGTATAACAGTGTCCAGGCAGACATAAAAAATGGCTTTTCATCTTCAAATACCAACTTTGAAGCTGTGCACATATTTTTTTTAAAGCTATGCAAGATACAGTGGTACTTTGGGTTACAGACGCCTCAGGTTACAGACTCCGCTAACCCAGAAATAGTACCTCGGGTTAAGAACTTTGCTTCAGGATGAGAACAGAAATTGCGCAGCAGCGGTGGCGCGGCAGCAGCGAGAGGCCCCATTAGCTAAAGTGGTGCTTCAGGTTAAGAACAGTTTCAGGTTAAGAACAGACCTCCAGAACCCGAGGTTCTTAACCCGAGGTACCACTGTATGGACAGAAAGCTGGAATACTATGCAATTATGTTTACCCCCCCCCAAAAAAGTTATTGTGACTTACATATTTTGATTATGCAAATTTCCTATTTAGCTGACATGCCTGTGAAGCACTGGAACACTCAAAAAGTTCCACAACCTGAACAAAGCGGACACCCTTAAATAAATGTATATAACGCTGGTACCTGACAACATATTGTGAACCAGGGTAGCGACATTCACATCTTGGAGATGCTTAAGGGTTTCGGTGTGGAAAAGGCGAAGCGTAGATCCCGATGTGAAGGCAATCCAGATCCCAACTCCTGCGACAGCCATATGAGAAATCACCATCCCTTCCTCTTGATGGGCTTCAAAGTGGCACTGAGTAATAGACAGAAGTAACTCAAAATAACATAGCAGAACAAAAAACACCTGCAATCTACAGTTGTCATTGATGATGATTAGCCTGCTCTTCACCCTAAGGTTCCAGGGCAGGTTACCATAATGAAAACAATTAAAGGTTGGTTGTTTTCTCAGGGTAAATAAACCAGGTACCCACTGTAAGCTGTGTCAAGAATTAAACTCTCTCTCTTGTTCCCACAACATACATGTATGGATGGAAAACTCATAATGATCAGGAAACTCCAAATGCTGTATTTTAACGAAACTGTATTTTAACACTGGGATTCAGATGTTCCTATTATAGAAGAAAAACAACAGCACCCAGCTCCAAAATACAAGGGTGTGTCCTGAGGTGTCACTCTGTTGACAGTAAGGCTACTGTCAGCAGAGCAGCAAATTTCAAAACTTTTTCCTTCCTCTTGGAGTCTTTGCAAGTTCCTTAAATAAGCACTGGAAGGTCCTCCAATCCTCCCCTGCGAGCAGGATTTTTTGGGCAGTAGGGGGCAGCAGATTTGAGAGGGGTGCCAAAAACCGCTTGCCTCCCTGTTCGATTGGCAGAAGCCTTGTCACCAGCTGAGCGACACAGCTACAACCCACAGAACATATCAATCACCAAACTCAACAATAGAAGGAAAAGAGTAATCAAGAAAAAAAGTAGGTCTTCAAGGAGTGGGTCTTGTCAGAGAATAGTTGGTAATGTGTCCCAGAGCGATGGGGCCTTTACCGAATAGGTCTTCTCCTTTACACCCACAACAACTGACTGTTGTTCACCCTGGCATTCGAAAATCCAGATTTCCTCAAAATTTAACTAGAGTGGAACCAATTGGATGACAGAATCCTGGAACAATGATGGATCTAAACTCTGTTCACCCTAGGGATTTTAACAAGTTATAGCGAGAATAGTCTTGTTCCATTAAACTTCACAGATTTCAGCCCACCCTAGACAAGGAATGTCGACATATCAGTTCAAATATCTGCATGTAATATGTTCTATAGTCATTCGGATAAGCAAAATAGCTTATGTTGCAGATGCCTCTTGATAAAAGGATAAATTGTGACAGTGACAGTTATATTATTCTGCAAAAATACAGTTCTGAATCCTCTCCTTCAAATATATGGGAACAGATGGCATTACTCAAGGAAAGAACAAGATCGGGAAGCGGGGGGAGGGAATATATGGCCAAGAAAGATTGTGTTAATTTTGTCAAATCAATTGACTCACATCAATCATGAGAAAGTTCAGTTCAGCCAGGATCCACAATATTCTGTTTTAAAATCTAAAGTTACGAAAGGCAATTATTAACAGCATTTTTTTAAACTGAACTCTGAGTTAAAAGGTGGGTGAAAAATTGAGCTGTACAGGAAAAAATACAAATGATATTAGGAATAAATCAAATCTTTCCAAGTGGGTTATTTGAGGATCATTGGTTGCTGTGATACATATCATTATGTGACACCATGCAGCACTATTGCTTTCTTTATGACTAAGATATATTGGAGAACATTATGAATATTAGTAATTTCAAAGCTGATTTTCCAGTGGGAGGAGGAGGAAAGAAGTTGCTAGGTGCCTCTTTGAAAAGAAGATAAAAATACTCAGAAGAGAATCAAGTAAATGCAACACTAATTTAAAAGTTTTATATCTCTTGCATGCTGTGCTTCGTAGGTTTTTAAAAAGTAACAGCCGTGAAACTGATCAAAATAAAATGGGAACACATAAATAAAACTCAAAGCCAAGTAGTCTGTTTTTACTAACACATTAAATCTGCAATCTTACACACTTGGAAGTCCCACTGAACTCAGCGCTATTTAGAGTGCATTCCCTACGCATATCTACTGAGAAATAAGTACTGACAAACTCAAAAGTACACACACAAAACACTAACTATGAAAGCAGCTTAAAGTAGACATTGAAAGTAGGCATTGAAAATATATTTATTTTAAAGGGTGCAATGTACTTTTCCTATACTCAGAGCAGATTCCTTCAAAACATTAACTCAAGATAAGACGTATTAACGCAAAATAAGCAATGAAAAACCTGCAAATGCAAATCAAAGAATTAAAACCCAACAATCAAGCGCCCTTAGAAATGGGAAGATTTTATATTGTACGCAGAAGGAAGCAGCTGTGGGCTCACCGAGAAGAGTACTGTTATTGCTCCAATGCTGTAGAGCTAAGCCCGGTTCCTTGCACCTGGTGCCCTCCTGTTGCAGAGCAAGACCGTCAATTAAACAGTGATTGATCATACAGAGAACATGGGTCTCCAAGGTGTGTGCATGTTTCAGGCCTTGAGGTGTTAAAAAAATTAAGCACCAGTTGCTTCTATGTGGCCCAGAAGCTGACAGGCAGCTAGTGCAATTGCTGCAAAGTAGGTTTAATGCATTCCTACCTCACAGTATCTCTCAGGAGGCAGATAACTGTGGGAATATTAACCTATTTCCTAGGTTATCATTAGCACACGTTTATTGAAAGGAACTGTGCTATTTGGAAAAAAAGATGTCAATATTTTTAAAAAGAAGTTACCCTTTCCCAAATAGTATTTGGGAATAGTATTTCAGCTATGCATACCATTCAGACCAGAGTTCCAAAGACCTTTTAAAAGCAATTCACCAGTTCATATAGTACAACATAAAAAATAGCACATGCACATCAACAAATAGTGCTACTAAGGCAGAAAGAGACAGTGCTGAACACCATCTCTCAGTTGGTACCATTCTTGAATCCAAGCGGCCGCAGAAACTAACAGCCAGTTTCCAGGATTTATACCTAAAGAGTATCATTACTACATTACCAAATAGTAGTCATTTAAAAACAAAAAACCAAACAAAACAGCAACTAACTAGAAGCTGTGCCAAAAGCACCGACTGGAGAAACAATGGGTATCCCCTTGAACGCCAGCCTTGCAAATTAATGTCAGTCACCCAACCTCTTCCCAGTCTCTCTCTCTCTTCCATTTTGCCATTACTTCTGCGTGTGAAGTTGCACTCTCTTTCTCCTTTCAAAGCAAAGACACCCAAAGCTACCATAGTGCCCTACTGTTTCCTCTGCCAGGGGAGAAACAACAAGAAGTGCAATTCAGTACAGTGGTACCTTGGTTTGCAACTGTTTTGGATCACAACTGTTCTGAATTACAACCACGTCAAACCCGGAAGTGCGTGTCCCTTTTTTTGGATT
This sequence comes from Podarcis gaigeae, assembly GCF_964106915.1. Lineage (NCBI taxonomy): Eukaryota > Metazoa > Chordata > Lepidosauria > Squamata > Lacertidae > Podarcis > Podarcis gaigeae. Next base: position 24,201,733 of record NC_139680.1, read on the forward strand.
ACGACCAATTTTTTTTGAAGGCCCCATTGGCAAAAGCGCGCCTTGGGTTACAACCTGTTTTGGTTTACAACTGAACCTCCAGAATGGATTATGGTTGTAAACCACTGTACTATGGTTTGCTACCCATTGGGATTCGTAGAATCATAGATCTGGGAGAGATCCCGAGAGCTACCCAGCCCAGTCCCCTGTATTGCACAAATCTTTTGCCAAGCCTGGGGCTCGAATCCACTACCCTGAGATTGAGATTATGAGTCTCATGCTCTACTGATGGTCCTCTTCCAGAAGAGAAAGAAGAGAACATGCACATGTCTAGCAATTGCCTTCCAACCATTTCCCCATTTCTCTAATGGGGGGAAAATAAAATGCACTGCAGTCGTTCCTACTCTCAGCAAAATGAATCCACCCTAGCATTCTTCCGGTGGCCTCAGCAAGCCACTGCATCTCCAAAGGAGGCCTGTATTTCTTTTCTCAAGCTGCAACTCTATGGCAACGCTAGATCTCCATCACACATTTTTTGGAGTCACAGCCAAATCTTTCAACATGGTGGTGCCTGCGATGGCCGACCACTGTTACAACAGCACATCACATAGTTTGCATCTCTCTCTCTCTCTCCCACACACACACACACACACTTACACCCAGTACAAACTCTTTTGTGATTCAGGCCCAAAGAGCTGTGCCAAAAACTGAACTGTGCTTTCTCAGGCATAGCAAGTTCTGTATAATGGGCACCATTGTTCAGGAGAAGTGACTGACTTTTAACTACTCGGGAGAAAGAGAGAAAGAGCGGCATTTAGGCAGCCTACCAAGGAACACAGGGTATTTCTTGTTTATCTAGCGCGTTTCAGATGGCTTTGTTTGTTTTTAAAATGAAGTTGTCATGTATTTCATCCACACAAAAAACACTGAACAGTAGGATTGTTTTACATCTCCGCCGAGGCACTTTTCTCCCCTGAACACTGAAAGGAAGATCCGTTTCACAAACACTGAGCTTTCTGTGCACCAGACACCTACGAGATGGGACCTGAGACAATTCTGAAGTAGCAGCTTGTTAAGCTGGAAAGCAGTCCTCCCATCAGATGTCAAGGAAATAAACAACTATCTGACTTTTAGAAGACATCTGAAGGGAAGTTTTTAATGTTTGGTGTTCTATCGTGTTTTTAATATTCTGTTGGGAGCCCCCCAGAGTGGCTGGGGAAACCCAGCCAGATGGGTGGGGTATTATCATCATCATCATCTTTTGGAAGGGCAAACACTTCACAATTGATAGAATTTCAATAATGCAACAGTATTAGCATGCTACCGGTAATTCTATGCACTGCTCTGCTTGCATAGCAACATCTAGGAATAAGTCCTGGACTCGCGTTCTGGCTGGGGCACTACCATAACTTCTAGATTGACATTGGGAGCTGGTACTGGTGAAGGTTCTGCAGCAATCACAAAAATGGAGGTGGATGTTTGCCCTGTCCAAGAAACAGCAAAGTGTTATCATGTTCAGGGCAGCTGGGCTCGCTTCTTCCTACTCCAGCCAGAATATTTGTGTCCATGCTTTCTTATGAGACACCCTTGCAAGCTCATTTGAATTACAGTGTCTTTGTTTGCAGAAAAGAAACAAAGACATCTCTTATAGATTCCCTATAACTTAGATACCCTTCTGAGAGCTACAACATACTGGGGTGAGGTAGGGTGGCCAGAACTGCAATTGCTAAATAAAACACATAAACACACACATTATAACCACAATGTTATAGACTGGCATGCACTTCCAAGAGAGCTTAGACCAAAAAGCTCCATTTAAGTTCTGCTTGTGATAAGGCTTCCAAAAAGAGGCTTCCAAGTGTCCTAAAAGCACAGCAAGGAACAAACAATGGACAGGAAGCCACAGAGATGGCTCTACATCTCGGCTTATTCTTTTGCCTTGAAAATATTTAACATGTGAGAAAGACATTAAGCAGCATTTATTATGGACACGAGAGTGGCTGAGCTGCAGACCGGGAAGGCAGTCTTTTGTCAATATTATTAACTGGCAATTGATCTTGAGTGTGCATGTTGTTAAGGGCAATGCATGCCATATTTGTTTGATGGGTGCTTTGGCATCAGGCAAGGATGATGGCACCTGAAGTGGTCTGGTGAATGGAAAGGGTTAGCAGCTCACAGAGAGGTGGGCAGCTGAGGACAGCAGCTGTCAGTCTCAATCGACTTCTGCTTTACATAATTCTCTTCCCTATTCTCAAGAGTGCAGGGCTGAGGCCACAGTTGGGTTCTGGACCTCTAGCCACGATACTCTTTGTATATTAATAATATTGTCCTCCTGTTCTTCCCAACACCCTGCAAGTATAATTGAAGCTTGATTTTTTTAATGTTAAGACAGAAGGGACAGCATACACACGTCAAGTGGTTTTAATGCCATATCTAAAACTGCCGGGGGGGGGGGGGAGGAAGAGTAGAGATTTCTACTGGATTTGAAGTTGTTTGAAAAACAGGCCATAGCTTTGCTTTAAAAAAAGCCCTGAAGTATCTGATGGCCAGGGTAGAGGGTGAGTTCTCCAAAGTAGGGCTATGGTTTGGCAAAGACAACAGAGGTACCAAATACAAAGGTGACAAACTGTGGAGCGGCCACTAACAAAAAGCTAATGGCTAATGCTTCATCCACACTCAGCAGGTGAGAAGTGCAAAATTCAAAGAAGGATAGACATGGGAGCCGTACTTTAATCATGGATGGTTCATGCTGGCACCCAGCTCGCTTGTCTCTGTTCCCTAAGTGTTTAGACTGTTGTCAGGAGGAAAAGCAAGCATAATAAGCTTTCTGCTTGGACACCCTTAAAGCGCAATGACTCATTTCTAGCCTGAGCTATGATGAGGTGAGAACAAACCAGATCACCATATCTTCTGCAGGTGTTATGCTGACCTGAAATGAAATGTACACAGTTCATGTAGAAAACAGGGCTATATGAAACATTTTTTTAAAAAAGGCATAATTGGAAGGGTTTTGCTTTGTTTTTTTACCTCTACAGTATGAGTTTCGGTACTGATTATAAAAATTTGTCCGCCAGAAGCAGCCCAGATGGTTTCTTCCATGACAAGGAGACTTCTTACTGGAAGGACACCTAACTTGACTACTTTCTGAGGTTCTGAGTTCCAACTTCCATCTTTAGCAAGAAGAGACAAGAGAGAGAGACAAAAACGGCTGTCAATGGATGCCCAGGGAGATCATGAGACAATCTATTTTCATATCTAATATGATGCAGTCCTCCTTGCCCAGAATGCATTCTATTCTTTTCTTTCCCCTGTCCTGCTGTAGCCTCCATTCAAATGAGTTTTGTGAGGTTTTTGTACTGCTTCAAAAACCTCTTTGACCAAAGACCACAGCTGGGCAGGAGGAAAAAAACCAAAAACTCGAAGGCATCAGACAACAATGGCAATACCATGCAAGGAACACAGGAAGCTCCCTTATTCTAAGTCAGATCATTGCTTCATCTAGCTTAACATTGTCTGGACTCTGGCAGTGGCTCTCCAGGGTTTCAGGCAGACAATCTCTCCCCCCATACTTGGGAGATGCTGAGGATTGAACCATTTGCATGCAAACCAGCTGTGTTATAATCCTCTCAAACAGTGGTCTACATACAACACACTGCAATTGGTACAACAGGCAGAAAAGATCATTATTAAGTGGTTCGCTAAGACTCTCAGCAGTTTTCAACTGCACCAACAGCGGGGTGGAGTTTGGGAACCACTGCAATACCGGTCTTTGAATTCTGGGGGGGAAAGGACTATTGTAGGACGCACGTCAAGATGGAAGCAACATCCCGGAAATCACTAGGGGTGGAAGAAAGAAGGGCCTTTGCATTACAAGAAAATACCCAAGTTGTTGCTGTGCTCTAATCCTAATGTTCGGTTTTCTAGAGAATGGCACTGCTCCACTAATTGGCCTTCCTTCCTTTGAACATTTGGCAGCTCTTTTTGCGAAACACTCACAGTTGGCAAGGGGAAAAAAGGGGCTCGAATAATATATAGGTTAATTCTTTGATATTCATTCATGATTTTTTTGTCATATACTAGGTTTAATTAAATATGATGCGTCCCCTTCCCTTGCCAGTTTGCCTCGCTTCTGCTTTGATTTAGCTAAAACTAACATTCATCTTTTGGTTTGATAGCTTCCCTCTTTTCCTCACAAGCTCCACCACTGGTGTTTCAAAGGAACTGCCAAAACAACCACACAAATAGGGCTTGTTAATTGAGTTGTGCAATGAAGCATAAACATTTGTACATCGCATTGTCATGAATAGTGACTACTGACCACATTTTTTTTAATGCCAGGGCAGTGAGATTTAAAACATGCACCCATGGTTGGAACAGACTTGTGTTTTCACCTATGAAGCTGTTGTATAGCTAAAACTTTCCACGAGCTTTTCACTAAGTTCCCACTACAGAAGAAACAATCCACTATTTAGTGACTTGTCTCTTGAATAGGCTTAGCTGCTTAATAGTTATCAAAGGATGTTTGGCTACATGTGTTCTCATCTACACTTTTTGGGATCATAACCCTTTAGTAGGAACATCCTAGAAAACTCTGTGCTAGAAATTTTATTTTTATTTTTTATTTTTTGGTATATAAAATGAGATTTCAATGAAAGAAAAAGTTTGCCTTTGAAAAGGTTCCATAGATTTAATTTTTCAACTTGGGGCAGAATTTCCCCCCTATGTTGAGTGCCAAAGCCTCTGATGAACAGAAGTAGGGCTTTAGAAAGATGGTGGGATCAATACTCCAGGATCAAACATAGGGGCTCCTTTACTTTTAGACTTAACTTCTGAGTGTCAGTGGCATAAGAAACATACAGTGAGGGGGGGGGGGAAGTATTTGATCCCTTGCTAACTTTGCCCGTTTGCCCTCTGACGAAGAAATGACCAGTCCATAATTTTAATGGTAGGTTTATTGTAGCTGTGAGAGACAGAATAAAACATGCACATCAATCTCTGACTTTTGTCTTCTAGGTTTCGGGGGGGGGGGGTTCCTGTTGTTAGCAGGGGATCAAATACTTTCCCCCCTCACTGTAATTTCTGCATTGAACATGGAAAATTTATTGCTTGTTCTTGTCAAGATAGTTGGGCAGAGAGTTAATGTTTGGCTAAAGCCCAGATAAATTATTTCTTCAGGAAACATAAAAACAGATGATCATACAGCATAATCGCACAGATTCCTCTATAGTGTTTCAAGAAAGAACACTACCCTACATTATATACCCAACAAAGTAGCTTCATTTCATTTTCTACCTCATTTATATTTGCAACACCATGAACTCTTGCCGAACTGAATGAACAGTTCAAGTTTTACTATTCAAGTGGTACATTCCGGATTCCCTGTTAATAAACAACTTGTGCCAATCATTATTGGCTCAAATTCTCTGCCCTATTACTCTTCAGCCTTAATTTACATGTCCAGCAAAATAGATCAGCACTTCAAAAATGGATCATTGGGAAAACAGTTTGAGCTGTACGAAGATCATTGTTACAAAAATGGAAAGAAAACAAATGCTTGCTATGGAGTGGGGGGCAGACGACGATGGACGGCACCTTGATATGACTGGGCATGCTTTTTATTTGGTACAGAAAAGTGCCATAAGCACAGCAGATTTTAAATGAAGAGAGAGCAACCTAAGTCAGTGAGGCCTACAAATATTAAAGAATGGCTGCCACTGCAAGGGATGCACTTGGAGCTTTCTGCTTAATATATGCATAGCTGTAGCATTCCAGCAAATCATTCTAGGGCATGTGCTACAGCCAGAGGCCAGCAGTTCTGTTGCTGCCAACTCTTCCTGTTGGACAATGGAGCACTCTACAGCCATAACTTTTATATTTGATGCTTTGCAGTGCCGGATTTATGTATAAACTAAACAAGCTATAGCTTAGGGCCCCACTCTTTCGGGGGCCCTCATAAAATGTAAAGGAAAAAAATCCAGGATGTACATTTCCAAAATGTAAGATAAAAAACAAATAAAATAAAACCTACATACAGCAACAGTGTTTTGTGTTGTGTAGGCTCCTGTGATGTAAGTAATGGGCCCTGCCTGCTAGCCCTGTTCCCTAAAATATCACTGGTTTGCTCATTTCTGTATACAGGGTGCCTACATTCTGCATGTGCAAATGGCTTTCGATACCTATTAGGTCCATAAATTACCATATAGCATGTATTCAACACGAAAAACAGTGACAATTTGTTGTTGACAAAGGACTGCTGGACATATAAAGGGCCCCATTACCTTTGGTAGCTTAGGGCCTCATCAAACCTAAATCTGGCCTGAAGCTGGGCTGTGGGGTAATTCCTTTCCAGTAAAGGTAAAGGTAAAGGGACCCCTGACCATTAGGTCCAGTCATGGCTGACTCTGGGGTTGCGGCACTCATCTATCTTTATTGGCCAAGGGAGCCGGCGTACAGCTTCCGGGTCATGTGGCCAGCATGACTAAGCCACTTCTGGCGAACCAGAGCAGAGCACGGAAACACCGTTTACCTTCCTGTCGGCGTGGTACCTATTTATCTACTAAGCCATAAAAAGCAGGGTGGTAGTGGCAGTGCAGGGCAAGCAAGCAAGCCAAGAGAACAGGCAAGGAAAGGACCATCACAGGTCACTTTGCCGACCCTTTGCTCCCGCTTCCACTGCCTCCTCCTGGCATCCTGCAACAGCCTCTCTTCTCGTTCCTTAACAGAAGAAAGAATACGTGGCAGCAATTGACAAGCCACTTAGAGGTTCCAGCACATCACAGCATCCAATCTGCTGATAGGCTATAGCCACACACCTATTTTTATTTTTAATGACAGCTCAAATTGCTCCAAGTACATATTTAGCAAAAGGGAAAACAAAACTATGAAATCCTGATTTTGGCAAAAGATTCCAAAGGCATTCTAGGCGTTATATATCATTTCTGTACCTTCCAGCTTTGTGTAGATGGCAATGTTACCGTTGACAAGGCCAGCAAACAAATGGTGAGTCTTGTACACGAGGCTCATGACAGTAGATTTCTCAGGAGCAAAGAAATGCTGAAGTCGCACCTTCTTTGAGCCTTGGCTACTTTTGTAAACAGAGATGCTATTAAGAAACAAGGGGAGAAAACATGCTTTAATACAGATTTATATTCATGGCCTGCAAGACAGAGCTGTTCCACCTGGCCTTTGGTTTGGACTCAGTCTGACACTTATGTTTCCCTCCCCTTATGTGATCTATGGGCTACTTTTAAAATGAGGCTGTATTGAAATTGCATTTTAACCTGTATTTTAAATTGGTCCCCCCCCCACACCCATTATGTTTTTACTGTAATTTTTACTGGTGTTAGCCACCCTGAGCCTGGCTGTGGCTGGGGAGGGCAGGGTATACATAAAATAATAATAATTATAACAACAACAACAATAATAATTATGGTATCCTGGCAACTCTTAGAAAAATTAAAAAGAAAATGTATTGAACAGCAAAACTAGACATCTAATATAAATATGTGACGTGACACAACTGGGCTATGCATCTCCCCACCTGAATTCATGCCATTTGTGGACAGGAAAACAGTGCAATAGTCTCATGCCTCATATTATTTATATAGATGTTACATGATGAACAGACTATAGTGACATGGAGCAAGGCAGGCTGGTGAATTTTATAATACGCCATTTGGCTTTAGATTAGTCAAAACACAACACAAACTACACACACACACATCTTCTACTGTAAGACAATATGACATTAAATAAAGCATGCAACTCAATGAACTGAAAACATTGAAAGCCACCTTCCTTCTTCCATGCCAAGGCAAATGGTAGGCACACTGGAGGGCTTCGTCGGCGTATCTTCTGGCTCAGAAGGCATATTTGATTCTTTGCGTTTCTCGTCTTCTGGAATGTAGACCATGCAGAGAATCCGCGATTCCACATTGAAACATTCGATAACTTTTGGACTGGAGTTTTGGAATGATACGATGGCAATTTGGCCCATTTGGTTAGTACAACTGCCAATCTGAATTTGGAAGAAAATATGATTGTACTTTTGTAAGCAAGATCCCCATTAACAAAAAATGCATGCAGGGCGAAACTAATTAAAGAAAGCTTCGTCAAGGTTTCAGCAGTGAAACGAAGTTTTTCTGGCAACTCAAGGCTTTAAGAGAGAGAGAAAAAGAAAATATTGAGGACAGGAAGGGGGAATTCAGTTTTATTCATAACAGATGAATTGGGAGCTGAGATTGTCTGTTGCAGTTGTTCTTGAAGGGTGCTATATGGCTTTTAAGATCTTGTTTGTACAAATAAATCTGCCCTGAGTGATACTTAGAACCTTTATTTTTTTAAGTCTCTGTATCTAAAAATAATGTTATTATAAGTTATGTTGGCTATAAGTCGCTGCTAGGGATGAAAGGATCTGGCAGTTTCAGTTCTCATTTTTCCATCTTAAATTCAGTTCTCCACATCCTGCAGTAATCTGCAAATTTATTTGTTTATTTAAAAAAAGCCATCAAGGAAATTCATCAGCATTTTAGTGCAAATTTCTTCTACCACATTTCACATGTAGTTTTTTCTAATGTGCACATTGTTTCAAGTGACTTCCCCTAATATAATGCATACTTGTATGTTATTTTCACTATCTTCATTTTAATGCAAATTTATCCCCAATATGTGCAATTTTGTAAATTGTAGCTGGAGAACTGAATTGCAAAATTCAGAGTAGTGAGAATTTTGAAGGATAGCTGTGTTTTCAGTTTGCATACCGTTTCAGAAAGTGCAAATTTGGTGCACTGAACCAAATTTCTCCTCCATCTCTAGTCACTGCAAATAAACAGCACTAAGGATGAGCAGGTTTTGAGAGCAGTACCTTAAGCATCTTCCTACCAAAACATACAAATACATACTGAATGACCAAGACCTGTGCCCATGATCATTTCTGCTTTGGAAAGTTGCTCCTCTTCAGTCATTCCAGTCACCAAAAGCTCAAACTTGAACAAACTTTGGAGGACAAAGTTTTGAGAGTAAATGGAGGCTTGCATGAATTCACTGCTCCTCAAGGCCATAAGCCCCTCTGTTGCCAGAGTTTAGAAGAGCCAGAAAACCCAAAAACTAAATGTTTTCTTGAACTGTTAATTAGCAAGTAGGTAGACAAGATGCTGAAAAATCACAGGCTTCTTTTTTCAGTTTAAAGCAGCAGTGGTGTATGTGGGAGAGATAAAAATTGGACTGGTGGAGCGGGTGTTTAAAACTTTCCCATCTTATGCCATTTCCCCCAGCCTTGTTCCTCAAAGTAAAAAACTTATAGTATGATCTGCCTCACAGGACCAAGAAAAACTCTGGTGTTTGTGTGTCAATCAGGAAAATTGCCCAGGCAAAACAGGATCAAGCAACTCTTCCTCCAGCTAATTCACAGGCTAATCCTTCTTTCCACGACTGCTTTGATCTTAAAAAAGCAGAAGATTTGATCAATAAACTCACAGCGTCTCATCTAGCTTGGCCTAATTATGATCAACTTCCTTAGTTACAAAACCTGGCATAACTACTGAAATAAACAAATATTCCTGTCCCCCCCCAACCCCCATCATTGGGCCTTTCAAGAACTTACCCACAGAAAACCATGCTCTACAGCGAGAGAATCTGGATCAGTTTCCTCCCCCGAGTATGGTTCAGGATTGTAAGCAGCACATTCCACCTTAAAACACATTAAATATTTGTTAATGCAAGTCACCTAGTCTTCTTAGTGTCAAAATAAGTCTGAAATTTGGTGGCAGCAGCACATCAATGCAATGGGCTTCTTGCAGAGCAGTAAAACAATACATTTTATTTGTATGTGACATGGCCCATTTAGCATGCAAGATACTTCAACCTAATAATAATAATAATAATAATAATAATAATAATAATTTATTTATATCCCACCCTCCCCAGCCGAAGCCAGGCTCAGGGCAGCTAACAATAAAATAATACAACATTCTAAAATAACCTGCAAGAATAAGCAGACGTGGCTTAAAATGAGCTGGGGTGCATTCAGACATGGAGATTATCATGTTCCTTTTGCTGATTATAATGCCACTGCTTCTATCTCAGATGCTAATCTTCCTTTTACACTGTGTTGCCTGCTGCATTATGGAACTGTGGCCTTTTCATCGATATACCACCATGTCACACTTAAATTTTAAATGGTTGGGTAAGAACTGCATGCTCGAATAACACCTGAAACTTCATCATGGGAAGTTACAATGCGAACTTTCTGTGACCTTTTAGGTTTATAGGGTTGCAAACAGATTTTTTTCTGAAAGCAAATAACATGGAAATGAGAGGTAAACTTCCACTAGATTCCACTAGTTTTCCAGAATCGGCTTTTATGTCATATGAAAGATAATATAAAACATGGAAATGTCACAAAAACAGCATAAAGTGCTGTCTAAAAACAGCCTTGGATTTCTTCAAAGTGTGGTCCATATTTCTTCTTTTTCATATCTATATGTCAGTTGCCTATAAAATAGTTACAGACAGGAGCAGCGTACACAGAAGAGTAAATGAGTGAGAATTAAAGAGGCATAAGCTCTTGGCATATAAACTCTATAACATTAGGTAGGCTCAAAAATGGAACATGTCACATGGTAATTCAACTGAGCTATTTTCACTTCACCTCAGTGAAAAACATGTTAGCCCATGCCCATAAAAGCAAAAGGCAGATCATGCCTATGGATGCTTCAGTCAACATAGTATCTCCTTAGCAAACAAAGATCACTCACCTTAAACTCCTGTTGTTTGGCCATCATCACAGGCATGTGCTTCACAAGCAGTGGATGCTTTTCTTTTTTTATTTGATTCCCATCATCATCTATGCAGAACCAGCCCAGCAGATTCTCCTCAGCTATAATGGCAAAACAAGATTTTTTTTGGGGGGGGTCAACACCTTTTTATTTAGTAAACTAGTCTGGTATGTAAAGCTTATCTAAAACCAATGTCTATGGACAAGGTGATAAAAAAACCTATTAGGGTTTTGTTTTTTTAAAAAAATGATTTACACATACTGACACACAGGAGGTCCCGAATGCTGAGATAAACATGGTGGAATGTCCCAGGTTGTATTGTTTCATTAGGGTGACACTAGTTATCCAAATGACAAAGGGTTTTTAATAGGGGTAGGGAAGCTGTAGCCTTCCAGAAATTGCTGGTCAGGGCTGATGAGAGTGAAGGCCAACATGGCCAATGGGCAATGTCAGGGATGATGGGATTCATCACTCAACTCTGTCTGGAGGGAGCTACATGTCCCTCATCTCTTGGTTTAAAGGGTTAGCAAGGGTACCAGGAGATATTTTCAGAAACCTGTTAAGCCAGAGAGTCCAACCAGTGGGAGTTAAATGGGCAGAAATTATCAAATACAGAATGACTGGTTAGCCTTGTGTTAGTGAGGAAGCACGCACAATCACATATAACATATAACTACCCCCACGCCATGGAAAATTAAAAAGAATTGGTGGATTGAATTACAAAAGTGTTGCAGTTCACTAGTAAAATAAAATAATAATAATAATAATAATAATAATAATAATAATAATAATAATAATAATGCTGCAATAGCTACTTTCCAGTCATCTTTAGCTTCATATGTGTATTTGGCTAAAATCTACATCACCTCTGGGTTAATTTTGTAGTGCTTGACAAATTGAATGTGTTAAAATCATTAAAAAGGTAAAATACTTGGGCTGTAATACTGCGGTTCATGGATAAGATATCAAGGGCCTATCATATGTTTCAGATCTCTCCCTTCCTGAGGGTAGAAAAGTCCACCCTCAGGAGGCAGATTCAGGCTTGTGAAGGCCTCAGTTACCATGGGAACCTCTGAAGCCCATGCCTTAACAATATAGGCAGAGGCAAAGGGGAGCCACTCTTCTGTTCATCCACCATGTCCTCAGAAAAACTACCCAAGCCCTGGACCTGGCATGGCTTATTTCCCTTCTATTGGGAACAATGGGTGGGAATCATAAAATTGTGTGCATGCACATGTGGGGAGAGGGGCATATATATCTAGTTCAAAAGACACAAATTACCACCTTCTAGCAAATATTAATTTGGAAGTTAACCAGAAGCCAACATACATATACTATTTATTATAAAGCTGCTTGGAGCATGCTAAAACTAAATCTTACCGAGAGCAAGTTTAGCCATTTGTAAATTATTGATCCAAGATTGTTTGATGGCAGGTGTAAATGTATTGAACACCGCTGTAAAGAAAGTAGGTCGTCCTGATCTGTTAGGGGGGAAAGAAAAAGAAAGCAACAACTAAGGGCTTCAACCCATTCTCTTGGTGGAAAGAAAACAAGGCTTTCTAGGTTATAATTCTCCCGGATGAGTAACATGAGATTTTATGGTGGACCATTTTTAAACACTACCCCATTGCCCGCAGATAGGGAAAATCAGAATTAAATTGGAGTGCAGGCTGCCATTCGGATGAGGACAAAGTCACATGGATGACATGAAGAACATGCACACATGGGATGCACCGAGTCCACTTTAACTGCCATGCGTGTACACAGCCATGGTCTCGCCCTTACCACCAGAACCTGCACTTCCTTCACAACCCAACTGTATCTTGCTTCTTCCATCACAACTCTGGAGCAGCCTTCAGAAGGAAGAGAACACTCTCCCTCTCCCACGGTGCCCGTTCTGGGTGGAGGCTCTACAACCCACTGTCTGGGTGCTTGGCAGCAGCTACTGCTACCCTGCAACAACACCCTTGCAAACAGCACTAGATCACTACTAACTTGTCCTGCTTTCCTGGAAGCTGAAGTTGAATCCTACAGCGGTCTGCAGCTCTGATTTCGTCTTCTTTTTTCAAAATAAGCTTTTGTAAACCTGAGGTCCAGTCATGTGCCACTGATTGATTTAAATTCTGACGGAAAGGGGGGGAAAAGAAGAAGAACATCAAGTTTATTTTCAGTTTATGGTTCTGGTTTCTCTCTACCACTAGCACCCCTAGCTCAGCATGATAGACACTAGCAGCCTGAGTCACAAGAAAAGCAATAAGAGTTTATGCCTAGTTAGAACCTAAGTATGAACACCCCTAAGGAAAATATACTTGGAGGGAGCACAGTTTGGAGCAGGAAACTGTCTTAGTCAAGCCTTCCCTGCTTTACTGCCTTCAACTTCTCCAGCTCCCAAACGGAAGGAACTCTTCTGAAGAGACACACATATCGGGCTCTTAATTAGTTATTTCCCCAAGGCAACAATCCTAACTGCATCTACAATGGAAAAAATAACCCCCCCCACACACACACACAAGTACCTAGGTAGCAAAAGCTGAGAGCAAAGCATTTAGGGGTTGGGGTCTCTAGAGAAAGAGAGACAGCAAGGTGATTGAATCAGTATTGCCACCCACAATCCCTTGTACCACACTGCAACTACACCTTCCATTTTAGAAGTGATTAGGGCAAACCTGAATGGGATGGCATCAACCTGGCACCATCATGTGTAATTTGTGTCTGAGAGGAGCTTTCACAAATACACAAAGTATACCAAACAGCCGAATGAAAAACCAAATAATTTTTTTTAAGTGTCTTGGTTAAGTGCTTAAGTGGTGAGACAGTACAGTGTTTTTATTAAAACAACTTAACTATCAATAACACCACCGACATGCACCGTCATTGTATGGCAATATTTCCTAAAAATAAATAAATTGCAACTTGCAGTTTGGTGTGCTTCCACATCAGACCAAAAGGTGAGAATATGCTGCAACTCAAACTTAAAGAGAAGCGGAGTAAAACAAGATCAGTAAGGCATATAAAATCTGCTTACAACTCTGAAGTTAAAACATTTAATGGTAAACCAATTAATTAAGGGTATGAACAGAGTATGTGTGCTTGGGCACACACTTTCACATCAAAAACTTCTTTAGCTAACAGGAAAGCATATCTGAGAATCAACTCAATCTTTTATGAGTTATTATTACCTGGTAGTTTCCTTTAAGACTGCCTATTAGTTGACTGATTTGGCCAACTACATTCAAATCGTGTAATAGATTCTGCAAATCGTGGTACAATTGCCCTGGTCCCATATAAAGCTTGTCTGAAACACATTGAAAACATGCAGTATGAGTTGCCACAGCTAACTTTATGGACAAAGACACAATAACAGCATCCTTTATTTCAGCTACCAAGAAGAATGGTTTAGTTCATTCACGTTAACAAAATACAGACTTTCCTCTTAAGCTGGAAATTCCCCTGCAAAACAGTCTGAGTTAAATTGGGTACCTTTTGTTTGTGATATTCTCCGCTGAAAATCAACAAGCATACTGATTAAACCACATTTGAAAATGAATGGATTAGTGGAAGAACCAGGCTACATGGATACTCACAGACAACAACCCTGCCAATTCTTAATGCATTAAAGTACCAGAAACATTAAAATGTGAGGAGAAACTGTGTAATTGCAAGAGACTTGCAGATTAAGTTCCCATCACATGCTGCTTTTTCAACTAAATGGTGACCTGTTTCTTTGGCATTTGCCTACTGAAAAAATAGTAAGCAAAATGCTGGGTTCACACAAAATATATAAAAATAAAATTATCATGACGTTTAACCAATAGATCAATTCACAGTATCTCAAAGTAGCCACAGAGCTGATGGCATTATCTAGCACATCCACCCTAACTTTTACCTCCCAGACTTTTTATTGTGCCTTCATGATGAATTACGCTCAGGATGGTGTTGGGGCAGTTATACACAATCTCACTTCTCATCCTGCTTCCATCTGAAAAAGATGCAGGGCAGATATACGGCTTCATTTCCAATCAGTGCATGTCTTGCAACTTCCTGATGAAATCCTGGTAGCTTTATATACCACAAATGTGCGGTATGGTTTTTGTTGTGTAGGAGTGCCCTTCCAGGCAGGAATAATGCTGTAACATTGGGTATGTGTTTCAGAACAACTAAAAGAGTAGAAATGACGTGCGGAAGGTCCTGCATGACTGCTCTACCACTGTACTATTATTGTGTCAATGGCATGTTACAGAATCCACTCACAAAAAACCCGTCAGGTTTGATGAGCTCAAAAAGCTAGAAGTAAAAAAAGGAGGGAAGGAAGGCTTGACTCAAGTGTTAGAATTCCTGCTCCATGCTTGCAGTCATGGTGTTGTTGTCTTTCACATGACGGTATATGTTTTCACTTCACAGAGCGGGAAGTGACAAAGACAGGATGTTTGTGTTACTGTGTTCCGTGAAGTGGGACTATTGTCCTTTGTTCTTTTTCTCTGTGCTGTCTGATGCTAGAGAGAGAGGGAGCCATGTTGCAGTGCTCCATGTGTGTTTATATGTAAATAAAGTAGATTAGCCAAAATGCTCAGTTGCTGAGGTCTGTTACACAAGCTGCGAAGACTCGGCAGATCCCTAAGTGTGCCGGTGTCGGTTGGCATCGGTCGCAGTGATGTTCGGGCTGAAGAATGCTTATAAAGCTCCCGAATGATCGACCAGGAGGGAGGGAACATGCCAGTCGGGCATGTATCTCTGCCAGAGTCCTACTCGAGTGTAGGCTGAACTCCTGACAAAAAGGTCTCGCAGGTCCCCTGGCAGCTGCTCCTTTATGAAGACTCCTGAGGCAGGAGAGTGGAGCATGAGAAGTGGAAGCAGCTATCCCCCAAGGATGGCCTAGTTCACATGTCACATGAAACCACAGCTAAAAACTATACAGTGGACCCTCGGGTTACATACCGCTCTGGATACGTAATCTTCGGGTTGAGAAAGCGGCAAACCCAGAAGTGTATTCTTCTGGTTTTCGCTGCTCATGCATGTGCAGAAGCGCACTATCGCGCTGCACACATGCGCAGAAGCAGATTTTTTGGGGTACACACAGACCCCCGAAACAAATTAAATTCATAACCAGGGGGTCCACTGTAGTTTAATGTGAACATGCAGCATGCTATAGTGCACATTTTCGAAATGTTCTCTCTCTGCACCTTGCCTCCCCTGCTCCTGCTGCACTGCCAGGTAAGAAGTCAACAAACAGGGTGGTGATACAATGACTACTGCAATCGACACAAGACAATATCACCAAGGCAACTCTCTGTAAACAAACAACAAACGTCCATAAAAATGGCAAAAGTACTTTCCCAAATAGGTTTTATCTGAAATAATAGCAAACACAGTAAATAGAGAGTTGACTTGTAATATATCAGTGGTTCAGTGCTCATTTCTTCTCTTTACAAAATAATTTTTTTATCTTGAACAATCACAAATGCAGTAATAAAGAGTCCGCTTGTGATATACCAGTGGTTCCGTGCTCGGTCGTCGTCCCGGTAATCCAACATTTTCTTGTTAAAAGGCTTAGTCATCAAGCTTTGTAGTTTGTCAAACTGAAAAACATCATCCTCTTTCTACGCTCCTCCCACTGGAAACATGCAGATGGGGACAGATATACCCCTGCTTTAAGTCATTTACATACTGTCCTCTCTTATATATTATTTACTACAAAGCTTGTTTACTAAGCTCTTTAGCTTATCTTGTGTCAATTGCAGGTAACAAGCCAGCAAAAACTGTTTTCAGGAAACGCACTGTAAAGCTCACAATGCAAAATCACACTGCCAAAGGATCAAACTCTGCAGCACCATCTGGTGTCATAACACATTTAAAACACTGCATTTTGACTAAGTAGCTGAGTCCCAGGTTTCTCCTGATGCCTGAACCCTGGGCTTGCAGCTTTTTCTCTCAGAGCAAAACAGAAACCTTGGAGGAAGGAGTATAAAGTCAGAAGTGAAAGTTCACTTCCTTTCCAATGTTCCAGTTCTGTCAAATAATAACACAGCCTTGTGTTTGCATGTGATGGGATAGGGGGTGAGAACACGTTTTTTTTCCAAAAAGGTGAGATTGTCGGAAAAATATTACCTTAAGTTTCCAATGAGCAGGGGGGTGGCACTAGTGTCCCTTCTGCATGGAGAATTATGTGACAACACCTGTTTTATCCTTAAGACATTGTCAGGCACTTGCTCTATTTAATAGCTGCACCTACATGTAATAGGAAAGGGACGCAGGTGGTGCTGTGGTCTAAACCACAAAGCTTAGGACTTGCCGATCAGAAGGTTGGCAGTTTGAATCCCCGTGATGGGGTGAGCTCCTGTTGTTCAGTCCCAGCTCCTGCCCACCTAGCAGTTCGAAAGCACATCAAAGTGTGAGTAGATAAATAGGTACCACTCCAGCGGGAATGTAAACGGCGTTTCCGTGCGCTGTTCTGGTTCACCAGAAGCGGCTTAGTCATGCTGGCCACATGACCCGGAAGCTGTCTGCGGACAAACGGTCAGGGGTACCTTTACCTTTACCTTACATGTAATAATTGCAAAAGCCGTTAACTAAGCAACTTGGAAACAGAAGTACTAAAACCACCTAAAGAAAGAGTAACACTTGAGGACCTAGGAGTATTTGATATCAGTAGATAGCACTTGACCTTTTGCCCAGATCCGACCACAGCTTTCCTGCGCATCAATATGACAATTCAGTATATTCACACGCCCAATGCAACAGACAGCATAGGAAGAGAAGACTTTCCTGACAATATGCAGTATTCTTGAGATGAAACACAAAGTCAATTGTGTGCTTGAAGGTGATGTCAGTCGTGAATAATGCTGTGAAGGATGGTAGGGCATGATGCGACAAGGCGGCTACGGTTCTTGCACGGGCAAGTGTGCATGTCTTGATTCTGCCTACTGAGCCATCTGCTTGTACTGTAATCAAGCAACAGAACAAAACACGCAAGAACAAAGGGCTGCAAGGGTGAGGAAAAGCTGTAAAAACCCAGATTAGGCCTACAGCTAATTTAGTACAATACAGAATTACTGTTGTGGGTGGTGGGGGGAAGATGCCGCTGTTCTAAATCTGTGCAACAGAGAAGGAACAGCAGCTACAGCAACTATATGTTGCTATAAGATTTGGGCCCAAACTTTAACCCAACTAAAGCCCAAATACGGATCTCGATTTTGCCTAAATGAGAAGCTTAAGCAGCCAAATAGTGATGAAATGTCCAGATGAGAGGTTTGACATAGGTTCACAGCTGCTAAAAGAGGCAGTGGTTGAAACCCCACCACCCAAAATTATTTACAATCTGGAGATATGTCAACTTCATTAGCAGACAAGCACAGGTAACTTGCTCGGGGTGTTTCAAAAGAGGAAAAAGGAGGGAAAAATTAGAGAAGGAAAAGGTACCATATAGAGATATCACTCATCCCAAAGTGGAGGGGTAGAGAGAAAGAGATATCTTCTTCTCCAGAGGAGCATTGTAGATCAGGAGCTGGTTGGGAACTGGGGGCAACTGCGACACTGCATATTTTGTGTGCATATTTCTTTATTAAATCTCTACTTCTTGCAGAAGGCTGTTTGAGTGAACACTTGGAGAGGGACACACAAGGTTGTGTTTCCCTGAGATCCTGCCTCAAAACAAAATAAAGATGGAGGTGGAGAAAGGGGACTAAGGGAAAGAGCAGGAGAGAGAAAGAAACCAACTAACTTGACTGTACTCCAGAACAATTAAACAAAGTGAAGCCTTCGGTCCTCTCTTAAAGGTTTTATATGGGGAAGGAGGGGTTTTTCTGGATAATTTTTTTATTTCATTTTCATTCCAAGTGTCAAAAAATATTAATACAGTTATTACGAATGTATATACAGATTTGTCAATTTGCATGCTTCTCTTCCTTCTCCTCCCCCAAATCAAGTCTTATATTGTACAATATCACAAATCAGCCAAAGAAGAGGATAATTCCAGCTTTTCACCTTATCAAGTATCTTCAAATACACTTAAAAAAAATAAATTAAAAAACAAAGCCTGGTGCTGTTTGTGAAAAAGAAACAAAGAAAAAATCCACCAGAGGCTTAGCTAAATTAGAAAGAAAAAGCCTTGGTGGTGATTTAGATGTTGATCACCAAACTCCTGGCTCTACAGATTCATTATTAATGTCAAAGCCAGTGATAAAGCAGCCAAGTTTTATTTATAGCTCCTGCTGCTCTACAAACTTCCTGCACATTTCTGTTATGTAAGCAAAGCTCTTTACATCTGTACCACCCCCAACAATAGTCATTTCACTTGTCGTTCACTCTGAGTTGGAACTAGCACGGTTGCAGTTTCCATGACTACATCCAAAAGCTTCCCAACACCGCCCCCCCCCAAACCCCCAAGACAACAGTTGAACAAACAAACTGGGTGCAGGAAGAAGAGAAGAACTGGAGTTTGCTTAGCACAGCGGTTCCAGATAAACCTATAAAGCAGATTTCACAATGCAAAGAGGTTCCAATTTGAACATATACATGGGATACATATAAAAAACAAGCTGGGCATCAGGGAGTATTAATTTACAAATGTCATAGTTCAGCTTTCCTCACATTAAATGCAGGCATGAGTTCTGGAAGTATTTTGGCTCAGCTCTCCATTTTAGAAGTAATTTGCTGGTGCAGAGGATGTTAATTCTATATTTGCCCCAAAATGCCTCTTGAATGGTTTTTACTTACCTTCTGCAATTTCTTCTCCCCTGCTTTTGACATTTAACTTCTATTTTATCCCTGCAATGGTGAAGTATGTGGGGCTGCCCTTGAGGTCGGCCCAGAAGCTACAGCCAGAGCAAAATGCAGACACACCGGGGCAGACAGTTGCCACCATGTTATACAGCTGCTTAAAGAATTGCACTGGAAGCCACTTAGCTGTCTAGGTAAGTTCACTGTGTTGGTTTCTGGTGTACCAAGCCATATGCGGCTTGGCACCAGGATACTAAAAAGATCACCTCACAACTGTGCTTTACAGAAGAGTGTTTCCTGCAGATACAATCTTATCATGAGAACTGTTGTGTACAATATAATCATCATTTATTTGTACAGTAGCATTATGATATTGGCACTTTTATTTTAACCCCTTTCCTAATTAATCCTAGCATGGAATTTGCCTTTTACACGGCTGTTGCACAGTGCATCGACATCTCCACTATGACCCCAAGGTATTTTTACCTATTTCCTGTAATTTCTTCTCCCGCTGTCCTTTCACATCCAACTTGCACCTTATTTACCCACTCAAAAAAACCCTGCCACTTTCCTGCTCAATCTTTACATTTACTTCTTCCTCCTGCAGCAAGTTCTCTCTATTATCCCTTCCCTTTCTATTCCCATTTTAAAGTATTTATTATTAGATATCTTATTTCACTTTCCAGCTCCATCTGGTATGCAGGCTGAGACCCTACCTGCCTGCAGACTGTCTTGCCAGAGTGGTGCATGCTATAGTTATCTCCCGCTTGGATTACTGCAATGGACTCTACGTGGGGCTACCTTTGAATGTGACTCGGAAACTGCAATTAATCCAGAATGCAGCAGCTAGACTGGTGGCTGGGAGTGGCCGCCGAGACCATATAACCCCGGCCCCAGCTACTTTTACTCAGTATGCAAAACATTGGTTCAATAAAAGGCTATGGCAGAGCTAGGAAGTGGGCAGACAAGTGAGCAGGATGTGCCAATGAATCCCACCTGAAAATGGCCCAAGACCCACAGGTAAATCCCAGTCTACTGCTCTAGAAGCACCGCGGTACAACAAAAATATCAAACTGTTCCGAGGTCAGGAAAGAAGAAGCCATATGTTTGGTGGTAAAATCCTGGCATGCTTTGGGTTGTATTAAGAAGCAAAGTGAAACAAACCACTATAGCCCTTATTATAGGACTATGGTAGAGCTTCCATTAAAAAGAAGGTGGTTCCATCATACTATATATGCCTTAAATGTTTGATAATTGCCTGTCATCTCCGTAACACAAAGAAATCCAAAAATACACAGTGGAAAACCAATCCAAAATAAAATCTTCATCACAGCATCTGTCTGCATCATTGCCACAAATGATATTGGAAGTTTAAATAATTCAGAGCAGCGCACTTGCTATCTTTGCCACATCTCTGAGTGCATATATTATTCCTGAAGCGCAACCAAAACAGGAGTAATAGGTTTTTGTTATTTCCATACAGAGAGCCTATTTCAGTTAAAAAGTGGAGACGTTTGAGTTAACAAGTTATTTTCCTTTCAGGAGAAGAGGATTTAAGACATTAAGCCCTTTTCACAGCTAGTTAGGACAATACTAATGGTTCCTACAGATTTGTGTTTTAAAAATCAAGCCAAGCCAATTTTGTCACAATCATTCCTCTTGCTCTTCACAGCGATGTTGTCTAGCTCAGCTTTAAGTTGTACTCACTTTCTGCTGAAATCAAGCCAGCTACTTCTGAACCCTAAGTGTGAAACCAATGTCTTTAAAAGCTACTAAACCACCCCAGCCATAAGGATGATCCAAGATGAAGCAATGAGGCTCTGCTAGATAAACCTCTATAGAAACCAAATATTTGCTTTCTACTTGCTCAATAGACATTTACATATAATTTATAATCCTTGTAATATAAACCAAACATGAGAGATAATAGAATAGAATAGAATGATCGATACGATACAATAATATAGGACCACATGAGCTTGCCCTCAATTAAGCCCGTCTTCTGAAGGGCGGGACCTTTGCCCATGGTGGTACCAAAACTATGAAATTCCCACCCTTGGGATGCTCACTTTTCCAAAAAGTGTTTGGGATTTGGATGGCTATTACGTAACATACTTCCTCTGCTGATTGATTTTATTTAGTGCAAATGCCCTAAACTACAGTGCTCTAGTAACCATGTGACCAAGCCTAGCAAGCGCCCTGTATGCCAACCAGTTTTGTACCACAAGCGAGGCTGATGCCACTGTACCACCTGAATGGAAGGGTATCTATAAATGCCTAGGCCAGGATCTTTAGGAAAATGTCATTGAAAGAGCTGCCTGGGGCTCAGAACACAAACTGCAAAGCACAGCAACAGGGTCAGTTACAGCTGTATGAAGTAGTTCCTACAGCCTTCTGAAGCAGTGGGATTTCAAGTAAAGAAAGTTGTTATTATAGTAAGTCCGAGGATTGCTTCGGAAGCCAAAATTGCATATATTCAAAACACATTGGGTTCAATGGTGGGTGAGATTGACAAAGTCTTTTTACCTGCATGCCCACACCCCTTTCCTGGTTTTAATTTTTTTCTTGCCAAGTGTGTAAAGCTGAATGTGCAGAAGTTAAATATGCATAAGTTGCTGTATTTAAAAACAACAAAAAATGTTATAAATAAAATGGTATCCAGCTTGCCTCTTATATAGCTTACAGCTTAATTTTTCATTCTTTATGTGATATTTACAGGAGGGATAAAGAGGAATTCAAAATCCTCAAAACGCAGTTCTAACTAAAATCTATTATCTTGTCATATCACTTGATACAATTAACCAAAGGTAAAATGAAATGTAAAGTTGTAGAAGCCAGACAGTGTAAGGACGGTATTGCAACAACTTCTCTCCCTACAAAGAAATGATTTTGTAGGGTTGAGATTATTGAAGAGAAAATAGACAAATGCTGTATGGGTGATTCAAGCCAAGGACACAAATCACCATCAATTAACAATTCACAACAAGGTTGTTCGTTACATACTAAGGTTACTTTTATAAAACATATAAACACATTTTTTCTAAGCTGTCTTAGACGAGGTAATCCTTAAGAACTTAATACTCTTAAATGCAATTAGAACAATTTCCTGTCTCCCATTCTCAGTTCAAGCTGGAGACGGTACAGAAAAGGACAAATAAACGATGAAGCTGTTTACTTCCTTAAGAGTTAAGCCTAACAAGATGGCAAAAGTTGAGGAAAAATTCTCTTTCGTAGCAACAGGTATTTAGGGTCAGCCAATGAAGCAGATCAGCAGTAAACTGGGGACTGACAAAAGAAAGTAATTCTTCACACAGTCTATAATTAACTTAAGGAACTGACTATCACAAGATGGAATACCATCACCACAATTTAAAATAACTTTTTTAAAAGGATTAGATAAATCTGTGGAGGCAGACAGCCATTTATATAGACCTATGAGTGCCTTTTCAACTCCTTGTTACCTTCCATTGGTGTCCGGTTAATCACAGCTGAAAACAACGTCTCACCAGAGTTCCAGGATCACATAGACCAGGCTTCCTCAACCTGGGCCCTCCAGATGTTTTTGGCCTACAACCCCCATGATCTCTAGCTAGCAGGACTAGTAGTCAGGGATGATGGGAATTGCAGTCTCAAAACATCTGGAAGGCCGAGTTTGAGGAAGCCTGACATAGACTTAAGTGTGAAGGTTCCCCTATCTCAGAAACCCCCACAAATGCATGGATGTTGTGGGCAGGAAAAGTCATGCAACACCAGGGCAGGGTCAACAGCATAACTTCCTTTCTATACATTTTGCACTTTCAATGTGAGCAATGCATGATGGGGGTTGAAAACCAAAGGGGTATCTGGTTTGATCCTCAGTGTTCCTATGGAAACCAGAAGCTGTCCACATTAGTTAGTACTCATTTGTCAATAAACCTGGTCAACCTTTAAAGAACTGTGGTACAAGATGGGATGAAGGATTGAAAGCCCTGTTCCGTGCCCAATAAGCATGGGATGCCTTTGCCCGGCTGCGCTGTGGCCAATAGATTGCAGCAAAATACTGGGCATGGTTTTGCGCAATATCTTCTCTGTGTGATGGGCTCATGAGAAAAATCTGTCCCGTGAGCCCTTGCTGAAGAGGGGAGAGGAAACCCTATATAAGGCTGCTTCCCCTGGAGCTCACGGACATTTTGCTTTGAGAGCTTCCTGCCCACCCACCCGCCCTTGGGTTAGAGCAATTTTGGGTCACTGGTTGACAGGGCTGGAAATGATTCCCCCCCCCCTCTCAACCTGATAGGCACTTGGTTTTCCCTCAGTGAAAATATGGCTTTCCGTTGTTAGGCGGAAGAACATTGTTTTGTATGATGGCAGAAATGGCATTGGGCAGGATCAACATAGTATAGGGAGGCCCCCATAAGGGGCCCTAGGGGAGGATTGACCACGGCAAACCTAAACGTGGGTTCGGTATCTGGTTGGAATCTGTACCCTGGTTCCCCAGTGAGACCTTGCTTGCTTGGCTTGCAAGGTTCAACACTGGCCGACTCCCATGGTGTACGTTTGGAGTGATCCAAAGCCAGCTGATCCATTTCATCAACATGGGGCTTGTGGAATGATGAACTGATCCTGGGATCCAATGCCATGCCCACCCTTGCCCTGCCTGCTGCTGTCAATAAAAAATTGGCCTGATTTCATCACATCACAAGGGGTGGCGCTGTGGGTAAAACCTCAGTGCCTAGGACTTGCTGATCGTATGGTTGGCGGTTCGAATCCCCGTGGCGGGGTGAGCTCCCATCTTTCAGTCCCAGCTCCTGCCCACCTAGCAGTTCGAAAGCACCCCTAAGTGAAAGTAGATAAATAGGTAACGCTTTATAGCGGTAAGGTAACGGCGTTTCCATGCGCTGTGCTGGTGCTGGCTCGCCAGAGCAGCTTCGTCACGCTGGCCACGTGACCCGGAAGTGTCTCCGGACAGCGCTGGCCCCCGGCCTCTTAAGTGAGATGAGCGCACAACCCTAGAGTCGGACACGACTGGCCCGCACGGGCAGGGGTACCTTTACCTTTACCATCCCATCACTGTCTGGTTATTTTGCTGCTCTCATGGGTCACATAATTTGCCTGCCTAGGCAAATAAGTGCTTGTTCTTTACTTCTTCCAGAATGAACAGAAACTAGTTCACTTTGTATAAGAAGGTTTGTTGTTTTTAAAAGAAAGATGTTGGCTCTCCAAGTTTTAGTCCTAAAATGAGAAAGCCTGTAAGAGCCTGCTTCCAGCATATGGGTGGGTAGGAAAGTCAGTTGATACAATCCTTCATATCTGGTGGAAGTATTCCAACACTGAGTCTTACCCAGACAACATGTGCACCTGCTTCAGAAGCTCTGCAAGTTTCACAGGTTAATAATACATTATACAGGTGCTACAGTTGCAACTGAGAAGTCATAGGGCACGGGGCACACTCAGTATTGTCAAATGCTTCTATGAAGCAGTGCACACACAATGTAAACTACTTTAAACTACACCAGGAAGAGTGGATTTCATACAAGGTGCCTGGTATAACATAAAACACATGTTTGTTGTGGCAGATGTGAAGTACTTACAGACCTCTAGATCTGCTCAACATGAAAATGCCCTCATTTTTTTAGCTCACAGTAATTTTTTGAGACGCTATACCCCACCCCATCTAACTTCTAGTCATCTGAGATCAATGTGACCAAACCAAGTGCTTATTTATCCAAATAATCCATTGTCTGAAAACTGTGTTTAGTCCACTGACACTGGAACACAAATTTCAGAATATGTCAATATTACTGACTAGAAATCAGCTTCACCAGTGGCTGCCAGTTCAACTTTGGCAGACTGGGCACTTGTAGTTTTCACAATAGGAGTGTTGCATAATATCAAATTACGCCAAGATGATCACACTTTCTAAACATTAGAGCTGGGGAGCCATGCTTCCAAATATTAACATAAAAGCATAACTTGTGGTATGGTAATGACATAAAGGAAAGCACTCCACCAACTCATGAACAATGAGAAAGGAGTAGCCATAAGGAAATACTAGCTGATACTTACTTGGCTTGGCATTAACAGCAATATTCTCAGAGGAATGTTGGGGAGGGAATCTGCAATTTTCATCTTGACCTTCATTGCTCCCATACTCTATAACGTCCACATGCCCAAGGGGAACACTCCATTTTAGTAAGTACCTTTCGCCAGTCACAATGCCACTGTTTTCATGGGAAGAACTGAAAGAAGGCCACAAGAGAACAGTTTACAGTATGAGAGATGTTTTAGCAGACATTTAAATTCCAGCAGACACTTTCAACTGCATAGATAACTCCAAACTGTATATAGTGCTTTTAATGTCTTGTTTTGTGCTCAAAGTTCACTTTTATTTTTGGTTATTGAGTGCACTGAAAATCTCATGAAAATGTTTTGATATACTTTGCTTTATTTTTTCTCTCCTAAAGGTGTTCTACTATTTTTAAGCTGCTTCGGGGGGGGGGGGGGAGGTTCCAAAGGAAAAGTTATTTTCCTAATTAAAGGATAAAATGATATCATGCAAAAGGAAAAGGCAGTTTTGCAGGCTTCCCTTCACTCTCCCCTTAGGACACAGTGCTCTGAGGAAACACCTTGTACTGTATAACTATTCTGAGACCTTGGTTACATATTGCTTTTATGCTTTGCATAGATATTTACATTAGAATATGCTGGAACCAGCCCAAGGCGTTATGCTGTGCGAGGCGAACCAGCAACTAGAATCCCACCCCAACCTCAAGTTTTTGTTTCTGACAAGTGACTCTCTTCTTCCCTGATAATAACAATGATAATAAGTAACTTAACTGTTTGCTACACTTCAATGACACCCAAAATCAGCTGCCTGAGGTGGCAACCTTCATTCTGCCATATGAAAGGGCTGGCCCTAAGAACAAGCATATGAATGAAGGCTGATAGATTAAATATATATGTTCATTAAAAAAAAATCCTACAAAAACCAGGCACACAGTAGAACAGGAGAAATATTAGAATAGCCACAACAACCCTTCATTTTAAATCACAAACGCATAACAAGACCGTAAATTTTCAGATGTAAGCAGAGGAGAAAGTTGGAGAAATTATAAACCCCATTAATGATAACAGCATCTAAACAACCTGTGGGCAGAACTCTGTCCATTGGACGCTCTGTAGGAAGGAGGCAATTTTTGCTGGCTCCCCCTTCTTCCTACAGTCTCCTGTGCTTCTGGAAAAAATGTGCTAGATGCTTGGAGGTGGACAACATACCCTGCAAACAACATTCAACTTGGCGATGAGAATGCAGCTTAGACGTGGCAATCATCCCTTCTACACTGCTCTCCAGTAGATATTGTTGAACCTCAGCCTCTTCCATTTGCAGAAGGGCAGTCTGGATGCGATTCAATATACTTAAAAGTTGTTAACTCATATGACTATATCTAGAGAGATCTTGGATCAGAATTGCTTAAGTTGAGAAGGTTCCTTTTTCCTTCTAGCGTTTTTAAACTGGTGCTCAGAAACAGGGTAGGCCTGTTTTCCTCAATATGTCAAATTCAGAGGACATGTTGCAGTTGCCATAGGAATGCTGCTGAATAGAGCTTCTCTGTGATGAGAGACCAACTCAGCCTACATTTGTAAATATGTGCCACCTACGCCCTCATGCAACCCTCTCTCTCTTGAGATTCCTAGCAGCACTAGATGGGGCTTGAATAATGCACTGTGACTTGTCCACTTGTTTGTGAACAATGGGAGAAACAAAAGGGGGAAGGAGCCCAACTGTGATCTGCAAAACATGGAGCAAAAAGATTTGCTGCATCATGGCCTAATTATATTATGCAAATAGCTTCTGCAATCCTCACTCCATTTGATCGGATTTGTAGGATGGGCATTGGTGACCTATTTTAAAAGATGGAATGTGTATATGTCAGGAAAATCTATGCCAGAGCTTGAAACAGAGCTGTCCCACATCTCCCACATTCAAAACACGAATGATTACAGTGTTAATATCTACAGAAAGGTACTTTCTAATCGGCACCCACAGAAAAAGCCAAACAGCTCACAGTGAGTTAGGTCTAAACAAACTCAGCATCCTTCAGAATGCTGCTGGAATGCAACTCATATTATCTCCCAACAGTCTGCAAAGGGTGATGAGAGTTTGAGTTAGAGTAAGTGGCCTTGGCACAGTATACCTAAAGGAGCTTCTCCACCCCTATTGTTCAGCCTGGACGCTGAGGTCCTCCTCCAAGGGTCTTCTGCTGGTTCCCTCACTGCGAGAAGCGAAGTTACAGGGAACCAGGCAGAGGGCCTTCTCGGTAGTGGTGCCCTCCCTGTGGAACACAGGGAGAAATAAACAACTATCTAACTTTTATTGAAAACATTTGAAGGCAGCCCTGTGAAGTTTTTAATGTTCGATGTTTTTTTTCGTATTTTTACTATCCTGCTAGTTGCTGCCCAGAGTGGCTGGGGAAAACCAGGCAGGTGGGCAGGGTATAAATATAATAACAACAACAATCTGAAGGGCAACAGAAATCAAGGTGATTTAGGCCAGATTCTCAAGCCATCTAACCCAGTGCCATAGTTCTAGCAGATATCCCTTGATGTTGGATATTGAACAAGAGACCTTCCACATAAAAAGCATGCACTCTCACTGACCTGGGTCCCTTCCCATATTCACAGAATCAGCAGAACAGAAAAGTCATGTGTAACAGTTACAGCAACACAGTTCCTGTTCAGCATAACTGCATCCTCTCTCTCTCCACATTCTCAGATATCCTTTTCAGCCTTAGGGCAGCATTGCTCCTTGGCCAGTCCACCAAGAACCACATGCAAAAGCAGTGTGTAGCCACTTCACAAAACTTAGAAATTCACACACACACACACACACACACACACACACACACACAAAACAAACATGCACATCATGCAGCCCCCCAAATGCATGGATGCGCACGCGCACGTGCACACACACAGACACACACACACACACACACACACACACAGTCTCTCCTTTTCTGCAGTGTATACTAATAGTTTATAACTCCGCTCTGCGTTGACTATAAAATCATAGATCTGACACTAACAATCTGGCTCCCAAACAAGCCAGGCACTTTTGCAGCCTGTTTTATGAATGTTTACTCAGACATAAGTATCACTGAATTAAGTTGGGGCTTACTCTCAAGTGTACCTAAGATTCACAGCTGTAAAGATCTCTTAAAAGGTAAAGGGACCCCTGACCATTAGGTCCAGTCATGGCTAACTCTGGGGTTGCGGCACTCATCTCGCTTTATTGGCCGAGGGACAGCTTCTGGGTTATGTGGACAGCATGACTAAGCCGCTTCTGGCGAACCAGAGCAGCGCATGGAAACACCGTTTACCTTTCCAATGGAGCGGTACCTATTTATTTACTTGCACTTTGATGTGCTTTCGAACTGCTAGGTTGGCAGGAGCAGGGACCAAGCAACGGGAGCTCACCCCATTGTGGGGATTCAAACCACTGACCTTCTGATCGCAAGTCCTAGGCTCTGTGGTTTAACCCACAGTGCCACCCGTGTCCCACACTCTTCAGGGTACCCTACAGCTAAGCTGCAACAGGAGCAGCAACCAAGCCACTCTCCCTGCCCACCTGCCTAGAGAAGGAGGACTTGTTGCACTCTCTGTAGTTACATATTTTGGCTACTCTTGAGAAAGGTTATGAGGGATCGTATCTCTCTGAACCACAAACATAGAGGAAGCAGAAGGCACAAAGATTTCAGAGTACCGGGATAAGGAAGTGATACCCTGCTTAGGGGGCGCAGTGCCTGCAATGACTTGCAATCACTTTTGAGGTGTTTTTTGATATCTCCCATAGGTATTTTATTTATCTCCTCAAACCCATGGAGCACCTCAACATCACAGTGATCAGCACAATTTAAAAAAAAAAAAGACAAAACAGTGCTGCCAAATTTCAGGAACTCTCCCACTCTCTGTTTTAGAGAATGCAGGTAGAATCTTACCGGACATTCACAGTCGCACACATCAGTACATCATTTAACATGAAGAGTCGCCGCTCTTTGGTTTTCACGATTTCTCCTCTGTCGTTGTAAACAGTTTCCAGCATATCATCAGTTCGCACGAGGCACCTGTTCCCACTGCTAAGTAACTGAAGTTTTGCAAGAGAGAGAGAGAGGGAGAGAGAGAACCCCAAAGTGACTAATTCATAACACTCCTAGAAATGGGGTTTTTATTTTTTGCTTTAAAAGCTTCTATGAATCAGGATCAGGCACGCACAACAGTTTTTGTAAATTTTATTAAAACCTTGGCTATGTCAGTGCAAGTTCATCAACAACTTTCCTTGAATAATCACTTTGAGAATGGGGTCAAGGGGTGGTGGTTGCAATTATTACTGAGTAACAAGAATTTTGTTTTGCTACAGACACTCCCTCTAAACCAGCCTTTCTCAACCTGTGGGTCCCCAGAAGTTGTTGAACTACAACTCCCATCACCTCTAGCTAGCAAGGCCAGAGCTCAGGGATGATGGGAGTTGTAGTCCAACAACATCTGTGGACCCACAGGTTGAGAACCGCTGCCTAAACCCTCCTTTTGCCTTTAGGTTGGCAACTCCAACTCCAGAGGCCACAGCTGTTGATTCCTACTCTGATGGGGTGTTCTTAAGGCAAAAATGATACAGCCTCAATCCAGGGGTGGAGGAAAGGGGGGCGGTGGGGGCGGGCCACCCCAGGTGTCACAACTGAAAGGAGTGACAAAATGCCAGGCGGCACTCACCACGGGGCCTGCAGTGTGCCCAAGCTACACATCTCTCCTGAGAGTGACACGGTGGCTTGGGCGCTCGCAGGCTCCACGCTGCCCCAAAAAGTCCACCCGCTGGCTCCTCAGCTGTAGGGTGGCTGAGTGGGAGGAGGCAGGCAGACTCCTCGGAGCCCCGCGGAGCATCCTGCCCTAGCTTGCCCTGTCCCACGGGCGGCTGGCCCTGCCCCTGGCCGCAGAGCACACGCACCGCCCCAGGTGCCCAATCGGCTTGCTCCGCTGCTGGCTCAATCCAGCCTTAGAATATGTTTTAGCATTTGAATGGAGACAGACATAGTATAAAAGAAGGGCTCATAGCACTGCACACTCATCAACACAAACCAACCCACCAGTCTGACTCCTGCTTGTTCCCTTGGTCACACTTATTTTCTACTTAATGGAAGCATTATTGTTTTTATTAGTAGTAGTAGTAGTATATAACAACAACTTAAATTTAATAAATAAATTTAAAATTAAAATTATTAGTCGCTTGTTTGCCATGGAAATTCAAAGTAGCATTCAATATTTTAAGCAAAAAGCTAACACATACATTTAAACCAGCAAAAACAAAAAAATCTACAGGCCTGATTAAAAAAGAATGTTTTTGCCTTTGTTTAAATCTTTCCCAATGGGGTAAGTGGGACTTAGAAGAAGTGCTTATTTTTTTGGTGTGTTCATGTCATGCCCACTTATTTCATACTAGTTTCCGACTCCATTTTTTAAAAAAGGGAAAATTGCCTTTGAAACATATATCCTACACAACATTAGAGGGAAAAGGTTAAAAGGTACTGGCTGGAGTTGTGTTTTCCAGTTTGCTTGAAACAGAAATACATTTGTGCAAAGTATGTGTTGAAGATATGGGGAAGGATAAAGACAAAAAAAAGTTATTGACCTTGGTGGGTAAACATCTCCACCACAATTGCTACCCCAAACCACATGGTACATTTTAGAAGATGGCTTTGTCAGCATTACAGTGCTACTGAACCAAACACATGACCTCAAAATGCCATTTTCCAGCACAGGAAGGGGGGAAAAATAGACACCCACACTCTCAATGTGAAAGGCATCTGGTTTGTCTGATATCTACTTCCTCTACAAGAGAAATCAGGAAGGAGCAAAAGGATGGCTGTTCCAACCTTGTTCAGATAACGCTCATTCATGGCTTTTGCGATTTGTTTTATTTCGCAGCGCTGATCTGCATCCCTTTTCCTTTCGTTCAATTTCTCTGCCAATGTTTCAAGCTCTGTGAGGGCCATCTGTAGAGGCAGTCTGTCAGGGTGGCCTTTAGTCGTGTTCTTCAACATATCCTTAAAAGACCCCCCCAAAAAACCCCAAATTATTATGGTTACTATTTCAGCACAAGTCAAGATTTTTTTTTTTATGATCTCAGGATACCCAAGCAGTAATGTCAAGCCTTTTGTCCCATCATCATCTCTAAAGTGTACCTATAGCACGTGCCTGAGAATATGGTTGGCATGTCAAGAAAGATGCACAGACAAAAATGTTCCCAGTACCCCAGATTTGACAAATTTCCATCCACATCCAGGTTGTTAAAGCCCAGGATGTCTCCTTACAACTCTTCTTCACATGGAGGGGTGAGGCAAGGGCCATATTTTAACCAGATGATAGTTTCCTATCAATCGTTCATTAATCAATTTAAACCCATTTCTATGTTGTGGGCTGTACATTACATTTGAATATACAGGCATGTGCAGCACTAAGCCATGCAAATGAGCAAACATGCAGGCTTCTCAGAGCAAAGATTGTGGCTGCTATGCTCCTCCTGTCCTGCTCTTGCCGCACAATACTGATACTTTGGGTGCAAAATATCAGCATCTATGTATTGCATAAGGGGAAAAATGAGGAAGTGTTATCAATGGTTCCAGTCCATCAGATCATCACCTGGTAGATTCTGTACTGTTGGGCAAGTTCTATATTTCTGTGGAAAGTTTTATGTTCCAAAGGATATTTTGCAACATGGCCCTACTAAATTCCACGTAGTCATGGCTCTATAATAAAAGGTGACCAACTAAGCAGTATCTTTTTCACAGACATGGAGTTCATATGGCTCAGGCATTAGGAGGCTAAAGGTAAAGGTAAAGGGACCACTGACCATTAGGTCCAGTCGTGGACGACTCTGAGGTTGCAGCGCTCATCTCGCTTTATTGGCTGAGGGAGCTGGCGTACAGCTTCCAGGTCATGTGGCCAGCATGACTAAGCCGCTTCTGGCGAACCAGAGCAATGCACGGAAACGCCGTTTACCTTCCCGCTGGAGCAGTACCTATTTATCTACTAGCACTTTGACGTGCTTTCGAACTGCAAGGTGGGCAGGAGCAGGGACCGAGCAACGGGCACTCACCCCATTGCAGGGATTTGAACCGCCAACCTTCTGATCTGCAAGTCCTAGGCTCTGTGGTTTAACCCACAGAACCACCCACGTCCCATTTAGGAGGCTATCAGGAGGCTATTAATGCCAGCACTGGAAGCGGGGGAGGACTGAGGAAGAAAAGCTTATGAAAGTATATACTACAAGTAGGATATGCAGCAATATGTTGCACTGAGGAGATGTTCAGCCATTTGACTTCCATCCCATCTTGCCCTGCGCCCTCTAATTTTCCTGAAGAATCCATTTGGCACTGGTGATATATTGCATGTCAGATTGCAATATTATTCTTATGAATAGGTACATTGCATAATTGCTTCTCGAGCTCGCAACTGGATATGGAACAGCATACAAAACAAAGCAGATGGAAAATTCAAACTGCTCATGAAAACCATTTGCATTTATTTGTATATGAAATTGTACCATTTCTTGATGAAAACATACACAGTCTCACTGGGTTCAAAAATACAACTGCATAGTACATTACATGGTGCATTTAATTTTTACTTAGAATTAGCCAAATAACATTGAGCTGTAACCAGTGAACAGTGCATGCAAGTACTTTGAATGATCAGACTGCACTTGCCTGTAGCAGTAGGATGAACTGAGGAAAGCGTTGTATGGGTTTCATCATTAAGCCATAGAGTGTAATTCTATCAGGACTAGATTCTTGGCATTGCTGTAATGAGAAAGGGTCAAGTCTTTCTTTGTATCAACCACATTTTTTTTAATAACAGAGGTAAAAGTTGTATTCACATATAACATAAAGATAAAGGACCTCTGGATGGTTAAGTCTAGTCAAAGGCGACTATGGGGTTGCAGTGCTCATCTTGCTTTCAGGCCGAGGGACCTGGTGTTTGTCCACAGACAGCTTTTCCAGGTCATGTGGCCAGCATAGCTAAACCACTTATGGCACAGCGGAACATCGTGACGGAAAA
Organism: Podarcis gaigeae; assembly: GCF_964106915.1. Taxonomy (NCBI): domain Eukaryota; kingdom Metazoa; phylum Chordata; class Lepidosauria; order Squamata; family Lacertidae; genus Podarcis; species Podarcis gaigeae. Next base: position 24,235,290 of record NC_139680.1, read on the forward strand.
CAGGGCATTCGCCTTCCCACCGCAGCAGTACCTATTTATCTACTTGTACTGGTGTGCTTTCGAACTGCTAGGTTGGCAGCAGCTGCGACGGAGCAATGGGGACTCACCCTGTCACAGGGATTCAAATCGCCAACCTTCTGATCGGCAAGCCCAAAAGGCTCAATTAGGCAAATTAGCCAGTGCATAAGCTATGTACAGCTTTTGCTCCTCTCTTCCTAGAGTAGGGAAATAAATAAAGGAGTGGGTGATTTTGTGTCACTTGCCATTTGTTTCTCACAAGCGAATCATGATTGGGAAGCAAAGCTTCTGATTGTGGTTTGTTTGGAGGCAGTGCCAGACCAACCATTCCCTGGTTTGTTTCTCAACTCGGGGGGTGGGGAGGACTGCTCAAGGTGACTGCACTAGAATGCAACCCATGCTCTGTCCAATGTAGCCAACTATGGTTTTTTGGTCAGCATTATGTGCTAATATGGCCACTGTGTGCCCATTTATACATTGTGCTTTGCCAAAAAGTAGATTTCTACAGGTCGAGACCCGCGACAAAATGTTGCAGCATGGAGTTCTCAAGTTCAAGAGTCTAGCTATTCCATTCCCCCTCCATGGTTTCACCTCAGACTGTTAGCAAGCAATTTGTACCCTATAAGTGTGCTCAGGCCTTGCATGGCTGTTTGGAAGGTTCCCCCTGAAAGCCTTTTCTTAAGGAGTTTATGTTTTTCTGTGAACTTTGGAGCATCCCTGGGCATGCTCCCTCTTGCATGTGAAAAGTACAATTTTGGCTACACAAACAATGGTACTTACAGTCTGAGCTTTAGACATGGAAAGGATAATAGTTCACTAAGCGATACTGCATAGATGGCTGTAAATATTTTACCATTACTTATGACCAGAAGGTCGTGTATCCATAGAATTAAATTAATTGAGTCCGAAATCTGAACACTGGTTATTCATAATTGCCTTGACAACCCATGAAACCAAACTACCAAAAACGAAGTCACAGAGTCAGATCCTTCCCTCAGTTTGTGATCTCCTATTTGCCCCACCTACTTCAGAATTTAAAAAGCCCAATACACTCACCTTTAAAAATTCAAGGAAGGCAGGTTTAGTAGCACACGTTTTCTTGAGAATCCCCACAGCAGTGCTAAAATTATTTACATACTCGCTGTAAGCATCCAGCACCATAGATTTAGAAAACTGAAATACATAAAAAAGAGAGTAAAGTCGGAAATCTCTTAGCTCCTTCGCATTATCTACGTCAGAGCACCAAGCTTTAATCGCTTCGCCATAGTTCAGCAACCAGCCTCTTAATTCAGCACTTAAGACTCACAGAAGTTATATGGCAGTTAAATCCAGATTATACTGTACTTAAGGACTTTGACAATTCAAGAACATAGTTTTGGGGAGGGGGAAGGAAGTAGTTTGATCTCAGTCCAAACATCCCTAAATTCCACCCATCTTCAGCAACTCAAAAACTATGCAGGAAACTAACAAAAGTGTTGAAAAGCCTAAGAGGTCTGGACAGTGCCTGGAGGGGAAACTGCCTGGGACCACTATGCACATGACTTTTGAGTTCCATGACAAAAAGTGGGATGAAAATGTAAATATTGTTGGCATTTGTCTCAGGAGACCATGGGAGGAGTGTGCCTTTGGGGATGAAGTCAATCTGTTGAAAGGTTACAGCGCCTGCTGTGGCTGTAGAGATTGATATGGGGGAGACATGTTTTGTTGCAGCTGGAGCAGATGAAAGCATCCAGGTGGGCTCATGTAGGTGTATCATGACATATCCTCTTTCTGTGCTCCTCCCAGCGGTCATTCCTCCTCTGATCACTGCTATGGATGCACAACCTGTCTGTCTGTCTGTCTCCAGGCACTGCAGTCGTCTGCAAGGGATTCCCACAGTGGGGTCCATGTTGCCAGTCTTCATGTCATATGTTTGCAGACATATTTGTAATACAGAGTTGGCCTGCCAATTGGTCCGGTGCCTGAAGCTAGCTCCCTGGAGAGCACATCTTTGGATATCCTGCTATCTTCCATTCTGTGCACATAACCAAGCCAGCATCATGTCACATTGTTCTTTCAAAAGGCAGAAACCTACGCCATGAATACATGGTACTTCTGGGTGCACCCCTTGCCAGAAAAAGGAGGTGAGCTTTATGTCCCTGTGGGTTCTTCGTATCACATTTCAGTCCATGCCAAGAATAACTCACTTCCCACTTACCTAACTGGCGGCAACAGCAGCAGTTGTGACAGCAATTATATCTTTCTGGAGATTTCCCAAGCCACTAAACTGGCACCTGCTGGTATAACTACTAAAGCAGCGCCCCAAATATAATGGAGCTGGGTTAATCTGTTTCCCTCCCCTCTAAGGTATCTGAGTCCTTTGTATGGACATGCAGGGAAAGCTGTGTTTCTTAGGGCAGGGATAGCTAGCATGATGCCCTCTATATAATATATATAATAATAATTTATTATTTATACCCCGCCAATTTGGCTGAGTTTCCCCAGCCACTCTGGGTGGCTCCCAATCAAGTATTAAAAACAGTACAGCATTAAATATTAAAAACCTCCCTGAACAGGGCTGCCGTCAGATGTCTTTTAAAGTTAGGATAGCTGCTTATTTCCTTCACATCTGAAGGGAGGGTGTTCCACAGGGTGGGCGCCACTACCGAGAAGGCCCTCTGTCTGGTTTCCTGTAACCTCACGTCTCGCAATGAGGGAACCGCCAGAAGGCCCTCTGCACTGGATCTCAGTGTCCGGGCTGAATGATGGGGGTGGAAACGCTCCTTCAGGATACAGGACCGAGGCCGTTTAGGGCTTTAAAGGTCAGCACCAACGCTTTGAATTGTGCTTGGAAACGTACTGGGAGCCAATGCAGATCTCTCAGGACCGGTGTTATGTGGTCTAGCTGCTGCATTCTGGATTAATTGCCGTTTCCGGGTCACCTTCAAAGGTAGTCCCACGTAGAGCGCATTGCAGTAGTCAGACTCTAGAAGTTGTTGGTCTACAAATCCCATCATCCCTTCCTACTGGCTATGCTAGCAGGGGCTGATGGGAGTTGGAGTCCAATAATAGGACACCAGATTGGGTATCCCTTCCCTAGTGTCTCTGACATACTGCAGCTACATACCAGAAGGTTCGAGGCAAGGACTTTCCATCTGTTGCCACAGCTAAGCAACTGAGAAGCAGGTGACAGACAAGGCGATGTGGGGACACAGGCAGGGGCTAGTGGGCAACATGTTTTGGCCTTCTTATGCTCTGGTTATTACGGGGGCGATGGGGATCTGCACTGAGCTTGGCACAACCAGAGCTGTTTTCTAATTTTGTTGCCAAGCTCAGTCTTAAATCAAAGAGGCAGCAGCAGCAGCAGGGCAAGTTTGGCCACATATATAACTGTGATGGTTTACGTACCGATGCAACGAAGACATCTCCAATCATTTCAACAGAATCCCACTCAGAGACACGACTGGCCAGTGCTATTTGAAACATGGAATGGCATTGAAGAATCTCCTTAATTCGGTAAAACACCATCTTCAGTTTCCTCTCGCTCAATAATTTGGGTTCCATTTCTGAAAGAGGCTTCTCGTACTGCTGATTTTTTATTTTTTTTAAAAAAAGGATAAAGGAGTTACAGCCATAATTCAAATAAAGGTTTTTCATTATAGGTAAACACATCAGCAGCAGTCAATTACACATTTGCGACAACTTATTTCTAGCAAATGGATCATCCATTTGCTTTCAAAGTTACAAAAGGGCAAAAGGCATTGAGATACCTCTAGAATCCTTTTGAGAGCATCCACGTAATTTTTCTCACTGTCAACCACGGCTCCTAAAATATATCTTCTCACCACCTGTACAACAAAAAACACACACGCAAGGAATCACACACTGAGAAGTGGGGTTAAGGAATACTTTCAAATCTGCTCTGGAAGGTTGGGGGGCCAGATTTGGAGGAGTTCAGGAGAAGTAGGTCCATTGCACATGCACAAGTTGATGAACTTGTGCAATGACTTAGTTGGATACAGCACTATATTTCACACAACCTTCCGCTCCCTTCTTGCTTGCAGTCAGAATCGCCTGATGGTAGCCTTAACCAAAAGCAATCTACTGCTGCAGTCCCACAAACATAGCTAACTAGATCTGCTGCTTTGCTGAATCACAGCTTGTTCTCTCTGCATGGAGGAGGGCAGATGGCGGCGTCAAAGATTCAGAACAGGTGGCGGTACCTATTTTAATTTCCTTTTTGAATACATAAGGATGGGTTCCTTGTGTATTCTTGTGTATACACATGGATGTATATGAGGTATCCCCAAGTACAGATATGTTATATGAGCACAAACCTCACTTTACCTGACTGGTAACAAAACAAAAACAAACAAACAAACAAACCTCATATACTGTGTACAAAAACTAAATCAAGAAAACACACACACACTCCACTCATAAGTATAATTGTATCACCATGACCAAATATTCTTAACTGTTTAAATGTACAGAAGATCAAAACCGAGTTTATTTTATTACTATATTTGTGTCTATTTTCCAATAGACAGAAGAACAGGCATATATCTGGGCTAAAAGGTTCCCCTCCCTGACTTACAGGCAATGGGTGCCAAAGTTGCAGAAACAGGCTGCATCCTTTATTTCTTTATTCAAGCTCCTTGAATTATTTTGTTTATTTTTATTTAAGAGAAGCAGCAATCAACATTGCCGCAATGTTTTTGTGGATTCTTTAGGCTGCTAAATGTCCTCTTTTTTTTCCAGGACATGTCCTCTTTTTCATGGGTAGAGTCGTCATAGTGACCCATAGTTGAACTCAGCAGATGTGTTCTCTTTTTTGCTCTTCAAAATATGGCAACCCTTATTGCCTTGGTGGTAGAGTACAACCAGGGCAAATGCCCGAGCTGCTTGATCAGTTTTTTAACCAACTAAATCATACTCTGAAATCAATACACATGACTACCTCAGTTCCATTTATTTCAATGAGTGTTCTCCAAGAGTGACTTAAGCTGGGTACAATATTTTGAGGTCACTACGATTATACTTTTACTACGTACCATGACCAATACTAACGGGAAACAAGTAAGGCATCGCACATTATTTTTACGTTCAAAAAAAACAGTATTGGTTCATCAAAGGACTAAAAACGATAAGAACCAAAATGATTAAGTGATCTAGCATTTATTGCCTTGGTAATCCGCAAAGTGCAAAGACTGGTGGTTAAAAAAGGAAACAGGAATCCTATTATGCCACCCTGTGGCAAGCAGCAGCATGTGCAGGTTTAAAGACATTTCCCCCCAAAATTGCCACCAAGCAGCAGGGCAATGATGGGAAATCTGGTTACCCCACAGATGTTGCAAGACTCCCACCAGCATGGAAAACAGTCAGAGATTATGGGAATTGAGGTGCATCATCTGGAAGACCAAAGGTTAGCCACATCCAAAGTAAAAGCTTATACACAACCACCTTGCTCACCTATGGTAAGTATACATTGAATCAACTGAAGCTTCACAAAAGTTTTTTAAGCCAGAAATGCCTAACACAGATATGAGTAGGTAAGCAGGGTGGTCCATGAAGATTAGTTGTTGCTGTTTTTGTTTTGGCAAATAATTGTACAATATGTGGAGCCTCAGTAGCTTTATAGGGAGATGTTTAGGGCTAGGGCAAGTTACTTATGAAACCAATTTTGGCTTTCCTGTTTTTTGAACACAGTTTTGAAGTATGCTATCACAGGAAATCAGCATACAAAATGTAGTAAGAATATTAACATGCTGTCTGCAAATAACTGAACAGAATCAATCGTAATGATTTATGCAATGAAGGTACATTTTTCATTTTCTCCTCCAAAAAAACCTTCACTTAGGGATGTTAACATGCTTGCATTTGAACCAACTTGGTTTTCACCCTCAGTTTTATAATGAGCAAATACTGCACAACTTATTCTACCAAGGACACAGAAAGAAGGTTCAGTTTCAACAGCCATCACACAAACCTGTTGTTGCGATAATCCATCGGGCATCGGTGTCATGATTGCCTCTGTATGCATACAGTCTACATCAATAAACAGTTCCTCTTCTTCTAGGCAGGTTGACCTATGGTCTATAGAAATATTTTAATATGCTAGATTTCCTTCACATATATATTTCAGATGCAGGCAATAAAAACACGTATTCTTTGGATGAGATTAACTGTGACATCTCTGCATTTGCTTTAGTATTATTTCATGCAATGAACATGTCTTCTGAATAGCCATCCATAATGAAAGACCTGTAGCTTGAAAAGACACTGGATGTCCAGGATGAAAGTCCATCACAGTGTGAATTCAGAAGAACCATTCGCCCACGACTACACAGTAAGTGTAGTTAAGTAACATCCTGGTCCTTGCACCAAGCTGGACTCCAGACTGATTTAACACTTACCTAAAAGAGGAATGTTAAAAAAGCTAAAAAGGACCGCTAATAGTTAAGTACAGTCGCAAACGACTCTGGGGTTGTGGCACTCATCCCGCTTTACAGGCCGAGGGAGCTGGCATTTGTCCGCAGACAGTTTTTCCAGGTCATGCGACCAGCATGACTAAGCTGCTTCTGGAGAAACAAGAGCAGCGCACGGAAACACCATTTACCTTCCCACCGGAGCGGCACCTATTTATCTACTTGCACTTTTTGGCATGCTTTCGAACTGCTAGGTTGGCAGGAGCAGGGACCAAGCAACGGGAGCTCACCCTGTCGCGGGGATTCGAACTGCCAGCCTTCTGATTGGCAAGCCCAAGAGGCTCAGTGGTTTAGACCACAGTGCCACCCATGTCCCCTGATTTAACGCTTACCAGCACTGTGGGTTAAACCACAGAGCCTCTTGGGCTTGCCAATCAGAAGGTCGGCAGTTTGAATCCCCACAACAGGGTGAGCTCCTGTTGCTCGGTCCCTGCTCCTGCCAACCTAGCAGTTCGAAAGCACGCCAAAAAGTGCAAGTAGATAAATAGGTATGGCTCAGGCGGGAAGGTAAACACGTTTCTGTGTGCTGCTCTGGTTCGCCAGAAGCGGCTTAGTCATGCTGGCCACATGACCCAGAAGCTGTACGCCGGCTCCCTCGGCCAGTAAAGCGAGATGAACTCCACCACCCCAGAGTCGGTCATGACTGGACCTAATGGTCAGGGGTCCCTTTACCTTTACTAAAAGAGGAGCGCTAATAACAACAAAAGGAGGCAGAACATTTTCCTTGACTATTCATATGTAACCTCTCTTTGTTTCGTACTTTCTTCTTTCTCAATACACAAGAACAACTGCGTAAGAAGATGTTGCAAGTTATATAAGCAGCGTGGCTTCAAAGTCAATAGGGCTATTTAGATGACACCAGATCAATATCTACATTACTTGGCTTACAAGTGAATCCAATTTATTTGCACAGATGTGGATGGGGAACCTCAGACCTGCAACCCTGGTCCTCCTGGACTACTTTTGCTTGGCTGGAATGTGCTATTCTGATAATGCCTTTTGCTTGTCTGGATGGAGAATAGAAAGCTAGTTAGGCTTCGTGTGTGTGAACTTCTGAATATTGTATGTGTCTGTCCCATCTCTTCACTCTGTGCTGGTCCCCTTTAACCCTTGCCCTGCCCACCAGTGGCACGAAGTGGTCCCACAATGAACTGCAACCCTCAGGATGAGAGGGGATGATCATACACCTTTTTTTTTTATTAAAAAAAAAGAAGACGAAAGAGTCAATACGCACCATGACTAATAAATGACTTTGTTCTAATAAACGACCGGCCTTTCTTCACAGCAGCTTTAGTTTTTTCTAGTCCATCTTTGGTTCCTTCCTTAGCTGCCCTCATTAGCTTTTGCATCTGCAAGACAGTATTAAACACATTCTACAAGTTCAGTGAAGAGTAAGTGTGGAATTCAATGGCTTGTCAACATTTGCAGCAGGTACTAGGGCATGCAAATAGTTGCTCTTAAAAAGAACACTGTCAAGTTGTGGAGGCCAAAGCCAGATGTGTGTTGTTGTTGTTTTTATAAAAAAACACACATCTCAGATAATCTATACTTTATGGATTTGCTGTGGAAGCATACATATATTCATCCATACAATATATGCATGGTGCTTATCACTTAATAGAACCTGAACAAATTCCATCCAAATTTTATATGTAAATCCAAATAGTATCTAATAAGTTTAAAATGTGATGCCTTTTTCTGAGCACTCAGCTCCCTCGGTATCAAGACATGAAATCTACCAACATAAATTGAAAGACACACTCAAAATAAATTTATTGTGGAATTTGAAGACTGTGTTCCTAAAATGCTTTTAATGATTAACTCCATACTGTCAGGGGGAAAGGCAGGGCATCATGATGAACAAGCAAGCATAAATTAATATGATCCATTTCCAGAGAATTAAGGAAGGGAGCGTGGATAATCCCCTTCTTGGTTGCATTTACACACAGTGACTTGTATCAATCTAACTTTCTCAAAACAGACCCATTGAAATTAACAGATCTATATTAGTCATGGCTGTTAATTGCAGCCGGCATACTCTGAGTAAAAGTTAGCTGAATACAACCTGGTTTCCCACCCTTTTTAGCAAACTATTTTCTTCCTGCCCACAATAAAAAGGATAAAATAATGTTGTATAGTAGCAGTGCTGACATAAGCAGTTACATTATTTTAACCTAAAAAAGGGAGAGCAAGCAATCCCATTTATTTCATCTTCAAAAATCCAAAAGGGCTAAGACCTATATGATCTTGTTGGAAGCAACAACCACTACAGCTGTCTTTATAGACACAATAATACATCCATATGGATCAGACTGCAACAGCAGAAGCTAAACAAAACAAAACAAATCAATATGGACAATAACTTTTGCATTTCACTTTTTAAGTGTTATAAGCAGTAGGGCAAAGGCAAGTTAGCTGGCATAAAAGTCCTTGACAATGTTCTTTTAAGGCCAGTGGGCAATGCAGACAGCACAGTTTGAACACATACTGTCCAGTTTTCCCCATCAGCTTTTGTTTATTAAAACACATGTTCATTGTGTTTGGAAGAACAATAATTTTAACATTTTAGCTTGTTACGAAAATCAACTACGCTACCTTCAGCTCATGTTTTTGCTTTAGTTGCTGAATCTCTACAGCTCCCACCGTGTTTGCCATCAAATCTTTCATCTTTTTCTCATAGTGCTCCTTTAAACGGGTTAGGTCATGAGAAAGCTATAGCATACAAAAAGATACAATCTTAAACTTTACTCTAAAGCGCTTGAGCTGTAGCATGCATGCTGGCGGCCAGATAAGAAAAGGATTTGCAACCAGTAGAAGGGAAATCTATCTTTTGTTTTCAGCAGTACGTACTAAAAAAACAACTCAGCAATGGGTTTGTTTCCAAGTTTGTCAAGACAACTTTTCTGACTGGGTAGAACACAGAATCGTCAGATCATCTGAACCAATACAATGACACTAGGTTAAAGAACGACAGCAGTCCTTTGTACATTATTGTGAATACCGTAATTTTAAAAGTATGTGATGATTATAAATATCATTGTTTTTTTAAAAAAAAATTAAAATTGTCCAGTAGCACCTTAGAGACCAAGTTTGTTCTGGGTATAAGCTTTTGTGTGCATGCACACTTCTTTTAAAAGTTTTGCACTTAAAAGCACACCCAAGCAGGTCTCATGATTTTAAGTGAAGCTTTAGGAAATCACCCTTACTTTTAAGAAATCCCCAGTCTTCCATGTCTAGGTCTGGAAACTACCATTTATAAAGTGAGGTTTCCCCTTACTATATGCTTGGCAAGAAAACTTAGTTTTAGATTTTTTACAATGGTAGGGTGGAAAGAAACATGTGCACCTTACATGTCTTAGGAATACAAGCCACATCTCTTAAACAACACTACTTAATGAATGCTAGTAGAGTTATTTGTATCTATAAAAGACAAATTCCATTTGTATGCATTTATTAACTTCCTTTCTTGTCTTACTATGCCTGGATATTTCTCACCTCTCATTTTTAAATTACTACGTATGTGGTTTGAAATCGAATGCATGAGAAAAAATGGACATCACGGTGTTTGGAAGCATGTCAACAATGCGCTAGAAAAAATGCTGCCAAAGAAAGTTACATACTTGTCTTCTGTGGTTGCCACGCAGAAAAGAACTGGGCATTCCATTCTTACACTCTGAATCGCTTTGCTCTTCATAGCTTTCAAACTCACTCGAACTCCACCCATATTCTAGAGAGCTATTTCCACCTTCATCTCCATTTTCAACATCATCGTAAATCATCTCCTCTGCATGCATTAATACGCAAAATATAATTTTGTTAAGCTATGGGGAAGTTCAAATTCATTACAAGTTCTATGAGCCTGCTAAATACGTTGAAGAGGTAAAGCATTTCAGAGAATGCACTTTTCAGTACAGGAGTAAGGAATTAGTAAAAGGTTAAGAAATCAACACGTCTGTTATCACGCCACGAAAGGTAGAGAGTTTGCATCCTGTCTTGGAATATCTTTCACAATATAGGTTCTAGAGCAGCAAAGGGAGACCTCAGGTCCTATAGTGTTGGGCATAAAGGAGATACATTATTCTATTACTCCATGTTCTGGAAGCTCATACCCTTTATTTAAACTATATCCCAGGAATGAATAAATTTATGTTGTCCTATTTACAGATTTAATTCCTTGTGCAAAGTCTGGCTTTACAATTCACTTCTATTACTTTAAGCGAATAATTATTTATCTAAAGGAAAGTCTACATCTTTCTTTGATAGATCAGATGGTAAAGGTTGGAGGTGCCCAGATAATCATTGTGAGAAAGCTGCTGACTTTGGTCCAATTGCTGAATACACTTAATAGTGTGCCTTTCCCACAGTTAGCAAGTACAGGTGTCATACGTTTGGCCATGCATATAATTTGTGGCTTCAGTGGGGGAAACGTAGCCTTGCTTAAATGCAAAAATCAAGTTATGGCATTGCATAGTGTGCCAAGGAATTATTCACTAGCATATGCACCTCCTTTTCCTAGGCCTCCTGTTTTTGTTATTGTTGATGTTATATATATATATAAAATCACACAAGAAGCATTACACAATTTTAGAAGCAGCCACCTTCTAAATGATATGCAACAACATTTGGATTGCAAGTACTCTAAAGCAGGCTAAACTTCCTGCCTAAAGTGACCCAGAACAAATGTAATGTGCTGCCCATAGATATAAAGAGATATAGAAGGAAGGTGAGATCCACAATAACATTTCTGGAAAACAATTATGGAAAACAAGAAATGGTACATGAATACAGAGACACACAGAAAAATAGGCTGAGACAAAATGGGAGTCATTTTCTAGAAACACTTCACATATAAGCCCTCTTTCAGTAATTTTTTTTTTTGGGGGGGGGGGGGTAAATCAAAGGAGATGAAAATATAGTCTCATTCCATCATTGTATTACTTAGCCAGCTATATTTGGTTATGTGATATCTCAGGAGGCAGATATATCCACTTCAGATGGAAGGCAAAGCTTCCTGATTACATTGGCAATCATAGGGTTAGGAGGTCATTATGTTCACTATATAATCCCCGACTGGCTGGGATTACATAACAACAAAGACACAGTACTTATATACAGCATTTCAGGAGAGCCGAAAAAGCATCGTGAAGATAAATGGAAAGAGGGTGGTTCATGGGTTTTCTTGTAGAACATTTCCTGCTCCCTCCATGAACATCACCCCTGCTCCGAATAAATTCACATGTGAGCTCTACATCAACCCTATTATACACATAGCCTAAAATGGCACTGACAAAACAGGAACATATATATTTTATATATTTTACATGCAAATGTCATTTCCAGAAGGGGCAATTGGGGATGGTAAAGCATGAGTGGAGTTCTTAATCCCTTCTTTGTGTACCAATTCACTTCCCCAACTGGCTTTTCCACCCTTCATAAGGATGATCTTTAAATCTGTAAATTGAAGCCCTTTTTCAGAGTAAGTCAAGTGAGTTTCTTCATGGAGGTTGATGGGATTTCCCTTCCATAAGGCTAAATCTTGTGCCCTCCACTGCAATATTCTATTCTATTCTAACCCTGTAAGGTTCAAGGCAAGTAAGGGAGGATTTGAAGGACAGATCGTGAAGCTGAGGCTCCAATACTTTGGCCACCTCATGAGAAGAGAAGACTCCCTGGAAAAGACCCTGATGTTGGGAAAGATGGAGGGCACAAGGAGAAGGGGACGACAGAGTACGAGATGGTTGGACAGTGTTCTCGAAGCTACAAACATGAGTCTGACCAAACTGCGGGAGGCAGTGGAAGATAGGAGTGCCTGGCGTGCTCTGGTCCATGGGGTCACGAAGAGTCGGACACGACTAAACGACTAAACAACAAACAAGGGAGGATTTGCTGGGGAGGAGGGCAGGACAGGAAAGGATTGATCATCAGCTCCCATTGGAACTTCAGATAGAATTACTTATGAATGGTATAGGGAAAAATCACTAAGTCTAAGCCTAGGTTTTGAATTCAAACTCATACCTGGTTCCGAGTCTGAATTTTCTCTTGGCACATCGTCGTATATTACCTCATCTGGATCTGAAAGCAAAAAAAGATGGGAAAACCACAATATTAGACAAACACTGTAGACTTTTAGCAAGACACACACTAAAATATTTGCAAAACCCCCATTGTTCAGCCCGGACACTGAGATCCAGCGCCGAGGGCCTTCTGGCGGTTCCCTCATTGTGAGTAGTGAAGTTACAGGGAACCAGACAGAGGGCCTTCTCGGTAGTGGCGCCCGCCCTGTAGAACGCCCTCCCTTCAGATGTGAAGGAAATAAGCAGCTATCCTATCTTTAAAAGACATCTGAAGGCAGCCCTGTTTAGGGAAGTTTTTAATATTTAATGCTGTATTGTTTATAACACTCGATTGGAAGCCGCCCAGAGTGGCTGGGGAAACTCAGCCAGATGGGCGGGGTATAAATAATAAATAATAATTATTATATTATAATAAAGGTTAAGAAAAAATAATAGATGGTAGGGGTACAAATAATAACAGTATCATCATCAACTGCAACATGCTTTTATATTTTCAGCACTGACTATTTATTTATTTATTTATTTATTTATTTATTTGCCAACCTTTCTCCCAAAGGATCCCAGGGTGGCAATATTTGCCATTATGTAATCCAGCTGTTGCCTAACTAGGTTCCAGGACCCACATGTAGTTCTATTAACAGTCCAGTGGTGTTTCTAGCTGCCTTGAGCCCCAGTTCTGGGGGAAAGGTGGTATATAAATATAAATAAATAAATTCAACAAGGGTGTCCATGTGTTTTGCGGCTCCCTGCCTACTCCCCAAGATGGTGGAAAACTTCTCTGCCCTTCTCTGCCCTTCACAATCTCTTGTTCTGCAGACATGCTGAAGGCCAAAGAAAAGAAGCATCAGATGACATCATATAGCAAAGAGAAGAGGCATGAGCAAGAAGATGAAGGAAAGTTGCTGGAGACACAGAGGGATCAACTAAAGTACTATCGTACCTTAGTTCTCAAACGCCTTGGCACTCGTACGTTTCGGCTCCCGAATGCCGCAAACCCAAAAGTAAGTGTTCCAGTTTGCAAACGTTTTTTGGAAGCTGAACACAAGACGCAGCTTCAAATTGAGTGCAGGAAGCTCCTGCAGCCAATCGGAAGCTGCGCCTTGGTTTTTGAATGTTTTCGGAAGTCGAATGGACTTCCAGAACAGATTACATTCGAGAATTAAGGTACGACTATACTCATTACTCCATGAAGTGCACATAAGGTGTGCCGAAATTAGAGATTGAATTCGTCAAGCATATATGTACTGAAGGGGGCTTCTTCAGACTTGCACCAGAAAAGCAAGTCAAAGAAGCTGCAATTTTGCTCAATTCCCCCGAGTTTACAGAATATATTTATCCTGCTCATTTCATCTTTTTCTTTTTGCCTGGCCAACATGTGCGCGAATTGCATACCCAGTCGCTGATAACGAGGGAAATAAAATGAGATCGAATCAGACATAAACAGTGTCTAGGATACTTGTAGAGCAATCGTATCAGAGGAATCTAGCCAGCAACATCCCTAGAAGCAGAGTAATTGTATGTGGAATTCCTGAATAATGAAATCGAACCAGGTATCCAGAAACAAGGAGGGATTCATTCCAGACTTAAATAAAACATTCCAATATAAACAGCTATTTGAGCGATAAACTGAAACACACCAACTCATTATACAGAGCAGAGAAGTTGGACCCAGTGGTCCTCCAAAGACCCATCAGCCCCAGCCACCATCGCCAATGGGAGTCGTAATCCAACAATATTGGTGGACCACAGTTTCCCATTCCTTGATTTCTAGAGTAACCATAATCACCAGTACTTACTCTCCATCCAGTCTGTGTTTGCAGGATCAGCAGCCCATTTGGCCAAGGCATTCTCATCTTTATTCCCCCGATTATCTTCACTTTAAAATAAGCACGTATAAGTTATGTATGTTTGCTTTGTAATCTCAATGAAGTTCTGTGAAGCTTATTCATAAGTAAGCGTGTATAGAAGCTGTAATGCCTGACATTCAGGGACTTGGAACACAGTTTAAGCTTCCAACACATTCCCCACCACCACCACCACCACCACCACCCATAAAGTAAAGGTAAAAGTTAAAGGCCCCCTGGACGGTTAGGTCCAGTCAAAGGCGACTATGGGGATGCGGTGCTCATTTTGCTTTCAGGCTGAGGGAGCCAGCATTTGTCCACAGACAGCTTTCCGCTTTCCTGGCCATGTGGCCAGCATGACTAAACCACTTCTGGCACAACGGAACACCGTGACAGAAACCAGAGCGCACAGAAATGCTGTTTACCTTCCTGCCGGAGCGGTACCTATTTATCTACGTGCACTGGCATGCTTTCGAACTGCCAGGTTGGTAGGAGCTGGGACAGAGCAACGGGAGCTCACCCCATTGCGGGGATTCGAACCATCGACCTTCTGATTGGCAAACCCAAGAGGCTCAGTGGTTTAGACCAGTTCTGTGCAGCCGCTCTTCCTTAACATTCTTTCAGTTTGCTGCAGAATGAGAACTGGAAAGCGAGCCTGGCTTTGCTTGAGGTTTTAATTACAAAATGCAGGGGAGGAAACCAACGCAGAACTAGGAGATGTTAAAAAACAAACAAACCCAAAATGTACCAAATATTGGCTTCTGTCATGATCCTAATCTGCGTGCACAGATAGCGGATAATGCCAGCCTGTGCTGTAGTTTCTGCACTACTCCTACTAAATACAACTGGTGCTAAAATCCTCACAAATCTACCTTTCCTAGTGTGCTCAGGGAGGGTCTGCACACATGCCAGCAAACTAGATGCTGTTAAACACAGTCACTGAAGGTGGAAGCGATTGTACAATGCAGGAGAAGGGTGTTAACTGCATCCAGCTACGTAGCAGAGGCAGAGCAGCAATGCAGCAGTGGTCCAATGGTTCTAGCAAACCACATGTACTTGATCACAATGTCTGCTGGGCCAGGAAGCTATTTCACAGCTTGCCTATCTCAGCACCCTCCCATATCCGTAAGTGTTTCTCTCTTCCCACCATTGAGATGCAGTTTGATATGGCCATCACCTATGATATGGGTGCTTTCCCATGTAATGGGCTTCAGGTGGTGATGGGTCTGTGTACAGTTCCACCAGTGCTGTTTGCTCACAATGGAGTAGCAAGAAGATGGTTTGCAGTGCTTCAGGGCAGAAACTGAGAAAGAAACATTCTACCTAGGCAGTAGCTAGACGTGTGTGTGTTTGGGCAAAGCAGCTATTGCATCACAGATATCAAGGGACTGAGTTGCCCTTTGCTCAAATATGGCTATATGGATCGCTGCAGTTTGTTTCCACTAGAAGCCTAAACTTAGCAATCTGGCAATGACAGCGTTGCTCAAGAAATGCTATCCCTTCATTTATCCAAAATAAATACTTTGGTTTGAAAATCACTGTCTGAGGCTCTGACAGGACAGCCACCGCCCAGAATGCTTGCATGCCGAGGAAGAAAAACATGTCATAAAGGGAGATGGCCCAAGGATGACTTAATAAATGAGTCACAGGGACGGGCAAGTAGAAGCAAAGCTGCAGGGGAGTTAAGGCTCTGCAGAGCAGAGAAAGTTTGCAGAAGCATAGGGAACTGGCTTGTTGTTGAAGGCAGAGGAACTGCAACAGAAACCATACAGAGAGAATGTAAGGGTTCTGGTGGATCTGACCCAAATGTCCACTCATGCAGTATCCCATTTCTTACAGCGGCGAACCTGATTGCAGAACTACAGGCTTGGAAGGGACCTCAAAGGTTATCAAGCCCAGATCCTTGCCAATGCACTGGCCTCATCATGCCTTGTTGGGTGAAGCATTGCACACCAGGCTGTTCCTCTACCCACAAAGGAGGCCACCTGGCATCATTGTGGCATCACATGATTGACAAGTGGGAAAGAAGAAGAAGAAGAAGAGTTTGGATTTGATATCCCGCCTTTCACTCCCCTTCAGGAGTCTCAAAGCGGCTAACATTCTCCTTTCCCTTCCTCCCCCACAACAAACACTCTGTGAGTGTTTGGGGCTGAGAGACTTCACAGAAGTGTGAGTGGGGCTGAGAGACTTCACAGAAGTGTGACTGGCCCAAGGTCACCCAGCAGCTGCAGGTGGAGGAGCGGAGACGCGAACCCGGTTCCCCAGATTAGGAGACTACTGCTCTTAACCACTACACCACACTGGCACTGGAAAGTCAAACTTGGCCAGTGGGGGACGGAAGGAAGATAAGGACCCCCACCCCTGCTGGAGAAGTAGACAACCTGCAAAACGGAGGAATGTGGAAAGGTGTCTAAAACAAGGCGAAGGAGCAGCAAAGGAATCCACTCAATATCAGCATCTGCCTCATCAACTGTTCTTTCTGAAGGAGGCTGTTATGAAACAAACATTTTGACCCTCAAACTCAAGACAAAACAAGGGGCATGGATACCAGCTCTTGCATCCAACACATGCACTTTACTCTTTACAGAAGATTTTTTTTTTTTATAATAAACTCCAGTATTTTCTTCTTACCCGTTCTGGGGATCCTCTGAACTCTGAGAATTATGGCAATCTTCAGCAACTGTATGAACATTTACTAAAGGAAACAAGTAGTAATAGAATCTCTCTCAGTAACAGCCATGTTAAAAAAATACAATAGTTGTGATTGAAACACTCACATCACCATATTTTTCGCTCTATAAGATGCACCTGACCATAAGACGCACCTAGTTTTAGAGGAGGAGAACAAGAAAAAAAGATATTCTCTCCCTCTCTGCTCAGCACCTCTCCAGCAAAGCAGGAGGAGAAACGGAAGGGGCTCCGTTTCTCCTCCTGCTTCGCTGAAGGGGTGCTGCACAGCTTTCCCTCTCTGTGCAGCGCCTCTTCAGCACTGAAGAGGCAGGAGAAATGGAGTCCCTTCCGTTTCTCCTCCCGCTTCGCTCTCGCTCTTTGCGCAGCACCTCTCCAGCAAAGCGGGAGGAGAAATGGAAGGGGCTCTGCTTCTCCTGCCGCTTCGCTGAAGGGGCGCTGTGCAGAGGGAAAGCTGTGCAGCGCCTTTCCAGCGAAGTGAAGCCAGGAGAGCAAGTGCTGTGCTCAGGAGGCTTCAGGTGGCTATCCCTGAAGCCAGGAAAGCAAGAGGGATTGGTGCGCACCGATCCCTCTTGCTCTCCTGGCTTCAGGGATAGCTGTGCAGCCTGCATTCGCTTCATAAGACGCACACACATTTCCCCTTATTTTTTTAGGAAGGGAAAAGTGCGTCTTATAGAGTGAAAAATACAGTACTTTGCAAAATAAAAATTAGTCCTCTTAAATGCAACCAGCATTCTCTACCTTGGCTTGGAGTAAAAGGTAGGAAAAAAAAAAAAAAATAGAAAAGACAAACCTGTAGAGCTGCAAACCAGACCCTATATATTATATCTTCCTTGCATAAGTTTTCTAACCTTTTCACTTTACTCCTCTTGTTAGCAAAATATTTGAACAAACACTAAAGTGATCTAACTGCAGGCTAGGGATAGATAACACATTCAGAAATACACTGGCTGGCAGATATGTTTGCGGCAACATATTTAAACTAGATATATAAGGATTTAATGTTGTTTTTAGAATGAAAGCCAATACTCTTCAGAGCATTAGCAGTTATATATGTCAAAGATTTACAAATTACCCGCTGCTATTGTAGATTACTCTCAATGTTCAAAATAATCCATGTAGGAACATAGGAACCTGCTTTATACTGAGCCAGAACAATGGCTCTACCTTGCTCAGTACTGTCTAAAGAAGTTGACAGTGGCTGTCTAGGATTTCATACAAGGTTCTCTTCCGGAGATGCAGGGGCTTAAACCAAGGACCTTTTGTATGCAAAACAGATGCTCTGCCACTAGAGATGCAGGTGAAATTCATTTCAGTTCACATTTAAAGGCAAACCTACCCAATTCACATTTTTCCAAAACAGCATGCAAACCAGAACACAGCACTTCTCTGTGTTTTGCAGTGCAGTTCTCCAGCCAAGTAATGTGTACTGAAGTGCATGTACTGGGATGAAGTTTTTATATACAGTGGTACCTCGGTTTAAGAACAGTCCTGTTTACGAACGGTTTGGTTTACGAACTCTGCAAAACTGGAAGTAGTGTCCTGGTTTGTGAACTTTACCTTGGTCTAAGAATGGAAGCCGAATGGTGGAAGGGCACCGACGGCGGGAGGCCTCATTAGAGAAAGCCTCATTCTTTGGTTTAAGAACAGTTTCAGTTTAAGAACGGACTTCCGGAATGGATTAAGTTCATAAACCAAGGTACCACTGTATATATAAAAGTGCATATTTCAATAAAAACACCATTCAAAAATGCATTTTTATAGGGGAAATTGCTTTTCAAAAATGGGAATGTTGGGCAAAATCACCTACAAAAATGTGCACATTAGGAGAAATTCGTACTAAGATGCTGATGAGTTTTCAAGAGAACTTTTAAAAAAAATGTAAACTAATGTGAGAATGTAGAGAACACAAGGTTGGGAAAAGGAAAAACTGAAACAGAAACTGGTGGATTCACCCATTCCCTATGTATCACTGAACTACAGCCCTTCCCTGGCAATGGAACCGATCCAGACAAATTGCATCTTGGATTACGGAGAGGAACAAACAATTCACTAAGTAACCCATTGTGAAATAACCATATAGAGGCAAAGAGAAGAACTGTGATAGAAGGCTGCAAGTTCCTTCCCTCTTATTGGGTGCAGTCGCCCATAAAGTATCACCTTGGCTGTGAGTTCTGGGGGACTTGCTCCCTGTCTTGCAGGCCTTTTTACACCTGGCCTGGGAAGGCAGGACCTGACTGACTCCAGCTACAAAAGCTGAGGCTGCTGAACAGACTCTTGGGCTGCAGTGGGGGTTGTTGAGTGTGTGTGTTGTTGCTGTTATTGATATTATTATTTTGTATTTTAGTTTAGATCTTATTGTGACTTATGTTGAACTTGTTCAATTTGTGTGCTTTGAGGTTTTATTTATTGCTTATGACTACTTATGTTTGTAATTAGGAAACTTTTTGCATGCCGTAAGCCTCCTTAAGCATGGTTTTAAACTATGGAAAGGAGGCATGCAAATAAAATTATGTATGTATGTATGTAAAGTATCAGAACTATGCTATTGCTTCATAAACGGTGCCTCCTAAAGTTACATTACCTTCTTCATCCACAGACACAGTTCGTATTATGACAGGACTGGAGTATGCTGGCAACAGCAATGGTAAGTTGGATGGTACAGCATAACCGCAGGGCACAGGAACAGAATATCCACTTGGGAGGGTAGGGCTTATACTTCCGTCCTGTGGGCTTGGCTCTGGTGACAATGATGGCTCCTTTTCTTTCATTGGCGAAATTGTTATGACAGAGTATGGGTTTACTCTTGGTGGGACCACCTCTGCTGTGCCGTCAGCTCCCGCCATTTTCTCGGCCGCATCCACATTTTCATTCCCTTGAATGAAAACCACACAAGTTGTTGTCAAAATGCAAATTCCCTTGCAGGAACCCTGTTACAATGCTCTTGCCCTTCAAATGAATCCTCAAAACCCTTCTTAAGGAGATAATTCTGCAGCAGCCTCCAGAGACAAGTGTGCTGAGTATACGAAGATTGGAAGAGAGCAACTCTAAACTGCAGCCTGCCAGATGGAAGATCAAACTTTTGGTTTGGGTTATAAATTATAGTGAGCACAAACTATGGTTTGGCATAGTGGTTTTGATTCAGTTTGACAGTTCTGGCCCCTGTAAAGCCATATTCAGCCAATGACCGTCTTCCTACAGCAGCCTTCCATGTCCAACCTGAGAGACTTTGGTGGAAGCCACAAGAGGGGACCTGAGCTTACTTGTGCTCCACCTTCTGTAAGATTATTGGTACTCTGGATGCAACCCAGTGCCTCTGCTGGCAGAGAAACTCAACCAGCTTGTGAAGTAAATGATATAGCTACAGTGGTACCTCGGGTTAAGTACTTAATTTGTTCTGGAGGTCCGTTCTTAACCTGAAACTGTTCTTAACCTGAAGCACCACTTTAGCTAATGGGGCCTCCTGCTGCTGCCATGCCGCCGGAGCGCAATTTCTGTTCTCATCCTGAAGCAAGGTTCTTAACCTGAAGCACTATTTCTGGGTTAGCGGAGTCTGTAACCTGAAGTGTATGTAACCTGAAGTGTATGTAACTTGAGGTACCACTGTATTATCTTGCATATGTTATATCAGGCAAACTTAAAGAGGAGTGGAAGAACATGAAGCAATTTCTTCTTTTTATTTCCTAAGCAGCATATCTTTATCTTTTGATATCACCTTAGGCCGGCCTGCACAAGTGTTCATTCTGCATAGAAATGACTTGAGACTACACCCGCTGGCTCTGGTTCCATCACCACCCTTATGTAAACAGGACTCTACACCCATAAGGACTGTGTAGAATGTAGTGCTAAGGAGATCATTCCACCTATGCAAGCATTTCAGAAGAACAGCACAATCTTCCTTCTCCTCCCACCATTTGCTGTTCTGAGGATTCTTCTGTCCCCCCCCAACCCCCCTAATTTCGGGAGGGGGAAGTGAGGGGGAAAATGTCCCGTTGAATTAGCAGTTCTTGCATGGGCTTCCACTAGTGGGACCCATTAGCTGAATCTGGTCCTTAGAAAGCCTGTGCGCAATCTGTGCACTCTTCAAGCACACTTATTACATGTCACCTCTTATGTAAATGACACCTTGAAGCTATGAGCTCATGGAGAGTTGCCCATAAAAACTATCCCAATGTTCTTTCCATGTACTTATTTCTGTTTTGAATGAACGTTTGCAGTTCATTATTATGTTGAAAGAGGTCTCACATGCACTAAGTAAATAAATAAAGTATCAGCAATGCTCTCATGGCTTTATTAGGCATGGTCACACGTACCTGTAGAATTCACTTCTTCCTGTTCTGTGTTATTCTTCTTAGGCTCTAAATTCGATGGCAAAGCACTTTGCCTGTCTGCTTCTGGAATTTCATCTCCGCTATCAAAGTCAAACTGTTCTCCTTCCTCCTCCTCTTCATCATCAGCTGCGCTGGTTGTTAGTTCGTTTTCTAAAACTTAAAAAACAGACTTTTTAAACAAAACAATGACCACTGCTAATTTAGGTAGACTAGACAGCTCTAGCTGCAGAGTCAATACAAGAAATATTGAACAAATAATTATTAAAAGACAATACAACTCTGGGACATGGATGAGATGACTTCATCCTTCTATAAATATACTGCTGAACTTCTAGCTAACAGTGAAACATTGTCTGGAAATAAATTACAGGAAGCGTATAGAGATGTTTTAATTGCCATAATGCCCAAAGGAGGAAAAGATCCAATGTCACTATCATGATGAAGATCAATTTGACTTTTTGACAATGGTTATGACTATACAATTTTTAACAGTATTTTAGCAAAGCTTTTGAATATGATTGTATATAGATATTATCATTAGTGTGGTATTCATCTAAGTTTTCCCCCTAGTAGACCCACTGAAATGAATTAGTAACGTGAGTAAGTGAGATCAATGAGTAGTGGGTCTGCTCTGAATAATACTTGAATTATCACCCTAGTTTTGTGTTGTTGTTTCAAGTGGTCCATGGTGGGGAAAGTTTGGAAACCATTGTATTTGATCATACATGTGGACTAAACCAAGAATTTTTTAACATCTCAGCTGGGAGTGGTGGTAGCTCTGCTACCAAGTTCCACACAAATACACATCTCATAGGAGTGCTTTGTACTTCACCAAAGCCCAACATCTTAGGAGAAGAACAGAAGATAAACATACTATCAAAACTTTGGGTTCTGTGATTCATCAATGCTAGTGTTGTCTTCAGTGTTTCAAAGTGTTTCTTAAGTTTGTCAAAAGCAATCCTTTCAGCTCTCTCTTCTTCTGAACCTTGACAAAAAAAATATCTATTTTCTTTCCTTCAAAAACTTCCATGTAAATATTTTCCTTTGGGAAGTGGAGGAAACCAGGCATATATTTAGAAACAAGATTATTTAACTTGAAGGTAAGAAGAGGTCAAGGGAAACCCACATAAATCTTAGAAAATCTAATTATTATGTAAGATTTTCTCAGACACTCTACCAGCTTGGACACGCTCTGAAAAATTCCTGTACAAAAATTCACACTACTCAACTGTTCAGACTGTCAAAACAATAAGCTTTCTTGCTATATATTCTGTTTCCTGAACCACGTTGACTCAGCATGCCTGTTAGTGACACCTCTAACGCACTGTAAGGAAGGAAGGTCAATATTTTTCCACTTAAAAACTAAAATAATATTCATTATCTAGCTGGTGTGACATGTTAAATGGCTAAGTTTTCATGTGCACCATTTAAAAGCTCCTTCTTTCACTTGTCTCTGAACACAAAGCTAAATATCCTATCATTCACATCCTAAGGGGTTGAGGCGACAACCACAGAAGCTCAAAAGCAAAAGTTGCTGTTGACAGGAATGCTCATACGCTGTAACAGAGCTGAGCAAACCAGCATCAAGAGACCACCAAGGAGAAGTGTTACAAGCTCTCAAGCAAATATAGAAATTCTCTGCTGCTTGCACAAGATACGTTATCTTTGTTCACGCTTCCCAAAATACCTTACACTGAGGGCCTCACACCCGGCACTGCTTGGTAATTCTAAGAAAGAAAGAAAATCAGTGCAGTTTCGAAAGGTTCCATCAACCATCTTAATTCAACTTAAGGTCCAATCGTATAACAGCAGAGCCAAAAACCTGCTCCATTATCTCAGGAACAAACCTGCAAAAGTCTAATCCTGTGAAATAAGCTAGGGCAGATACTGGGGACTTCAACACTCATGCAACTCTTTGACAGCTTTTCTGTGGGAGGTTTACCCATCTATTCATGTATTAACATGCAAGCTAATTCAAAATTCTTCAGCAATGGTTGAAGGCCCTGCCCATTATACCATTGGCTCAAATTTCTGAATGCAGGCACAATTGAGTAATGCAGTAACAAGGTATGTCTTGTGGTACCGGTTCCTTGTTTTCAAGGGCCCATGGGCAAGAGGCCCCCTCCCCCTATGAGTCCACCTTTTCACTATGTATTAAGATAATCACCGCCACTGCTCTTCACCATTTCCCTGCAGCAAATGTCCACTATGCAGACCCTTGATGCCAGCTCTGTTTCCACAACAGAGAGAGTAATACCAAGCCCCTTTCTGAAAAAGCTCACTCAAAGTCATTCGGACCACTGGAGAAAGTGTTGAACTAGCAGTTATCTTCAGAAATGGCAACAAGCACACAGAGCAATTAAGAAAGCAGTATGTGGCGTTTGCCCTCCTAGGCGTGTGATATCATACTAGGTTCATAAGGAAAGGGTTACCTAATTGTAAAATGACTAACTAATGGGAACCCAAGGGGCAGAGTTAACTGTATATAAGGTTTAAGCACAGAGGTGGTGGTGTTTTTTTGAGGGAGTTAGAGTTAGGTTGGTTGAGAAGACAGTCTGGAGTTAGAAGAGATAGAGAAGATAAGTCTGTGAGTTGGGCTAGTCTGGTGTGAGAGAGTGAGAGAATTTGTTAAGAGGAGTCAGTCAACCAGTTGAGATAATCAGTCAGAAGGTATTAGGAAGGTCTAGGCTGGTAAAGAAACTAAAGTTAAGGTGCTGTCAGGAATATTATCTGAGAAGCCATAAACTTGTTAATGTTTGTAAAATAAACTTCTTCCTTTTTTTGTTCACTTTTAGCAACTGTCTGGACTCAGTGTTTTACCAGAGAGTAACGGATTGGTGGCAGCAGGGAAGAGAGCACAGTGGCGGCACAGGGATCAAGAGACCGTTAAACGTCCGGGGACCCTGTGTGATTGCCACACAGTGGTCCCAAAATGGTGTTCTCAAACTAGTGATCCTGAGTACTTGCCACTGTACTGTTAGTCTTTTTAAAAAAATTAATAAATGAAGAGACAGAATACACCCTAATCTCATAACCAGTCAGCATATTTGGCATCGTGAATCTTCAGCTATTCTCCTTCTCTGGCCACAATGTCATGCAACAAAGGAGAAATTGGAGCATTAAGAAGGCAGCAAGAGTGAAGTGCTCTGTTGCACAGAAGGAAAGTCGCTCACTCTTTCTCTTGCTGAACACATCCCATTGGCTCTGCAATACTTTGGACTAAATCCTAGGGCTTTATAAGGATTTCTCAGAAGCATTACATTCAGAAAGGCAGTCAAGCAGCCTCAGACCATGAAAGCAGTGCGGCCATTATTTTTCCTCACAGCCACAGAAACAAAGTCTACAGAAATCTCATTGTCGTCTCTCCCCCTTATCACATTTATCGTTCACACGTAATTTTGTGCGTGGCCTCATTTATAAAGATGAAGCTTTGTTGCACCAAAGCAGCTTTTACAAAGCACAAGTAGCAACTGCAGATTTTGTGCCAACTCAATGAGAACTTTTGGAGCAGTGCAACTTTATGCGAAATCTGTCCTTAATTTTACCAGGCCAATTTACATCCTTCATGCCTGCTATTGTTGGAATCTGTCTGTTCCAAAAGACAATGGAGTGCACCTCTGTGGGTAAAGTCAAACTACTACATTAGCAGCAATGAAGTGACCTCCTTTGGGTGCGAGCTTGGACAGTGTTTCACGCTTAATCCAAACAATATTCACTGCCCTGCTTGTTTTATCCATTTTCTCTGTCTTTTTCTCTGTCTGGGCCATGCTTATGTTTTCTTTGGTTTCCTTCCCAATGTGGTTAAGCTTGAAGGTGTCACTTGTCAGTAGCTTGTTATCTTTTATAATCACGGCTGCCTGATAAGAGGGGAATTACACGAGTCAATATTGTTATGAATGGATTACATCCAGATTGTAGAAATAACCTGGAGAAGACGTCAAGGTCTAGTACAAGCCTTGTCCTTGTTTTAAGGGCAAATAGATTCTAGTGAAGAAACTTTTGTCAGACTTATGACACAGAGTAGGGATCAAAATTCCCTTCCACCCAAAACCACAAGGCAGACTTTTTAAAATGTGCACGCTCAAACACAAATGTGAAAGGGCATTTTAGTGTAACATGCAGTTTGGAGACATGTACCGGTAGTTTTATGAACAAATTGCAATGCAATTATTTACGAAGGAAAAAAAAGTTTTCCATTCTCCTTCTCTGTTATAAAGGACTAATTTTAAATACAGTATTGATTATTTACTTTCAACAGATTTATTTTTCCTGGTTGTTGCTTTTCTAAAAGGAAAGCCACAGGATCTGTCTCACTTTCTCTTCTGAAAGGCATCGCTCTATTTCAGACACCAAACAAGCTATTAACAGCTTCCCAAACAAGAGACTATTGATAATTACAATTCAGATGCTGTTCTCATTTATCTCAAACCTTGGCTCCATTTTTATCATCCTTTGTAACCATCCTGTCTCTATGCTCAAACAGGCATTTCTCACAAAACAAATGCAGCACAGACAACGCATTTTACTGTGTCTGCTCACTTTAGGCAATATTCTTACAACTTTCAAAACACAGCTAGTCACGCAAACCTCTGCTCCTAGATGACACAAACGAAAATTTGCAAGTGCAGTCACCTTCTGATATACAGATTCTATTATTATTATTATATTTATTTCACTTGTTAATCACTTAATCCAAAAGGCAAAAGTCTAAGCAACTTACAAATATTAAGAGCTAAGGCAGAACATAAAAACAGACCATACATTACAATAAGAACAAGGCACATTCTACAGATACATGGTATATTAATGTGCTGTTAAAAAAAACATTAAAGAGGTCTTTGTGTATCTTTCTTAAAATTATGTTTAATTAAACCGTAACTAACACATTTATACACAACATCTCTCCCTCCATCTCTCCAACCCAATACCACCCCTTTGAAAAAAACGCCAGTGTAACTTTTCAGGTTTCCTGTGCTGTTTGCCCTAAAACTACAATCCAGCACAGCGCTATGCATTATACTTTAAAGAACCATGACTGCAGCTGTACCTTTATTGGATGTTGCAGTAGCAACAGTTCTATCACTAGGGAATCAAAGCTGCTTTGTAAAAAAAAGGGGGGGGGAGAGCAGTGACTTATCAGTACGGCCGTGGAAACTGTTCTCTGGCTTGCACATATGGTTCTTCTTGGTGCACACAATATCGTTTCTTTTCAATCGTGCCCTTTGTCTTCTTGCTTCTGAGCACTGGTGTTTTGATTACACTTTGCACAAACAAGAAAGTCAGTGCCTCTCTCTCTTTCACTTTTAGGAAACTGGAAGCTAGGAGTCTCAGAATTTTATTGCATCCCGTTTCCTGCTTCTCTCCAATGGAGTCAGGGAGGTGCATATCTTCACAATTATTCTGGGAGGTAGGTAATCTAGTATGCTTCATTCCTAAGCCCTTGAAGTGGCTAGGAACTTCAAGACAATGGATTGGAATGAAACAAGAATGAAACATCCAATTAACACGGTGTTATAAAGGTAAAGGTAAAGGGACCCCTGACCATTAGGTCCAGTCGTGACCGAATCTGGGGTTGCGGCACTCATCTCGCTTTATTAGCCGAGGGAGCCGGCGTACAGCTACCGGGTCATGTGGCCAGCATGACTAAGCCGCTTCTGGCGAACCAGAGCAGCGCATGGAAACACCGTTTACCTTCCTGCCGGAGCGGTACCTATTTATCTACGTGCACTTTGACGTGCTTTCGAACTGCTAGGTGGGCAGGAGCAGGGACTGAGCAACAGGAGCTCACCCTGTTGTGGGGATTCGAACTGCTGACCTTCTGATCGGCAACTCCTAGGCTCTGTGGTTTAACCCACAGCGCCACTAATTGTGCACTACCTCAATATTTTTAAATGAGTTGACTGTTTACAAATATTCTGATAAATGTTTTTTTTTTTTTTAAAAAAAAAGTTTCACCTAATTCTGCATCTATCACACATGTATTCCTTTCTCTGGTTCCCTCTCAGCACATATGTTTGAACCGCAATACCTTAAGTAATCAGTATGAATGGGTGTGTTTGCAAAATATCAACTCGATTTCAGAAAATAGGTTGGCTGCATTCTTGTCATCACAAAACTGCACATTCCTATATGTAACCTTTCGGCATTTAGCGCGCGCACACACCCCCAATCCCCTGTTACATTCCATAACAGGAACTGAATTCCAAGCACAGCATAATTCATAACAAATGGGGCAACCATTTTAGAAGAAGTGCTTCAACTCTAAAGGCTGACGTCAGTGAAGGAAGTCACTTGGTGGAATCTCATCATATTCAAAACACATGCTATGAGCAGGCCCTTATGCCTATGCATTCATTGAGGGGATTGTGCAGGAGAAAGGTAATGCAGGTGAAAATGTGAAAAGAACAGGCAGGCACGCAATCAGGACAAGCAGATGGCTTTTAAAATACAACGCAAACATTGTGATTTTCTCTCTTTCTTTTTACCTTCAGGTGGCGGTGGTGGAGGGAATCCTTCTGTGTCCATGCTTTTGTGTACTCTCTCTATTGTGGTTCCTTCTGAAAACACACAATAAATGATCCTGCAGAAAAACATTTTTAAAAGAACAAACAAACAGGTATTAATATTATTGAAATTTCCTGTTTGTCAGATGCAACACAGCAGTTCTCAACCTGTGGGTCCCCGGATGTTGTTGGACTACAACTACCATCATCCCTGACCACTGGCTAGGAATGGTGGGACTTGTAGTCCAAAACAGCTGGGGACGCACAGGTTGAGAAACACTGAGCTAACACACAGATCTGTACTCTAAGCGGCTGAAGTTGAGCAAGGGATTCCAGCTCTCCTGCCTCAATACTACCGAATAGGAAGAGTTTCATAGTGCAGGTATAAGTTGGCTGCAGTTTCTGGGAGACCTCCAGTTGTTTATGCTGGCATAGATGTTACTGCATGGCGCCACTTACTAGAGGCCTCTGCACAAATGCAGCATGGTAGTGCCCAATACCACCTCAGCTCATTGGCAACCACTCACCATCAGCACTGAACCTTCCCCTTAACCCTCCATGTGCAAAGAATGGCTAGGGCTTATATGCAATTAAGAGAATGTGATCTGCACATTTTAGCAAATACACCTCTTTCTCTCTCTCTAAAAAGAGAGGGGACTCACACGTCTACCATAAGTCTATAGTTCGCTTGCTCTGTATTTGCATGTTCTTTTAGTAGTAAAATCCTTTTAGTGGTGTAGCTTGCTACCAGACCGTTTTCAATTATAAACAAGACGACTGGGCAAGTCTTCAATTATTTCTCTCCAAGTTCCTTGTAGGGAGAAGACCAGAGCATACAGGAACCCTTCAGAGTAGCGTCAACGCTTCTTTCATTACTTTGCCAAAAAAGCTCTTCCCGCCTGTGTGTGCTAAGAATCACATATGTGAATAGGACGTAAGAAAAAGAACCTCCCTTTCAAAGCAAGTCATACAGCATGATGCCACATTAAAATCACATACTATTTTCATGTAGGAAAAAGTATGCACAGTGAAGTCTGTTTTGGTTTATTTATGTTCACGTCAGAAAGCCATAATGGCTTTCTACAGCTTCCTGCTTACATGTACAGATGGCATTTCAAATTCATGTGTGTGATCTTCGCACATTAACACAAGCAATGTTAAACCATAGTTAAGGCAAGTAAGCCAACAACAAACCACGGCTTATTTTTGCTAAAACCATAGTTAATAAACCATGGTTAAGACACTGGCCTGGATTCACATGCAACACTAAATCTAAATTAACTAAGGGTTTATTTAAACCATGATTTAATGTTACATGAAAACCAGGCCTATGTGTACACAGATTACCCTACTCAGCAGTGACCATCTTGTGGAGAGAAGTATTGTGTGTACATAATTCTTATGCAACAATGCAACTTCGCTGAAGTGTTGATGTCTTTAGAAGACAACTGAAGGCAGCCCTGTATCAGGAGGCTTTTAACGCTTGATGTTCTTATTATATGTATAGATATGCTGTAAGCCACCCAGAGTACCACTGTACAAGCATCCTACAGATGCAACAAAATCAGGAAGGAGGTAGCGTGTGTGAATGCTACTCCGTAGGAAACGTATTTACTGGGGACAAAGACCCACTTACCTGTATAGCACTGTAAATATGCTTAAGATCATGATGTTAAATTCTTCAGATTCTATTCCACTTGCTAATCCTCAAATCTCGGTCACTTGCTTGTCTACATTCCGTCTATCTGGCTGGCTGCTACTGTGGGAATTCATTGGGTCGTCCCTCCCCCCCCCCCTTTCCCACATATCATGCCATGATCCTTTATTAATGCTGCAATCTTATCCGGTGGTGCCTCTGGTTACGCACACTTCCGGTTACGCACGCTTCGGATAACGAGCTCCGCTAATCCGGAAGTAGTTTCTCCTGGTTGCGCACTTTGCCCCAGGATGTGAGCGGAAGTCGCGTGCCAGAGGCGCCATTAGCGAAAGCGCGCCTCAGACTAAGAACGGTTTCAGTTTAAGAACGGACCTCCGGAACGAATTAAGTTCCTAACCAGAGGCACCACTGTACATACTTACCTGGGAATAAGTTCCACTTAACATACAAGGAGATGCGTTAAGGGCTTAATAATATTTATTTCATTTAAGCATACAGTGGTGCCTCGCTAGACGAAATTAATCCGTTCCGCGATTCTCTTCGTCTAGCGGTTTTTTCGTCTTGCGAAGCAAGCCCATTGACAGCTTAGCGGATTAGTGCTAGAGCTGTCAAGCGGCTTCCAGCGATCAGCTGTTAAGCGGCTTATCAGCGGAACAGCTGATAAGCGGCTTAGCGGCTTAGGAAAAGGGCAAAAAAAGCAAAAAAAAACCGCTGGGGGACGCAAGATTTTTTCGTCTTGTGAAGCAACCCCATAGGGAAATTCGTTTTGCGAAGCGCCTCCAAAACAGAAAAACCCTTTCGTCTAGCGGGTTTTTCGTCTTGCGAGGCGTTCGTCTTGCGGGGCACCACTGTATATATTTTTTAAAATCACTTTAATTTAAAATTTAAAATTTAATTTAAAAAGGGATCTAAAGCAATCTCGAGTGGTACCTCGGGTTACATACACTTCAGGTTACATACACTTCAGGTTACATACGCTTCAGGTTACAGACTCCGCTAAGCCAGAAATATTACCTCAGGTTAAGAACTTAGCTTCAGGATGAGAACAGAAATTGTGCTCCAGCGGTGTGGCAGCAGTAGGAGGCCCCATTAGCTAAAGTGGTGCTTCAGGTTAAGAACAGATTCAGGTTAAGAACGGACCTCCGGAACGAATTAAGTACTTAACCCAAGGTACCAATGTATATAAAACTGCACACATCCTTTTTCCTCCTTGCTTTCCATTGTGTGCCTTGAAAGTTGAAATATCTGTGGCATCTTTTTATCCTACCAGTCACAGCTTTCCAGCTGTCAAAGTCCTATGGCGCAGCACATGCACTATTTTCAATTGCTTCAAGTTTCTTCAGTTCCATCTCCTTACCCTATTTTACAGAGGCTGCTTCTGTTCTTTAAGGTACCTATAGGCCAACAGGATGGGGTATTGTTTACGGTTGGTGCTAATGTCAATGTCTAGTTTTGAAGATCCATAACTTTTTGCTGTTATCTTGATTACGTTCTTGCATTTTTATTGTTAGATCATGTAATGAATTATCAGTGGGCTGTTTAATTTTATTATAAAGTGATTAATATGAGATGCTTGCATTACCCTATTGATCTATTTAAATTCTGTTACAAACTTACATAAACTTTTTTGATGTTGTGAACTGTTTTGAGCATGGTTTACCATGGAAAAGCACCAAGCTGTTCAAATAAAGATGGCAGCACAATTATTTCAATAGTTACATGCTAGAAACAGAACTGCTGCATTTTAATGATTATGCAATGTCTAGTGCAACCTAAGACAAACCTGTGAATATATATCTATTTTACACAAACTGCATGACTGCTTCAGATGGATCTGGGCACTTCAAATCCACTTTAAAAAATACAGCAATTGAAGGAGTTCCTGTTATGAAAAATATCCTAAATATCCCATCCATAATATGGCAAGTACATGATATGAACTCACCCATTTCATAGTTCATACTACATTAGACTTTATTTTTATACTTTGGAAAAAGTGATCTGTTACCACCTGAAATTCAGCGTACGCCAATTATAATGGACATTGCTATATCTCTGCTAAGGTTTTTTCTATTTATTACAAATTGCTCATGAAAAATCTTTATCACTCTAGAAAATAGTTCAAAGGCTCTTTTTTTCCTACCATAAGTAAGAAACAGAAAGCAGAACATAACCTTGAACGTTACCATAATACCCAGATGTTTGCCTCAAGAAGCAAACGCTTTGTACAATACACCAAATAACTGCAACATTTTTCTCTAAACATAGAACCTCTGTTCTATGGAAGACAGTGTTGCTTGTGCAGTCACCCTAGGTTCGAACCACTGTGTTGAAACTACTCACTGCTTCCCAAAGCCTTTATCGATGCTACGAAGGATAAAGCATTATGCTAATATACAGACATTTCTGTGGCTGCGTACTTCAACTTTGCATTATTCACATTTGTTCATTCTATAAAGGCAAGTATTTCTTACAAATCCCCAAGAATACGTTGAATAAGGCTGTTGTCCTATACAGGGCCAACATGAGAATAAATCCTGCTGAAGTCAATAGGAATTGTTTTCAAGATGACATGCACTGGAATGCATGCTACAAGCCCACACATGGTTTAAGTCAGCTTTGTTTTAAATAAGCTCATATTTTTAAAAAAATAATAAAATGGGGAAACCTACAGTGGTTGACATAGTCATTCAATTTAATACTCTCCAGTATTATTTTGTTGTGCTGATTTGACCGTTCCATCAGTGCAAACATTCCTGCTAGCCAGACAGGATGATGGAACGGTCAAATTAGCAACCCCCCATGTGTTATTCTGGGGGTTCTCCCAACCTCCTAGAGCAGATTTAGGTGAAGTGGGGGGGTACATGAGGGGGAGAAGAGAGGGGACTATCTCATTGCACTAGCATGAGTTATTTTGGTAGCTGCTGTTAGCAAAGCATGTTAACAAAATCCAACTCAATGCTTCAAACTGTTTCTTGCTACTCAAACACTGCTCTTACATTGATCCGGTGTGAACTGATCAAGCATCCTTGTTAATGTGCACAGCATAGACTGAAATCCCCAGGTCAGTCGCAACATCCCCACCACATAAACACAAGATTACTGCTTACTTATTTGAAAATTTCTATTCTTCTCACACTGGGTGGATGGTACTGCAGAGTACTATCAAGGGTTATCAATAACCTACACAAAGTACTTTGAACTTCAGTATTTCTACTATCAGTGATATGGCCTTCATCTCCCACCTCCATTTCTTTTTAAACTTTACAAGATATTAAGATCATTGGCTTCCATGGTTATCACCCCTCTGTCTTCACACAGAAACTGTATGCTGTGACATTTATTCCCAACTATTCCAGCCCAACCCTGCAAAACATTCTCTGGTAACATGACTAATCCCTTTCAAAATCAATATGCCTTTTGTTTAAATTGTAGAAATATTCAGGCGAGAGATAGTGCACTGTAAGAGACCCTTATGTGAAAATATTCAGGAGAGAGTGTGTGTTATAAGGGAAACTGTGAGCCCCAACAAAGGGACTTCAGTGAGACCAGTGCAATAATTTATTTATTTTTTAAAAAAATCTTACAGTACAAGGAAGTTCCTCCCACCTGTTCCCCCCCAATACATACATCTTAAGATTCATGTAGTCCCATAGATCTAGACAGGGGTCAGCAAAACTTTTCAGCAGGGGGCCGGTCCACTATCCCTCAGACCTTGTGGGGGCCGGACTATATTATTTTTTTGGGGGGGATGAACGAATTCCTATGCCCCACAAATAACCCAGACATGCATTTTAAATAAAAGGACACATTCTAGTCATGTAAAAACATGCTGATTCCCAGACCATCCGTGGGCTGGATTGAGAAGGCGACTGGGCCAGATCCGGCCCCCGGGCCTTAGTTTGCCTACCCATTATCTAGCACATATCCTAAACCCACAAACTCAGACTTCAAGCCCATATAATTCAGCTCCTCACATATTCTATGGCACAAGAGCCGTACTGTAGATATCATCATTCACGGTTGCCATGTCTAAGGCTTAGCCACGAACATCCCTGTAACTCTAGCAATGCCTCTCAAAAGATCTCAGCCTGCAAGTCCCCACCAAAACCTCCCCATGTCTGAAAGCACCCACCGCCCACTTACAAATTGCCACTTGTTGAGCTGCAACCCTTTCCACAGTTCTCAAGAGCCATGGAAGTTCTCGAACCCAGGCTCTGTCCTGCAGCTGCCTCAGACTCTGTACCTTCCTTCTGGAATACGCCTTTCTGTAGCTTCCCAAAGAGCCCAGGGGATTCAGTTACACTTCTATCAAACTCCTCATGGCCCTCTAAGCAACCTTGGCTGCCTTTCCAAAACCACTAGGTCTACAGGATTCTACTAAATCACACTGAACAAACATGTTGGATGGTGCACAACTAATTTACTCCATCCGGGTAAATCTAGCCTCCAAAAATATATATCAAGTCTCTACACTTTACCCACAACATGCCAGTGGCAGTATACTCAGCCAAGCAGTTAAACAGAGGGACAAGTGACCCAGATGGAAGGTTCACTCTGCTGCTTATAGGGGAATGCTGAATACATCATTTTAACTCAGCTCAGCTTGTATTACAAACCTTGAATTTCACTGAGATAATGAAATCCAAGGTTTGTAATTTTTTATCTCAAAACAAAAGACTGATTTTCCTAAATTATAACAGGCAATTATGTAGGAAAGATTATGGATGCTGACAGCTACATCCCGTTCCCCAAAGGAACTATGGAAGCAAATGGGATTAGCATATTGGGACTTCCTGAAATATTTTATTTATCTGAAGCAGAGCAGAGCCAGCTTGGTGTCCTCTAGTCTAGATGGAGGTTTGGTGCTCTCCCAACTCCCATCTGTCCCATCTGGCCAGCACAAAAAAATGGTTAGGGATGGCTGGAGTTGTTGTCCGAAAGATCTGGAAGACACCAGGTTGGGGGGTGGCAATCCCTAAACCACAGGTAAGATTAACTACAGTCTCTTCACATTTACACATTACAAATCACAACAAACTGAAAATGGAGGCCGAAGCTCCTGATCTCTTCCTTGCACTTGTACCATAGCACAGGTGGGTGGGTGGGTGGGTGTGCGCACGCATGTGTGTAGCTTGGATGCCAAAGACTCATTCACATAATGCTTAATTATGGTTCAGCATGAAGTCTTAATGCAGCCAATGTATTCGTAGCAGTGTTTTACAGTTGCATTATTATTACAATATATGGCAAGGTACCTATTAATAGTATCTGTTGACGGTACAGCACCTTCTTTTTAAGGCAATGTAGGTCATATTAGTTTGAAAGAAACAACTAGATCAGCTATACGGTACCTCGGGTTACATATGCTTCAGGTTACATACACTTCAGGTTACAGACTCCGCTAACCCAGAAATAGTACTTCGGGTTAAGAACTTTGCTTCAGGATGAGAACAGAAATTGTGCTTTGGTGGCGCAGCGGCAGCAGGAGGCCCCATTAGCTAAAGTGGTGCTTCAGGTTAAGAACAGTTTCAGGTTAAGAACGGACCTCCGGAACGAATTACTGGTAAGTACTTAACCCGAGGTACCACTGTATTCTGGAGAAAAGCCTGAGTGGTTTTTTGTAGTTCTTCTCAAATTGACCTTGCATGCATTCATTTCCTAAAGTTATTTGCATCAAGATTTCAAATGGAATGGCTAAGTAATCAAAACACACTTCTCTATAGTTAGGGCTAGCAGACTTCCCCACCCCCCACCCTGAATATAAATCTTTATGTCTCAGGGTCATCAGTTACTGCTTAGTGTGCCAAGTGATGGGTAAATATTAGGGGGGGGGGGGGAATGTCGCCAAACAGATTATTCATCAGTTGTCACTTTGTCACCTTTTCAAGCATCTTTTTTCTGATCACAGTCGAAGGTAATGCAACTGGCTCCCGTCAGCTATGGCTATAGTACGGCACACACTTCATAGTAAATTCATTAAAATCAGAGACATTACTTCTGCAAGTTGGTTCTTATCCTATACCGGCAGTTAAAGAGAAGTAGAGAGCAATGCAACATCAAGGTCACATATTGTAACTCTATTTGCTCCCGTGAAAGGAAAAATCACAACTTCTGCAACTCTGGCATTACTGCTCATGTGAATAAATTGCCCACATGAGTATTTTAAGTGCAAGTCAGCTGCCAACATATCAAACTCAACTGTATAAGCACACCTAGGATCGAGCTGCTAGCTTCACGAAAGGTTAAAGAATGTACACTGGGCAAATAGAGTCCTGGTGCTCTTAGCCTCAATTCAGTAAAGAACATGTTGTTTATGGCTGTTAGAAGGAGGTCTTAGTGGGGGGAACATAGCAAGGCTAATGAATATATTTACTTTGACTGTAGTGTAAAGGTAAAGATAAAGGGACCCCTGACTATTAGGTCCAGTCGTGGCCAACTCTGGGGTTGTGGCGCTCATCTCGCTTTATTGGCCGAGGGAGCCGTTTACCTTCCTGCCAGAGCCTAGGACTTGCCGATCAGAAGGTCGGCGGTTCGAATCCCCGCGATGGGGTGAGCTCCTGTTGCTCGGTCCCTGCTCCTGCCAACCTAGCAGTTCGAAAGCACGTCAAAGTGCAAGTAGATAAATAGGTACCGCTCCGGCAGGAAGATAAACGGCATTTCCGTGCACTGCTCTGGTTTGCCAGAAGCGGCTTATTCATGCTGGCCCCATGACCTGGAAGCTGTACGCCGGAAGCTGTACTCCCTCAGCCAATAAAGCGAGATGAGCGCCGCAACCCCAGAGTCGGCCACAACTGGACCTAATGGTCAGGGGTCCCTTTACCTTTACCTTACAGTTCAGGGAGACATAGTAAGTTAATGAAACAGGCCCAATGAATGAATGAATGAATGAGGTGACCCATTTTCTCTGTGCAATCAAAGTGAGGATTTTCTCGTGCAGACTCGGCAGTTTATACTAGACACAGGTGAATGACCAGCGGAAATAAATTAATTAATTTTATAGCATTTGTAGGATGCCTTTTAAGAGGAAGTACTCTCTAAATCAGCTTCCGTCATAAAAAATAAAAAATAAAATTCAACATGTACCAAGTTATCCAACCATTAAGGTGATGCCTGTAGTTCATGTTTCAGGATGCCATAGCCAGCAGCTTTTTTTGCAGACTACAAAGCAATCTTTAATCATCTCTGCAGACACAAAGTGGTTAAAGCTGCACAACTGACAGAAACACAGAGTGTCTTGATTTAGTTCTTGCACCTTACATTGGTACTGCTATGCTGCAGAGGCATTCCAGTTAGGTGTGCATCAATCCTATCTTAGGCAGGTTTACTCAATGCTGATACACTTTGTTAAATGGGACTTGCTTATATATAAACATTCTACAAGCTATATTCATGTCTTGATTTTAGTAAGACTTGGGCCACAATCTGGCATAGTTGAATACACTTAAACTGACTTATTTCAATGGACTTCAGTACACCTAACTCTCGACTGGATTGCAGCCAGAGAGAAGTGTGCATGAAACTAAAATCCACAGATTTAATTCAACAGAATTGTTTTCTCCCTGACTTATAAGTTATTTTGTTTGTGTCAGTTTACATAAACATCTTACAGCATCGTAAGTCATCTATCATGTATCAAACCTCAGAAAACTCTGAAAAAAATTCTAATGCATGCCTTGTAAAACTTCCCTGTCTGAGTAATATAGGCAATGCAGATACTTATAAATATGAAATAGTCACATATCTTTTTCATATACTTTAACGTATTAGGCATAGATTACCGTAATATTCAATTATGAGTACTCAGTAGAAAAATGACAAAATCCTATGGGTGGTATTAAAGTTTCGATCAGAGTAGACCCACTGAAATTAATGGGCCTAACTTAGTCATGTTCATTAATTTCAATGGGTCTACTCTGAGTAAAACTTAACTGAATTCCATCCTAATTTACTAAATGCTCCTTATGCACAGTCTATTCCAGTCCCAATTATTCCAAGCTCTTTCTCAGTATATTGCACGATTCCCTTCCATTTATTTAAGGCTTCATAACATCAAACCAACATTTATACTTAAAAAATAAATAAATAAAATCCCAGCAGTTAGCTACAGTAACAGCGTCTCTCTCCTCCAAGTCCATTTCTTCGCAGACCTGCTGAGCCAACAAAAAAGCCACGAAGCGCTTTGCATCTGTGCAGTGCGCAAATAGGGATTTTTTTTTGGCCATGACACCACCGGTTTCTGAATCCAGAAGAAAGCTCCACACCCACTCGCAGCTTATGAATCACTACTCTCCGTGGGGGGATCCCAAAGAGGGGTGGGGTGAGAGAGAGAGGGAGGGAGGTAGGGAAAGGGAGCAGGGTGGAGAGGCTTCTCCTCCAATACAAAACAAGCATTCCAACTTTTCTCGCTGGCAAGGAAACAGCAGAAAGATGCAGGGTTCTGTTTTTGGAGGGATGGGGCATGGGGGCACCTGCCTGCCAAGGAGGCAGCAGTTGCACCGCAGCAGCGCTTCGGAGTCCGGACCCGTCACTGCGCTTACACGAGCCCTTTCTCTTCTTCCTCCCCAGGGCGCGCGAAGAAGCCCTCTCCGCCAAGATGCCAAAGGCGCACACAAAGAGCCACTCAGGCAAAGCTCCGAAAGCCCTGCCCCTTCGACTCTTGCTTTGCTTCGACGACAAAAAACACCCCCCCTTTTAATTTTTTTCACCTTTCCAGCGTTTCTTTCTGCGCCTCAGGCCGGGGAGAGAGAGGGAGCCAAGCGCTGCCTGCCGCCTCCTTCTCCTTACCTCACTTAGCGGGTGCCAACTCGGACGCCCCTTCGCAGAGGCGCGCGCGCCCGGAATATGGATACAGCATTTCCCAGCTCATCCATCCACACACAGGATACCCAGCCTTCAAAGCTGGGAGCCCCAGCTTCCCCGTGATTGGAGGGAGCAGGCAGCAGTCGCGGCTCTCCCGTTGGCTCCCACGGCTGCCAGTCTTTCTTTTTTGTCTTTTCCCCCCACCCTCCCTTGTCGCTGGCGAGGGAAAGCGCCACAAACGCGCAGGGAGAGAGTTGGGAAGAGCCGCCCTCCGCTCCCTCCCATCGCATTCCTTACATTGCCCACGTGACGCGCCTATAATTGCTCTCTTTTGTACAGCTGTGCGGGGTCGGGAAGCTGTCAAGAGTCGCCCAGAGACGGAGCTGGGGAGGAGAACAGGCCAGGCGCACACACGCACTTGCGCGGCCAACTCGGCCGCTGTTCCTGCAAGGCAGATGGAGCAAAAAACAAACAAACTAAAAAGCCTCCATTTTAGGCGTGGAAACCCTCCCCGCAGCATCCCTGGTCTGTTTTCTTCCTAGCAAGTTTCCTCTCCAACGGGTGGGGCGGAAAGTTAGGGGAGCCCCTATTAGCAGGTGGAGTTGCACTTTTAAAAAAACACCATGATAAATTTAAGCGGAGAAGCTTTGGCTCAGTTGGTTAGAGACAGTGCCGGATTTATGTATAAGCTAAACAAGCTATAGCTCAGGCATAGGCAAACTCTGGCCCTCCAGATGTTTTGAGACTACAGTTCCCATCATCCCTGACCACTGGACCTGTTAGCTAGGGATGGTGGGAATTGTAGTTCCAAAACATCTGGAGGGCTGGAGTTTGCCTATGCCTGAGCTATAGCTTAGGGCCCCACTCTCTTCGCCCCCCCCATATACTACTTCTTAATTGTATTTCACTATTAATATTATACTTCTTAATTGTATTTCAGTTCAATAATTACTTTG
The DNA here is from genome assembly GCF_964106915.1 of Podarcis gaigeae. Classification (NCBI taxonomy): domain Eukaryota; kingdom Metazoa; phylum Chordata; class Lepidosauria; order Squamata; family Lacertidae; genus Podarcis; species Podarcis gaigeae. The sequence continues at coordinate 24,274,630 of NC_139680.1, forward strand.
ATAAAATACATACAGTGGTACCTCGGCTTAAGAACAGTCCTGTTTACGAACGATTCAGTTTATGAACTCTGCAAAACCAGAAGTAGTGTCCCAGTTTGCAAACTTTACCTCGGCCTAAGAACAGAATCCGAATGGTGGAAGGGCACCGGCGGTGGGAGGCCTCATTAGGGAAAGCGTGCCCCGGTTTAAGAACGGTTTCAATTTAAGAACGGACTTCCGGAACGGATTAAGTTCGTAAACCGAGGTACCACTGTATTTTGTTACATGCAAATGGCTTTAGATACCTATTAGGTCCGTAAATTACCATATAGCATGTATTCAACACGAAAAACAGTGACAATTTGTTGTTGACAAAGGGCAGCCGGACATATAAAGGGCCCCATTACCTTCAGTAGCTTAGGCCCTCATCAAACCTAAATCTGGCCCTGACTGATGCTGATCACGCTGAGGTTGCAGGCTCAATCTCCATATGGGACAGCTGCATTTTCCAGAATCTTAGCATTGAAAGGGACACCAAGGGTCATCTAGTCCAACCCCCTGCAATACAGGAACCTCAGCTAAAGCATCCAGGACAGATGGGCATCCAGCCTCTGTGTAAAAACCTCCCAAGGAAGGAAAATCCACAGCCTCCCAAGGGAGACCGTTCCACTGTCAAACAGCTCTTACTGCCAGAAGGTTTTTCTGTATGTTTAGCCGGAATCCCCTTTCTTGTAACTTGAAGCCATTGGTTTGAGCCCTACCCTCTGGAGCAGGAGAAAACAAGCTGGTTCCCTCTTTCATATGCCACTGAGGTTATTGAAGATGGTTATCATATCTCCGCTTTTCCAGGCTAAACATACCCAGCTCCTTCAAGGGCTCCTTGTAAGGCTTGGTTTCCAGACCCTTGATCTTCTTGGTTGCCCTCCTCTGCACACGATCCAGCTTGTCAACATCCTTCTTAAATTGTGGCTCCTTGGGGCTGCTCCTTCTGAAAATGCCTCACATCATCTACACATTCCATCAGTTTGCCTCAGAAGCAATGTGTTTTGGACACTGTCTGCACCTGACCTTTTTTAAAAAAAAGTTTCTGAACTGGCTCTTTAAAGACGGCACAGAAATAATCATGTTTTACTTGTGGTAAAGCTGCAGAAGCTAACTAGGTTAAAAATAATTGCTGTGCCAAATCCTAAAAGCCCAAAGGGAAATTGAAGACTGCTTCCTATGCTGTTTTAGGGTGCTGTGTGATATTAAAATAATAATAGATTGACATATCTCTCTCCCACCCTCCATTATGTTGGCAGGTTCTCTGCCTTTCAGAGACACACAATAAATATCTGGCAGGTGCAGCACAGCTTTTCCTATTGTTATACACCTCCATGCTAGAAAAGCTGTGCCTGCTGAATTTTTGCATGCCACAGCTGTTAAGGGCACAGAGCCTCTGTCCAAAAACAGGGTAAGAGTGCCAACAGTACTTCTGTTATATGGGCACAGCTGCTGAGGCCTCTCTTGTCCCACCCAGAGGCTGTGCCTCCACCCTACGACAGGACTCCCTCTGATCCTGGGCCCAAGCTATTTAAAGCTTTAGTTGAAAAGGTAAATCGCCAACACTTTGAATTGTGCCCCAAACAAACTGGTAACCAGCGCGGCTGTTGCAGGATCGCTGCAACATCACCCAAAGGCAAGTATTCATCCATTTTGGTCCAGATTGCAGCTCCTATAAACTCCTCAAGACTCTTCAAATATAATCCCCCTGGTAGAATGCTTTGCCATAATCCTACCTGGGTCCATTGGTCAGATCCAACCTTCTCAGGAACAGCTACTGCATCAGGCTTAACTGGCCAAAGGCACTCCTGGCCATCACCTGTTTATCCAGGTATAAAGTCAAATCCAGGGGCACCCCGATTCTTCAAGGAAAATACATCCCCCATTCAAAACAGATTGAATCAGTGGTAAATCTCCTTCTGGACCAGGAGCTCATCTATGAATTAAGATGTACTTTTTTAGCCATCATGTAGCTCGATATTACTTTCAGGCACCAATTCACAGTGCTAACAAGACATCTCCATAGCACTAGAAGTCATCAATAAATCCCCTCAAATCCTTTGGTGATCAGCATCTTTCCTCCACACTATTTGAGTACAATGGAGGTTGCACAAGACTAGAAGCAAGAGAACTGCTAATAGGTTACACACAGTTCATGAAGCTTTGATGTGGAATTCATTTTGTTAATTCCATGCTCTGAAGTCCACATGAGATCCTTAGCAAAATCTTAGGAATGATGGAGGGAAACGCAAAGCTTTGAATCCAGAGGCAAACTCATGAAGTAGTGACTTTTCCTTAGTCATTTTATAGAACAAGGTCTTGCTCCGTGTTTTCTGTCCTTGTTTGCTGGTAAGTGGGGAACCTAGCAGTTCAAAAGCACGCCAAAGTGCAAGTAGATAAATAGGTACCACTCCGGTGGGAAGGTAAACGGTGTTTCCGTGCGCTGCTCTGGTTTGCCAGAAGTGGCTTAGTCATGCTGGCCACATGACCCGGAAGCTGTACGCCAGCTCCCTTGGCCAATAAAGCGAGATGAGCGCCGCAACCCCAGAGTCGGCCACAACTGGATTTAAGGGCAATCAGAACTTATGGGAAGCATTTGGTGCCCCATAGGGAACCAATTCAGGTTTAGAAGTAAGCATGGCTTAGAAGCACCAATTAGGGCACTTTCAGAATTGTGCTCCCAGCATGTCCCTTTTTTAGGCTCCCACATTCCTAAAAATATGTTCTAACCGCCCCATAAAACTCTCATAGGACAGGTAACTCTTATACCCTCCAACATTTCTCTGACTAAAAGAGGGACATCCTATTCCATAAATCATCATCATCATCATCATCCTCCTCCTCATCATCATTTGACTGTGTTGCTCCAGCCACTCTGGGTGGAGTCCAACATATATAAATAGGTAATAAAACATGAAACATTTAAAAATTTCCCTTTACAGGGCTGCCTTCAGATGTTTTCTAAAGGTTGCATAGTTACTTACCTCCTTGGCTCGGGGGTTGCATAACTCCATACCACTCAACATTTCTCTGATAAAAATAGGGACGTCCTAAGAAAAAGTGGAACATTCTACAATGAAATCAGGAACAGGGATGTCTTCTGTAAATCCAGGAATGTCCCTGGAAAATAGGGACACTTGGAGGGTCTGAATTCTTTAAAGTTGTTTTGTCACCCTACAAATTTCCCCAAGACACATGCAAAACTGTAGCTAAAATGAGTGTGTGTGTGTGTGTGTGTGTGTGTGTGTGTGTACCAGAGGAATAACTTTCATTCAACCGGAGAGTCAGATAGCAGGTGACCTTCAGATACACTCTATTTATATAAAATTCTATAAATTATACATGGCTTCTCAATCAATATTAGGCTCCGTTCCAGGGATCCCCCTTCCCCAGTAGGAACAGAACAATTTCAGAGCCTGCAGTATTGATTCATTCCTTAATATTTCTTTCTCAGCACCAGCTTTTTATCCATTAAGATGGGATTTCTCCTCCCCTCCACCTCCAGAATGGGCCATTCTAAAATCACTGTTAGCAGAATCAGTTCACCATTTTCCCACCCCTCTGGCATTCAGATACGTGTGTGTGCATTCCAAAATGTAGGGACTTTTTCTGTTTGCACCATAGGAAGAGTTTGGGGAGATGCAACGTAATTGGACGTAAAGGTAAAGGTAGAGGGACCCCTGACCATTAGTTCCAGCCGTGGCCGACTCTGGGGTTGCAGCGCTCCACTGGCTTTATTGGCCGAGGGAGCCGCGTACAGCTTCTGGGTCATGTGGCCAGCATGACTAAGCCGCTTCTGACGAACCAGAGCAACGCACAGAAACACCGTTTACCTTCTCACCAGAGCAATACCTATTTATCTACTTGCACTTTGACATGCTTTTGAACTGCTAGGTTGGCAGCAGCAGGGACTGAGCAACGGGAGCTCACCCCATCACAGGGATTCGGACCGCCGACCTTCTGATCAGCAAGTCCTAGGCTCTGTGGTTTAACCCACAGCGCCACCCGCATCCCGTAATTGGACATAGCCAAGTACAAATCTAAACCAACAGGTTGACAACGGGAAGGAAGATCCCCACCATCAGGCCACTTTTCAGTAAATTACATATAATACGCCCTATTATACCTGATAATTAACCCCCATCCCCACATATTATACATATTTAAAAGCATACTTCATTTGAAATATTGGTTGGTTTCTCAAATCTGGGTCTCCAGCTGTTGTTGGACTAAAACTCCCATCATCCCTGACCACCAGTCCTGCTAGCCTGGCTTTAGTTGCGATGCTCTAGTGACCTCCTTGACTGCTACAAGGCGCTCTGCACAGACCTGCCCTTGAAGACACTCCAAAAGCTGCCACTAGTGCAGAATGCAGCTGTGCCTAAGATTGGCAGGTGGGGCAATCTGATGGGACCATGTGCCACTAGTCCATTGTTGGCAGCCATCTGCCTCGAGAGACAATGGAGTGCACCTCCGGGAGTGAAGTCAAACTGCTGTGACCTTCCTGGGGTGGAAGGCTGGGCAGTGTATATATGGAGGTCCTGGGCTGTCCGGACAACAGGACCCCCCCCCCTCTCAGCCTCTCTAATGTGGTCCAAAGCGAAGCAGAGCAATACGTTTGGCACCGGCTTGGCTGCAGGAGTTGCTGGAAGGAGGCATTCAAGACGCCATCCTACTGTCTCCGAATTTGTGTAGGGTTTAATCCTCAGCATTTTCTTCTTCTCCCACAAGGTAGCGTAGATTTAGAATAATAGTTTTCCTTATCCTAGACAGGCTCCCTTTCCAGACCAACATGCCCCATCTGCACCAAGTACCATATTTTTCGCTCCATAAGACGCACCAGACCACAAGACACACCTAGTTTTTGGAGGAGAAAAACAAGAAAAAAAAATATTCTGAATCTCAGAAGCCAGAACATCAAGAGGGATCGCTGTGCAGCGAAAACAGCAATCCCTCTTGCTGTTCTGGCTTCTAGGATAGCTGCGCAGCCTGCATTCGCTCCATAAGACGCACACACTTTTCCCCTTACTTTTTAGGAGGGAAAAAGTGAGTCTTATAGAGCAAAAAATACAGTACCTCTCTTTTTCAACCTCTTCAAAAAGAGGCTGCTTTGTCAGTTGTATTATCTTTATATTTTGTCATTTGCTGGCCCGGCTTCCTTTGGGAGGAAAGGCAGGAGAAGTACATATGTAAATAAATGAAACAGAATTTCCAGTCTGAGGTCATACGTCACTGAACACCGGTTGTGAGGGGAGGTCTATTTTCTCATCATATCCTGCATCTGGGCTTCCTGGAAGTTATCTAGCCACTATGGAGAGCAGGATGCTAGACGGACCGGCAAATCTACTGCTTTCAAAGCACAACATTTTAATATCAACTTCATTAAGAAGAAAGCGATCTAACTGGCAAGCCCAGAGGGGAGAACCCCTTTTTCATTAGTGCACTAAAAGGGAGCTTAGCATGACAACATGGATATGCAAAGCATTTCAGCTGCAAACAATATATTGCAAGGCTTGCGAAGCCGCTGTGATTTAAAGGAAAGAAGAAGAATGTTTCCAAAAGCCCCCAAATACACCACTAGTGCAGAGATGGGGGAGGGGGAAGGAGGAATCACACAGCTTAGTATATAAAACACTCTTTATTATACAATTAGAAACAATTTTTTAAAATAGGGATCACACACCAGTTGCATGTGACAGATAGTAACTGATGGGGGTGGGGAACAGAGACTAAGCCCCCCTCTTTATTGCAGTTCGAGGACATAAGACAGAACAGTTGCCTCTATTCAGTCCTACCGGCTCCTCCCAAATTCAAGACTCATGTTAAACTACAAAAGTGCAAGTAGGCATGGTGTTAGCTTACATGTCTTGGTCCCATCTCTGCAGCACTGACATTATAATGGGAAACAAACCTGCTAACAGAACAGAAATCCTAGGAAGAATTGAACAGATGGGTGGCACTTAGCCTCTCCTGAACTGCCCTATTTCCTCCTGCCAAATGCCTTCTTACAGCAATTTTGTCCTCTGTAACAAATGGCCTTCCCATTTTGCAGCCCCTCCTGCAGGGAGAAAAAAACTATTCGGAACTGCCAGGGAACATTTACTGAAAGGAACACACATGGAGGAAAAGGAAGGATTTGCTCCCCTTAAAGCACGAAGCCACGCGGAACCTGGTTCTGCTAAAACGAGAATCAGAATTGAAACCTGTATATGCACAATAGGCAGCTAACTTCCAGAAGGATCTCTGGCCTCAGACTGTTTTTTTTCTCCCCCCACTCACTTTTCAGTAATTTAAGACCTTTGAGGAAAAAATGCAGAGACGGCTGTTGCAAGTTTGCAAAACTGCACCAAGGGGAAATACTATTAAACTAGGGAGTAAATGGGCTCAGCTTCGGCTGAGGGTAACATTTCGGCGACAGGCAGAACGGATCGAGGGAATGAGGACGTGTGAATGCAGCCACCTCAGCCAACAGTGGAAGAGGTACAGGGTTAAACTCAAGATTTCTGCTGCTAATGTATTTTGCACCATGAAAACTTTTGCCGACTTTTGATTCTGCACAGCTTGAACCACGGAAGCATCCTTTTCCCAGATTTCCCACCACCTGCCCAGCTCTGTGTAAACAGGCTGTGGGCCAAGTTGAATTCAGATCAGCTCTTGTCTGAGGTAAGCTCATACTGAAGATAAGCCCTTTCAGGTTTATTTCACCTACTTCCCCTTTTGAGACGCAGAGAAGATGATCTCTGGGGGAAACCGAACTTCTGATCAGAAGCAGACTAGTAAAGCGAACTTGTTAACTCATTTTCAAAAGCTGCAAGGGGATTATATTCCAAAATGTAACATTACACATTTTCCGGACTCTGTGTGTGTGTGTGTGTGTGTGTGTGTAATGCTGCAGCTGAAAACCACCTTGGGAGTTCTAAGAAAAACAATTAGGCCGGGGTTCTGTGACAAAATATACTTCTTAGTTCACCAGACCAGTGGTTTTCAGTGTGCTGTGGCACCCTGGGGTGCCTTGAATGATGGTCAGTGGTGCTGCGGGCAACACTGGCCTCTGTCATTCCCTCCCTTCCTCTTGAGGCCCTCTGGAGTCTCTGCCTTCCAAAGGGACGTGCAGCTGTTTGTTGCAGCAGCCCTGACTACAACTTCCCCAGGCGAATGGCGTCCCTGGTGCTGGCCAAGGGGTGCTGGTCGCTAGGAGTTGAGGCAGCCTCAGAGTAAGCAAGCAAGTGGGTGAGGGAGCCCAACCAGCCGGTCTGCCAGCCCTTGCTGTTGGGAATGGACAAACAAATCCCAGACCCCTGTGGGACCGTTGTGAGGAGGTGGGGGGCAGCTCAGAGACCGGGCGTGGTAGCTGCGGCTGCCCGGAGGACTCCCAAGGAGAGGTGAGAGGAGAGGAGGCCTAGGAAACACTCCTCAAGGGAGGGTGTTCAAAGAGGGTTGAGGGGTTGCCAGCCCTGCAAGGGGTGACACAACTGGGCCCCCACAGGGGTGCCAGAGAAAAAATGTAGTTGGTCAAGGGAGCTATGGACTCAAAAAGGTTGAAAACCTCAGCACTAGACCACTGAATGAAGGGGGAGGGAGGAATCTTCATCCCCACAAGGTTTCAGAAGTGAGTCACATTGACTTAGACCAACCTCCCTCTCCATTGGAATAGCCCTTTTGTATAAGCTTTCACACACAAATAAAAACAAGGTTACACAAAGGACACACCGATCCTCATCTGTTCGCATCAGAATATTTCGAAGGAGTTACAATACTTCTGGGTTTTCAGCGTTCGCGAGCCGAAATGTTCGAGTACCAAGGCGTTTGAGAACCAAGGTTTCACTGTGCTACGGTTCATGGGGAAATTGTTCCATTTGGTTGCGTACTTTTGGGTGTGTTTCATTTATTATTTATGCCTGTTTTCGTCATATAGTTATGTAAACCTCTCCCAGTTTTGTAAGCCGCCTGGAGTACGGTTTTAACTACGGAAAGGCGGCCTACAAACAGAACAATTTTGATCTTATGTTCGCTTTGCCTCACAGAGCTCAACGAGAACCACCGACAAAATTATTCAGCTCCATCGGCATACGTCCTGGGGTTTCATACCTTGCTGTTACATTGAAACAGTAGAAGGTAACAGGTACCTTTAAACAAGAATAATATATTGTGCGTTGCATTCAAAGCTTCTGCTCTGATCACAAAAGGACCTTTTCAACCCTGGGAAGACTTCTGTGAACAGATACTCCCATCTATCAATGGATGGAATATTGCTATTAATCACCATGCTTTGAGTTTCCAATGCTAATTTTCTATAGTTGCATTTATGCTACCAAAACGTGCTCCCTCACTGCTATTACTCCACCCAAGTACATGCCAGGACAAATGCACATTACCCTGGGTGTAATTCCTCTGTGCTGGACCTTCACAACTATACATTAATGTCTATTTACCAAGGGAAGAGGGAGCAGAAGAGAGGGAGGAAAAAACCCTGTATTTAACATGTCCTTCATCATGCTAATTTTCCACCAGCAGTTCCATCAGTATGCATTAGTGAATGGAAAAACCTCGTTTCCCTTACACCTCTGCACCACAGGTTGGAATGCAAAGCTACACAGCAGGAAGAATTATGCACTCAAAATAAATAAAAACAAACGAACAATCATGCCTTCAGTGCAATCCTGTCTACTCAGACGTAAGTCCCACTGAGTTCAGTCAGACGTAACTCACAGGCAAGCTTAGGTAAACTGCCTCCATGCAATAATATCCTTTGCTGATTGCATATATTCTGCTTGTCAAAACAAGCGAACTATACATCGCAATGGCCACCAGGTGTCAGCGTTCCACAACTTTCTGCTGGAATATGGATTTTTTGAACAAGTTTCCTGTAACTTCTTTAAAAAACAAAAAACGATTTACAACATTTACACTGGGAAAGGACGACTTTCCTCTAGGACCTTTCAAAAACCTTTGGTACCTTTTCAGAAGCACCTTAATACCTGACACTTGAAGGGGATAGGGCTGAGAAGGATAGAGGTCTGATGTTATAAATAGGATTTTTAAAATATAGTCTTTTAACTATAGTTTAAATTTACGAAGCAAAGGGCAAACACTCAGGGTCTTTTAGCAGTTAAGGCAGTACTAATTAAGTGAGCCCTGTAGGGCAAGTTCACCCACTAGAGCAGGCACCTCCAAACTCGGCCTTCCAGATGTTTTGGGGACTACAACTCCCATCATCTCTAGCTAACAGGACCAGTGGTCAGGGATGATGGGAACTGTAGTCCCAAAACATCTGGAGGGCCGAGTCTGGGGGTGCCTGCACTATAGTATTCATCGCTAAATTCCTAGCAACCAGTTGGGGAGCTATTGGAAACTGCTCAAGAGATCCAAAATCTGCTCTCTGCCCCTGTCTGGTAAACGCGACACAAGTTTTAAAAGATGAAATCTAAAACCTCTCTGGGGTGCACTGGAGCTACTGATCCCTCTGAGCCCAGCTGGTCATGGAAGAAACAGAAGCAGAGGCACAAAAATCAGGCCAATCCCTGCATCAGCTCCAAGTTAGCACACAGATCGGGCCCGACGCTGTTGCCAAATGGTGGCGAGACCAGCTTAGGACTGGCTCAGCCCTGTTCCATTAGGGGGGCTTTCCACGGGCAGGGGTGCCAGCAGCGGGCATGTCTTATGGCCTGAGCGCAGAGGGGTCTCCACTCCGGCTACACACATACCGCCCCCAAAGTGCAGTGTAAAACAGGGGGTCAGGACTGTTATGAAAGAGGTGCCAAAGGCTTGCAGCCGTCTATCCTCAGATATTTTAGACTAAAACTCTCACCATCCTTTCAGAGCTGGGAACCCAAAAGATCCGGAAATCTCCAGGTTGGGGGGGGGGGGGAGGCTGGCTCATGCTACATAAAGGTGATTGTGCATCTCAGAGGAAATTAAACTCACAGCCTGCAAGAGGCAAAAGGGGCATGTTTGTGCATGTACGGTGCCATAAGGAACGAAACCTGTAAGACCAACCCTGGCATTCTGAATCATCAAACTACCTCTGTTTTGATGACCTGGCTATTCTAGAGTTGCCCAGCAGTGCTCTTTGCACTAGTGTTGCCTCTTACACTTTTCTGGTGTCGACTGCACGCAAATCACATTGCTCCACCTGCTCTACAACTCTATTATTATTTTTTTTAAAAATACACTAGGTTAACGTTCAACACTATTTGCAAGCGGAGGTTTAAGGCTATGAGCACCGACTAATGAAGAGCTCAGCATGTCTGTAAAACTGAGAGCGAGTCTAGAAAGATGGGGGTCCATCTGGAAACACCACCTGTCCCTGGTGACATTCTGGAGACAACCAGAATAGTATTCTGGACAGTGATCTGGTGAATGTGTTTGCGGCAGCTCTAAGAAATGGAAGGCTGGTACCCAAAACTGGATCACAGCCAACTCATCTCCTGCTTTCTCTCGTATTCAGTTCTCTCTTCTACATTTCTTAAAGTATGCAGATGTGCAACACAGATATTTAAACCAAATTTGCAACGCCACAGTTATTTGATTAAGAATACTGATAAGAAAACTGCGGGCTAGTAATAAATATGTTTCAGATCCCTTAACTCAAAAAAACTGAAGCTTCGCGATCCTGCCTACCCGAGCTACCTCCACCTGGCCTTTTTTTTTAATATCGGTTCCCGAAGAGGCCTAATAATGTTGCCGTCACAACCCTTTCTTCTGCAACACGTCCCCGTTGGGTTTTGGGGACGAGCCGTTTTCCATCGCTCTATTGGCAAAGTTCCAGTCCACGGGGCAGAGGAGCTGCTGAGTCTTTTTGTATGTCCAGTAGGGGTTAAGTATTACGGTGACGGCACTCATCCCTGTGAAGACGACAGCAAAATGCAGGAGGCCCAGGTTCTCCACAACAGCGTTCCAGTTAGAAATACACACCCACCACATGTGGTAGGTAAGAATCATGCGGCAATGGAACATGTGGATCATCAGCCACTGGTTTGCCTTCCAAAAGGAAGTGTTTGCCAAGCCGACCTGGAAGAGAAGATAATCAAAAGTTAAGACTCTATATAGAACACATATTTTTCATGGGAGTTATATTCAGAACACATTTCACCTCAAATAACACCACCAAGAACATGTGCAAAGTTTCCCAGTACAGTGGTGCCTTGGTTCCCAAACAGCAAAAACCCGGAAGTGTTTTCGGAAGCCGAACGGCCGATGAGGCTGTTGGCTATTGTTTCCAAGGCACCTGCACCAATCAGAAGCTGGGCCTTGGTTTTTGAACATTTCGCAAGTCAAACGGACTTCAGGAATGGATTAAGTTTGGCGCTTTTGTTTTTGCTATTTATTTTGCGTTTTTTGTTTTCGAGGCTTATTTTGGTTAATTTATTTTTGTCACTGTGTGGAACCCAGTTCAGCTGCTGATTGACTGATTGTGTGACTGCGGAAATGGATAAAAAAACCCCCCATCCAAACAATGACTATCATCAGTGCAGGTAAGGGAAAAAAAACCTAATTTAAAGTTTTATCATCTACAATACTGTCTTACTTATTTTATAGTGTTTTTTTTTTTACTTTATTATACAATATTTTATTATACAGTACATTGATTATTGCTTTCATTTTATGGATCAGTGGTCTCGTTAGATAGTAAAATTCAAATTAATTTGCTGTTTTAGGGGTTGTTTTTAAGAGTCTGGAATGGATTCATCTGTTTGGCATTACTTTCCATGGGAAAGCACACCTTGGTTTTGGAACGCTTTGGTTTCGGAGTGGAATTCCAGAACGGATTAAAAGTTTGAGAACCAAGGTACTACTGTATAGATATTTACACACCAAACTTTCTGGAAGTCAATTGTTTTAAAATGCCAGGAGGCTTTTAAACAGCCATCTTCCAAGAGGAAGAAACACACTGGCATTGAAGGCAATAAGTTTGGGCAATGACTGATGACTGGAACGTGAAGATGACAGGCATCTCAGAACAGCAATACGGGTTGTTCCCAAGAGCTGATACTAAGACATGCACCTTTCTCAATCAGGGGGTGTGGTACCTCTGAGGACCAACAACAGTTCCTCCTCAGCGTCTTAGAAACTCTGATCTATAAGCTAGGAGCCAAATGGCTCCTTAAGCCAAGGATACAGTAGCCAGGATGGAATGTCTAGTTGCCCATTTGGGGGCAAGGCAGCTCTAAAATCTTATTTTTCAAAGGATGGACGGACTGTAATGGATTCTCAGTTAAACGTCTGGCCAGCTCAGATGACAACCTTGAGCTCAAGTTAAGAGCTTTGAGAACTTAAAGAAGAAAAGACACTTGATCCAGGGACTGTCCACACACACACACACTGAGGTCCAGCGCTGAGGGCCTTCTGGCGGTTCCCTCATTGCGAGAAGTGAGGTTACAGGGAACAAGACAGAGGGCCTTCTCGGTGGTGGCGCCCGCCCTGTGGAACACTCTCTCTTCAGATGTGAAGGAAATAAGCAGCTATCCTATCTTTAAAAGACTTCTGAAGTTTTTAATATTTAATGCTGCACTGTTTTTAACATTTGATTGGGAGCCGCCCAGAGTGGCTGGGGAAACTCAGCCAGATGGGCAGGGTATAAATAATTTCTTCTTCTTCTTCTTCTTCTTCTTCTTCTTCTTCTAATATATGTATGTGTCCTGTTCCTTCCTCTTTTTCTCAATTGTCTCATCACCTGAGAATGCTCTTCACAACTGTGAGGTAAGTGAAAACAAGCTGCAGCGATTCACACTGTTCACTGCTCCTGCTCAGGCTGCACAGAAAAAAGTATTCTCATTACATTACAAGCCATTCTCATTACATTACAGATCTTAAGGATAACCCATAGTATTAGAAAAGAACACAGGAGAAATCTTTGCATGAAGACCCAACACAGCAGTGAAGTTTGAGCGCTTATAGTGAACAGCTAAGCTTCCCAATGCAGGAGCCTGTTAATTTAATGTTTACTCAAAAACACAGAGTCAGCATTTGGGCGAGTCTGCCTTAATTAAACTCTTTAATGTGAGTTAAAGAAAAAGCTGCTACCAGATTGTCCCTGAATATGGAATAAGCAGGTTCCATTAAACCAAGTCCAAAAAAAGGCTTGAAACTGAAGACAAGTTTGTCTCTAGAACTTTACAGAAGGAAGGTTTCTTGTTCTCTGTCACGGATGGCAATCTCTCTACATCAAAACACAACCAGCAGAAAGACTCACAAGCAGTGATGTATCTGAGAAACGTACAAAACGGAAACAATAATACAAACAGGACAATCGACAATAGAAGAATCAGTTACAAATCAATTTCAACCAATAAGCCTTTTTCAAAATGTGTCGCAATTATCGAAAGTCCTTGGGGGAAAATATTTTGAACCAATGTCTTTGGGGAAATGTATCCAAAGTCCTCATGTGCATTTTGTATTTTGACTCAGCATCTTTCTATCTTGTTAACAGGCTGTTGTCCAAGATGCATGTTGGATTGTTTGACTCAAGTTGCATCTAGCCTTTCTTTCCAGGACCAGAAAAGAATGCTCTCCCATCATTAAGGCCCCCTAAAAAAACTAAACGAAAACACTATCCAAAATCCCTTTTCAGAGGCTGCAGGTGGATGAAAGAGAGAAGGAAGGAAAACTTGCCTTCCATGAACTGCCTAAAGCAGGCATAGGCAAACTCGGCCCTCCAGATGTTTTGGGACTACAATTCCCATCATCCTTGACCACTGGTCCTGTTAGCTAGGGATGATGGGAGTTGTAGTCCCAAAACATTTTGAGGGCCGAGTTTGCCTATGTCTGGCCTAAAGCTAACTTATCTTAGGATCGCTAGATAAATCCTGGCTAAAACTGGATTCCACAGGGCTGCAGGTTTCAAAACCGCAGACTATGTCTATTTCCAACAAAGCAAAATAGGTTGTTAGTACAAACTTCCTCTTTATATGGTAAGAAGATCATGCCACAGTTTCTAAACAGGGGACAACCTCACCACTTTAAAGAGTACGCAAGAGAAAGATAAATGTTTAATTGTTCATTTGACTCAAATGCTGGCGTGGTTTCTTTGTTTGTAAATAGCACCCTGTGATCAGCATGTCATCCCCTCTAATTTTTGATGGGTGGTAACACACAAAACAGTATTATTATTATTATTGTTTATTCAAATTGTACACCACCCTTTATCAAAAGATCTCATGCATTTCCTGCAAAAGAGACACAAACCTCTAATTCCTGAGTATGCTCAAGTTACCCAATATCAGAACTGCTAGTTGAAAAGTAGAGCAAGGAATACAAGATTAATAGGTGAGAGTACTCCTGAGCAGGTGCGGAGTGCCTTTCCCTCAAGATTAATGCCCCAAATGGAATTAATCCCAATGAAACACAGAAGAAGAAGAAGAAGAAGAAGAAGAAGAAGAAGAAGAAGAAGAAGAAGAGTAGTTTGGATTTGATATCCCGCTTTATCACTATCCTAAGGAGTCTCAAAGCGGCTAACATTCTCCTTTCCCTTCCTCCCCCACAACAAACACTCTGTGAGGTGAGTGGGGCTGAGAGACTTCAGAGAAGTCACCCAACAGCCCACCCAGCAGCTGCATGTAGAGGAGCGGAGACACAAACCCGGTTCACCAGATTGCGAGACTACCGCTCTTAACCACCACACCACACTGGCTCTCTCCCAACAGCTGTTCAGTTTGTGAGAATGTTCAGAATTTTGGCAAGCGAAGTCAAGAACAGAGTTTGAATTTGCTATCTTCATAAAGCCGAGGGCACCACACTAACAACACCACATATTGGTTTTGAACGATGGTCACTTTCCACTGTTTATAGCTAATTCCATCCAGAAAGGATGCCTGAAAAGTCTAAAATCAAGGGTGGTTTCTGTTCTTTTATGTGCAGGCGATGGGGTTCTCCTGCATGTGTAGGTCTAAAAACATAACAGTGGGAGCTTGGTGAATATTGTCAATATGGAAAATCTAGAGATGAATTACTCAGAAACCAAGGCTATGGTCTTTGAAAAAGGAAGGCAAGAAACTCCCGAGTGTTGTACTTGGCAATAACAGCTAGAATATTATTTGCACAGAAATGGAAGGAAGAGAAGTTTTAGACAAAGGAGGAAGAGCTTTTGAAAGTAATGGACTATGCAGATATGGCAAAGCTGATAGTGAAATTATAGAGATAAAAATGATGAACTTTATATAGAGTACTGGAGGCCTTTCAGGGACTATTAAAAAAATATATTGCAGTCAAATGAAATCGTGGGCAGGATTCGAGATAAAAGCAGCGGACGAAAAATGACAAAAAATCATTGTAACAGAGAAACTTTCTGTAATCGATAATGATATAATGCAGTAGAAAACATTTGAGTAAAAACGCTGTGGAGGTGAGGGTGGGATGTCAGCTTATGAAACAATAAAATTATTTTGACTGGAAGGTTATTGTGCAAATGTTTTGAAAAGCCTGAGAACAAATTATATATAAAGAAACTCCTGAGAGTCAACAGATGAGCAACCAACAGATCACCATTACAAATTCAAAAATCTAGGTTTTTGTTGCTGTTTTATAAAAAATACACTTTCTGGGAAGACTTCTAGGAAGGCCATAAGCTTTAAGTTAGAAGCTTGGGTGCCATACTAGACCTTTATCAAACAAAGGTTGGTTGTCTAAATGCCCCTGGCCAGGAGACTGGACCTTTGAAGATCACCACCCTCCAGAAAAGATGCAAACCTGACAGTGTTCATCTGAGCAAGGTATTAAAGGCCGCCTTTGTCCCCTCCAGGCCTTGGCAGGCCAAGGTTCTCAGACGGAGCTCTTTTGAGGCACCACAGCTCTGGCCTGCCTTGCCCTAAAGGCTTCCACTCAGAAGACAGGCCAGACAGTTTGTGATGGTGGTATTAATAGGACAGTGGTTTTAGACCAGGGGTTGGCAAACTTTTTCAGCAGGGGGCCGGTCCAATGTCCCTCAGACCTTGTTGGGGGCCAGAATATATTTTGAAGGGGGGGGGGAGAACGTATTCCTATGCCCCACAAATAACACAGATATGCATTTTAAATAAAATGACACATTCTACTCATGTAAAAATACGCTGATTCCTCGACCGTCCGTGGGCCGGATTTAGAAGGCGACTGGGCCGAATCCTGCCCCCAGGCCTTAGTTTGCCTACCCATGTTTTAGACCTTTGCTCACCCAACATCTCACCTTTAAAAGCATCCACGATATGCAAGTGAAAGGCGTACTCATCTCCAGCAACATTCCCATCAAGGGGATGTAGTGCCCGGACTTTATGTTGGTGACCAGACCGAAAAAGCCACCGAAGGCAAGGAAATGGTGAACGACTAAGAACAAGTCAAATGTCCTGAAGACAAAGTTGGAAACATGAACAGCTACATTTTCGAGCAGGAAGAAGCCAGAGGCTATGAGGCAGTTGAACCAGCTCCACTCCTGCTGGGAGTAAACCTTGTTGGCTTGAAAAACCGGATCGAAAAGCAAGGCCCACAAGCCGGCGACACAACTCTGGATGCCAAACACGCCTCGCGTAGCAGCCAGGTTCCAGAAGACTTTCTCCTTCGCCGGCAACGAGCGGTAAGTGGCTACCAGCCCCGAAGACAGGCAGTGTGAGAGGCAGAACACTCCCAAGTAGAGGAAGAAGCCGGCCGCCACTAGCTTCAGACGGACTTCCCACAGAACGTAATTCCATGAAAAGAGGGACGAGGATGTCGGCCCAGCAGTTTCAAGATTCATTTCTTCAGTTCACGCTGCAAAAGCTGAACTTGTGAGAGTGTGTTTCCCCACACGCAGGAAGTCCTCGCCCACGTGTCGGGCCTGCTTAAGGATCTCGAACTTCTGCGGTTATATTTAGCTGTGGCCCAATACACGCTGCCATCTGCAGAGGAAAACAAAGAGGAAAGCTATACAGTGGTACCTCAGGTTACAAACACTTCGGGTTACAGACTCTGCTAACCCGGAAGTAGTACCTCGGGTTAAGAACTTTACCTCAGGATGAGAACAGAAATTGTGTGGCGGCAGCGGGAGGCCCCATTGACTAAAGTGGTACCTCAGGTTAAGAATGGTTTCAGGTTAAGAACGGACCTCCAGAACGAATTAAGTTCTTAACCAGAGGTACCACTGTAGAAAGCTATATGCATGTTTGTGTGCCAAGGCATGTGGGCACACTCATGCCTCACTAGTAGCTCTAACAACTTGCAATCAAGTGATGATGCACGCATTAGCAATAGCAGCACAATTAACTGCTTTCCCACGTTCTCTGCCCACTTCCTTCCAGGTAACATCTGGATCCATTGAGGGCAGGGCCGGTGATGGGGTTCCTTGTCACCCATCATCAGCCCCACCCACATGGCCCCAAATGTTTTATTGCGTTTTTTGTATTTTGCTGGAAGCCATCAGAGTGGCAACCCAGTCAGATGGGTGGCATATAAAAAAATAAAATTATTATTATTATTACTTGTCACTGACAGGTAAAGGGCACTGAAGTGTTCTTCCACAAGGGCTTTTTACCAGTCCTTGGTGTGTAGGGCCTCATTTAGCAAGCTATTACATACGGTATATCCACACAAGCGTGATTCAGATTATGGTCTTAATTGAATATAGCTTAAAACGCATCTGTATAAAAGCTCTAAGCGCTGTTTGTAACCATTTTGGAGAATTTTTTTTAACCAGTTGTCGTGCTTTCAATTGTGATTTCTGCATTTGTAAACAACTTCTACTGTGTTTGTTTAACTACCAAATAGAAAACAATAGTTACCAAGTCAGGCAGAAACAAAACAAAGTAGTTATCTGATGAACAAGCAAGAGCAGCTATGAATACAACCAAGCAGGAAATATCTTGAACAGTTCGGCTGAAGAGTCCCTCTCCACCACACACACACACACATCACAAAGTTTCAGACTATTTGTCCACTCAGCCCAGAAACATCTCCTCTGAGTGGCAGAAGTTCCACACATCAGCTGCTACCTGTTCCTTTTAACCTGGAGATCCCAGGGATCAAAGGTGGGGATGTCTACATGCAAGTGGGTCACTGAGTAGTGACCCATTTTCTATAATATAATATGACAAAAGAGCACAATTCTGTCAACAAATACTCCACCCTCCTCAGGCCCCATGCAACTACTGCATGCCTCTGAATCATGGGCAAAGAATCCCATGCCAACAAATGGTCAGTTGTTTAGCATTTTAGTGTTTTACGACCATGATTTTACGGTTTCATGATGATGCACTTGCCCTTAGATTGTTTTGACATGGTTTGGTTTGGTTTTTTTGAGCTGGCAGTTTATTTGGTTAAAAAAAATCTGGTTCCAGCCTTACTTATTTCAGGAGACGTATATTGAAATAGTCTACCTAAGTGTCTTGCTTTCATGTTTTACACTTTCAGCTCAATTACAGTGGTACTTCGAGTTACAAATGCCTCAGGTTACAAACTCTGCTAACCTGGAAGAGTTACCTCGAGTTGAGAACTTTGTCCCAGGATGAGAACAAAAATTATGTGCCGGCAGCGCAGCAGCAGCAAGAGGCCTCATTAGCGAAAGCGCGCCTCTAGTTAAGAACAGTTTCAAGTTAATAACAGACCTCCGGAACAAATTAAGTTCATAACTAGAGGTACCACTGTAGTCCCTTAACTATTGAGCACTTTACTCATAAGGAAGCCTTGTTGAGTTTAGGGACCCTTATTGATTTCAGAGAAGGGAAGAGAAGAGGGAGCAAGTTAAGGAAGAGGAGATAACTTCAGAAAGTTTTAACCACACACAGCGGACAACACTAATCACAATCCATCTTCATGCTGTGTCTAGCCTGTCATTTCTATTGTGTTTTTGATATGCCCCCCAACAAGCATTGAGCATTGAATTGAGAAAAAGGAACAGCTGCATTTCAGGCTGTAACACGCACATGATAAACTAAGAGCAGTTTACTTTTCATCAGGTTCCTGTTAATACATGAGAACCGCCTGTCTAACAAGCCAAAATTAGACCAGGCCATGTTATTTTGTCACGCAAAGGAACAATTATAAAGGAAAGAATGATCAGCTAAAGACAACATTACCGCAGTTTCTGGTTGTTCCACTACTCTTTCTAAAACACGCTAGCTCATCGATCTGAGAGGTCATGCGAGGTGCTGTGGTTTAAATCGCCTCCCACCCTCCCAAACCGTCCTTCGGAGAGAAAGCAAACAGAACAAAGTTCTCCATGAGATCTGCTTTCCAGAGCAGGGCCGGCCAATAACGGTTAATCGCATCCTGGCTTCCAAACCTACTGATCCAAATTCACCCTTAGGAGGAAGATATTAGAAAACAGCAAGGAATCGGGGGGGACGCCAATAACAACCTCCTCTCCCTCTCCGCCCCCACCTACCAACCAGCCCCCAGGAATGCCAGCTTGGCTCCGCGACCGTGGGCGCCCGGGGAAGTGGGCGCCATGCAGAGCGCATGGCTCTGGCACCGAACTTTGTGGGTGCCCAGCCCCTCCGTGGGGAATTTTGTGGGTGCTCAGGCACCCAGAGCCCCAGGGAGATGTGGCACCTATGTCAGCCCCACCGGATCGCTGAAGTTCACCGCAACTGACACAACAGCCCAGACGATGAAACGCACCCCAAGAAGCGCCGGGTAGCTCTGGAAACTTCGCCGTTCCAACCCCCCGATTTTGGCCTCTGTGGAAAAAAAGTAAAATAAAACGCATGTTGTGCTACTTACCGGATCCGATGTTGCAGGGACTGAGGCCTCCAGTCACTTGATCTTGTTGCTGCTCCTCGCAACTGCCCTACCCCGGGCTTCCCGTCATGCGCCTCTCGGCGAATCGGCGGACGGCGAAACCCTGGTGCGCCAGGAAGCGCAAGGAGGAAACGAGGCGCACGCAAAGGAGACACATAAACAAGCATGCAACTGCTTCCCCTGGTCCTCTTTCTCTCTCTGTGTGTGTGCGTGTTTTTTTCTTGGGGTGGGGGGGTGGAGCCCTGAAATTTGGAGCAAACCATTTTGTTCCACCGGCAGGGGGTGGAGAGGATCGAGGAGGAGGAGGAGGAGGAGGAGCGCACCGAGCAGGAGCAACCAGCCTCTCCGCCCTTGGGTGGGAGGGATCCTGGCCTCCTCGGCCGCAAAGCGTAGGAAAAGCATTTTAGGCGAGCTTGCAGGGAGAGGCCGCGTTGCAAAATCGGAGGAGACGCCGTTTGTTGAACCAAGCAAAAAGGTCCCCCTTGTGATGTTAGCCGCTAAATAAAGAGATCGCGTCGCAAGCGGCGCCTGACTCCCACTCACGTGACGAGTTTCACGAGGCAAATAAGCCTTTTTGAAAAAGTGCTAGTATGAGCGCTTGGTGTGGATGCAGCAGAATTCACTTCCAAGTAAATAGTTGCAGGATCAGATTCAGCACGGCTATAATAATGATAATGATGATGATGATGATTAGACTGCCCTGTAGCCGCAGGTCTCAGGGCGGTTACAGAAATCACAGGGCGGTTATAAAACCACAATATAAAAACAAAATACATGATAAAAACGAAAATAACCCAATAAAACCCTCTCCCCAGCACATTATAAGAGGGCATTGGCTACAGAGGAACGTTTTTGCTGGGCTCCTAAAATGTATAATGAAGGCACCAGGCAAACCTGTTCCACAAACGGGGAGCTCCTGCAAATTCCTGTAATCTTGTGTGTAGGTACTTGGAAATAAAGGCCATTTGTTTTTATTTTTGGGAAGCATGTGTAGGATGGCTGCCAGGCCATATATGTCATAGAGTCACAGAGTTCGAATGGATCACAAGGGTTATCTAGTCTTTTGCCCAACATGGGCCTCTAACAATTCTGAGTTTAAGGGTCTCATGCTTTACCTGCTGAGCTATCCCAGGAAATAAATATCACTTACGTTTCATAGGACTTACTCCACAGAAAGCGAGCACAGGATTGGACAGCAGCCCAAGTACATTTACTTGGGAGTCCGGTTGTTAGGGTAGTAAGTACCAGCTGCAATTCACTGCCTGTTTTAGAGTGAAGCTCTGCTGTGTTTAGTGTGGTTTTATTTACAAGCATGCCTCTTACATGCGAGTAAGCCCTACTGAATTACTCATGCAGAGGATGAGCAGCGCTTGCCCTACAATCCAAACACGCATAACAGGGGGAAAACCCCAAGTATTAACTACTCCCTTAACAACGTTGACGTTGCAGTGACAGTGAAAAACAGGCAATCAAAAACAAACTGACAATTAGTACATTATTTCTAATAACCAGCACGGGAATAATACAGTTTAAAATGCCACTTGAAGAGGAAAGTAACTGCGCCTCAGAGATGCTAAAAAAATTATGGCATGTTATGTGTCTGCGGCAGTTCTGCTAGCTGAAATCTTGAGACGGGTGTGCCAATTGCACAACAGCCAACGTGTTTTGTGTAACTCATATTTCACCATACTGTATAATTATTGTGGGGAAGTAAAAATGGTCCCCCTGCCTGCTATGTTCTGTGGGGTGCTCAGGGTGGCCACGCTGCATCTGTTCTTATTTTCTGATCCTTGTAGTTAAGAATAGGTAGTTGTGGGGCTGTCCCTTTTGGTTTCTTAAGAGGCTCCTATCTCAGCAACAACAATAGGGTTAGCTTTTTCCCACTATGGAGATTCAATGGTGGGAAATCAATGGACCATTAAGATGAGAGGGCAACCAAGATTATCACCAGGGGTCTGGAAACCAAGCCTTATGAGGAAGGGTTGAAGGAGCTGAGTACAGTGGTACCTCGGGTTACACACACCTTATGTTACAGACCCCGCTAACCCAGAAATAGTACCTCGGGTTAAGAACTTTGCTTCAGGATGAGAAGAGAAATCGCGTAGCAGCAGCAGGAGGCCCCATTAGCTACAGTGGTACCTCAGGTTAAGAACAGTTTCAGGTTAAGAACGGACCTCCAGAACGAATTCAGTACGTAACCAGAGGTACCACTGTATGTTTAGCCTAGAAAAGAGGAGACTGAGAGGAGATACGATAGCCGTCTTCAGATAGCTAAAGGGCTATCGCACGGAAGATAGCGCAAGTGTGGTTTTTCTTGCTCCAGAGGTGGGATACGAACCAATGGCTTCAAGTTAAAAGAAATGAGATTCCCAATAAACATCAGGAAGCACTTTCTGACAGTAAGAGCAGTTTGACAGTGGAACGGTCTCCCTTGGGCATGGGTATGGCCAGGATTTCTGTTGAGGGCACAGCCAAAGTTGCTGAGCTTTTTTTTAAAGGAAATCCAGTTTTTCTAAATAGAACATTGTGGGAGGCAGGCTGCTACTGGGAGACAGAACCTCAGATAACTGAGTCCTTTCAATGCTTTTCAATGCTTTTTGTTTTGTTTTTTAAATTAAGGGTGCTTTTATTATTGTACAAGCAGCATACAAAACTGATAAGCTGTCAAAGGTATGGAAAACAGTAGCCACTACTATTATCAAACAGTAGACCGAACAGAATTGCTTGCTATTATAATTACCATATATACAATTAGGTAAAGACTTTGTAAAAGGACAAGAGTTTTTTTACATGATTTCAGTGGAGAAAACTTGCATAACTTTTTCTCTGGAGTAGAAAGAGGGTAATGAGTACTTTCCTAGAACTATTCCCTTCTTTAGCTTAATTTAACGCAAACAGTATTCTAATGAAAGAACATGATGCAAGTGATATATATTATTGAGGAAAAAGATGCTTGGATGCAACTTTAGATTAGTTGTAACATTATTGAGCAACCTTGCGAACTCAAATTGCTTCCAGCTCAACACTAGTTTAAGACATTCTGAAGAAGTGTTACAAGCAACTCGGTTCTCTTGTGCTGCTCTAGAATCCTGGGTTAAACACCAAGTGTCATCTACTGCCCCTTCCCCAAGGAAAGTAAATCAGATTACATATGCTTCACCCTTGATTTGAAAGTGAGAATAAATGACAATTACAATTTGGAGCTAGGAGGATTTGGCCCATCCCCTTTGGAGCTTGTGGTCTCTCTTTTTCCGGAGGTTTTCAAGCAGAGGTTGGCTGGCAATTTGCCGTAGCATCTTGAAAGACAATCTTTCCTCATTTGTCCCCTGCTTCCTCTATTTTTGTTTTTGTATTTTTGCAAAGGGCCCAAGAAGAGGCAACAAAGTACTGCCCTCTTTTACGTGCCCCTTGCGTTAATTTGTTCATTAAAAATCAACATGGCATATTTTCCTCCTCGGTGCTTTCTCATCTCTCTGACCTCCAGCTTGGCTTGTCACTCAGGACAACTGTGCTCACAATCAGTATAAAATTCGGACATCCTGTAGTGTAAGCAGACAAGTCATAGCGTAATGAAGATCAGGAGTGGCGCTGAATTACTGCCCGTGACTCTCTTCCGAAAGGCATTCACTGCAGAAAGTAATTGTTATTTCCTTCTAGGCGAAGACATATCACCGTACTTCCTGTGCACCAAGATCTATGCAGATAGTATAATAATTTTCTGAAGGGTGGGTGGGGTTAGCCTGTATGCCTGAGTCTTTCCTAATTCCTGGGTCTGGCAAGGATTCAGTTGTTGGAATAGCCAGGCCAACGTCTTGGTCATGGCCCAAATATGTTTTTTTTTATATAAATATTTATTAAGATTTTTATAAAAGAAAAGCATAAATAACAAACAACATTGCTTATATCATACACAAAATTTCATAACTTGTTTGGACTTCCTCACGTCTCCTGCTCCCACTTACATTGTTAAAAAGTTTTTTCAAGCAAATTATCATCTTGTTTACAATCTTATATCCACTCGTTTAAATATAATCTAATAGTTCTCCCAAAGGGTTTGTCTTTTCCTTAATCTCACTTATCATCTAATTCCAATCTAGTTTAGTGGTGGCCAATTATTTATGAATAAGCATCCTTCTTAACATTCAATCAAATTACAATATTTTTGTAAATAAGTTTTAAATTTCTTCCAATCTTCTTCCATCCTTTCTTCTCCCAGGTCTCGGATTCTGCCGGTCATCTCTGCCAGTTGCATATAGTCTATCAGCTGCATCTGCCATTCTTCCAGTGTGGGTAGATCTTGAGTCTTCCAATTCTTGGCAATGAGTATCCTTGCTGCTGTTGTTGCATACATAAAAAATGTTCGGTCCTTCTTCTGGCCGACAATACCCAGGAGGAAGGCCTCTGGTTTCTTAGTGAAGGTATACTTAAATACCTTTTTCAACTCATTATATATCATTTCCCAGAAGGCCTTCACTTTAGGGCAAGTCCACCAGAGGTGAAAGAATGTTCCTTCATTTTCTTTACATTTCCAACATTTATTATCAGACGAATGGTGTATTTTGGCAAGTTTAACTGGGGTCATGTACCATCTGTATATCATTTTCATTACATTTTCCTTCAAAGCATTACATGCAGTGAAGTTCAGCCCAGTGGTCCACAACCTTTCCCAGTCCTCAAACATAATGTTGTGACCAATATCCTGTGCCCACTTTATCATAGCAGATTTAACCATTTCGTCTTGTGTGTTCCATTTTAACAGCAAGTTATACATTCTTGATAGTACCTTAGTCTTTGGTTCTAACAGTTCTGTCTCCAACTTCGATTTCTCCACCTGGAACCCTAGTTTTTTGTCATTTTTAAAAACTTCTTTAATCTGGGCGTAATGTAACCAGTCTCGCACTTTACCCTCCATTTTCTCCAAACTCTGCAATTTCCAATTGTCACCGTCTTTTTCTAATATTTCCCAATATTTTGGCCATTTGGCCTCCATATCGGGTCTTTTTCGGGCCTTGGCTTCCAGAGGGGACAGCCACCTCGGAGTTTTGTTTTCCAATAAGTCTTTGTATTTTGTCCAGACATTAAATACTGCTTTCCTGACAATATGGTTCTTAAAGGCCTTATTGATCTTAACTTTGTCATACCATAAGTATGCATGCCAGCCAAAAGCATTGTTAAAACCTTCCAAATCCAACACATCAGTGTCTTCAAGAAGTAGCCAGTCTTTTAGCCAGCAGAAAGCTGCGGCTTCATAGTACAGTTTTAAGTCTGGCAGGGCGAAGCCCCCTCTTTCTTTCGCATCAGTTAATATCTTAAACTTAATTCTGGGCTTTTTGCCCTGCCAGACAAATTTAGAGATATCTCTCTGCCACTTCCGGAAACACTCCGTCTTGTCCACAATTTGCAATGTTTGAAACAAAAACAACATCTTTGGCAATACATTCATCTTAATAGCAGCAATTCGGCCTAACAAAGAAAGCTTCAATTTTGACCAACTGTCCAAGTCTCTCTTGATTTCAGACCAACATTTTTCATAATTATCCTTAAATAGACTCAGATTTTTTGCTGTTATGTTTACCCCTAGGTACTTTACTTTTTTAACCACAGTTAGTTCTGTTTCTCTCTGAAACCGTTCTGACTCTGTATCTGTCAAGTTTTCCCCCAACACCTTGGTTTTCTGTTTATTTAGTTTGAATCCCGCCACCCGACCAAAGTCTTGAATCAGTTGTAATACTCCTTTTGTACTAGATTCTGGCTCCTGCAAAGTCAAGACTAGGTCATCTGCAAAAGCTTTAAGTTTATATTGTTTCGCTCCGACCTGAATCCCTTGCACCAACCGGTCCCCTCTAATCCTATTCAAGAGCACCTCCAGAACCGAAATAAATAACAGAGGGGAAATCGGGCAGCCTTGTCGTGTACCTTTTTCAATTTTAAACTCTTCTGTAACCACATTGTTAACTATCAGTTTTGCCTTCTGTTCTGAGTATATTGCATCAATCCCATTCTCAAAACCCCGTCCCACTCCCATTTCTTTTAAATTTCCCTTCATAAATTTCCAAGAGATATTGTCAAAGGCCTTCTCCGCATCTATAAAAATTAACACTGCTTTTGTATTTATGTTTGTCTGCAAAAGTTCCAAAATGTCAATAATGTTCCTTGTGTTAGCAAACATATGTCTACCTGGGAGAAAGCCTGCCTGATCTTTATGAATTACTTCATTTAAAACTCTTTTAAGTCTGCTTGCCAAAATATCTGCGAATATTTTATAATCCACATTTAAAAGGGAGATGGGACGGTAGTTCTTGAGTTGTGTCTTCTCAATTTCCGATTTTGGTATCAGTGTGATGAAAGCTTCCTTCCACGATTCCGGCGCCTTCTTTCCCTCCATAATTTCGTTGCTGACCTCCATCAATGGTTGTATCAAATGATCTTTTAATGTCTTATAATACTTGGAGGTCAAGCCGTCTGGCCCTGGAGATTTGCCCAATTTCATGTTCTGAATGGCTTGTTCAATCTCTTGTCGTGTTATTTTGCTGTTCAGGAGTGATCTATTTTCTTGTGAAAGCTTTTAAAGTCCATTTTTTTCCAAAAATTGTTTAATCTCAGCCTCATTCTGCGGCCCTTGAGTATATAGTTTTTTGAAATATTTCTGAAAACACTTTCTAATCTCCACGGGGTTCTGAATGTTTCTTCCTTCAATTTCCAAATTTGTGACTACATTTAACTTTTGTCTCTTCTTCAACTGCCAAGCCAGCAGTTTCCCACATTTATTTGCTGATTCGAAAGTTTTTTGTCTCATTAATTTGATCTTCCATTCTATTTCCTGGTTCATCAGTTTAGAATATTGTGCCTGATGGAGTTTAATTTCTCTCAGAATCGGCTGTGACTTCGGATTCGATCTTAACTTCTTCTCTAACTCTTTAATTTTCTCCAAGAT
Organism: Podarcis gaigeae; assembly: GCF_964106915.1. NCBI lineage: Eukaryota > Metazoa > Chordata > Lepidosauria > Squamata > Lacertidae > Podarcis > Podarcis gaigeae. The sequence goes on from NC_139680.1 coordinate 24,301,262, forward strand.
CTTGTCTTTCCTCTCATTTTGTGTTCTTTTTTTAACAGCATTCTGTTGTATCAAGAACCCCCTCATCACAGCCTTGCTTGCGTCCCAAATGATTCTTTTTTCCGCCGTAGTGCTCATGTTTATCTCAAAATAGTCCTTCAAAACTTTTGGGGCCTTCTTGATAATCTCCTGATCTCTAAACAAATTGTCATTCATCTTCCATCTAAAGGAACCGGTTGGTAGAAGTGTCATGTCCATTTTCAGTGCATTATGGTCGGAGCAGGTCTTTGGGCAGATTTCCACTTTCCTGACCTTGGGTGCCAGACCTCTAGTTATCCATATTTGGTCGATTCTTGTCCAAGTCAGCTGGGCTTCAGAGAAGAATGTTCCTTCTTTTCCCAAGGGGTTCTTCGTTCTCCAAATGTCAATCCAGTCCATATTGTCTGTCATTTCAAAAAAGGTCTTTGGTAGTCTGCCATCTTTCGTAACATTTTGGCTTTGTGACTTATCCATGTAAGTTGATACGACTCCATTCATGTCTCCCATCATAATGATGTTGTCATAGTCCAGATACTCCAGCATAGTCTCATGCAACTTCTTATAAAATTCCGATTTTCTTTCATTTGGTGCATAAATTCCTAATAGCAGAATCTTCTCTCCTTGGTGTTGTATTTCGATTGCCAAAATTCTTCCATGTTCATCTTTAAATAGAAATTTAGGTGACAGGCTCTCTTTTGCATAAATCACCACGCCTCTCTTCTTTACTGTGTCTGAGGATATGAATTCCTGACCAAGTCTTTTGTTTATTAACACTTTTCTATGGAGCCTAGTCACATGTGTTTCTTGTAGGCAAATAATGTCCAATTGTTCCTTTTTTAATATATGAAAAAATTTCCTCCTTTTTTCCGGAATATTGCAGCCATTTATGTTCCAACTCAACAGTTGCAGAGACATCCTGAATAAATCTGGTTATTTTTCTGGGGGTGGTACCTTGTTGGCTGGGTCTTCAGAATCCAAGGGTGCCGCTGCCTCTGGTGCTCCAGGCCCTGAAGGTAATTCAAGTCCTTTTTGAAGGTCCTCTCCGTACGCGTTTAGAAATTTATCTCTATCTTCCAATGTTCTAATTTTAATCTTCTTCCCTCTGAAAGTAAAAGATAGTCCTTGAGGAAAGTCCCACCTGAAGATGATTACGTTGCTCCTCAGCAGTCTTGCTAGTTCCAAGTACTCAGATCTAAGATCCAAAAGTTGTTTAGGAATGTCCTTGTAAATTTCAATTCTTTTGTCCAAAATGACCAGTGACTTTCCGTAATGCAGGCCCAGGATCTTGTCCCTTTCCTCCTTTGATCTCAATGTTATCAAACAGTCTCTGGGTTTGTCTTTCTTTGTAAGTCTTCCAAGCCTGAAAGCTGATACAATTTTAAAGTCTTTTTCTTCTAAGTTCCAGAATTTGGGAAATATTTTGGTCAGAAACTCAGCTAAGTTGTCTTCTTCCACTTCTGGGACCGACCTTATCCTTAAATTAGTCTCCCTGTTCCGTAATTCAATCATAGAAAGGTAGGTCTGGTGTTCTCCTACTTGTTTACTGAGTGGTCTCACCTCTTTTTCTAGCTTTCCAAGTCTTTGGCTGGTATCTTCAGCCAATTTCCGATTTTCACCTGTAGCCTCCTTCAATTCTCCAATTGCTTGTGCATTCTGTGCCACTTGTCCAGTTAATCTATTTAGACATTCTGTGTTTTGATCGATTTTAAATGTTTGCTCATCAGCTTTTTTATCCAAGGATTCAACTCTCTTGTCCAAAGATTCCAATTTTTCATAGATTTTCTCTAAGATAGAAACAGTTGTTCCAGAGGCCATATCTTCCAATTGTAATTCCTCAGTTTCTCCTTCTCCTGCCCTTGGCAGGGATGCGGCTTCTTCCTCAGAAAGTAAAATAGGCACAGACGATCTACGTGGCTGTAAGGCTGTGGCTAAGGTTGTTTGTCTAGTTCTTACTCTATGTTCCTTTTCTTTGGGCTCCTTTTCTTTAGGCTCCTTTTTTCTTGCACCACTCATTCCAAAGTTATCTAAAAGTCAAGGTCAGGCTGAGTTGTTTCCCATGAGAAAGAGACGGCCCAGATGGTAACAGTCAAACAGGAGGCCGGGAAAGAGAAAGTAAAACAATGCCACTGCTGTAAATTCCAAAACCTCTAGGGGGAGCTTAAAAGGTCTTTCGGGAAGAGATCAATTCCAATAAAGTTCATAAAATCAAAATTAATGTCCAGGAACCTTCAAGTAGTAAATTTTAGCAGAGTTGGTATTAAATGAACACAATGTCTCAAATAGTGCTTGCTGGTATTCCAAATGATGCCTCAAAGTAGCAATTCCAGACCCCTCAGATTGTTTCCAAGTTTAAGTTCAAAGTATCCAAATCTGCAGGCTGACTGCCACAGTTGCTCAGGCAGTTCCAACACCTGGGTTTTTAACTTAAATTGTAATTCCAATAGAAGGAGATGTCACAGTCCAAATTAGAGACACAAAAATCCAATGCTTACAGTCCTATTCTGCTTCAAAGGAGGTTCAGTGGGTGCTCAAATCCATTAGGTTAAAAGTTCACTCTCTGCCTCCACTCCTCCTGCTCTTTGCTTTGAAGTTCAGTAGCAGCGGAAGACGGACTTCCTTTTTTTCGTCAATCCGCTTTCAGCCAAATTCCGTTGTTTTTTAAAACTTTAAAGTTTTTGAAAGTCCTTATTACTCACGGATTGTTGCTTTCCGTAACGTAGATTCCAGGAAGAAAGGTCAGCGCTCACCGGCAACAGCTTCACGGCTTCGCTCCGTTGACTGCGGAGCGACCCTCAGCGCCGCTACCCCCTCCGCCATCCGGAGCCCCTTACGGGGTTCCTTCAACGTTTTGGGGGCAGCTCCTGGCGCCCGCCGGGTCCCAAGACCGCAGGCTTCTGCCGCCTGCGGTTTTCCGATGTGGGTCTCCGCTTCGCCGTAGCGGACGACCCGTTTCAGCGGAGCTTCCCTCTCCTGGTTAGAAGAGGGCAGTCATTACCGTTCGCGCCGCCTCCGGAAGTCGGTCATGGCCCAAATATGGGTCATTAAAGTAACAAAGGAAGTGGCTCTGTGTCTCCCTCAACTGGCTGGTAGTTAGAAGGACAAAAGCCAAAGTTGTGTTGTGTGTGAGAGAGCTAGAAGCTAGAAGGAGGCAGCAGGCTGAAGCCCGTGAGGAAGAGACATGCTTGATTTCTGCTAGAACTCAAGGCTTTGGCTGTGGAGAAGCAAGACCTTATTGGGGTGCTGTGTGTGTTTTTTAAAAATATAATATTTTTATTAGTTTCCACACACAAAAACAAAATCATTACATTAAAGAAAAAAACCACACAAAATAAACATTTATAACAACTGTATACACAATCAATGTGTGATGCGGGTGGCGCTGTGGGTTAAACCACAGGGCCTAGGACTTGCCAATCAGAAGGTCGGCGGTTTGAATCCCCACGACGGGGTGAGCTCCAGTTGCTCGGTCCCTGCTCCTGCCAACCTAGCAGTTCGAAAGCACGTCAAAGTGCAAGTAGATAAATAGGTACCGCTCTGGCGGGAAGGTAAACGGCGTTTCCGTGCGCTGCTCTGGTTTGCCAGAAGCAGCTTAGTCATGCTGGCCACATGACCCGGAAGCTGTACACCGGCTCCCTTGGCCAATAAAGCGAGATGAGCGCCGCAACCCCAGAGTCGGCCACGATTAGACCTAATGGTCAGGGGTCCCTTTACCTTTACCTATACACAATATTAAATCCACATTGTGGGATTACTTGAATCCCCCAACTTCCCTCTGCTCCTTCCCTTGGTTCCTTTGTATTATCTTCACTCATGCATGTCAATAAAATCTTTATCTTTAATTACCTCCAAATTTAAACATTGTCTTTCACATTACAAGTTTCCTTTTTAGAATCCTGCTAATGTATTCACTTGCATACATTGCTTTTGTATGCAAGGTCTTACAATTCCAGTGGTACCTCGGGTTAAGAACTTAATTCATTCTGGAGGTCCTTTCTCAACCTGAAACTGTTCTTAACCTGAAGCACCACTTTAGATAATGGGGCCTCCTGCTGCCGCCGTCACATGATTTCTGTTCTCATCCTGAAGCAAAGTTCTTAACCCGAGGTACTATTTCTGGGTTAGCGGAGTCTGTAACCTGAAGCGTCTGTAACCTGAGGTAAAGGTAGAGGGTCCCCTGACCATTAGGTCCAGTCGTGGCTGACTCTGGGGTTGCGGCGCTCATCTCGCTTTATTGACTGAGGGAGCCGGTGTACAGCTTCCGGGTCATGTGGCCAGCATGATTAAGCCGCTTCTGGCGAACCAGAGCAGTGCACATAAACGCCGTTTACCTTCCCGCCAGAGTGGTACCTATTTATCTACTTGCACTTTGACATGCTTTTGAACTGCTAGGTTGGCAGGAGCAGGGACTGAGCAACGGGAGCTCACCCCATCACAGGGATTCGGACCGCCGACCTTCTGATCGGCAAGTCCTAGGTTCTGTGGTTTAACCCACAGCACCACCCGCATCCCTGTAACCTGAGGTACCACTGTACAAATACAAATACAGAAGACCTTATTAGGGTGTTATTGCTGTGAGCACCTCCATTGTGGGCTCTGACTGTATATAAATGTAAATGAACCATGTATCCTAAAGATATCAGTCTCTGCTGTCCCTCATTCCAAAGAAACCCAACCCTGGGTAAGTGCCTGAAATTTTGCACCATTCAGAGTCGTCCAGAAATGTCCCTGGGACATCCCTATTTTCAACAAAGAAATGTCAGAGGGTATGGAGTTATGTGACCCCTGAGCCAAGGAGATAAGTAACTACGCAATCTTTAGAAGACATCTGAAGGCAGCCCTTTACAGGGAAGTTTTTAAATGTTTAATGTTTTATTATTTTTTGTTTTATGTTGGAAGCCGCCCAGAGTGGGTGGGGCACCCCAGTCAGATGGGTGGGGTACAATTATTATTATTATTATTATTGAATAAAGGTAATGGGCACCCCTGACCATTAGGTCCAGCCGTGATTGACTCTGGGGTTGCGGCGCTCATCTCGCTTTATTGGCTGAGGGAGCCGGCGTACAGCTTCCAGGTCATGTGGCCAGCATGACTAAGCCGCTTCTGGCGAACCAGAGCAGTGCACAGAAACGCTGTTTACATTCCCGCCGGAGCAGTACCTATTTATCTACTTGCACTTCGTGCTTTCGAACTGCTAGGTTGGCAGGAGCTGGGACTGAGTAACAGGAGCTCACCCCGTCGTGGGGATTCAAACCATTGACTTTCTAATTGGCAAGTCCTAGGCTCTGTGGTTTAACCCACGGCGCCACCCATGTCCCTTATTATGGAATATCCCTATTTTCATCGGATAAACCACTGACCTGAACACTTTTTCCAAACAACTGGAAGTAAGTCTCATTGAATTCAGTAGGCATTCCTCCAAGGAAACATGCATACAGTTGCAAGGTCACTCTGATATCCATCACAAAAGACCTATTCTGTTCCCTTCTATTCTATTCACATACTATTCTTAAGGTGTACCGTTGTGAAAGAGCTGGGGATTTCCTATTAAGTCACCAAGCCTTTACCCGTACAGCCAAATTAGCATTGTCAAAGCAAATATTCAACTAACTGGTTTTGTCATGCACACGTCACTGGGCTGGGTAGGTTCTGTGTGCGCTACCCACCAACACACGTGTAGAAATATCAGAGAGAGCATGAGTTTGTTGCAAAACTGATGAAGACATTAGCCGAACCTGTTACAGCATGAAGAGGACGTCACAAACTGTACCAGCAACTCAGCAAAGGTGTTGGTAGAGCAGGAGATTCTTAATCTCAGGGTCCTGGATTTTAGCCCCACACTGGGCAAAAAAGATCCCTGCATTGCAGGGGGTTGGACTAGATGACCCTTGTGGTTCCTTCCAGCTCTACAATGCTATCAGTTGTATTCCTCACCAGGACCAAAAGCTTCCACAGCAGGAATGGGGAACCTGTGGCCCTTGAGAAGCTGATGGATGACAGCATCTCTTCTTTGCTGCCCATGGCAGACATTTTGTGCTGGCACCCATGACAGTTTTATGAATATGTGAGTACTGGTACCTCATGTTGGGTTTTTTTTTTAATGTAAACAAAACACTGAAAACACCGAATTATATCAGTGCCTCTATTTATACGAATTCAAAAATACTTTTCAGCTTTGAAACAGGCACTCCTTTTATTGAGAAACAATGCAGTTGCTAAGTCATAATTACACCTTAGTGAAAAACCCTGAAATTCTTAAGAGATAATCCAAATTTATGCAAGGCCCTAGGGTTACTCATATGTTGTCATTACACTCCATCTCACAAACCAATGGAGTAGCTACCTTGCAACCACATACAGTACTCGCGTTTTCAGATAATCTGTCAATATTACCTTCTCAACCTGTTGTAGCAACATTATAAGGCGAGGTGAATTGCATCAGCCTAGGATTCTATCTCAAGCACTGAGGGAGAGATTGGTATCATAAAGCACAATCGGGTAAGAATTCTGCCTGTGAATATCCCTGTGAAATGAATGTGAATTATGAAACCATAAACTCCTCAGAGCTCTTATTTGATTCCTGCCTTCCAGATGAAGGATTTCTCTGATGTGGCAACTTTGGAGGTGGTTTATGAGAGAAACTCCCAATTGCACATCAAGAGGAAATAGTCACAGTGTGCCTCTTTTGCCTCAGAAAACATACGAGAGCAGAACCATTCTCCTCCTATTAAAAGAGCAATTCAGATCTTATGAAAACGGGGGAGGGGGGTTTATGACAACAACAGCAACAAACCAACATGGCAGAGGGGGTCCACCAAAATCAATGTGGGTTTCTTTTCAGTGCAAATCCAGTGTTCTTTTAGAGCCAAACAAACTATGGTTTGTGAATTGCAAACCCTGATTTGATGTAAGAGCAATACGGTTTTGCACTAATTAGGAAGTAGGGAGGCAAATACCTTTCTTTCAGACCCATAAGATCGCTTGTTATGCCCTTTGTGAATATGGAACACAGTGGCGTAGCGTGGGGGGTGGAGGGGGGGCCGGCCGCACCGGGTGCAACACCTGGGGGTTAGGGGGCGCAAATCCACAGGTTAGGGGGCACAAATTACTTGCCTTGCCCCGGGTGCTGACAACCCACGCTACGCCACTGATGGAACAAATGGTTTTGACGTATTATTGTCAGTTGTACTGATGTGTTTTACCTGCTTTTCTTTTTTCTTTTTACATTATATTTTATTGCATATGTTTTTGCCATTAGCCACCTTGAGCACCATGGATGAAAAAGTAGAATGCAGATCAATCAAACAACTTTTAGTAAGTGAGGAGGAGGGGAGACTGAAAAGACAGTCCATGGCATGTCCCTGATAGTTGGAAGACTGGGAATCTTATACCTAAATAGACCCATTGTAACTCGTTTGGGAAACTCCAAGGTAGCGCCGGTCTTTCTTGCAGCAAGCATGTAATGTCTATATGTTAGACACATGTCCAGCTGTGAGTAGTCTGAATGAGCCAGCATGCCTAGAAATATATTAACATATAATATGCACATGAACATTTAAAGGTGTGTGTCATATGCTGCTTACAGGAAGCACCATCACTCCTGTTGTTTTTCAGAGCAACTGTGAAGAGTGGATCAGCCTTAATTTCCTGCGTGGTGAATCTGCCCTTCCGAGAATTAGGTCGCATTTTGTTGTTGTGTGATATAATCACCCATCAGATCTCATTATAAATGCTAACTAGTACAAGGTCCGTACACATGAATTACACGCTCTGTGGAATGACATCATAACAACTCTCCAACATTTCCATTCCGTGAGCATACAACCCGATCTGTTTCACAGAAGTACATTTATGACTGACCTGAATCTGGGGAGATACACCATAGCACTTTCAATTGTTCAAAGGGCTCAACACACACTGGGCAGTACTAATCCTTATTTTTTTATTTTGTAACTTTTATATACCGCTTGATTGTAAGGCGCAAAACCTCAAAGGGATTTGCAAGAAGACTGAAACAATAAAATTATCCATAAGAACAGTTAAAAACAGTTCTGTAAGGTGGGTTACTATTATTATCTCCGAGTATTGCTAAGAAATTGCTAGGACGTGGGTGGCGCTGTGGTCTAAACCACTGAGCCTCTTGGGCTTGCCGATCAGAAGGTCGGTAGTTTGAATCCCTGCGACGGGGTGAGCTCCCATTGCTTTGTGCCAGCTCCTTCCAACCTAGCAGTTCGAAAGCACACCAATGCAAGTAGATAAATAGGTACTGCTCCGACGGGAAGGTAAACGGCGTTTCCGTGCGCTCTGGTTTCCATCACAGTGTCCCGTTGCACCAGAAGCAGTTTAGTCATGCTGCCCACATGACCCGGAAAGCTGTCTGTGGACAAACACAGGATCCCTCGGCCTGAAAGCGAGATGAGTGCTGCACCCCATAGTCGCCTTTGACTGGACTTAACCGTCTAGAGGTCATTTACTCTTTACCCTTTTAATTGCTAGGAAACTTGCAGGGCCTTTCCAAAGGAGAGGTTCCATGCCCATAAGCAAAGCGACCACGCTTCTTTGTGTCACCTGGAAAGTAAGCATTCTAATATGTTCTGCTGAAGTCATAAATTGTGAACTTGACAAACACGTTTAGGATCTAGTTTTGCCAGGCAATGTCTTCCCCAGGGATTATTTCATTTTGTTACAAATCACAAGCTCTGTGCCAAGCCGTAAATTCCTACTTTGATAAGAACCGTTTTTTGCGCATATCCGCAACTTGATTATCAGCTTTCCCATTTGTCTCAGCAGCAACTCTCAGGATATACTTTTAAGCAAACATTTCAGGTACTTTAAATTAAAAAGTCTAACTTCTTGCTTCCGTAATGCAGAGGTAGCCATCAGTACTTTATTCAGGTATGGCAGGTGTTGAATGAACAACACCTAATAGTTCAATTAAGGCCTAATTGTTTTGATTTTCAAAAATGTGCTTCGAATGGGTTTGTAACACAGTTCTAAGTTGAGTTTAATGGGACTAAGTGCAGATGCTGTGTATAGGACTGCAACTTGCTGTTGCACACTTACCTTGGAATAAGCCCCATTCAGCCCTGCAGGAATCCCGTCCATGTAAACATGCATTGTTAATCTTTCTCTCTCTTGCTTCCCAGTTAAGGTGAAATACAACCTCCCGTCCAATACATATGGATTTAATTGGGAGGTGCAAAAGAATTGTTAGCATGGCAATCAGTTCATTTGATTTCTGTGTAGCGCAAGAGTTTTTGGACTGCAGTTCCCATCATCCCTGACCACTGGTCCTGCTAGCTAGAGATGATGAGAGTTGTAATGATGATGATAGTAATAATAATAATAATAATAATAATAATAATAATAATAATAATTTATTTATACCCCACCCATCTGGCTGAGTTTCCCCAGCCACTCTGGGCGGCTCCCAATTGAGTGTTAAAAACAATACAGCATTAAATATTTAAAACTTCCCTAAACAGGGCTGCCTTCAGATGTCTTTTAAAAATAAGATAGCTGTTTATTTCCTTGACATCTTATGGGAGGGCGTTCCACAGGTTGGGCGCCACTACCAAGAAGGCCCTCTGTCTGGTTCCCTGTAACCTCACTTCTCGCAATGAGGGAACCGCCATTGTAATCCAAAAACAGCTGGAGACCCAAGTTTGGGAAACCCTTCTGTAGATCATGGCATCAGTGTAGCTGACATAATTTGATTTTTAAATATGAGCTAATCTTTGGTCCTGGTACTGGTCCTTGATGGTACTAGTCCCTGATACCAGGTCCAAACATTAGTAGCAATCACATAGGGATGTGACCATGATGGTATGAGTAACTATCCTGCTTTCCAAATACTTAATGTGAAGATCAGCACAGTAATCTTGCGTTACTATCAAAGTATGATTATCACCACCTATAAAAAAAGAATGAGTTCCACATAGACAAGGCACTCCTCCTCTGAAGGTGAGGTCAAGGTTTGAAAACATGCATATAACAAGTTAGTCATTCCTTGGTCAGGCCATGTGCTCTCAACTTGAAAGCTAATGAAGCAAACAGAATCGGGAACAGTCAGAAACTTGCAGGAAATAAACAGTAGTAAAAAGGAAGAAAGATTAAGAGTCATCCAGGAAGACCCCTCCCCTCTCTCTTTCTTTATAATAATTTTTATTAACAGGCCAATCAAATCACATTATTTCCAAATCACATTAGTTCCAAATTATACAGCCAAATTTTTAAATTTTGTTGGGGGTACCCATACTTCAAGCTCCAAACAGGGGTCCAAGCATCACTTATGTTGCTGCTTTAATTAAACAGTTCTATCCAGTTCTGTCCAGATAGTCTCTTTATTACTTTCTTCATCTTCTTGTTGTTATTATCATATAATCCTTTCTTTGAGATCTCTGATAATATTCACAAGCGAGTTGGAAACAAACGTCCTCTGTGTGGGTTTTGCACTCTCCAAGAATCATATCACTTAGGAACAGACACCATTCCACACTTCCGTAAAAAAATTATCCTCGGTCTGTCCTTTAATTCTCCAGGCTTGGCAGTATATCAAAATATCAGGAGGGCTCTGCCAGGTTTAGATCACATTCCAGTCACGATTCACCTTCCAGTGATCCTGGTCCTCCTCCCCCCGTCTTTCTTGGACAAGCCTGTCTTAGCGAGACGCCATTTAAAACTGCGTCATAAAACTTTCCTCCTTTGTTTACCATTTTTTTTCCTCCACCCCCCTTCCGTTTCACTCCAAAACATACCAGTCTCTTGATGGTGGTTCATCACTTGATTTATTTGTCCCATCCGTCGCTCCGGTCACAGAATTCCATTAATCAGCAGTCTTATCTCCCGAATTTCACTTGATGTATGTACTTTAGCTTCTTTCCAATTATATGTTTCCAATTCTATTTCCGAGCTAAAGCGAACCTGGGCGCTAATTGGAGACGGCGTCAGGAAGAGCCGACTTCACCGAGGGCTTGTGCCAAGTGACTGGGCACCCCCTTCTTTCGAATCCGGTGGTGCATTGTGGCCACCGCTGGCAAGGCAGTCCCCCCCCCATCTCCTTGGGGGGTGGGTGGGAAGGCTGCATACTTCCCTTAGCAGCCTCTTAGTTACCTCGTGTGGGTGGGAGATATGTTATTGTTGGCCATCTTCCAATGCGTCACCTGGTAGCCCCCCGACCCCTCCCCTCTCCATAGGAAATCGTTGCCCCCAAATTGGTTGTGTAGCTCACAAGATCCAATGGGATCCTCTCTTTGCTCCTCAAATATGAATGAATTTTATTATTTCGGTCACAGACCAGTTCCAGCCCACATACAATATCAAGGAAATCATAAAACATGATAGGGATACATTTGAATTTGCAGTAAGGTATAACAGGGATAATACAGATGTAGCAACAGTTTAAAAATATATAAATTAAAACTTAGTCACTAACATATAACCTAAAATTATCATTTAAAAACTTAATCATTATGATAGCACAGCTTGTTCCCTAAGTTTTATGGCAATCACACAGAATTTGGCTACCCTTAATGTGATCTCAGGATCCTTGTCCTCTACCAGGGATTTTAGGCATTGAAGTTCGGATTCATTTGGAGATTTTTGAATAGCAAAGGTAATAAATACTGAGCGTATATCCCCGTAGAAACGGCAGCATGAGAGACAGTTTCTACCTCCATCAAGCCACAGGGGCAGACTCGTTCCCTGTATGGTTTACCCTCAGATCTGCCCTGCAATAAGGCAGATGGCAGCACATTGAATCTAGCGAGGGTAAATGACCGTCTGTACTTAGGTATTTGTAATTTTGACAAATAATTTGCTGGGGTAAATCTTCTCTCATTATCTTTTATTGCTGGGTGTTTATTCATCTCGCTCATGTGGCATTGGTAAAGGTAAAGGTACCCCTGACCGTTAGGTCCGGTCGTGACCAACTCTGGGGTTGCGCGCTCATCTCTCTCTATAGGCCTAGGGAGCCGGCGTTTGTCCACAGACAGCTTCCGGGTCATGTGGCCAGCATGACTAAGCTGCTTCTGGCGAACCAGAAAATAGGGACACTTGGAGTGCCTGATTTTCTTGTTTTTATCCTGTACTTTATTCTGTGATTTTATCCTGGGAGTTTATGACGAAGGGCAGTATAGAAATCCAATAAAAAATGAAATGAAATAATAATTAGGCTTTCTTCTCTTGTCTTGCTTTAGTCTGGGTCCTGTAGCAAATTGTCACACTCACTCTTCAGACATGGGTCATTAGGGACTCTTTTTACACACACGTGTTTGTGCCGTGTGATTTGCTTCCTAGAGCAGCACTCACATCCTCTGTCTCTTTTAGTTCATGTAATAAGCCAACCTTCCTTTGTTTCCTGGTGTGTGCAACATATATTCCTAGGAGGCACATGTACTGACTCCAGCAAAAGATCCCATTCCTCACAGAGTGTCAGGGGCTGGGCAGAGGAAGAATGGTCCACCGTCCATCAGACCATGTGGTGGGCCGGACTATATTTTGAAAAAAATAAATAAATAAACGAATTCCTATGCCCCACAAATAACCCAGAGATGCATTTCAAATAAAAGAACACATTCTACTCATGTAAAAACTCGCTGATTCCTGGACCGTCCACGGGCCAGATTAAGGAGGTGATTGGGCCGCATCCGGCCCCCGGGCCTTAGGTTGCCTACCCCTGGTATAGATTTACAACTGTGGTTTGAGGGAGGTCACAGCTTAGAGGCAGATGAGGGGGAAAGTTGGGAAATTGTGGGAGAGCCAGAGCAGCTGGCTGACATGTTGTCATTAGAAGGCATTCCTGACCCTCCATCTCCCAGAACCCGGCAAGCCTTAAAAGTAGGAGAGCAAAGAGCTGAGAAGACACTTAGTGGCACCCGTAGAGGGGGTGTTGCTGTTGACGAATGAGGAAGTGGGAGAGACGGGGGGTGGAGATTCACTCGGGACAACACCATTATCCTAAGAGGCTGGGTTCTGTAGCCTCTCTCTGTACAGGCTGAAATTAAAAAAGGACTGTAAGAAACTTTTCCTTGTCTTTATACTTTCCTGGGCAACTAGCTGGGAGCCGCTGACAGCACCCTGACACAGAGTTGTGCATTGAATGCATGGATATACATGTGGGTTCTGATGCGCACCTCATAACAGTGCTACTTTGAATACAGTCCATTGTTCATGCACATGTGTAGAACGCCAGCTCAGTCAAGCTTCTTGGTAACACCTGACCCAGCTTCCAGGGCTGAATGCGGTTAGATTTGTTAGATAATCAGCAGTAGAAAATCAGGAAGAGCTGATTTAGTCCTCCTGCACTCCATTTTACCATTTTACCACCACTGAGGTGGCAGTGTGCTTGCTAATTGTCTAAGGCCAGGGCACTTAAAATGCTTAACTCTGCATCATGTTTTGCCTTTCTTTTCTCCCCCCCCCATTATATTTATTAATTTTCCAGATTATTACAAATCAAATCAAACCAAATTAAATTAATACAATTTCTTAAAATCAAGTTTCCCGCTCCTGTTCCGAACATATGATCATCTTCATTTCCTCACATTGCCCATCATTTCTTATTTAGAGTCCAGTTGGCATCTTTCACTTGCCGTTAAACCATTCTTCCAGCTGGCCGCTTTTTCCTCCTTACAAACAGCATCTCTGTTACATCTTATAAATAAGTCATCCATTTCACATGTATAGTCCTTCATATACATTGTTGTTCCAGACCTGGTGTGCCGGGAGAGTTAATTACTATCTTCCATTGTTCAGTTCTTTGCAGTGCTAATCTGGATGGTACATTCTATTCCTTCCGCTGATCACCGACTACCGTACAAGCTGTAGCCATAAATAACTCACAGAGTGCATATCCAGTCTCCGCCATTAAAATTCCACTTTAGAGTTCTTCCTCGGCACACAGTTAAAAACAAGACATTTTCTCTAATTCGGCCTCTCCGCCAAACCTGCTCGGCAGCAGTTCATTCTTTTTTCACTGCACCAACAGTATTCCTAGTCCAGTCCAGGAATAACTTTAAATAAAGTCCATTCAGCCTTGGTTGCGGTCTAGGGGGGAGGGCATAGTAAAACCTTGTTAAATTCCTCGTTGAGCAAAAATCAGAAGCCTCCCCCCTCTTTTCTGAGGTAACAAACAATAACGTAAGTGTCTACGCACGTCTCTTTCTCCTGCAAAATGTAAGAGACGTGTGTAGCCGCTGCTATGTTTTGCATTTCTTATGCACCAGGTGAGAGCTGCCTTCTTTGCTTCCCCTGCTACATCCCCCCCCCCCCACAGCGTGTAAAAGAAAAATGCAGATATATTGGAGGGGGGAATTTAAAGCAGATTATGAACTGGCCCCGCAAGGGACGCAGGTGGCACTGTGGGTTAAACCACAGAGCCTAGGACTTGCCGATCAGAAGGTCAGCAGTTCGAATCCCCGCGACGGGGTGAGCTCCCGCTGCTCGGTCCCTGCTCCTGCCAACCTGGCAGTTCGAAAGCATGTCAAAGTGCAAGTAGATAAATAGGTACCACATTTCCGGCATTTCCATGTGCTGCTCTGGTTTGCCAGAAGCGGCTTAGTCATGCTGGCCACATGACCCGGAAGCTGTACGCCGGCTCCCTCTGCCAATAAAGCGAGATGAGCGCCGCAACCCCAGAGTCGGCCACGACCGGACCTAATGGTCAGGGGTCCCTTTACCTTTATGAACTGGCCCAGCACTCCGACTGATGCTTGTCTCAATTCGTAAAGTAGCTGAGAGCGAGATACTTGCTCTGTTGCAGGAATGGTAAAGGAAATGGGCATTCAGGTGATACCGAGATGATGTAGAGAGAGAGAGCTCTACAATTTGATATTTATTGAGCAGAAACATCTCAAAAGGAACCCTAAACCAAGTAAGCGTGGAGTTTTTAACATCTGCCTCTAAGTGCTTGGCATCTCCTCTTATTTTAAGGTTACCAGATTTTTTCCCAATGAATCTGGGGACACTTTTCAACTTCCTACTAAATAGATGGATTTTGTCAGGGGGCTGATTTGTAAATCCGGGGACTGTCCCTGGGAAACGGGGACGTCTGGTAACCTTATGACTTAGTTTCCATGGCCAGAAAGGCAAGAATCTATGTCAAAATGAAAGTTCTGGTGTCACAATTGGCGTCTGATGGGACTAGGAACATCCCCAATGGCAAATGCTCCAATAACATGCAGATATTACTTCAGTTATTTCGGGTGGGAGGGTCAGGAGGGTTTGCATGGTCTGTCAATGTCATCTGGCTTAGGCGGATCCAATTTATGTGTTTGGGCGCAGGCAGGTGAAACAATTATGAAGTTATAGCATGTGTTAGTATTTCAGAGGCTCCCTCTGCTGGTGACTGGTATTCACAGCAGCTAATTGAGTAACCTGGGTGAATTTGAAGGCAGCATTGCAAGGTCTCCAATTACCTTACTTCATTGGCTTTTTAAAGGCCTACCCATTCATTTCAGTGCAATGAGCTGGTTTATGCACACACTTCTTTCTCTCCGTTGTAGTGGATGGGGAAACAGAGGACTTCTGGATATGTATTCTCTAACTTGCTACCGTAGCAATATTGTTGTTTCAGGCTATTACTCTTTTAATAAAATCCATTTAGAAGGATTTTAGGAAAGGAATATCCTTGGGTAAACTGTCAACTTATAGAACCTCCTTCAGGTTACGATAAAGAAGAGTGCTCCTTTTCTTGCTTATGTGTTTTGAAATCACAGATACTATCATAAGCTATTGCTTGAATTGCAACACTGAGATTTCAGCAGTTTCATTCCCTTCCTGGCTTGCGTAAGTTGCCTTGTTAAAAATAAAGAGGGGGTTATTTGGTTATTTCATATTTCTGGTTCATATTCCTTTGTAAATTACTTATTTATTTTATTATACCCTGCCTTTCTCCAAGGGCAGGGGGTCAGAACATGAGCTACAAACCGAGCAAGCTAAAAACACACAAATCAGTTATAAATATTTAAAAGGAACTAATAAGTTAGCAGGTTAAAAACAGCACGGAATCAAAACAACTTGTAACTATTTAAAAGCACAACAAGAAGAGAAGAAATACAACACCCACCAGTCAAAAATCTGTGCTGCAATAGCTATTTAGTGACCAATGACCCATTTAAATAAAAAGGTCTTTGCCTGCTGACTTATTCCATTGTGCAAGCAGTATATAAGCTTAGTTAAAATTTTTTTAAAGGGGCCAAAATGATCATAAGTAAATAGCAAAAATAATTTTTAAATACAGGAAGCACGCCCTTCTGATTTTACTACATAAACAAATGTTTCTTACAATTGGCATTCCAGTTGTTAAAAAAAGGCTGTGTACATGCTCCCATTTACTGTGCTTCCAGTGTTATGTTTTTAATCCATGTTTACTTAGCATTATCCAAAATGCATATTTATCCTGTGCTTTGTTGTAAGAGACTGTAGCTTGAGGCACTGCTTCTCCAAACCAGCTTGACACTGATTAAAGCCCTTAGCCATTCCAAACTGGTCTTTAGCCGAGGTGTGAACACTTTTGCATAGAGAAGCGGTTCCCAGACTGGGAGATCTTCATACAGGCAGTCCACATTAAATATTCACATTGACTTTTCGTTGTATTTTTACTACTTCTTCCATTTCCTGTGGCAGGGAACTAGTGATGTTACTATTTTTTTCTGGGATTTATTTATTTAGTTATTAAAAAAAAACCTTCTGTTTGGTGGAAGAGTCAGAGCACTTCCAAATTCATTCATAGAAGGAAAAAAAGCACGGACCTTCAAGGCTGTTTCCCAGCCAAAGAAGGCACATGGCAGATAGTTAAGCATTTATTGTCAAAATTAACACATACAGCTTTGGATACTATGCACTGCAATCTAGTGACTAGGCAGCTATTCCCCTGCTCTATGGAGCATTTGCAGCAACAGTACATAAACAACAGTCTACATACCTTTCCTGACGGGCTGTGTGCCAGAGACTGCTCCCGTGTGGAAACTTTCTCTGTGCATCCCTTTTCCATTCCTTCCTAGTTCTGGGCAGTGCTGTTTTTCTAGAAAAAAGGAGGTGCCGGAACGCACCACGAACACCTCCCTCAGTCTCTTAGAATGGCAAGGCACCCAGCTGAGAGGTGCCGGAACTGAGTTCCTGTGAGTTCACCTTGAAAAACGCCCATGTTCTTAGGGACAGTGGTGCAGGAGAGGGTGGTGAAGCATCTAACAACAACAACAACAACAACAACAACAACAACAACAACTGTACCACTCCCATCTGACTGGGTTGCCCTTCACTTGCCTGACTTGCCTCTTCCTCCTCCTCTTCTGACCCATCTTGTGCTCCACCCTCCAGCTCTGAAGCTTCCTGATTCTGATTCTTGTTTCCTGGCTGGTACTCCACCCAGAGACGAACGAAGGCTAACCGACACCCGGGGCGGGGCAAACCGCCAGCTGCGCACGCGTTGTGTACGCATGCATGGCATTGCTACATACGACGCATGTGTGGCGTCGCTATGTAGAGCAAATGCGTGCAACACCACGCATGCGTTGTATGTAGCGGTTTGCCACCGGCGCCGCCCAAGCGCCGTACGGACATTGGTGGGATCCTCCGCTTGCGGCTGTAGTGGTGAAGGAGGGATCTCACCACCGTCCGTACAGCGCTTGAGCGGTGCCGGCGGCAAACTACTATGTACAGCGCATGTGTGGCATTGCTACGTACAGCGCATGAGTTGTATGTAGCGGTTTGCCACCGGCGCTGAGTGCCGTACGGACAGTGGTGGGATCCTCCACATGCGGCGGCACAATGGCTGCTTATGCTGCCACGCCTGGGGGCAGTGGGGCAAGCACCCTGCGGGGTGCCTTCCTCTCACCCCCAAGGCATGGCACCCGGGGCGCACCGCCCCGTCCACCCTTGCGATGCCACTGACCCCACCCCCCAATAGACTACTGTCAGACTCCAGCCCTCTTGCCCTGGCTGCCCACTCGTCAGCGGCTTGCCAGTCTTGCGCATGGATATTTACTGCTTACATGGCACAGAAGTTAAAACCATTTACTGGGGTATTGTCAGGGACAGGACAGAGGAGGAATGGTGGAGACCGCCTCCCCAGCCTGAACCTTCCAGAGACGGGGAAGACAGTATAGATGTACAACAGTTGTTTGTGGGAGGTCACAGCTCAGGGTTAGATGAGGGGCAAAGTTGGAATATAATGGGAGAGGAGGAGGAGGCAGAGCTGGAGCAGCTAGCTGACACATTATCACTAGAAAGCATCCCAGACCTCTCCCCCCCCCCCCCAGAACTCGGCGAGCGTTGAAAGTAGGATAGCAAAAGCAGAGACAGATGGCCCTAAGCAGCCACCGTAAGGTGGGTGGTGCTGTTGACAAATGAGGAAGGAGGAGAGAAGGAGTGTGTGGAGATTTACGCAGAGCAACACCATTACTCCAAGAGGCTGCATTTCTAAGCCTTCCTCTGTGAATATTGAATACACAACATTGGTAAGAACTTTCCTTGTCTTATCCATTCCTGGCAACCTATTGTGGTTTCCCAGCTCTAAATGTCCCTGTGGTGGGGCAGTCAGACTGCTGGCTCCTTACATTAGAACTGAATTCAGCTCGGGGAAGCACAGACCCTCCAAGTGTCCCAGTTTTCAAAGGATGTCTCTGATTTAGAGAAGCTGTCCCAGTTTCTGATTTGATCCCGAAATGTCTCGCTTTCCCTTAGGATGTCCCTATTTCCACTGGAGAAATGTTGGAGGGTATGCAGTTATCTGACCCCCAAGCTGTCTGAAGGCAATCCTGTATAGGGATGGGTTTTTTTTTTTTTTTAAAAAAAAAAGTTTAATGTATTATTATGTTTTTATATACAGTGGCACCTTGGTTCTTCAACTTAATCCGTTCCAGGAGTACATTCGACTCCCGAAACCATTCGAAAACCAAGCTGTGGCTTCTGATTGGCTGTAGGAGCTTTGATTGGTTGCAGGCTGTTTGTGTGTTGGGGGTGGCAATTGAGGGGAGGAGATAGGGAGAATATGGGAAAGTCTTGCTATGGGAGCAGAAATCTGCCTATGCAAAATTGGAGTTCACCCTAGATATGTACGTGAGACTTTATATCTGATTCACGAGCTGTCAGAGTAGCTTCTAATTTCTGGTTATTGCATTGTTCTCCATGGGCAGACGCTGTGTTAATAAAGAGCAGAGCCAGTTTTCTCAAAAAATTTAATTGCAGAATTATTTACAGGAGATGATCATAAACAATACAGGAACCAATTGATAGAGGCAGCTTCAGAAAAGAGCCAGGGGTGGGGTGGGGGTGGGGTGGGGGGTGGGAAAAGAGTGACGCACATTTTGTTTTTCTCCTTACAATTAGCTGAAGGCAAATAGAGGATCATGAAAAGGAGTAACTCAAGAATAAAACAATTTGGCAAAGATGTCCCAAACAAACAAACAACCCAACATTTTTGGTAAATAAGGTATTACTGAGAAGCAAGAAATTATTGGAGCAATGAAACATCATACTGTACATTCAGTTTAGGTATCCTGCATGCTACTTAACAGAACTTCTCAAAAGAACCATAAAAGAATGAGAAAGAGAATTACATAAAATAGTTTTTAACTTTAGTGAAGTGTAGATTTATACAGATGGCAAATATTTGGCACTCAGTTCATCCTCATTGTTGATATGATTTCTTATGTGTCTATATATATATTTATATCTTTTATATATAATCATATATATATATATATAATTCCTTAACGATAAACTAAAGAGCTAGTTTCCTGTTTCTAACATTCCTTGAAATTCTATAGGAGGCATTTAATTTAGTCCTCAGGCCACACTTGAATATTTTGGCACGTTTACATACTAGGTGAACTTATGAGTTTATTTCGGTACAGAAGAAGACTGTACAGCAATAGTGGCTTTTTTGTGTTTTTGTTTTGTTTTGTTTTTACAGGAAAGAACCATTCTAGAGTAGTATTATTTGCACTGTTTCAAAGGGATTCCTGGAAGAAGAAGAAAATCAATGGATGAAATGGATGGAATAATGTGTACATGCTGAGCCCTTTGAAAGTGAAATGAAGACAAAGATTAAACCTCAGAGGTAAATCAATGCAGAAATACGAATGGAGATTGCACAAGTAGTTATGAGCTAAGAGGCGGTGGCAGGGAAAGGAATACACAGGTACAGAGCACCTGTGAAATTATGATAAATCAGGAAAGCTCCACCCACATTTGTTAGCAACAGCTCAAGCCCATGTATACTCTGACATAGGTAGCTCAGTTGGCTAGGGCATGGTGCTGATAACACCAAGGTTGCAGGTTTGATCCCCGTATGGGACAACTGCATATTCCTGCATTGCAGGGGGTTGGACAAGATGATCATCTGCAATTCAACAATTCTAGGATAAGTCCCACTATGTCCAGCGGGGTCTGCTCTCAGTTAAGGGTGCATAGGGTTGCAGCCGAAGTGTAGAATACATTATGGCTGCAATCCTATTCACACTTATCCAGGAGTAAGACACATCAAACACAACAGGACGTACCCCTCAGTAGACAATTGCACCGTAAGGCTGCAATCCCATACCCACTGAACTCTGTGGGGGCTTACATCTGAGTAGACATTCTTAGAATTAAGAGTTTTGCCAAATCAAGGGAGTTTTGCAAAATGCACAATCCAATTTCGTCACTGGAGTAAGGTTGCATTGGATTATGAAGACAGGTGCTTTTTTTGATCTATCTCAACTGAAAACAAACAAACAAACAAACAAACAAACGATGACCCCATTTGGTATCGAGCATGGCCTATTCGGAAGGAGCAAATGGCTACTTTAGACAATATTCCCATATTGTCTGGCTTCCATTTTTTGTCTTATGTTAACTCTGCTAGCTTTTGGCTAGTATCAGGGTCGGTGCTATCCTGAGGCAAGCAATCGCCTCAGGTGGAAGGTGTGGGGTAGAGGATTAGGGTGGCATTCAACCCTGTTTGACTTCAAGTAGATCTTCTGAAATTAACCAACATAACTGAGTTAGGGCTATTAATTTTCGTGGGTTTGCTCTAGCCAAAACTTAGCTAAATGCCATCTTTAATACTCCCTGGCCGCCACCTCAGACACTCACGCCTCTTACTGCTTGACTTTCTACTGCCACTGCTACCTACCCTCCCTCCTTTTGAGGCTCCTGTGGCCTCCTCCCAGCCGTCACCTCCCTTTCTCCATTTGGCATGGTGGCTACAAATTCTGCTTTAGTTGGAGTTGGAATTTCATCGCCTTCAGTTAAATCTAAAAGAGCATTTGCCACAGAGGCAAAGCAGTAACTGTGCATGCATCCTGCCCAATATACCTCACTCAGGGCAAGGTAGAGAAGAAGGGAGCACCCCAGATGAGAAACTGCTGGTGCAGCTGACACCGTTGATGAGAAAAAAATCACAAGGGAGAGAATGCGCTGGTGGTTGCAGCCAAAGAGCGTTTAGTCAGGTGCCTCAGTGCTTTGTGTTGAACCTATGAAACCTCCCAGCTTTTACACCAGGACAAATAGACTTAAGGTTGAACATCTGTGTATGTCAGACCCCTCAGAGTGTCCCTATTTTCCAGGGACATCCCTGATTCAGAGAAGCCATCCTGGTTTCTGATTTGACCCCAGAATATCCAGCTTTTCCTGATGATGCTCCTGTTTTCATTGGAGAAATATTGGAAGGTATGGAGTTATCTGACCCGTGAGCCATCTGAAGGCAAGCCTGTATAGAGAACTTTTATATATACAGTGGTACCTCTGGATGCGAACGGGATCTGTTCCGGAGCTCCGTTCGCGTCCTGAAGAGAATGCAACCCGCATCTGCGCAGGTCGCAATTAGCCGCTTCTGCGCATGTGTGTGACGTCATTTTGAGCGTCTGCGCATGCGCGAGCGCAACCCGAAAACGCTCATCCTGAAGCAACTTTAACCCGAGGTATGACTGTATATATTTTAATGTTTTAGTGTGTTTAAATATATATATTGGAAGCTTGCCAGAGTGGCTGGGGCAACCCAGTTAGATGTGTGGGGTATAAACAGTAAAATTATCATCACGGACTGGGACGTCCCTACTTTCATCAGAGAAATGTTAGAGGGTATGGGATGTCAGTGGCAAAAGTGGCAATTGGGCATCTACTATAGCTGCCATTGGAAAGGGGTTTGCCTTACATCCCCATTAAATGATTCAGTAGCAGGCACAGGTTGTGACAGAAATAAAAGAGAGGGAACTACACTCATCTTTGCTACATCTGTGAATATCACCCCTCCCCCGATTTTTTAATTAATCACTTTTCCATGTGCAAGCTCCCACTTTGCCATTCATCTTATTATCTAATGTAACCTACTTTCTATAAATAATAATAAAAAAAGTTCCTCCATTTGGCCTTCAAGCCAGGGAAATGTTTGCTACTTATTAAATTTTCAACTGACTTATAATATACCTTGCCGAGTACCTCAGTCCCCAAAGGGAGATTTATCTGTGAAAACAATCTCCCTAACATAGTTTTCTCGCCGGTACTCTGTTTGAAATCAGCCTCATTATCCTTTAGAGAGCCCTTTTGTCACAGAGGGCTTTCTGAGAAGCAGCAGCTGGTTCCTAGGGGTGAACCAATACATTTTGCTGCCTGAGGCAAAGTTCAATTGGTTCCCTCTCCAGAGTACACAAAGCAAGTCAAGATATTTTGGCATCTGTGGCAGAAAACCCCACAAGCGCCTGTGCATGTGCCCACCCTCCCTGGCAGTAAACATGAAACAAATAACCAACAATTTCAGGACACACAAAAATCAGCTGCCCGAGGCAGGAGCCCGTCTCTAGTTGGTGGTAGAGAGGAATATGCGCTATAAAGAAATGAATGCAAGAAGGAAATGAAATATTAGCAAAAGTTCAAGAAATTAAAAAAACAAACAATAAAGGCAAGAAAAGAGAGAAAAGGACGGTGGGTAAAACACTATGGTATCAATACCCCCTCCATCTACCAAAACTCAATATATCCCTAGCTGCATGAGAGACGACAAGCATGCAGACTACTGCCCAAACCATTTATTAGGCTCACTAGGTCTGGTGCCAGGAACCAGCTGGGGCAATTGTTGGCCCACGTGCTTAGGCAAGGCCTACCAGGGCTGCCACCTACCCTATAACTATCTCCCTGCGCAGTTGCCCCAACACTGTAACTGCCTGGCAGCACTGTGACACTTTTGGGGGAGAGCTGTTTGTGCTCTAATATGCTCTGGGCAGCTGCCATCTCACTTTGCCTCAAATGCAAGATGGCAGCTATCTGGCACCAGTTGGAGCTGAGAGCCGCACAAAAGCACTGCCACCAGGCAAGGTAAACACATTATGGGTGGGTGTGCAGAGGGCTCTAGAGGGCACCACAGATGTAGTGCCTTGTGGGGCACTGGTGGCAGCCAGCGGTGGCCCAGGTCCCACTGAGGCTCGGTACAGACCCTGCCTGGGGCTACAATTTGTCAGCCATGCTGCCAATCATTTGCACAGGGGGAGGAAGCAAAGGACAAATGCAGCCCTCTGATTTCTCTTCCTACCCATCACAGAACTCTGACTTGGACCACTGAATTGGATTTGAAGCCTAAGAACTAACTTTGTGTGCATGCCAATCTTCTCGTCGCCTGGATAAACATGCAGGTGCTTGCTGCCATGAGCAGATAGAGGTCTCTGGCTGGATGAGCGTGAGGAAGAAAAGAAAATGGGGAAAGACAGTAAAAGAGCCTTTCTGAAGGCTCAGGCACTTTGAACTCATTCCAGCACAATGCAATCATACCTAAATCCCATTGAAAGCAATGGGGTTGGATTTAAGGGCAGGCTGAAGTTGCTTTCACTGGGAGCTTTAGGTTCAAATAACATTCTCTGAGCGCATGAAGGTTTCTTTCCCTGGTCAAACCATTGGTCTCTCCAGCCCAGCACTTACTACTCTGACTGATGGTAGCAATCCAAGGTTTCAGGCAAAGTTGCTTCCCTAGTCCTGTGACCTGGATATGTCAAGGATTGATCCTGGTACTTTCTGCATGCAAGGGATCTGTTCTGCCACTGAGCTGTAGATCATTCCGACTCATGCACTTTGCGTGTGTGTGTACGCAAAATTATTATATAACTCCAACACTATTAATAATGTTAGTGATAGCCCTATCTGACCACAAACAGAGAACTGAAGGCTACAAACACAATAGAAAATCTCTAACTGAGCAATCCTATGTACACCCAGGAGTGGGGGGGTGGGATTCACAGCAGGGCATTTGCTGCATCTATTGCCCTCCTGACTCACTCCGCCCAAGGCGGAAGGTGAAGAGGGTGGATTCCCCCCCCCCCACATTTCCCTCTGCTCCTTATCCTACAAATTTCCCTTCTTATTGACACCAATGGAAAGGGAAAGAAGGACTCCCTTTCTGGAGGTGTGGCAAGGGAAAGAGAGGTCTTTGGGTCCAGAGGTTCCAAGGTCGTCTTTGACCATTTGTGGCTCTACTGCCTCTGGAACATGTGCAGAGTGAGGGTAGCATAACTTTACCAGGGTCTGCATAACCATTACCCTCTAATAAACAAACTCATGTGGTGAAGTGCATATCCGTTTGGCAACAGGGACATCCCAAAATAGCACAGAGGCTTCCATGTACTAGAGGGACTCCTAAGACACCCAGAAGTTTGCAGATTAAAAAAAGAGAGAGAGAGAGAGAGAGAGCTGTGAGCATCTAGGACATATGGAGTGCAGAGGTGTCAACTGATGGGAGTGTGGGAGAAGGAGAGAAAAAAGAATTGACCCGCTCAAGTCTATAACTGCTCAAGATCCTGGGGGATGGTGTAGTGTTGTGTGGGAATGTGTGCCACAAGCGACTCATATCCTGGCGCTGTGCGATGTTTCAGGACAGTGGGAAAAGAACACCTTTTCCTTTTCCTGTTCTCCAAATTCCTGCCCTCCTTTAAACTCTCAGATTCATGGCATCCTCAAACCTAAGCCTCTAGCGCTATATAGAACTTTTTTTTGGGGGGGGGGAGAGACAGTGATCCTCATTCCCTTCCCTTTCCTGTAAGTTCTCCTGAGGCCTGAGCTGTAAGGTTCATATGGCAGGTTGGATGGAGTGAGAAAAGAGAGGATGTTTTCTCACCCTTTGACTAGAATGAGCAAGCCCATGCATGATGGCTTGCCTGGGGCCACTTCAATGGGCACATATCTGCATATATAGCACTTTGAATGATAAAACAGCAGCTTCCACAAGCCAAAGCATTTCCTGTGGTAGCATCTTCTACATGAAAGCCACACCTTTCCTATGAATTACTTTGGCCGATTCTCGAGAATTCAGTCCATGAGAACCATCACGTGCTTCATTTCTGAGGACCCAGCTTGGAAGTTACAAGACACAGTTTTTGGTTTTACACTCAACGACATCTCTATCCTTGCACATTTATTCACTAAAGGCCATTCTGACCAACTGAGTAGCCAACTACCATAACTCTCTCAATGATAAAAGAAATAAATAAAGATGACTACATATGGCTGACATACAATGGAATGCAAATAATACAAATTGCAAGCCCTGGAAAAAGCAAGTCTAGAATATTTTCTAGCTTAGCCCAAAATACCGTATTTTTTGTTCTATAAGACTCACCTTTTCCCTTCTAAAAAGTAAGGGAAAATGTGTGTGCATCTTATGGAGCGAATGCAGGCTGTGCAGCTATCCCAGAAGCCAGAACAGCAAGAGGGATTGCTGCTTTCACTGCACAGCGATCCCTCTTGCTGTTCTGGCTTCTGAGATTCAGAATATTTTTTTTCTTGTTTTCCTCCTCCAAAAACTAGGTGCGTCTTGTGGTCTGGTGCGTCTTAAAGAGCGAAAAATACGGTAATTTGTTCCATACCGCCTGATACTATGCATGTTTACTCAGAGGTAAGTCATGGTTTTCCCCATGCGACTTATTCACAGGTGTGTGTGCTCAGACCACAGCTTTGTAGTGTAATTCCTATTACTCAGAAGTAAGTCTCATTGTATCAATAGGACTCATTTCCATGTTGTGTATTTAGGCACTGTAATCCTTTGCAAGCTTTGGAGGAAGCTGCACTGGACACATATATAAGTTTGTGCTATTAGTCAAATGTAATCACCTCACAGACTATGAAAGAGCAACTAGGCTGTAGTCCTACACCCACTTGCCTGGGAGTAAATCCCCTTGAACTCAAGGTGATTTGCTTCTGAGTAGACATGCACAGGACTGAGCTGTTAGCCTGTCTACCTAATATTATTTTGTAAACCCTCATTCTCAAAACGGGAACCTCACCCTGTCTTGAAGAAGGAACTGAAAATTGTACATTTTCAACTCTGCTGTAGTACACAATTACATTTCATATCTCTATTCATACAACAGACTTCAGCTCTAGTAATGTTCTCTATGTAACCTTCGCCGTTTCTTCTAGATTGGGATTGCTTGACTTGCAAACCTACGACAAACATCCATTTCAGTTTCCTACCACCCAACAAATTAAAAGTACAACACATGAGAAAGCATGGCTTATGACCTGCCATTATTCATTTCATCTTTCCTGTACAAAATGAAAACGGATATATATTGCACTTAAAAACTTTACTTGTGAACAGGTAACATTTTATCAGAATCAGCAGAAGGCATCTGGTTTACATTTGAAAAATTATTCTTTGGAACAGAAGTGGAGCAAACAGGGGACATGGGAGCACACACAGAGGCAAAGGATCCTGTTCAACATCATTGCATGAACAAGATGCAAAATTAGTGTCTCACTTAACAATGGCCTCCTTTACCTTTTATGAGCTGTGCCTTCCTTACTAATAAAAGCAAATATATATATATATATATATATTTGCTTTCGTAGATTTTCACGGGTACAGGAATGCAGGTTTTGGTGTCCTCGGGTGTCCCTTTGGTGTCCCTTTTACACGGGAAGACACCCGAGGACACCAAAACCTGCATATATATATATATATATATATATATATATATATATATATTTAAAAACATGGCAGTAAAATAAATAAGGAAATAAATAAGAATGCTTCAAATCAAAGGTCTCGCCTGCACTGGAAGTTAGCTTCCCTTTAAAGAGGTCTCCATAAATAAATAAGAGATAGGGCCAAAATGCATTTCATGTTAATTGAGTGTGATCTTGCATGTGCATTTGTGTTTCTTTTCTGCTCGCGTGTTTATTCAGAATTCTGTGCATTGCTGGGCACTTTTTGGAGGCAGAGGAAAAATGCCTGGCTGATAATGTACAAGCCACAGAAACACTCCAGTGCAGATTCAACCTTGCAGCGCAAATCCCCTGAGCATAGCTCCTGCAAAATGAGTTCAGAGTGAAAGAGGTTTTATGTGCAAATAATATTTGATGAATTAGACGGTACACTTAATAAGTGTGGACTCTTTAAAAACTGTTTAGCTTTGCATGTAGTATATACGGTAGGGGGGAATCAAATGCAGATTACCTTATTACCACCAGGCCCTGATTTACATAGGATTACTCGAAGGAGAAAAGCACATGTGATTTGGCAACATCTGTTCAAAAAATGAGATAAAAACATATCCATAGCCATAATAGGGAAGTGGTGGGAAAGGAAGAAACAAGCAAAATATTTTCCAAATCTGCTGTCTCTAGGAAATGCATACTCCGTTCCTTTAAAGGTAAAGGTAAAGGTACCCCTGCCCGTACGGGCCAGTCTTGACAGACTGGGGTTGTGCGCCCATCTCACTCAAGAGGCCAGGGGCCAGCGCTGTCCGGAGACACTTCCGGGTCACGTGGCCAGCGTGACATCGCTGCTCTGGCGAGCCAGAGCCGCACACGGAAGCGCCGTTTACCTTCCCGCTGGTAAGCGGTCCCTATTTATCTACTTGCACCCAGAGGTGCTTTCAAACTGCTAGGTTGGCAGGCGCTGGGACCGAGCAGCGGGAGCGCACCCCGCCGCAGGGATTCGAACCGCCGACCTTTCGATCGGCAAGTCCTAGGCGCTGAGGCTTTAACCCACAGCGCCACCTGCGTTCCTTTACTTTCATGTAAATACTTCTAATTAGCAGTTCCACTTGAAACAAAACATCATTTTTTAATTTGCCTAGACCTGCAAATAGGCTTGCATTGGAAACAGAACAATAAGCAGCATTAATATTGTACACTACCCATAAATTGATGTACAGAAACTCTTTGAATGCTCTAGGGAAGGGGATATCCTAATCTTTACAGAAGAATAGTTTAGGATTGTTATTGTTATTAATATTTTTTATTTATTTTATTTTTTTGCATTTTTAGTGATATACATTCCTCTTGGTTTTTTGCTTCCAAATTCAGTTTTAAGGCTATTTGGTAAAATCTACATAAGAGATCAGGCTCAATTAACAGTGTTCTCTCCTTTCTCAAACATTCAACTCTAAAGATTCATATCTCGAAGCTAAACATGCTTATATCAGCTTTGCCCTAAAAGAAGAACGCATGCGTAACAAAACACATTGGAGGAAAAGGGATGGAGGGGGGATGAGAAAACCCATTTTCAGATCTGCTTTAACCTCCTATAACTTCTAGCATTTTCAAGCTGAAGGGCTTTGCAAAGTTACATATTTAAAGTGCTCATCAAAGTGAAAAACCAAAGTGCTGTAGTATAGTTTAAGTAGCTGTTCTGCCTATGGCTAATAAATACATATTGTTCAAATAAAACCGATAACAGAATTTTGTCTCATGGATTTCATTCAGTTTTGATATATTTTTTTTATATTACATAATCCTTATTTCAGGATCTGTGGGATATGTTTTCTTGCGTATTCACCTGAAAACATTTTTTTTTAAAAAACCACACACCTAGGACCATAACCTTTGAGAAGGTAATTACATTAGAGTAAATCTATTATAGTGTTTATTTCATTCCAGAATATTTTTTTTCCTAGCTTGTGCCTTGGTGTTTATCAAGGGCTTGGAGAACAAACTTCTTTTCTTACATTCCATACCTAGAAGTCATTCCATTCCTGAAATGGCATTCTTTAAGTCTGAAACAATCAAGACACTTTTCCTTATGTTTATTTTTTTTTAAAAAAAACTAATACTGCATAGGGGGGAAAAGAATTCTGGAAAAAAATACGAACGTAAGCCACAGTTCACCTTTTCACCTTAAGATTACCATTTAAACTGAGATATACTTACCACTCACATTCATATTTTCTTAAACTGGTTACAACATCACAACTGGCATTTTAAACAAGCAAAGGTTTTTTTTTGTATTTTGTTTTAAAGGATACCCTGAAAACTCAATTGATATAGCATTTTGAGACTTCAAATATTACACGTCATGTAGCATCGCTTTTGAATTTTGCAATCATGTTTGCAAACAAAACAGATACAACATTTTTTTCTAAAAAAAAAAAAAAACCTGTTTAAAATGTAGTGAATGTTCCAAAGGAGTTAGAATCGAACTTTTCACATCTTGCTTCAGAAGATCTAAACTCTTAAGGCTTCCTTCTTCCCTCTTTTTAATTACTCAAGTCCCACTCTTTTTGCATTTCTCCTTCTGACTTCAACACGCTTCTCCAAGTGG
Source organism: Podarcis gaigeae (assembly GCF_964106915.1). Classification (NCBI taxonomy): domain Eukaryota; kingdom Metazoa; phylum Chordata; class Lepidosauria; order Squamata; family Lacertidae; genus Podarcis; species Podarcis gaigeae. Next base: position 24,330,786 of record NC_139680.1, read on the forward strand.
GTATTTCTCTCTGGGCTGGACTTCCCCAATATGAAAATATTTCCATGCTTCTTTGTTCCTGATGAATGTTGGAGGTTAATGGCTGGATATCCCTGTTCATCTCCAAAAAAACTCAACTCAATATGAGATGATAGGCCTACTGTTATTTTGCTGTAACAAAGATGAGCCGAATGGGAGAGCACATGGGCAGAATCTTTAGCCAGATACAAGGCAAGGGACTAGGAGAAGAGAGAGAGATGGGTTCTTTCTTTCTTTCTTTCTTTCTTTCTTTCTTTCTTTCTTTCTTTCTCTTGACATTTGTAGCACCTTCTACTTGGAATAGCTAATGCCTCTGGTGAACGGTGAGATGCACCCAATTGAAAGTCTGTTATTCTTATCCCTAGATATCACATAATTTATAAAAATATAAATAACCAACAAAAAAGGTAAGCTGGGTTCCATCTCAAGAGGTGTTTCTTGTTGTCCTCTGAGAACATATTGGATAAGTAAGGTCTCAACAAGCCCTATCCTTTGGAGCTGATTGTTCAGTCTGATAATAAATACCGAAAGGAAAGGAAAGGAGGGAGAAATGGAGAGAAAAGAACAGCAGTTCTTGCAAGAGGCTCAGCAAATTCTGAGGAAACCGAAAGCATTCCGCTGCGCTCGTGGCACAAAGGACACGACACCAAGGATCATTCAGTAGGGGAAATTGTGACCAAAGGCAGGGGGGAAATGAGCAGGGAAGAGACAAACTGTACAAGCGTTTCACTTTCATTTTGTCTTTTTTAAAAAAGATGGAGAAACTATGCAGTGTTCTAGTCCTCAAAGCCTAGTTTGGGCCTCTGGGATATAGATCTCAATGCTGTCTGCACGCTCTGTGGCTGAATTCTGCCGGAAAGAGGCCGCTCGCTTGGCAGCCATGAGCCGCCTCCGGGCTTCTTGGCGCTGTCTGTCAGGCAGGTCTAGAGACTTCTCTCGCGTGATAGGGAATTTTCCTTTGAGGGGCTTCTTTGGTACTGGAGGAGGAACCTTTCTTTCTTCCTAGTATTGAAAAAGAAGAATAAGAATAAAAGGAATTGAACAAAAAAGCCAAAGAACATCAAGCACCGACATTTGCTAAGGCTTCTGCGTGAAATGTTACATGTCCATGCGATTGCATGGAGGAAGTTGTTGTTGTGTGTCTATAGCTAGCTATCATCTATCTATCTATCTATCTATCTATCTATCTATCTATCTATGGGACGTGGGTGGTGCTGTGGGTTAAACCACAGAGCCTAGGGCTTGCCAATCAGAAAGTCGGTGGTTTGAATCCCCACGACGGGGTGAGCTCCTGTTGCTCAGTCCCTGCTCCTGCCAAAATAGCAGTTCGAAAGCATGTCAAAGTGCAAGTAGATAAATAGGTACCACTCTGGCGGGAAGGTAAACGTCATTTCTGTGCGCTGCTCTGGTTCGCCAGAAGCGGCTTAGTCCTGCGGGCCACATGACCCGGAAGCTGTATGCCGGCTCCCTTGGCCAATAAAGCGAGATGAGTGCCGCAACCCCAGAGTTGTCCACGACTGGACCTAATGGTCAGGGGTCCCTTTACCTTTATCTATCTATCTATGAATGAGATATGCAATGTCCAGACTCTATATTTAAAAAACCTTTCACTTTCATAAACACAGTGCTTTTTTTCTAAGAAAATGTTTAGGGGTACTCTCATTTTGACTCAAGAAAATCACCATTTTATAATTCAAATTGGGAAAAATAAATACAGTAAATGGACAAAAGTACAAAGATTCACAAAATACTTAGGGGTACCCCTTGTGTACCCCAGAAAAAAGCACTGCATAAACATATAATTTAGAAGAATATATTTACAATCTCATGCTCAGGTTTCTCCCTATTAACGTTTAGGGATCTCCTCTGTTTCACTTCAGACAGATCACACTAACACACACTGTCGTCAGCTGTATCCTGAGGAACCTCTCTCAGCAGCCATTTTACACACACACACACACACAGAGAGAGAGAGAGAGAGAGAGAGAGAGAGAGCGCAGAAGCAGCAAAAAGTTAAAAACGACAGTTACTGGAATAACAGTCACAACAGAATGGAATGCCTCTCTCCGGTGACTCACAGTCAGCCAATCACATGAGAACTACTGCCATGCGTCATGCTAAAAATAATCAACAATTCAACATAAGCAAACATTCCCATTTCAGTAAATTAAACCACTATCCTTAACAGAAGTAACATCTGATGAGCTCCATTCTGGGTCATAAGTGCTGTTTCCCTGTGGAGAATAGCTGTTGGGAGCATGGCAGCTGAATCATGTATGATCAAAGGATACACCGATGTTTCCCTTCTTGTCATCCCCCGACCCTACATAAATATAAGCTGCAGAATGTTTTCTTTTCTATTTGTGAACATGCTCGTCGCAAGTAAATCCAAAAATGGCATCCATTATTAAACCCATGGAAACCCCCAAAGAGATTTCATTAATGCTGGCAACCCTGAGGAATTACCTTACCAGATCAATTTGTGTTTACTTTATTTGGAAGCAGAGTGGAATACTTATTTTCCACAAGGTCCACTTGCAACCCTATTAAAAATTGCTGAAGCTTGTTCAGTCTTTTGGAAACAGAGGGTGCTATTGATTTCAATCAGAGTGTGTGTTAAGCACATTTTAACTCTCCCACTGAAATCAATAGGACTCAGAAGTGCCTCCTTTTGACTGGATGGCACCCAGTCTTCTTCCCTACACGGAATTACATATTCTCAAGTTGAGGGAATGGTGGAAAGACTATCTAAAGAACTTGCTTTTTAATTTGACCCATTATACTTTGTTTGGCTTCTGATGAATATGAGATTGTCGCTGTGCGCTCATCTCTAATCTCTTCTCTGCATTAAGACCCTTAGCATTAGTTATTGTCAGGCACACCCTAGCATAAGAACATAATGTGAACCTGTGACCAGGAAAATGGCCCATCTAGTCTTGCATCCTGTTTCCACAGTAGCCAACCAGATGCCTGTGGGAAACCAACAAGCAGGACTAGAGTGCAAGTACAGTCTGCACACCTGCAATTCCCAGCAGTGGTGTAGCGTGGGAGGCGGTTGCCCCAGGTGCAAAATTGTCAGGGGTGCAAAATTTCAACACCCAGTGCTGCCTCAATACAGCTGCGCACTTCCATTGTTGGTCTCCATTGAAAATGGCATCTCCATGTGACCTCTTCAGACAACAGAACAACTCTTCTTTTCTTATTTCTGTGGCTGCTGGGTGACATGGATGCCTTAGGCAGTTCAATGCCCATGCGTACCTGGTCTGTTTCCCTCCCTCCCTGTGCACAGCCCTGGGCACTGGCAACCCACGCTATACCACTGATTCCCAGCAAGTGGTATTCAGAAACATACTGCCTCCAGCAGTAGATGTAGAACATAGTCATCATGATTAGTAGCTCGTAGCAATTCCAGATGAAGTCCTTGCCTTATCAAAATATTCCATCCCATGTCAGGATCTCCCCATTGCATTTGGCTGCAAGTGCAGCCCAACTTTTCTGCAGCTCTGTTCATCTCTATTAGATTACTCTTACTCACACTACTACCTGTGTAATGTTCAATGCCTTTGAGTTTCATCAGCAAACAATGGAAAGCTCCCAAGTTTTTCTCCAGCTATATAAAAGAATATAAGAAGAACCCTGCTAGATCAGATGAATGCCTGTCTGGTCCAGCTTCCTGTTTGCCACAGTGACCAAACACCATGGGCTATGTGCCTGCAAGCAAGACATGAAGGTAGGATCACTCTCCCACTGTTGTTTCTATCAATTGGTATTCAATTGGTATTCAGAGGTTGCCTCCATTATTTTCCAATATATAGCCAGCATGACTAGTAGTCGATGACCAACTACCTAAGAGGATGAGGAGTTTGCTTTGGTTACTGGGAGTTTGGATGGGCCCCATGAGTCACCTTGCAACAGTATCTGTGTATTTTTTTTAAAAATCTGATCTGTTGCTCTGTACTCTCGCCGGGTTTTTTTTGTGTCTTGAGCCCCTCTGTATAAAAAGGCAGCTTTGTGTTTCCCCATTTACTAGAATGGGGAACCAAAAACCTAGCATAACTTTCCCCCCTCCTGGCCAAAGTGGATGAAATGTGCAGGCACAGAAACCAAGTGAAGCTGAACAATGCTTCTAAAGCCCTTTGTGTTCCGCTTCTCTCTCTCTCTCTCTCTCTCTCTCTCTCTCTCTCTCTGTGTGTGTGTGTGTGTAGAATTAAAGTTTCCTCTCATTGTCAGTTCTTGAGCTGACATAGTTTTTCCCCTTCTCCAGGTTTGGGGAATACCCTGATATGCCTCCAAACTACCCATAGCGCTACTGACATTTTTTCCAGGGATAGGAACACCAGATTCCAGCCTCAGAAAGGAAGACCTGATGCTTCCTGTGAGCCATAGGATTACTGGGTCTAAGAAGAATGCGGCACCTATCTACAGTATAGTCGAGGATAGGATTAGGAGCAACAAATGTGGGCAGTAGATGTCATGTGCGCGTCCTCCTGTGCAGCCATCCCTCAGAATTAATCTTGCAGAATCAAAGACTCAAAGCATCATTTAGACCAAATAAACTACAGTTTTGTCAACATTAGGAATTTCCCATTAATGGAGAGTGGGCAAGCATTGCTGATCCATATTTTACTGTATTTATTCGAGTCCAATGCGCCATCGAATCTAATGGGCAGCTCAATTTTCAGAACCTTGAAACCAGTATTTGCTGGTGAATGTAAATGTGCCATCGAATCTAATGCGCACCTTAATTTTTTCAAACGTAATTTGGCCAAAAAAGGTGATTCCAGTAAATATGGTAATTTATTTATTTATTTATTTGCCGCTGGAACTCCCCCCCCCCCACATACCCACTAAAGTACACTGTGAAATAACTGGCTGAACTGGAAATAAATTCAGACTTGAAAGATCAATGGGATGTTAGTAACACAAGAAGGTTGCACATGTCAGTGCCAATTGAAAAGGAGCTTGTCTGCACATATTTTGCTTACCTTCCTTTCAGGTGATTCTATTATTTTCCATTCATTCAGTTTCAGCTGGTGCAGTTCATCAAACTTCATACTGACATCTTCAATTGAAAGCTGTAACAAGTCCCAGAATCCTGCTAGATCCTGCGAAGTCGGCCGTGGCATTGCACTGGGATCCTGACATAGATACAAGAAAAGAGGTGTAATTCACTTGGGAGCCAGGATGTAAAATATTTTTGGAATGATGCGAAACTTTTCACACAAAACAGGTCTTTCCTACATAGTGCAAAAGATATGAATACTCTTTCCCAAAACTTAACCATGGTTTGGCTGAATTTGGATCAGAACCAGGGTACATATATGAGAAAATGGGTGCAAGATATGGATCAAAGAATAACCAGGAAACCATGGAACTGGATTGGGGACAACTTCCATTCTAATATAATTTCAGGAGACCTAAGGCGGAACTATTAAAAAACCCTCTATCGATGGTATTTAACACCTTATAAATGGAACTTAATATACAAGTTAGGGTTGGATAAATGTTGGAGATGTGGATTGAACAAAGAAGATTACGTGCATATCTTTTGAAATTGTTCTCAAACAGAAATATTCTGGAACTCAGGCTAATCTCTCTTATATGTTAGTAACCTTGGAATCGAAAACATTTCTATCTAAAACACACAACCGTTGGCCAGGAAGGGGATTAGTCAAACAATAATCAGTTCCTAGAAATCAGGTTCCCCATTTTTGCTTTATGTAAACAATAGAGTGGCTGGAGTCAGGCCTCTGGCAGGCCAAACGCCACCTTGGAGGAATATGGGATCCTCCTAAATCGAGGGTCCTGGTTGCGCTCAGGACCCTTAAGCCACCCCCATGGGGTGTGCTGTTGCTAGGCATGGCCCAAGCCTTGTCTGTTGGGCCCTGGGATTGCGCTTGGCTGTTTGGGCCAATTGAGGCAGGTGGCGTGATCCTGGGGTCCTATAAATACGGCAGCCCGATGAGGGTGGGGCACTTGCCTCACGCTGCTGAACACCCTCCCTCCCTATTTTAGGTCCTGCTGCTTTGGCCTTGCTTTGGATTGGGTCACCTGCTTTAAAGCAGGGGCTAGGTAGGAATTTTTCCATTTGGCAGATTGGCTTTAGCCACTTGGTTTTCGCCTACCCCCTTAGCAATCGTCACAACTTGTAAGGTTTGGTGGTTAGGCATTGGTTTATAGAAATGTGCGAGAGGGGAGGTGTGGCCATCACCTGCCCCTCCAGAAACAGGGTATTCCGGTAAAGGAATCTGGGGGTCCTGGATCTCGCCCGAAGCCCACTTGAGGGGCTAGGGCCATCCCAGGACCACAGGAACCCTGGGGTGAGCTTCCATCGATCTTCACCAATGTTGCTCCCTCATTCGGTGTTTACCCTTTTAGACTGCCTGGCAGAGAGGCAGGAGTCAGTTATAGTCCCTGACCAATGCCTAGGCCAATACTGCTCAATTTGTTTTGTAATCAATAAAGTTGTGGCCTGAATTTTGCCCAAAAACTTAAACTAAAATTATGTGTCTGTTTGAAGTTGTTTACTGGGAAAGGCCTTGGGGGCCTTGGGGCGCAACTGTTGTCTTGATGGCAGCAATACAAGAACATAGAATTGAGAATAGATGAATTTATCACAAAATGTGCAATTATTCTGAGGAATCATACATCATTTTCTGGTTAAGTGTGTTTATTGGTATGAAATATATATACCAGTATATATATGAATGATTATATTTTCCAGAAACAAACAATCTAAGAAAAGGAAGGTGGTGTCTGCTAATAGCCCTGACGCCATACAAGTTCTAGAAAGAGCTTCGGTTGACCAAGAGGAGACACTTTAAACATTTTCCAACAGACCCTTCTTGCTGTTGATAATCCCATTCACATATCCCTTCTCCTTTCCAAACGTCTCCTGTGAGCCACACACAGGGCCCTCGCCCTACCATTTATCAGACTGTGCCTAAGGGGTTTCCTGTCAAAAGCCAAGCATGTTTTGAGGAGACTTTTGTGTTTTTCAGAATAAACTTTGCTACTTAGGAAATCCTTAGTGGAGGAGATGGGAGTGGCTAATGCTAATTTATTTTTCATTTTACGTGTAATTCAACCAATAATTTGTTAATTTTATATCTCAGTGCAGCATGCGTCAAGTGCATAGTATGTGCCAGACCATTAGAAATTAGATGGAGATTATTGCAAATGAGATTTAATCCACTTGCAGCATTTAACAGAAGTCTGGCAATGGGTGGCATTTCATAGAATGCATACGCTTATTTGCATTGCAGATATTCTTCACTTTCTCCAGGGTTATGCTTTATATAATGACTATTAGAAACAGCCCACTGCGGTTTTCCATTCCACCCTAATTTAAGGTGGTGATTTTTTACTTCCTTAGTGATTCCGCTGGAAACAGTGAGTTTGCGTTCTGCATAACTGCCAATGTCGCTCTTTCGTTGAACAGCTCTTGCTTTACATTCTCTGGGCCACAAGGGGGCTGCCTCCTGCCACCGAAACGTATATATAAATTGATAATGTGCAATGCTCCACACTAATAACATCTGCCCAAAATGCATAACACTGGAGATACTTCGTCTTGAGGCACCCTTAAATTTGATCTTATCCAGAAACTCGTCTTTCCGAAAACAACAACACAGAAATGCAGCTTGAAATAAATTGATCTACATCCAGAGGGAAAATAGCTAACAAAAAGGGCATGGATGATGTTTGCACTTCTGTATTGGTCTATAACTGCATTGCCTTGAGCTGTGATCTCATTAGAATTCAGAAGGCTAGTAACATCCATCTCTGGTAGGTACCTACATGAAGAAAAACCCTGGTTTCTGCAAAGGAGAATCTAATATGTAACTGCACACACACACACACACACACACCCACACACACACCCACCCACCCTTTGTTTGTGTATATCTGACTACACTATTAAGAATAATGCACCAAATTCACTTTTGAAATTACTTAAGGCGGCACTCCTGGCCTAAACATAAATCAAATGAGAATATCGCCTATCTTGCAGTTAGGTGGGTTAAGATGAATGATTTTGCCACCGCACAGCAATTTTAGAAATGCAGTGCAATGGAATCCACAGACGACAAGATCATATCAAGGCACTATGTCTGCAATTGACTCCAAAGCTATCCCTCTTTCGGGAAGTTTTTTAAAAATCTGGCTTGCAGAAGCATAACAGTCTTAGGGCGGATCTGCACCTTTTTTTTTAATGTTACGGAAGGGTTAAGGAACGATAACGCTGATAGACACACAACGTCCTACTTTTTACGTTCATAATGCGTTATTACCTTGTCTTTTTTTATAGTTTTATGCTGCTATATCGGTGAAACATTGCTCATATGTCGTGTTTAACTTTTTTTTACTGCATTCAAGCTCTAAATATTCGTTCATTCATTCAGTATCTACTTTGAACTTCAAAAAAGGGTTTTATTCCCAGGATAGTTTACAATTATCATTATCCATTTTTTTTAAAAAGGTATGAAAAATAAGTAAGTAAGTAAGTAAGTAAGTAAGTAAGTAAGTAAGTAAGCAACAGTAACAGTAACAGTAACAGTAACAACCCCCTGGTCCCAGCTGTGTTAAAAAGTCAAGTTCTGAGAGACTAAAACTATTATTTAAAAAAAACAACACACCCTGGGAAAACCTGGGAAATGTTTTCTTTTTGGGTGCAAAAAATGAACAACATTGTGGCTGGTAATGGCAGGTGGCAACCCCTCTTCCTCTCACCTGTGCCACTACAGTATACACCTGGATGGAGCTGTGGTTGGGCAGGGTGTTGGAAAGGTTGAGGCTGCATAGAAGTACTGCCCAAGCCAATTTGGTACTCCCATGGGTGCATCTGTCCCCACTGCTCATTCCACGCAAGATGCAGCAATGGTGGCGATGGAGGGGCTACTCTGCATCTCCATCCCATGGCCCCTGCTGCAAGGAAGGAGCCAGGCAGACACCATTGAGGAGAGCATTCTACAGGTAGGACACCACCATTAAAAATGACCCACCTCACCTCAGGCAGCACCTTTGGTAGGAGGGCCTACCAAAGAAGACTGGCTGATGTGGGGGAAGCTAATTCTGGTACCATTGCCCACTGCTCTGAAGGGAAGTGTCAGCATTTTGAGTCGAGCCTAGAGATAGAACAGGAAGTGGGGCAGCTGCTCGCTGTTGAGACTCAGCCCTGAGATTACAGGGCTGATAGGTCAATTTGTGGAAGTGTTCAACTTGGAAACTGAAATCCATTGGCCACTTGCTTTGCCCTTACTTCATCTCATGCTCGTGGTGCTGTTACAAAAGCATTACAGTGGTACCTCGGGTTACAGACGCTTCAGGTTACCGACGCTTCAGGTTACAGACTCTGCTAATCCAGAAATAGTACCTTGGGTTAAGCACTTCAGGATGACAACAGAAATCGCGCAGCAGTGGGAGGCCCCATTAGCTAAAGTGGTACCTCAGGTTAAGAACTGTTTCAGGTTAAGAACGAACCTCCAGAACGAATTAAGTTCTTAACCCAAGGTACCACTGTAGTGATGTTCAGCTGCCCTCCTAGTGAGACTCATCCCAGTTGCTCTGATTCTGTATGGCATTTCTGAAGCCAGGAAATATGAAACGTGCCAAGTCTGCAATTGATTTGTGCTCCATTCATAAAACAGTCCTCCCTCCCTCCCTTCCCTCCCTCTCACAGCCACTCACCACATACCTTCCTGCGGGGGGGAAAAAAGATTTGGAAGAACCTGCCACATTCTGGCAAGCTCGGTTGCTACGGTGTGTTTCTGAGGGCTGAACCTCATGTGATGTTAATTGCATGAGAGGAGCCCTTAAGGAATGTATTTGCTGTAGTTAAGATGCAAATCAACAATCATAGCTCCCTATTTACATTTTTTTTTTTAAAAAAAAAGTGCACATGAAATGCATTCACTCAATTAACATCAAGTCTGTTTTCTCCTTGGCTCTTCTTTTCCCACTCTAGAAACTGCTGGCTTTTTATTTATTTATTAAGAGAATGTTTATTTTTATTTCTGTCCTGCACCATCAGAAGAGATGCTGCTGGACTTCAGTTTCCATCACACCTGGACACACCTGGATGGGGGTCAGAGTCCAATAATATCTGGAGAGACCCAGCTTCCTCACCTTGGTGTTAAGCTTCAGACCAGCAGAAAAAAAGGGGGGGGGGAGAGCGGTGGATGAAACAGACAAGGCCCTGTCTCTGGAAAGCTGTTTCATCCACCGCTCTTTCCCCCCTAATGGGGCCTCCTGCTGCTGCCGCACCGCCGGAGCACAATTTCTGTTCTCATCCTGAAGCAAAGTTCTTAACCTGAAGCACTATTTCTGGGTTAGTGGTGTCTGTAACCTGAAGCGTATGTAACCTGAAGCGTATGTAACCTGAGGTACCACTGTAAAACAAATAAATGGGACTGCAGGACAAGTAGCTACAGAATGCTAAAATGTGGTTGCACGCCCAGCCGCAGAGCCCCACAACCTAACCACTGAATGGTAAATGAATGGTCATGACAACAGTCTGGGATTTAAAATGGCCACAACTTTATTGATTTCAGATGTAGGAAGCCTTGGCCTATGCACTGGCCGTGTATCCTCTCAGCCTCCGGGGGAGTGAGGCATGACAGGGTCTATTTGGGGGTGGAACAATCGCAAAACGCAGGTTTACGCAAATGGCCACCTAATGCTAAGGGAAGCTCTATGGCCCACTAGCCCTACGCACTTGGCTCTTTGGACAGAGACTTCTCTCCAGACCCCTCTCACTGGGTATTCTGTTAACGCCGCCACAGGGAATGGGGGGTCGGGAAGTCACCACTTCATGACACCCCAATTGGATGAAAGACTATAGGATTCCGCCCAAGGCTTTAACCGCCAAAGTTGTTACTAGTGCTATGGGGAAGGCGAAACCTGCAGAGCGGGGAAAATTCCTTCCCAACCCTGAATACAACACCTGTCAAGAGACCATAGCAAAGCCCACCTAGCTGAAAAGGAATGGTTAAAGCAAACAAATGGAACTGGAGGACAAATAGCGATGGGATGCTAAAATGTAGATCCAAGCTTCTCCATATGACAGTTCTGAAGGATGGGTAGGTGCAACTCCCAGGTGATCTCACTGTTACAAATTAAGGATCACAAATTACTTGAAAAGCGGATGGCGTTTTGATCATCAATAAGTACTTTCAGGAAATTCCAGGGCTCCACATGCAACGAGGAAATGTGTAACAGACAGCATTATAGTAATGTTTCCGTCGGCAGTGATCAAAAGCAGCGACTCTTCTGAAAGTGTTAATGGAGGCGTCGATTACAAGGACGCCGCCTAAGAAGCGAAAGCCTTGGCATAAATATAGGCAGGGCTGGTGCTCTAATGTGGCACGGTGAGGTGCAGGCTTTGAGCCTGGTAGATCACTAAGGGCAGCAGATTGTGCTTCCTACTCCTGACTGCTGCCACCAGGCAAGTAATCAGGCGCCCGGTGCGAGGCCAAAAATTGGTGCCCCCAAATGGCGCTTCTCAAATATGGATCTCCTCAATATGGATCTCCCTTCAGCTCTGTGCCCTGTGCCCACATCATCCTAAATCTGGTGCTGCTGCTATAGCCACTGCCATGTTCAGCATTCAGCCAACTGTGGCTGCTACGAAAGCAAGGGTGTCCACCATAGCTGCTGTTGCTGCACACTCACCAACTCATTGACTGGGCATGGACCAATGTCTTCACTGGCATGGCAGCAGAGCCCACGTCTCCTTGCTCGGAGGACAGAGTCCTACCTCAGAGCGAGGCACTGTGGTTGAGGTAACCAAGGAGAGCGCTTGTGTTGCTGCAGTTTTGCCGTGGCAGTGGCAGACGGCGACAAACATTTCAAAGTCTCTGCTAAACAGATAATTTAACAGTATTTGACACCACCGCTGTGATGTGGCAGTGGCATGGGGGTTCCTGGAGGCCATCTCAGTTGCAAAGAGGAAAGGGCCTTTCTGCAGATTGTAACATTGTGTGGCAAGGGTGGCCTTGGATTGGTAGAGGCCAAGGAAAAAAGGAGGCGGAGCAAGAACAAGACAGCCCTAGGCAGGGAGGAAGAGGAGCAGGTAAGGAGAGGAAAAGGACATAGAACCGTAGAATTGTAGAGTTGGAAGGGACCAGGAGAGACACCTAGTGGTGCCTCCCAACTCTACAATTCAATGATTCTATGAAGCTCCTGCAATGCATGCATGAATGAGTGAATGAATGAAACTTTATTTGCATCAGCCGTCGGCCATAGCAAAAAAAGAGCCTTGCGATATACACAGAACAAAGTAAAAGTCAGTTGTATAAAACACAGTCCTGAATCAGGAGTCAAATAGTGGACCTTATTCTGATTGAACCAGCTAGAAACCTTGCAACCTTTGCAGCCATCTGCTCCTCTTGATCTGCCAGGAGAAACGACACTGGGGCAGTGGTTGGGCAACCCGGAATGATCAATAAAATAGCATGAATCTTTTGCCCAATGTGGGGCTTGAACCCACAGCCCTGAGATTAAGAGTCTCATACTCTACTAACTGAGCTATGCCTCAGAGCTTGAATAGGTAAGGTAGGCAGCATCAACTAAAACCTGTTCACACATGAGTTGTGTGAACAGATACACTTTCTCCTAAGGCAAAACTGCCATTAGATGCAGCCTTTAGTGTTGCATGGGATTGGGGTTCTGTCCCCCCCCATATACATAATGTGACCTTCAGAGAACTGAAAGCGTAAAGCTGCTCATTCGAGACTTTAGGGGAATGTGGGCAATGAAAAAAAGGACCAGCATGGTCCTTAATCAGCTCACAAACCAAGGCATATGGGTGAGAAACTGCAGCTCAGAGCTCTTCCAGCCGGCATGTTTTTCAAAACCCTGGTTGTTTTAACCAAGTCTCAAACAGAACGAATGCCTTGTCATGTCAGAAAAGGTTATGCTGCAAATATTGCAGAATGATTGATTAAAGTAAGACAGATTTATAGGTCACATCCTCTAATGGCAACAGAAGCATTCATTTAATTCTCTTGTAATAGGGTAAGGATATGTAACAGGAAGCCCTGTCCTTTACCGGCAATGCATCCTGGCAGAAGTTTCCTTCACAGCTAATTTAGGTCTGTAGCAGAGAAACAGGAGTGACAGGAAAAGGTACCTCAAGGAAGAAGCGCCAGCTATCCGGGCAGGTTTTGTGCCGCAGTCCTTGCTTTGAACTACGCTGCCCAGGTTGATTCTGATAGCCTTTCGCCTGCCCCTAAGACTAGCAGCTCCTGCCAACCTAGCAGTTCGAAAGCACATCGAAGTGAAAGTAGATAAATAGGTACCGCTCTGGCGGGAAGGGAAACGGCATTTCCGTGTGCTGCTCTGGTTTCGCCAGAAGCAGCTTAGTCATGCTGGCCACATGACCCAGAAAAACTGTCTGCGGACAAATGTTGGCTCCCTCGGCCAGTAAAGCGAGATGAGCGCTGCAACGCCAGAGTCTTTCACGACTGGACTTAACTGTCAGGGGTCCCTTTACCATTACCTTTAAGGAAAAGCATTCCAGGATCAAATCAGAAACTGGGACAGTTTCTGTAAATCCGGGACTGTCCCTGGAAAATAGGGACACTTGCATAGGGTCTACGCTTGAAGCACTTGTTTCAAACGCATCATGATTTAATTGCATACGACTCTTTCTTCTGGAATTTTGTGTGTATGTCTCTCAAGCGACAAGCCAGGTGTCCTTGGAGGAATGAAACTTTCAAAAGCGCACTGTGAAATATTAACTTGGGGAGATACTCCACCTATGGCTTAAGAAGATGATAGCAGACAAGGTAGAAGAGGAAGTAGAGTCACATCTGCTGAGCAATGTTTAAGAATGTTGACTTACCAGATTCTGTTGACATAGCCAATAGAATTGCTGGAATTTCTGAGACATGAGGAGCTGAGCACTTCCCACGGCGCTCCGGATCTTACCTAGAACTGAACAGGCAAGGTGGTTACCTTTAGCATGGGTTTGAAGCAAAAACAAAACAAGGCACCAATACTTTTGTGTTAACAAAAATATTAAGCTGGAAAATCCTGTCATTGAGAACTTTTCTTCTTAAACCCTGTTCAAGGAAGATAGAAACCCAGAGGTCCTATTGTAACTGTTGCATTTATTTTGTCAAAATCTTAAAGAGGAATTGTCCTGGGGATGGTGGGGAGGGGGCAAGGAAATGAAATTATTTTCTCCATTGGTAAAAAATATAGTGAAATCACACTAGCAAGGTTGGGTAAGGTTGTTTTTTTTTTGTTGCTAGATATTGGTTTGATTTTTGCACTAGGTGAATTGCTATCCTTTGAAGAAGAAGAAAAAGAAGAGTTTGGATTTGATATCCCGCCTTTCGCTCCCTTTAAGGAGTCTCAAAGCGGCTAACATTCTCCTTTCCCTTCCTCCCCCACAACAAACACTCTGTGAGGTGAGTGGGGTGAGAGACTTCAAAGAAGTGTGACTGGCCCAAGGTCACCCAGCAGCTGCATGTGGAGGAGCGGAGACACGAACCCGGTTCCCCCAGATTACAAGACTACTGCTCTTAACCACTACACCACGCTGGCTCTCACTCATCTTCTTACAGAGGATCCGCAGGCAGTGGCAGCTGATGCCCAATGGACTTGGTGGGACTGCTAGGAGGTCACAGAGGCATGGCAAATGAGAAGTCACAGAGGTCTGGCCAAGTTCTTCTGCTTATCCCCCTTGCACAGATACACTTAAGCATCACAGTTGCTTATTTGCTGGGAGAAGAGTGAGTGTGGGTGTTCACCTGTTCTAGTTCTCTCCCGCCTTCCACCTTTGCAAATAAACAGTGTACACTGTATGTACCTCGGGTTACATACGCTTCTGGATACATACGCTTCAGGTTACAGACTCTGCTAACCCAGAAATAGTACCTCGGGTTAAGAACTTTGCTTCAGGATGAAAACAGAAATCGTGCAGCAGCGGCGCAGCAGCAGCAGGAGGTCCCATTAGCTAAAGTGGTGCTTCAAGTTAAGAATGGTTTCAGGTTAAGAACGGACCTCCGGAACGAATTAAGTACTTAACCTGAGGTACCACTGTACTTTTCAGTTTTAACAATACTTAGCACCTACTTTGGTTCAGAAGAGGGTCACTGATGTCCCCATTTCTAAATGGGGTTCATGCCACAATAATGGTTCACCACTCAGAAGTAAGCCCCACTGAGCGCCAATGGAGATTGTTCCCTGGTTAGCATGAACAGGATTGAAACCTGAATAGGTTGGTCTTAAATGTGCCACAAGGGACAAGGGAGCCCATAACTGACATGCTTAACTGGCATTGTAATTAGCTAAGAAGTTGCAAGGTATCCCATTAATAAGGACGAAGGGTGAGATCCAACGGCACTTTCCACATTCACAAATTATAATGTTGTAGTTGCTGCCTGATTTGATGTTTTTAAGAGTGAATTTGTAGCTGATTGCACCTTTGGTCAAATGTCACTGTTATTAGGAGAGTGAATTCAGGGTTTACATTTCCACACTAATGGCAGGTTCAAACTCAAAGTGCTAGAAAAGCCTTAAAGGGCTCAGGACTGCAATACCTCAAGGACTGCCTCTCTCCATATGAACCTGATCAGGCCCTGAGATCATTCTCTGAGGCCCTTCTTTGTGTGTCTCCTCCATGAGACGTGTGGCAATATGAGAACAGGTTATGAACATGCAGGGATAGCCATTTAAAAACTTTATTATTTATTAATTAGTTGGTTGCCTGGTATTCCAGAATTCTGATTTGGGGAAGTATAGATTGGAAGAAGAGATATGTGTCTGCCTGAGGTATGACGAACGTGGTTACAGTGAGGAAATTTTGTCTGCAGCTAATGGTTGCTGCTATGAGCTTATAGCTCTCTTCTGAACTGAGCTCGTAAACTGGCAGCTTTCACTGGTTGGAGCAAAGTGGCACAAAACAGATGTCTCCCAAACCATACCTACCGACTCACTAGCCACACAAACAGAAATATTGTGGGGCCATTTCAGATCTTTCACAAGAGTTGGATCTTTTGCAATAGTAGAATCAGTGGGGTTTTGAGTACAGTATTCCAATGAATAGTAACTGAATAATGATGGTGTTATGTGGCAGTGCGCACACACAAATTAAGAAAATCAGCAACTATGCCACTATAAATTGTAAGTGTAGAAAGGTTCTCAGAGGCAATCCACTGAAATCATTAACATTGGATCTCACCCTAACTTACAACATGTTCAGCAAAGCAAATAAGCTTCATTTTTGGGGTCTTTATTAGAAATGATTACACTCTGTTCTGGAATCCAAGGTGAATTTTGAAAACTCAGCACATGTTTTTGCATGTGTAAGTCAGTTGCTGCTAAGTGCCCTTGAAATAAATGAGACTTATAAAGTATGAATAGCTAATAATAATAATAATAATAATAATAATAATAATAATTTATTTATATCCCGCCCTCCCCAGCCGAAGCCGGGCTCAGGGCGGCTAACAACACTAAAACAGTACAACATTATAAAACATTATAAAAATGAATTAAAATCAAAATTAATGGCAACCATAAACTAAAGTCTTGTAAAGATTGCCAAAGGAGGGAGTCAGGCTGCGCCCTGACCAAAGGCCAGGTGGAACAGCTCTGTCTTGCAGGCCCTGCGGAAAGATGTCAAGTCCTGCAGGGCCCTTGTCTCTTGTGACAGAGCGTTCCACCAGGTTGGAGCCGCAGCCGAAAAAGCTCCCACTACATTGTTCTTAACATTACTTGGAATGCCAATCCCACTGTTTTCAGTAGAGATTACTCCCAAGTAAGTGTGTGCGAGATTTTTAAGCCATGACTAATGTTTGTTGGATTTTACCTACATGGTGTGAGTTTCCTTATGGAAACTGCAGAATACATAAAGGCCTCGTGAACAAATAAATACATGTATTTAAAAAGTGGCTGACAGACAAGCTTGCTGAATCCTAACACTCTGAATTTGGGTTGGTTCATTGCTTATTTCAACTCAATGATGTTGACACAGGGAAAGGCTGCTTCGTTTGTGATGACTTACAGGCTCAGCCATTTACCCTTGCTTAATTTCATTAACTTGAAAGGTGTAGGATTGCAGCCATAATCACCAATGTTTTGGTTTTTTTAATTAAAATATTGCTTGGTGAAATGTGTTAGCATTTGACCCAGCTTAATGAACAGAATGAGGAGAAATTAGCTGAAGAGGAAGGAAATGGAAGAAGAGGATGGAAGGGAAGGTGCTAAAATAGCAGATGGATTATTATAACACATATTGCTTTTGCTTTTTTTTTTTTTTAGTTACTTAAAACTGTTGAGTTAAATAAATATCCCCAAGTGGGGATTCATTAATGGACATTGATTTCTGCTTTCTTGTGTGTAAACATAGTTTATTCTGGCTTCCAAGCAGCCTCGTCCTGAAAACACAGGATGAGCTTAAAGCAAGCATTACAAACATGTCAGTCGCATTGAAAGTTTAAGGAGAGTTAATCCAGTCAACAGAGGTATCTCTCTCTCTCTGTTTTGAATAAAACACAGACATAGGTCCCTTCAAGTACACTAGGAACTTTACTATCAGGAATTATCATGCCTCGGTCATGACAATCTGCCACAAATAGTCCATTTCATTGATTCTCTCCCCTCTACGCAATTACTATGGCACCAAGTGGGGAGAAACCCATTATCCATATTCCCAGTACATCCCTTTGGCTGTCCCTGCAGCCATCTCCCCATGTATTGGGGGTTGAATGTCTGCAATGGGGGTTCTCCTCTACTTGAGTAGGCTCCAAGTGTGACACAGAACCCTGATTTTTCAAGCTATTATTTGCTGCAGCTGCTTCTTTTGCTAATACTTCAAGCAGTGGTGGAGCTGCAGTCAAAGGAGCCCAGTGGCATTTCGATTAGCCACAGAACGATCCAATAGGAATGAGTCTATAGCATGATCCTGGGGGGCAAATGATGCCTGCTCCCACTGGCCAGTAGGGAAGGAATTCAGTCCACTTCACATTTACGGGCAAATCTACTGAATTCACACTTTCCGAGACAATTTGAGAATCAAAATACAGTCATCCCTTGATCTGAATTTTGCAATGTGGTTCTACATCCAAGTAATGTGCACAGGAGAACTGTGCATAACAATTCATATGTTGGTGAAAATAAGTGCACAAAATGCATTTTGTTAGGGGGAATTGATTTGTAAAAGGTGCAAATGCATCGAAATTGCAAACAGAGGTGTGTAAGTTAGCAGACCTGCATGCTGAAATGCTGCTGAATTATCAGAAGGCTTTGGCAATTTTGTTTTAAATCACACATAGATTTGGAAATGTGAGCAACTGAATGTAGGGGTGAAAAAAATGGAAGGAAAACAACACTGATAAATTTGAACATGCCTACGAGCCAATGAGGGCAACTATCTCTCTCCCTGGGAACAATGGAACATCATGGCATAGGATGCCTTTGCAGAACACAAAAAAACGAACTACTGCTCACTGTGACTGTGCAGCAGCTACACTCCTCCCTGGTCTACTTTTACTCCTGCACCACACTTTGCAGATTGTCTGACCCCAGGCTTGTGGCTAAGCTCTCTCCTTGCAAACCACAAACTCAAGCCAAGAGCAAACTGTACACTATGAACCAGACCATACAAAGTAGGCCCCAAAGCTGAACCAATGGAATTCATCACAACAGATTACATGGGTACACATAACTGGACACACCACAGAGTGGCAGTCATATTTTAGGCTGGTAGCTGGAAAGAATGGTGCGGCAGTTGGAAAGGATAGTGGAGTCAGACCAAAGGATTATTTTTCTTGACTGGTATTATGAATGAAGAGAACTTGGCTCAAGAATAAAGAAAGTGGATCCTCAAGCAGTAGAGCTACTTTTCGGCCACCCTGAAGTGTTGTTTCCATTAGGATGTTCCAAGGGAAACACCTGAGGGCCGCCTTGACTACAACTCTGCCACTGCTTCACGTGGCAGCAAACTTCTTTTTTCTTTCTTTTTTTTTTAAATGGGGAGTGGGGAAAGGCCCAAACCCTCTTCTAAAAGTAAAGGCAAAGGGACCCCTGACCATTAGGTCCAGTTGTGGACGACTCTGGGGTTGTGGTGCTCATCTCTCTTTATTGGCCGAGGGAGCTAGCATTTTTCCACAGACAGCTTCCAGGTCATGTGACCAGCATGACTAAGCTGCTTTCTTGCAAACCAGATCAGCACACGGAAACACCGTTTACCTTCCCGCCAGAGCAGTACCTATTTATCTACTTGCACTTTGATGTGCTTTCGAACTGCTAGATTGGCAGGAGGAGGCACCGAGCAACAGGAGCTCACCCCGTCGTGGGGATTTGAACCACCGACCTTCTGATCGGCAAGTCGTAGGCTCTGTGGTTTAACCCACAGCGCCACCCACATCCCTCGTAAACCCTCTGCTACCTCATATTAAACAATGGTGAGTTTCCACATAAAAAGATAATGGATGCTAGACAGCTCCTAAAGATTGCCCCAGACTTTGGGGTGCCTTTTCAATCTGCCCACATAAATCAACAATGAAAGTCTGGGATGAATTGTCCATGCCAGCTTTTGTTGTAGCAGGCATTTTGAACTGTACCTGGAGTTTGGGGGCGGGGAGTGGAGCTGCTTGAAAACTGGTCAGATATGCCCTGAGCGGCCAGTTTCAGTCAGCCATCAATCTTGTTGCTGCATCTCGAGAGTAATGAGAACCTCAGTGACTTCAGTTGGATGGGAGCGAATTCCAATCAAGGTATAAATGCATTGCGGATCTTGTTGTATGGGAGGGCCATATTGTCAGAAGTAGAGCACACTGAGACCAGCTGAGAATGCCCATTTTAAAATGAGCTAAGCACTGATGTTAGCTGATGGCACTGATGTTAGCTCTTCACATTTCAGAGACTGGTTAAAGTGACAGGGCAGGGGAGGGAACAGACTGAAATCTATATCTAAGTCTTGCAGGCTGCTTTTTAAATTTCACTTTGAGAGATTCCTTGTCTGTTCAAGCAATTGAGACACTACCTGGGTAACAAACGGCTCACAGAATGAATCACGCTTTATGCCTAGGATGCTTGAGGAATTGGATTTCTCTGAATTCTGATAGAACTGACCTGCTGTAAAATGTGCAGATTGAAATGGATGGTATCCAATGTTAGTCATATTCAGAGTAGATCCATTTAAATAAATAAACTTTAGTAACTCAAGCCCGTTTATTTCAATGGGTTTAATCTGAGTTTGACCGTATTGGATATCACACAATGTAATCATTCTTCAAATTTTGTATTTCTCCAAATTTCGCGATTCAGTTCTCAACTATAAAAACAAAAGTACCAAAATGCATTAAAATGTGTATTTTAGGATAAAATACATGTAGAAATTTGTATAGTGAGATAAACTATGATGCTTAACAGAATTCTGACATTTTAGCTTTATGTTCTAATTGATTTTCTGTTATTGTTTTCTAAAGTATCTCCGTTGTAGAAGTGGGTTCTTAAGATATATTAGATTTAAATTCACTGATGGATCTGACTAATTTAAAAAGAGAATTTATTAAATAAATCTCCTTTAGTAAAGTAAAAGCACACACAAACACACTGAAAATCCTGCCTCAGTTTTATTGATAGCTATCATAAAGATATGTATTGGTCAGGTTTTTCAATTCCAGACCACACATTTTCAGTCTAGCTAAATTAGAAAAATGAATGGCCAAACAACTTATAAAGTGCACTTTGCAAAGTGTGCAGTGTGCTTCTACCCTTTCTATCATGGAAGCACATCAGGTGCCATTGGAGGGGCCAACTTGGGCCCCAGATTATGGGTGCCCAGTGGTGTGTGACATGATGCGATGTCATGATGTCACGTTGTGTTGTAATGACATGATGCCATATCGTGTGTGCCCTAGCAGTGTCTGGGGACCCCAGAAGTCACATCCGAGGCCCCAAAAGGCCTCAGACGTGACTTCTGGGGCTATGTGAGGCACTGGAAGTCACACTGGAGGCCTCAGACACCATTTCTGGTCTCCTCCACGATGTGGGGGTTTTTTGTGGGTGCTCGAGCCCCCAGGGCCCCCTATAGTTGGGGCCAGTGGGTGCCTTATTCCTGACCCAACCACACTCCTGCTTCTTCATGCTGCTGTCACTAAGCTGCTTAAGAAGGCCATATTCCACAGAGCCTGTTTTGTCTGTTTATAGGGGGAAATTAAGGTAATCTATATTCCACCATGCTATTGCTTTAGATCAGAAGAAAGGTAGGCACAAGAACCTAGGCAGGATTGTGCCCACTGGTTCCACTCCCAACCTGTGGAGTTAGGCATACATACAACTGTTCACCCTGACTTCTCAGTCACACAAGAGCTCCATTCAGGCCTTCAAGAACCAAGCTAGAATCACAGCCTTTGCCCTTTCTACCTGTGCTTGCAGTATACATCATGAGAACAGGGCCAAAATGACTGTTAAAAATAGTCATGAAGTTATCTGTCCCTATTATCCATGCTAGCCATTGAAAGTTCTCTAAGCAGTATGCCCCTGGTTTTCAGCCACCCAGGGACAAAGAGCAAATGGTGGCCTGTAAATTTATCAGAGGGACCTGGCAGCTCATTACCAGGTGCAAAAAGTGTACTAGGGCCAAGTGTGTTCTTTGGTCTGATCTAGCAAAGTATGACCTGAGATTGCTGGCTTATACGTATGAATTGTTTCTGCTCTGAGATGGTCACTGGCTCTGCTTGGCACATCCCATTTGGAAACCCACACATTCTAAGCAAAACCCCATAAGATTTATCCTCCAACCTGCCAGTCAAACCTGATACCTCCCTTTGCTGTCTCCTGCAGGCATTTATGGTGGGGCAATCAGAGGAGAAGGAGGAGGAGGAGAGTTTGGACTTGATATCCCGCCTTTCACTCCCTTTAAGGAGTCTCAAAGCGGCTAACATTCTCCTTTCCCTTCCTCCTCCACAACAAACACTCTGTGAGGTAAGTGAGGGGCTGAGAGACTTCAGAGAAGTGTGACTGGCCCAAGGTCACCCAGCAGCTGCATGTGGAGGAGCGGAGACATGAACCCGGTTCCCCAGATTACGAGTCTACCGCTCTTAACCACTACACCACACTGGCTCTCCAGAGGCAGTGTCTTGGGAGCGGGGGAACTGGGAAGACTGTTTTGTCCTCCTCGCTTCTATCAGGTTGATTATTCTGTCCACAGCAAAAGCTGCCTGGCATGTCCAGCTACCCAGGGAATCAGAAGCAAAAACTAAAGCCCAAATGAGTTACACCCTGACGCAGTATACCTGTGAGGCAAACTCCTAGGGTCTGTTTTCAATAGCTTTGCAAACTCCTTGAAACAGCACATTCACAACCAAAAGAGGACTGACTATGCTGCGGGTGTATAAAATCTGGTGATACTTGGACATGAGTGGAGCTTTAGAATCTCACTGCCACTGTGTTTGCTCAAATCTGCATTCACAGGAAGCAGCCTTGCCTTTCAAACCGCATGTCTACTTTGGCTAAACCTTTATTGGTAGGCATAAATCACAGAAGATAAACAGCATAAACGTATTATGCCATCAATATTGTCTGGTTGTATCTTGGAGAAGATCTACTCAGGCTACATTAATATACAGAGATGGACAAGCACTGACACGTTAAATATACAGACTTTCCTGTAAAGCCTACTGGAAGCAGTATTTCACCATAGAAAGTAGTAGCACCTGAATGGTTGCCTTGAGCCAAAACGACTTGCGCTCATCAAGGAGTGTTCATGTCATGTATGTCAATCAAGATGCATTTCAAGCTGTGACAAATCCCAGAGTCTGTCACAGCAAAGGACAATAAAGAGACCACGATAAATCTGTTAGCCTTTAAGGTGCCACAGGACTCTTTGTTATTTCAGGCTGCGATATCACGATGCCCTCTTGAGTGTGCGCTTATCAACCCATGAAGGCGCGAAAGTGTCAGATGGTATGTGATGAAAAACCAGGAGAAAAGAGCTTTTCATCGGGAAGACTCAAACAAGCCCCAAAGCAAGCATAACTTTTTCTCCACACATATCTGTCCTCCATTTCTTTTAAGAAGGCTTCCTTCTGAGGAAGCCCCATGGGAAATAAGTAGGTTTGCAGAAGCTTGAACTGCAAAAGGGAATTATTTGGTTATATTGTTACATGCCAGGGCTGTTGGGTGACCATTGGGGCTAAAGGCAGGGAGACCAACCTACGTTGCAGTAGGAAGGCAAACGGCATTTCCATGCGCTCTGGTACTTGTCACAGTGTCCTGTTGAGCCAGAAGTGGTTTAGTCATGCTGGCCATATGACTTGGAAAGTTTCTGTGGACAAACGCCGGCTCCCTCAGCCTGAAGCGAGATGAGTGCCGCAACCCCATAGTCTCCTTTGACTGTACTTAACCGTTCAGGGGTCCTTTACATACATTATGCGATTCCTGGTGTTATTTTACAGGGGATGAGTGGTGGTGAACACGTCTGTTTGGAGTAACCCCTCCATCCTTCCCCACACCGATGCTGTGTCCAAACACAGGACACAACCTGGCTTCATTTCGAAAGAGGCACACCCTCCCCCTTCCAGTTGGTTGTTTTTTTAAATAATAATAAAGTGTTATCTTGTTATACAGCGTCATGAAGCGTTTCCTTGCTGTTTCCAGAATAAAATGCTTTTTACCATTGGTGGCAATATTCAGTGGACCCCTGTTGTCAACCGAATAAAAGACAATAGGTGGTAATAGACTGTAAACAAAGAGGCTGAGCTCGGTAATATAATGCAGTCTGCAAAGCAATTCCCCTTCTTCCTGTTGAGGATGGATGCCTTGATCAGCACTGGAAATGCCCCGTAAACCCAAGCATGGCATCTACTGCTTATATAATGTGATTTGTTTCATATTTTTTATGAACAGAATCAGTGCCACCCTAAGATTGCTTAAGCCCATAGCAATGCAACAGGTGAGGCTGGGCTATTGAGCCACCTTCCCAACACTGGCATCCCTGCTGCTTACCTGGATGGGGATGGGATAGGGCCTGGCAGTGGGAGAGGGGTGAACAGGCACACTGGCAGGGTCACGGGATTGGCTGCACTAATATGCCTATGTGGCCCCCACATTGCTGCCACGCTACCCCACCCTAGCCACATCCAGGTAAGCAGCAGTGACGCCGGTGTCAGGAGGATGGCTCAACAGCTCGGTCCCACCAGTTGCACTGCTATGGAGTTCAAGCAATCATAGTGTGGCACCAATGATGCTTGTGAAAATATGGAACAAATCACACTGGGCGGACAATATTTATACTGAATCATGATTACCATCCAAAGTGGAAACACGGAATAAGCCCTCAAAAGATTCTGAACTTTGGACATGGGAATTTAAAAATGCAATGCAGTTGGGATTTCTTTCTTTTCTCTTCCCTGTATCTGAAAATAATAATAATATAATATAATATAATATAATATAATATAATATAATATAATATAATATAATTAATATAATTAATATAATATAATATAAATATAACTTTTTAAAAGTTAGCTGCTACATCAGTGATGTAAAGTTACAGAGAATTCTGAGAATTCACGGGCCATGTTCTGTTTCTTCAAATTTCAAGAAATTGTATTTTATGTTTCTGTGGGATCAAATGTGAATTCTCTTTCATATTTGGAAATCACAGACTACGGGGAATATATGTGTGTGAGCTTTTCTATGTAGATAACTCAATAGGTTTTAACTTCTATAGTCCCAGGAGCAAAATCCCAAAGGTGCATCATACGCAGCGCAAATAATCAAGAGGTCAGCATGCTATCAAACAACAACTTTCCTTAGAAACTCCTTCCTTTTACTACTACTACTACAAAATAAAGTTATAGGTCTTTGATTTAATAAGAAGGGTTGAGTTTTATCAGATTTAGCCGAGTGATCACAGCAATAATATAAACATTAAAGAAGGACTAGACAGTTTCAGAAGTACCCTAAAAGAAAATACAAAATATGGCTATGGTCTTACTTTCTTCAGAAAGATCGTTTTCTTCTGCTTCTCTCTCCATCTCTTTACACCATCCTTCCATCCTCTTGGTCTCAGTATGTAGCAACTTCATAAACCAAGAGCCATCTCGTCGACATGGAGACATGCGCCCTGTTTCAACTGTCTCAATGGCTGGTTCCAACCAAGGTTCAGGTGGTGGGAGATTGGAGGTGTCTACTTGGGTCCTATAATCTTCTCTGTAACTAAACAGCCCCTGTGTCCGTACAGTTCTTACCGCACCATATTGAGTAGGGGTGCTGGGTTCTGAATGCCGCTGGAAAGAGCCACCAAACTGAAGTCCCTTGTCCTCCATTGTTATGTGTCCTGGAAAGCCTTCGAGTTCCAGGTCAGCCTGAACCGCTGTTGTTACACTATTTGAGCGCTTAAACCGCCCATGCCTGGAGAGGAACAGAAAACAGCACACAAATCCACATATTGCCCAAAAATACATATATATATTTTGCCTGATAAAATCACAATATCTCAGCTCTGCAGCCATTCAGAATCTTTTATCATTACTGTTCAGAAATATTAATAAAAAACAAACATGGTTATTTGAATGAAGCAAGTGAATGAAGCCTACTTTACATAGGACACAATGGGACTATTGATCAGAAGAACGATACTAATGAAAATCATTTAAGCCACCTTTGGAAGCAAACATTGATTTGTTCCCACAGTAGAAAACAAAACACCTCATTTGTAAGTGAACTGGAGAGATTGCCTGAAAATGCCGCAGTGACTCAGATTATCACTAAACCAAATAACAGCAAATAGATGAATGACCAATCTTAAGGTCTAAAACAGGGGTCGGCAAGCTTTTTGGGGGCTGGGCCGGTTCACCACCAGTGGTGGGCTGGAGTGTGTTTGTGTGTGTGCATGTGCACATGCGCATACAACAGAGGGGGCTTCTCTCCCCCCTCTCTCTCCCAGCCCCTCTTGTCCCCTTGCTTACCTAGTGAGCTTCCAAGAGGCAGAGGCTGGCGGCGGTGGCGGAACAAGCAGCCCAAAAGCGCTGCTTTCGGGCTGCTCATTCCTCCTCCGCTGATGATGACAGCCTCTACCGCTCGCAAGGGCAGGCACAGGAGCCACGCTTGGCAGAGTGGTGGCAGCATAAGCAGTGGTGGCACACAGCTTGCTCTGACGAGGGGCTGCTGGAAATGTACTCGGCCAGCTCAATCCAGCCCCTTCCTCCTCTCAGCCACGCGCAGCTGTTGCTTGCCCATTGGCCAGTGCCTCAAACCTTAGCAGGCGATTGGCCAAAAGTTTGCTGCACTAGGAGGAAGGAGGAGGTTCCACCGCAGTGAGGGAGAGGGGGGGGAAATGTCGGCAGGAAAAAAATGGTGCCCGCACCATGAAAAGAAACCACTGTGGAATCCCCACGCCGATCCATGGAACAGGCCATGGGCTCATGGGCTAGAACCAGCCCATGGGCCTTAAGTTGCCGACCTCTGGTCTAAAATATGTAACAGCTAGCAGTGATGTTATGAGACAGCTAGCAGTGATGTTCTATGTGGTTGTATAACATGCTGCTTGTCTGGTTTTATTAAACAAATTTGTATTGATTTTCACTGTGTAGGTAGTAATACTGTGGTGTGTTTTTTAATGTTACTTTTTAAAACAGTAAGCTGCTTTGGGAGAAATAAATAAATAGAATAGATATTAATTGTGGGGCAAGGTTGCTTATAGCTATTATTCAATGATTTCTAATAATGGTAAAATGTTCACATGTAAACACACCAAATACATGCATGTACATGGTACATGTTTTCTTGAAGACTCACACCACATTATATCATGTACACACATACACACATTGTGCCTTTGCTTGACATACCGTTTATCATCTTCCACTTGCACTCCAACTGAGTGATATTCCCGTAGGCCTCTGCTCTCGGTATCTGAATCAGTTGCTGTTTCCACCTAGTTCAACACAAAAGATAAATCTGCAGAAGTGAACATTGAAAACCTGGAATTATTACTACCTCGTGGATTTAAACTAACATTACATTTCTCTCTTTACGAGTAGCAGTCCGGGCCCAAACATGTCTACAAATGGATCAGACACACTGATTGCAGCACAGGTTATCTGCAAGGAGGTGTTTTGAGATCACAGGATGGGGCGGGGGGGGGAATCTCATGGAGTGAAATATTTCAAATAGTGTGCGCTGTTGTATATTACAAAACTGTAAGGAGCAACTATGGCTCTGTTTTGTCATTCTTCCTGCGTACTTTGGAAACCATGTTGAATGAACACATGGAGTCGCATTGTTTTTGACATCTCTCTTCTTGACCATCAGAGATTCAAAAGCTCCTTATGTGCAGTCTTGTAGTACCTGATCAAAACTGAACTTTTAATTCAGGATGGATGGATTAGTTTATTTCCAGTCTATGCCAATTTTGTATGTGGTTATTCATAGGTCTGTCCTGTTTGTGCATTAATCAAAATCCACATGAAAATTCGTGTTTAAAACTATGCAATTAGAGATCTATTTCATCACAAATCATTCACTTGCACGTATATTTTACCTGAATGTGCACATTTCTAAATGGATTTTATGTTAAAACATCCAATTTAAACATTTTTGGAACTGAGAATTGTACTGCAAAACTTTGCGAAATCTGAAGGAGAGTAAACCTTTCAGTCTGCACATTGGACAGGGAGGGGCAGATCAGAGCAGTTTGTAATGAAATTCTCAGAAACTGAATTCCTCGAGCATACTTTCTTTAGTTAAGTTAGATTTTAAAAGTTCTGAATGTTACGTTCTCAGTGCCAGAAAAATCAATACAAGAGGCATATATCTTGCTCCAAGTTATCGTTCTATGCAGCTTGCCAGTGCTGACACTCTCTAAATACCCCAGCGATTACTTCCATGTTTTAATACCTTTCATTTTCTTGCCATGCCTAGAAGCAGAAACCATTGCCAAATGAGGATTTTCTATGCAATTTGGCAAGCTAAACATTTTAGTGCTAAGTGCACAAAAATAAATCTGGGCAGTGGAGGGGACCCTCTCCTCAATATATATATATATATGTATATGCTTTTAGTGTTCAGGTGGGGAGAAGTTTACCTGTATGCCTGTAAAATTCAGGAAATGGACAATAATGGGCACTTTACATAATTAAGCTTGCAATAAAACAAATATTTCTGCTACTACTAATAGATATAGCACTGGAATGCTTCACCTCATTATTATGAATATTAGTAGTAATATATTGCCCTTTGTCATAATACCCAGGGCTTATGTACGCATGCTTCCTAGATATTTCCCTGGACGCAGGGTGCCCTAGTAATTTGAGAGGCTGCTGTCTAAATTGGATTTTGTTCCCACCCCACCCCCATCCCTTACACTCTCTATCATTGCATCAAAGGCTGTCTTTAAGCCTCCAAATGCTATGTACAGAGAAACATCTTTGCACTCTGGAATGTGTTGTAAGTATGGAAAGACAAGCCAGTGATCTGCAGTAGAGTTGACTGGTCCTTTCAAGGTCCTTTCTCGCCAGGAAATAACTTGTTAGTTGCAGCAATGGAATGTATCCTCTGCACATGAACTTTAGAAAGGAGGAGGGATAGGTACCTGAATTGTAAGGCATCCAGGTGAGAAGCATATCAGACTTCCACTTCCTTTGCTTTATATGCACATTTTCCAGGCCACACAGACCTACCAAGGTTAAGAGATCTGCTAGTAAATGCAGGGCTGGATTTGATAGTCACTGCTGACAGTGCAGAGCAGATTCTTGTCTCCCTAACCCTGCTGGTTCCATGCTGTTTCCACACATACGTCATGTGTGTTATGGTGTCATTGCATTTGTTAATTGTTTAATGCCTCACCCCACAGTGCCATTTTATGATTTCTAATATTTAGGAACAGGAAATCGACATCAGTAGCATAATCCGAGCTATAGAATGAATGCTAATTATTTGATAAATCTATCGGTGGTAGCTATACAGTGGTACCTCGCAAGACGAATGCCTCGCAAGACGAAAAACGCGCAAGACGAAAGAGTTTTCCGTTTTTTGAGTCGTTCCGCAAGACGAATTTCCCTATGGGCTTGCTTTGCAAGACAAAACGTCTTGCGAGCTCTTGCGAGTTTGTTTCCTTTTTCTTAAAGCTGCTAAGCCGTTAATAGCCGCTAAGCCGCTAATAGCCGTGCTTCGCAAGACGAAAAAACCGCAAGACGAAGAGACTCGCGGAACGGATTAATTTCGTCTTGCGAGGCACCACTGGAGCTGAAGGTTTATTAGATTCTTTTTTTTGGTAATCTCTTACTGAAAACAGATCACAAGGATTTGAAGTTCAAGGGAAAATGGGGAAATGGCAGTGATAAAGGAAGTAACAACACATTTCCCCCCCAACACAGCTTGCTTTTCTCTATTATTACTAGCACTGAAGATTATCAGCAGTTATTTAACACCACGAAGGCAGGAAAAATATGCTATGAATTGTCAGACTGTTTTTAGAAAGGTGAGATGGTGCCATAAAAACAGCTTCTGTGCATTGCTGGTGGAGTTTTGATACTATATCTGTTCACTGTGAATATTATTAAAAGGAGTTCATTAAATGCCAGTGTGTAATTCATCACTGAAACCTCTGGAAATTTTGCTTGCTTCCTAGAAAAATATCCTGAAAGTATGGTTGACCACAACAACAACTAAAACAAAAAAATGATAGCATATATATTTATTTGTTTTGTAACACCTTCCTTAAGAAACGATGTTCAGCAAATATTTGATCCTTACAAATACAGTGGTACCTCTGGATGCGAATGGGATCCGTTCTGGAGCCCCATTCGCATCCTGAAGTGAATGCAACCCACGATTCGCCGCTTCCGCGCTCTGTTACTTCTGGGTCACGGTGGAGCGCAAACCAAAAATGCTCAACTTGAAGCGTAGACATCCCGAGGTATGACTGTAACTTGAGTTTCATACTGAAGACCTCACGTTTTTGCCATCTAAACCAGTATTCCTTGACCTTTTAGAGTGTGAAAGGCAACCAAATTAATGACCGTATATGCTCGAGTACAAGCCGACTTTTTCAGCACGTTTTTTATGCTGAAAAAGCCCCCCCCCCAGCTTATACTCAAGTGAGGGTCTCTGTCGGCAGTGGCGGAGGAGGAACGAGCAGCCCGAAAGCAGCCCTTTCAGACTGCTTGTTCTTCTTCTGCCACTGCTGCCACCAGCCTCTGCCTCTCGGCACCAACCTAGATAGGCAGGAGGAAGGGAGGAGTTGGGGGGAGAGAGAAGCCCCCTCTGCTGTGTGTGCATGCGCGCACACACACACACACACACTCCAGCCCACCAGGAGGTTTGTGGTGTGGTGAACCGGCTTATACTCGGGTCAATAAGTTTCCTGAATTTTTTGAGGTAAAATTAGGTGCCTCGGCTTATATTTGGGTCGGCTTATACTTGAGTATATACGGTAACAAATTCACTAATTAGTTAACATTAAAAAAAAAAAAACCTACAAGAAGATGTAAAGGATGGCAATATTTTCTCAATCTTCTTAAGAAAACTGACTGTATACTATTAGAATGGGTCTTTGGGGCAAACATTTATCCTCTCCAAAGTTAATGTGTTATCCATATTATTACTTAAGCCTGTATTTTACTGGCAATGAGATGATTAAAAAGAACATGAAAGTGTATGTTTTAGATATTCATTTGATAGCCAACACCTTGAAGATGTGAGAATAATAGTGAGACCTCTCAACCTGCAAAGTTCCGGCAGTGATCTGGGTTAGACAGTAATGTTGAAAACAGAACCTTGGTATCTTGTTAACTAAATTTAGACCAGCATAGGCCTTTTCATTGATCTTTCTGCTACCCAGCCTTAGAATAAGAATGCCTAGAACCTTGTGGGGTTGTTGTTGTTTTAATTAAAAAACCCAACCCCACAAGGTTCAAAATCCTACGTCATAGGAGCTTTATGAACCTGGCAACGGTCTGGATTCAAATGCCGAAGTGGTGGCATGAATCCACGAGTGTGGTCTTGTGTACTTACTGCTTATCTCCTCCTATTAGTGAAGGTCACAACAAGGAAGCATTCAATGTGGCTCTTTTGGTCAGTGTAAAGCAAATTAACATATGTAAAGATTCAAGAGAGGCCGACCGAGAGTGGTGGTGTGGTGTTTTCCGGCACCAGTGTTGCTGTGGCTTACCAGGAGCAGGGCAGGGAGGTTTGAACTGTGTCGATACTCCTGCAAATATCTTTTCTTGTACAAGGCCATGGATGTTCTGCTTTATTGTATGGTGGGGTGGTACCTTACTAAGACATACTCGGAGCAAAGCCCATTGAAATCAATGGACAAGTTAGTCATGACTCGGTTGGATACAAGCCATGGAATATATTCTACATATGAAGAAGAGGAGTTTGGATTTGATATCCTGCTTTATCACTACCCAAAGGAGTCTCAAAGCGGCTAACATTCTCCTTTCCCTTCCTCCCCCACAACAAACACTCTGTGAGGTGAGTGGGGCTGAGAGACTTCAGAGAAGTGTGACTGGCCCAAGGTCACCCAGCAGCTGCATGGGAAGGAGCGAGGAAGTGAACTCCGTTCACCAGATTATGAGTCTACCGCTCTTAACCACTACACCACACTGGCTCTGAAATACCTTAGGCGTACCCAACAAAGTAGCTCTGTTAGGGCAAGAATGTTTGGCTGTGTAAAGTAACTTTTTTTGCCCTCTTCTCTCTCAAGGTGCTCCCGAAATCTGTTCTGGGTTTCCCTTTAACCCTCTGGAGCAGACTTGAGAAGTTCGTGGGGGGATGGGACGAACGGATGGAGGAGAAAGAGAGGAAATCCCATGGCACAAATAGAACTACTTGGTTGGATCCTGCCCTACAACCATAGGCCTAGCCTGGAGCAGAAACATGGCATCTGGGTTACACCAGTACCAGTGTTTCCTGCAGTGATTACATGACCTGTGAAGGGGAAACACACATCCGTTGGGTGTGTATACTGGGGAGCCAAAACTGACTGCAACATTCTGTTGCGTTCCCCTAAAGGTTTAGATATGTGTGTCTCCCCAGTTGGTTTTATTGATGGATTTTATTGTATTTATTTGAATGCGATCAGAGAACACTTGGGATATAAATAAAAATAAAATAAGTATTATGTATTCTCTACGAGGGGAAATGGCAGCTGAATTCCCGTGGGATTCCCGTAAAGTGTGGGGTGGATCTAAGACAAGGCTGAATTATAAAAGAAAACAAGAGTAGGGGGAAGCTCACTTGCAGTGTTCCAAGTAATCTGGAGGGATATTTAAAACAGAGACAGTATTTTACTTCCAAATTTCCCTTGTCAGCAGAGAGGCTATAGCGTGGAATAGTGTTGATGGCATAACTCCCGCTGGCTTAAATACTGTACGCATGATTGCTTTTATTCCTCTGAAAATCTGAGTTTTGTAACAGCTCTGTATGAAATTCCTACTAGAGTCGGTAGCTGATTTCCATCTGCAGAGGCAAAAAGGTTAAAATGAAGAGTGTCAAGAGTAGCTCACTGCCTTAAGTTAAGCTGCAGTCCTCCGCACTGCTACCGTTGGCGTACAAACCTTGTTAAAACAGAGTGTGAGTTTAAAAAATCAGTAATTAATGAGCCTGCTATGAATAGAAAGACATGCAGGTGCAAGGCAGTGTCACCGCACAGCCATCTAATGAGAAAACTCGGGCTGCCGTTAATCAAATAAGTATGTAAATAAAACCAATTTCTCAGGAGCCTTAAATACAGGCTTCACTGGGAAAACCCACAAGGTTTATGAAGCACATGGTTTCCTGCACTGTAAACATTAAAAGTCAGGATGCTTTTATTTATTGCAATCCTGGCAATAGGTATACGACAAAACAAATCTTCTTTCACAAATGGCACAACCATAAAGGGTTTATCCTTAGAGGAATAATTTTACTGCTATTGGTCTCCTTGCCTCGTGGACCCGGTATTGTCCGTGGGATCTGCCAAATGGATCGTGGAAGAAAGTCTTTGCCCTACTGAAAATATACATTTCAGCTTTCTTTCTTTCTTTCTTTTTCAAAAAGAGTCAATACCTTTGACAAATAATGTTTGTCATTTGCCGTACTTGAAAGGAAGCAATAGACACCGAACATGAGATGCCTCGTTGCTATAGAGATTCAACGCTTTCTGTGCAAATTGCTGGGCAAATATGTGAAGTACACAAAACAAAACTAGCTAATAGGAAAAGCTCTTATAAAAGATATCACCTTTAAAGGCGGGACGACTGTACAGGACAGATGACAACATCTGCCAGCACCTCCCCTGTTTGAGCAGAGAAGCCTGATCAGGAAAGGAATCCCTTGAAACCCAAACTATCAAAGACTCTTCAAAGCTTTCTTTATTATCATCTATCTAAGCCTCACCCCTTCTCTTTTTTAAATAAATAAATAAGTGACTTCATTGCAGTACTGCAGCATGAATTGTTAAGAGCTCCACGCTTAATTACTGCCTAAGCATACAGAAAAAGAGCTGACCTGAACATTTTATGTTGACGCTAAATTGAATTCTATACATTAGCTGTAGGCCCGTAGCAAAGTCACAGAGGGAGATATATGGATTTCTATCAAAGCCCAGTGGCATTTTATATGCCTAGGACCTTGGCTAAAGCTGCACATTACCAAACTCCTGGAAGGAGTGCTTTTAGAAGATCTCTTTTAAATGAGACATATCTAATCAGGAAGCTTTTCACGACATCTCTTTAAACCCGGCAATAATTATCGTCACTGGAATGGCTTTTGTCTAAAAGGGGCAGTAATTCTACTTAATGAGGATGGTTTCTCACAAGGCAACCACCATATTCCATTATATTTGAGATGGAGTAGAGACAGTTGTGCTACCTTCGGAGTCGACAGCAATCTCAGCATTCAGCATTTTACCATAAGGAACAAGGTAAAAAAAATGCAAGAGTGCTCTCCCTCCCATCCTTTGGTAACAAATGAGCTGAACCTAATAAAATGAATCTAATTATTGGGGTGCATGTTACAGAACTCCTGAGATCCTTACAGAGGTCACCCTTATGACCTTTACTTAAATGGACAGTTGTGTTCAAGAGGCTTTCAGTGACCACTGACCTCGAAACCTGACAGCTACTGAAAAATATTATTTTGAACTTTAGATTGGTAAATACTTTATTTAGTCCATTGAATAATCCCAAGGTATACTGGTATTTTTTTTTACCAGCAGTTACCTACTCATTTCAAGAATATATACAAGTAGGCATTAGCACTAGGGCTAACTGTAACTATTATTGCTTATGGAGCATCATTCTTGTGACCAATGGTGCTTAGTAATTAGTTGTAAAGGAATATACTCCCAATTGTAACACCATATACACAGCCAAGTATTACTAGTGTAATCCAACTTTTGGTAATAATTCTTGGGGGGATGTTTGCTCACAGCCGCTCACTCTGTATTTCTCCCTCAGCATATGACCAGCAGTAACCTTACAGTTTTGTGGTAGAGTATTTTAAGGCCTGATTCAGATTGCAAAACGAGGTAGTACAGTCCTTACAATTTTAAAGTAAGTTTCAAGCAGCGAAAAGCATTCATTTGAAAGCCTCCTTATGTGAAGACTGTCACCATGTCAACAACTGAATATATACAAGCTGATGAGGGTCTGTTTCCATATGGAGATGTTTTCAGATGAATAATCTGAAAGCAGGGCCTATACCACCTCATGGTTTACTTCCACATCTGCCCTCTGTTTCTTCAAGGTACCCCTCACCAACGAGTGAAAAAGAAGAAGAAAAGTCACTAGTAACCTTCAGTTTCTACCACAGTTTCATACATGGGACAGAGCTGCCATGGACATCCTTAAGTATAAGCCTATATGGACAAGTATTTAAAATACTAGCAGAGCAGAAGTGCTTTTAGTTACTGGTGCCTGCACCATGCAATGCAGTGCTCTTCCTTTTCTAGCGAAACATGGAAGAACAAACAGCCTATGTCAGGACTTCTCCTTCAAGGTCGAAAGAGGCTCCATGTTTCTACTAGTGGCAGGATTCTATATAAAGGACTCTGAATTTACAGAGAGGAGGGAGAGGGAGAGAGAGGAACATGTTGCTCACCTGTGTGGCTGAGCAGTATAATTTTCATATCAAGCATTAATGACAGGCAACTTGCCTAGAGATATATTCATTCATTTTTTTCTTTCCAGGCACTGCACATTGGCTGAACCATTTTCTGCATGGCCACATAGCTGTGATGTGAATGACAATTAACGCTAAGCAGCCAGGGAATGTTGCTCAAGTTATTAGGAGCCACTGAAGCTGAATGACTCATTTTGGTACTATTTACGGAGCCGAGGAGGTGAACAGCTTGCCGCAGAACAGATGTTAATGAGAGGCTACCTGAATCCCTATCGAAGAGCGCCGACTCTTAAGGAACTCCTCCGCTTTCGACACGAGGATGGCCTTGTCGCTGGTTCGCACTGAGGGGCTGTGGCTCTCAGGCCCATGGCGTTGCGCCGCGGCCGTTTCCATAGCCAGGTTCATGGCCTTGTTACTATCCAAGCTGTCCGTGGAATTGTACATCCCTCGACCGTCCTGAGGCCACGGTGAAATCCTCTGAGTCCGGTTATCGTGATAGGCATCCTGGGTGGATTCTGTGCTGCTCTGTGCTGTAACTGAGATGAGTGGCTTTGAGGTTGTACGAGGGGGTACAGGCGGTGGTGTTTTTTTGTAACTTGTGTAAGTTACAGCTATGGAAGAAATTAAGAGAAAGAAAACACGATTAATAATAATAATAATAATAATAATAATAATAATAATAATAATAATAAACACTGTTGTGATTTATAGGGTGGGTGGGAACTGTCAGAGGACGATTATGCTGCTTGAAAAAACAGGAGGCAATTATGAAATATGCTCATCTGTGAACCTCACAATCAGCACAAATTCCCTCTCACACACAGAATGGGTAGCCATAGCAACAGGTTCATTTCATTTCAAACAGGAAACAATGACTGTGAATGTTCCTCTTGCACAAATGAGAACCCTCAGCCCCAGTGAAGGGGAAAAGCAGCTAGGAGAGAATGCCTGCACCTAGGTTTAAGCAAAGATGGGAGGCTAGAAACAAGGAATGAAACACATGTGCTTGTTGATGCTCCCACAAATGGCCCGAGAAGGAAGGTATAATTTTTCCCCTCCCCTCCATTCAGTGCTGGAATGGATTATGCAATGACCAAGTGGATTAACGACAGTTTGCAATGATCCTGTAACAAACCCAGCTTCCCAACACCCAGAACCCTTCTAATTTTCAACTATGGAGGAAATGGAAGGAGGGGTGGCAAAAAGAGGGAAGAGAGAGGACAGTGAATTAAAAGCTTCCTTGTGATTTATGAGATGGGGAAATAGTCAAAAGATGAAACATGCTACTTGAAACTGTTTTTGCTACTGGACTAGGAAATGGGATGCCCACTAATGAGGATGGTTTTATTCCACCCAGTTTAAACTACCTATTTGGTGACTAATAAGACCCAGAGATAAGATGAGGAATGCCTGGTTAAACAGTTGGTGGCACCCCTACTACTATATAGGCACCTTGCAAAGGGCACTGAGGTTGATTATACAGAGGTGCAGAGTACAGAGCACAGAAGAAGTCTTGAAAACAAATATCTACGGTTACTGTTATTCACATTAAGCAACTCACATAATAATACTATCTCGCCCAGCAAAGCATGCATAGTTATGTTAGAACAATTCATAGTATAATCTCCATGCGGAAAAGTACTCCATGTTTTATTTGTACAGAAAGTTGGACCGAAGCTGGTCTATGCCAGGCACAGCATAGCTGGTGAAGATTCTCCCACTTGCTCGCACTTGCCACAAAAGAAACCAAGCAGAAGACAAAATGGCAGCCTAGAAACAAACTGGACTGAAGTTTTGAAAGATACAGCTAGTATTTTGGAACTGTTGACTTGGACCCAGAACTTTGGGAAATGGTTTTAAATGGTTGTGTTTTCTTCTTCCTCAAATTTTATTTACTGGTCTTTAGTCCTACACATGGGTGAGCACACAACTAAACGAACCATTGCCTTAAACACATTGCCTGTGGTCTTTGGATTAAGGGCTGTATAGAAATTTAATTTAATTTAATCAATCAATCAATCAATCAATCAATCATCAATCATCAATCAATCAAAGTAACCTGCTCTGGAGCAGTCCTCTCTGTCAGCTTCCTGCCAAAAACCACTCTCAGCTACTCATTGTCTCCCAACAAGGCTCACTGGGGCAGCGAGGTGGTTGGCAGGAAAGGAATGTGAGATTGAGAGCTCTTAATTTTTTCCTTCAGAATAAAAGTGGCTAACTTAAGCATGTATTTTTAAAAGAGTACCCACTGGAACACAGACTTCTTTTGTTGGGCAGCGGACAAAAATAAACAAATCCTGTGTAGTTCATTACTCATATGCAAACCTGCATGAGTAAGATTTGTCTAAAAAGATGATTGACAGATGAACTTCTTCCCTAGTTTTCCCCCTCCCCATCTTTCTGATAGGAAAGCAGACTGTATTCTTCTGAGGATCCACTTGTTGAAATATGATATGTAGTGTACAGTAGTTCCCTTTTTCTGTAACTCCTTTTCAGCCTTTTCCAGCATTAACCTGGAGCTGCTTTGTTCCTTCCTTGGGTTCCCAGGTAGGCAGCTTTTTGAAATAAAGGATGGAAATTGGCAGGCACCATTTAAAAGGAGCTCTGCTGCATCAGAGCCAAAAAACCCCACCTAGTCCAGCATTCCTGCCTCTGGTGCTGGAGGTCGTACACAGCTATGGATAGCCTTCCACATGTTTCAATCGATCCTGAATGTCCTCACATAAGAACTTTCCAGTCAGGTGGCTATAACCACATTGTTCTTCCCAATTTCTGTGTTTTGGTCAGGTTCCTGGAGGCTGGTCCGCTAGGTCAAATGGGGGCATTGCCCCAACAATCTCATCTGCCCTCAGCCAGCCCCCTCTTGCCTGTCTTATTGTTTACAACTGGCCAAGGAAGTGGCATTCGCTATATCACCTTTCTCTTCCTTAGTCTCAGTATTGCCTTAATAGAATGCAACAAGCAGAATGGAAAAGAAACCAACACAGAGTCCCACTGCAAGCAAGGTGCCTGACCTCTTTGTAGGACCCAAATGTACAGAAATCTCAAAAAGAGAAGAATGAGGGAACAGAGGCTCACTGAACAGGACCTTGGAAGGTGGCCATCTTGCAAATAGCTTGTCCATTCACAAACTACTCTTCAGCACAGTTAGTACAGTACACAGAAAGAGAACCGCTTTGCCACAACTAATGTGGAGATGCTGTCATTCACCAGGAGCAACAGGAGGAGGAATTCAGACGACTTGGTGCTTGTGTAAAGAGTTGCTGACACAGTCCCCCCCCCCATCGTCTCTGTTGCTATAGATAAAGAGGAGACCCCCAAAGATTCTATGGGGTGGGGGGGGAAAGAGAGACATGCCACCCCCTCAGGAAGAAGTAATAGAGTCAAAAGGAATAATCTACAGCTTTGCGAGGTTTTTTTTGGCATAATTGGATGAAATTTGCAGAACTGGAAGCCCCTTCTGCGAAATTTCAGAAGAACAGCTGCCATGATTTCCTCGCACAGGCAGCCTTTATAGGCTCGGTATGGTCATAAAACGACGTGCTTAACCTTGCCTATTGTTTTATACTCAATTTGGACGAAAGCAGCATGTGTGTGAGAGAAGTGCCGCTAGATAAGAGACCTGCCAAACTGCAGGCAAATAGGTTCATTGTCTTTTCTGCTACGCACATTCGAAGTTTCACTGGGGAGAACTGAAAGGGATTTGCTTTCCACCCTGCGGTTTTGCACTCAGAAGTTCAGTGGTAGTGCTCCTAAGGATGCTATTGCAAACAGATCAAGCAAATGATTTTGGTATGAGAAGGAGGCTGACTTCTTTTTCTTTTTTTGCACAGAAACAGCCTTTTGTGAGGTGGGGGGCACTGTGCCATAAGACTGTCTCACTGTGCTGCCACACAGAGGAAATATTCGTCTTCTGGACCCATATTTTCTTCGCCCCCTATCTTTCATAGCAACTTGCTTTGCGTTTATGTGTGTGAAGTTTTTTAAGAGTGGGGGGGGGGGATGTGTGTTTCTCAATTGTGCTGTGCCCTGCACTCATCCTGCTCTGGCTGTGCACCTCCTCTGACTCTTCTCTGAGCAAGAGACACCAGTGATGTTTCTATGCAGGTGCCTTCTAAGGCTGTGGCTGGTGTGTTGCTCATGAAACCTTCTTCCTGCTTAGCTGCCCCTACAATGCAGGCAGCTGGCGGAGGTGGGATTTGCTGCCGACTCAAAAAGATCCATGCTCTGCCACTTCTGTGACAACCCAGAATTTGTCATTGTTGTGGGCTTCTGCCATAGGAATGGCATTGGAGACACAAGCCCTTGGCAATGGAGGGCCCGTGCCCACCACTGGAATATTGCTGCATCTTTGTGGTGGTGGTAGGCATTTTGAGGGCTGGTGAGGCAATCTTCCTCCTCAACCAAATTGTCCAAAAGCACATCGGAAAGCTCTCCTCTTCAGTTTCTCTATTTAGCAAGCTGACTTCTGCTCAAAGTCCTGCTTGGTGCACCTCCTTGTAGCAGTGAAGGTAGTGCGTTTGAGTTTTGTGAGAGGTAGAACTCAAATGGCTAATGCAGCACTGCTGACAAACCAGAAAAAAATAGATTGTTATAACAAAATGTAAAAAACAACAACTATGGAAAAACATGCACAAAAATCTCTGCTTTCTGGCGCCATCTGGTGTTGCATGTTTATAGCGCATTCAAATTGTTGTTTATTTACTAATGTAGCTGAATCCTAAAAGGAAATTAAAATATGTACAGTGGTACCTCGGGTTACATACGCTTCACGTTACAGACGTTTCAGGTTACAGACTCCGCTAACCCAGAAATAGTGCTTCAGGTTAAGAACTTTGCTTCAGGATAAGAACAGAAATCGTGCTCCAGCGGCGCAACAGCAGCAGCAGGAGGCCCCATTAGCTAAAGTGGTGCTTCAGGTTAAGAACAGTTTCAGGTTAAGTACGGACCTCCAGAACGAATTAAGTACTTAACCCGAGGTACCGCTGTATTGTATTCTGCTTATCTGCTCACAACTGTGACTGCTTGCATACAGCCCGACAACACTGTGCAGACTTATAGTGTGTGAGAAATACCGCACAAATAAAGAAGGCAGTTTGTGACTGATAAATAAAACAAAATCGCTTGAGACGGACAAAGGGATGAAGCAGAACTCAGGGTGAGTGCTTGTGCACTGCACACTTCCAACAATATATGCTACAGGACTAAGTGATATTGGCATGTGTGTAACTTCCCTCGCCACAAAAGCAGGAGATACATATTATGACAGATAAGTAAAATGAATCAAGTGATATAAGATCAGAGATGGAGCTATTCTAAGGCAAAGAGGGAGGGGGAATAACACTGACTACAACTACCGGTAATTAGAACAATCAACCCATCCATAGGCCAAAAAAAGAAGAAGAAGAAAGCAAAAGAAAGCAGGCAACTCCAAAACGAAATCAAGAGGTAGATTTGAAAAAGGCAATAAGGATTGGAGGGGGCGAGGAAAGGGTGAGTAAATAAGAGACTGGCAGTATAAGTTTTGGAATGAGGTAAACTGGTGAAAAATCATTTTTACAAGCCTCCGATTCACTCTACGAGAACTCGCTCAATGTTACCACGCTGAAGCAGTAGCGGTTGGCCGGGTGCGATGGCGGTGCTTGCCTGCAATATCGTTTACTGGGGGAATGTGGTAAATTGGCAGCCAAATTGGTGTGATGCAAACACACCGGCAGGAGTGCTGAATTGGTTCCATCTTGATGTCCTTTCCCCACCCCTTTGACTCATGTAAACAGCGGAGACAGCAGTAAAGGGTGGCCAGGAAAATGCTGCGGCCTTATTAAATGCTACTGGTCCTAGGAGACCGAAATAACAAATGGCAATAATCACCAGAGAGCAAAACTATTACTTTGACATCAGTATCCCAAAGTGGAGCTATGGTATAATAATTTCCTTTGATTACGGGTTAGACCTGTCAAGCGCAAAGCAACTTCCCCTCCACCCTTAGAGGCATAATTTTGCTTTCAGTAGATACTTCTATGAAACGTTTTCCGTGTTCAGATCAGTAAGGTACTGCAAGGAGTTCCAGATTTTCCACCTTCGGTTCATGGCACCCCACCTGTATCCTTCTTCACCTCAGACAAATCCCCAATCCCTTCAAAGTGGTGTGTTTTGCTTCAGAATCCAACCAACCCCTAACAAATACCAGACAATGTATCAATTGTGCAGTAATGTCATTTATTTCTCTTTAAAGAAATGGCACTAAAATATTAGCATCATTAAATATAAATAATGAAGTAATTATTTTTAAAACTTGCATCCTAAATGGTCACATCATTAACACACACATTTTAAAAACGGGTATATTTATTTATCAAGAACTACTGATGGTTAATAATAATTGTTTTAAATTGCATCATAAATCATAATCACAACATAAATTGAAATGTATATTCACTGAAGTATGATACTGGGTTAATTTATTATGTTAATTTAATGGCCTATCTATGACTTGAATTAGTCAGCCATTAAAAAAACAAACTATTTCTTATCAATAAAACAAGTAGCAGAAAATGTAATTTTATTTTATTTTTATATACAAAATTAAACATTGATCCACTTTTAATTTTTGGTTTTAAATAATCTCTCTTGTCTTTCCACCACAGGAACAAGGTGCAGGTCTTCTGTGCTGCTTTCATGAATGGCTTCCTTGACCCATCTGTGTAAGTCCTGTTTGGGAAAAAAATGAGATGAAAAATTAAGGATGTAGATAACTTAAAACTGCTCAGACAAGAACTTTTCAAGCTGAACTTAAAGTTGCTAAAAGTTAAAGGCACACTTTTTTTTTTTAAAAAAGTTACAAAACAAAGCTTTTCCTATGTTAAGTTAGTTGTTGTTCAAAGTTCTGTCAGTAAAATGAAATCTGTTCAAAGCCAAGTTTTGTTCACTATGTGTTCCCTATAGTTAAGTACATGTGATAAAGAAAGCTGCAATTGTGTAAGATTAAACATAAAAATACTCACACTGGTGTTGAGGGAAATCTTTTTGCTTCACCAAGACGTTACTGCAGAAAGGAAAGGACGACTGAAATGAATTTTAAGTAGAAAAATCTGCACAAGTTAAAATGCGAGAATATCAGACAGATCTGATAAGCAGAGTTAGGCAGATATAAGCCCTATAGTTTATCAATAGCCTCAAAAACACCAACTGCATAGCATTATACTGCTTACAGTATAATAAACTGCACTGCAGAACAGCTTTGGCTTACATGATAAGGTATGCAGTGGAGCAGAGTTGGTGGAAATCTGTGGTCAACCACATATTGTGGGCCTACAGCTCTCATCATGCCAGACCACTGGGTATGTTTGCTGGAACTGATGGGAGTCCAACTAATACATGGGAATTTAATGACACAGCCCCAGTCCTGGCAATTGCCCAAGGCCCTATAGCTTTCTAGATGTCTGTGGGCTGCCCTCCGCAGCCTCCCTCTAGAATCTGTTGTTGCCACCAATGCTACCTTGCTATAGATGGGGCTCTCTCAAGGACAGGATACTGAGTCTTAGCTTCTCCTGCTAGTCATCCACAGCCAGGTGGCCAGGTGTGTGCTCACTGATCTCTTCCTTCAGGAGAGAGAGTGACACACATGCATGTGCACCAGAACATTTGTGCATCGTATCCTTTCCACTCAAAATTTATAAATGTCCTGGGCTGGGCTGGAGAAGTTCAGGAGGCCTCCAAGTAATTCTTCTTCTTCTGAGAACACACACCAGATACCTTCAAAAACGAGAACCAGGTTTTTGACTCTTACATTCTCTACAACCTGGTGATGTGGCAAAGGTATCTGCAGCCAGAACCTCCATGATTTCGACTCCTTCATGTTATCAGGAGCATTCCACTTCTCCTGGATCACCCCATCCCTTACTTTAGAGCAGGCTTCCTCAAACTCGGCCCTCCAAATGTTTTGAGGCTACAAGTCCCATCATCCCTGACCACTGGTACTGCTAGCTAGGGATCATGGGAGTTGTAGGCCAAAAACATCTGGAGGGCCAAGTTTGAGGAAGCCTGCTTTAGAGGCTACCATGAGAGTGGGGTGGGCCCCCATTGTGGACATATGTGCCCATGTGGGGGTGGCAGACTTGGAAGGGGGCACATCATTCCATGAAAAGGCAGGGATCTGGAATGGTGACGCTGCATCATCATCACTGGCCAAGACATGAATAGTTTGATAGCAGACTATTGTGATTCAGAGTGGCTTGGACTCTGCTGGAAGGTCTGCTCTCCGATTCAGTCCATCACCCCAATCTGATTTGGAAACAGCTGCTCCTTTGTTCT
Source organism: Podarcis gaigeae (assembly GCF_964106915.1). NCBI lineage: Eukaryota > Metazoa > Chordata > Lepidosauria > Squamata > Lacertidae > Podarcis > Podarcis gaigeae. The sequence goes on from NC_139680.1 coordinate 24,374,196, forward strand.
AATAGTGTTTAGGATGCACGTGGTCTTAGGATGGACACAAGCTCAGAACGGCTGCAAAAACACTGCCTCAATTCCACCCACCCCAGGCTTCTCTAACCACTAAAGGTCACCCCGTCCCCTAAACTCAACCTTCTCTTAATCCAACCAACTACTGTACTCTCAATGGCCCACTCACCCCATATCCCTGCCCTCCCAGATCCATTCATTCCAACCCACCTCTGGATGCATCCTGCAGGGCTGCTGCCTCTGCCCACACTGCTGCTGCCACGCTGCCAATCTTGCCACTCTTGCTGCTATCAGATGAGCCCTCTGTCATGGCTGCAGGCACCGTGGCTTCTGCGACATGTAATGTCATGCTGTGAGGTATAATGTTATTCTTTTCATTGTTGCCGGAAAGCATCCTGGAAGTGACAGAGAACCCGTCTATTTTCAGCCCCCACCCTGAGCAAAACAGGGAGGGCTTTTTTTTTGTAAATGGGTACACATTTTCATGTAACACAGTAGCCTATTTTCAGCTCCATACTATTGCTGACAATTCTGCCTATAAGTATACAATGGCTTCCAAACACTTAAACAAGTGACATTTGCACATTTCCTACACATAATGGTGTAACGGGGCATCTATGTCTCTCCTTGTCCCGCCTTCTCCCATAGATGAAATGTCATGTATGAAATAATTCGGTGGCACATACAAAGTATGTGCATTTGGTTCAGTTAAAGTTGATCTGTCTTGGTAGTAATCCATAACCGTTATTGGTTGCCATACATCCAGAAGTTCCCAGACATATCTGGAATACTGCAGTCAGAAGCAGTGTCCGGGTGGAAATTGCTAAAATGTCCAGGAAAACCCATGTCAGTGTTGGTTTCTGCTTCCTTCACTGTGCAGCGAAGTGCTTGTCACGGGACAATGTTTTGCATTCCACAGTCAAAGTACTGTTGGGTTTCCCACGGGAATGGGAGACTGGATGTGACGTACACTGGTTTCCTGTTTTTTCACTGTTCTCTCGGTGTTCTTTGTTTCCGAGGAGAAGAGAGTTGCTTCTCTGCTCTCGCAGAAGCAAGATGCCTGTTTGTAATCTCTCAGCATTGAAGTGTAAATAAAGTAAAGTAAAGCATGTGGCATGTACTGCTCAAGCTTCCGCTGTGTACAGGAGTCTGCAATTACAACATTTTTGGTTATGGGCCCAGAAAAATGTGATCAAACTGAAGGATGGACTCCAGAGGTCGAGTCGGAATGCCGGCAGAGGAACAGAGAAACGGACCGGTCTTATCTACTCTGCGCAGCATAAGCCTAATGCTCTCAGTCAGCAGTGTCAGTTTTTGGCTTTTCTGTCCTGCTTTTCACTGTCTGAACCTTACCATAACAAAGCTAAAGGTTGTGTAATGCTTTCACACTCATCAGCCGCAATATATACAGAATTGCACATTCATAAAAGAAACTGCAAAACAATTTTCTATAAACTCTAGATCAGGATTGAATTGTTTACCTCAGAGAAAACACTTGAGGTCAATGGAAGTCTATGGTGGGCTATAATTGTTTGCTGACAAAAAGTACAAGGTACCCAGAAGAATAATTCATCTGTGCAATGGTTTTGGTTTGTACAGAGAAGATGGCAAAACACAGTCTCTGTTTATGGTGCAGCCCCATGGATATCACTGGGACTGTGTTAGCATAACAATCATAGTACGATTGAATTTGAAGGGACTCCCAAATTTCATCTAGTCCAATGCCCTGCAATACTGGAATCTCAGATAATCCTTGAATCATACTGGGAAAGAGTTAACATTTTAGCTATGTTACATTGGCTCAGATCTAGAAGAATGGACAAGGTGGAGTTGCTTTGCAACCCTTGGCTTAGCATGCAAGCAATTCTGAACTGAATACTTTGAAATGTGTGTGAACTCATTGTGTGGCTTGATAATTAAAATAGGAAGATATATATTAGGGAGGGGGAATATAATCAAATGCATCTGATGAAGACCACAAGAAAGCTAGGATATAGGAAGATTTAAGAATAAAACACAGAATGCCCTCCCTATGTAAATGGTTGCTTAGATTTAAGCAGACTCTGCTTAGCCCCTTAGTGATGATTAAAGGAAGATGTTGAGTTCTAACTGGTAGCAAAGCAATGTAATATGGGATCAGTTTGCTTTCTAACAGTCCCATGAATGAGTTTTCCTGTTTTGTTTCTCAGTTCTGCAATAATCCTTGATTATTGGCATTTCAATGAGCTGCAGTTTGCATAGGAATCACTCACAAAGAGGAGTTCTCATGGATATTTTACACCATGTCAAGCGAATAGGCAACGAGAGATTGCTGTAAAGGTGTGGTGGGATATACAAGGTCGCTCATGTTCTTGGGCTTGTATACCATGCAGCAGACTCTCATCCCCTGTGTTCGCTCTTCTGTTTGGTGGAAGTGGCTCAGAAAGAAATCAGACAGCTCTGCCCAAATTAGTGTTATACATGCCCTGCACTGTAAACCGGTTTATATGTTGTAGCTCTGTTCAGGTTTATCCAAATGCACCAAAATATCCACATACTAGATGGGAAAGTACCATGGCGGCAGTTTTAATTGGAGTTTTAGCCAAGTGGAGGTCACATTCATGAAAGCCCTCAAAGACATGAAGCATTCTAATCTCCCCATAAATCCCCTCTATTTTGGAAGCAGTAATCACCTTTCTTCCTATGAATCAATACAAACACAAGCCTAAGAGGAAACTATCTGGGCTGACAGAGATAAAATTTCACTTGGATTTCACTTACTACCTCTTGCTAAAAAGGCATGGGGAACGTATTGCATTTTCTATGTAACAAGCCTCATTCATCAAAGGCTCATTTGTGCCTTGCCTTCAAATTGTTGTCGCTGTGCAAAGTAGCAGGGAGGTGGGGGCGGCAATATATAGCAAGCATCATTTACGAGACAGCCAGGAGGGCTTGTGTTTCAGTCAGAGAGAACTTCCCCTTCGCCCAAGATTAAGTTGCAGCAATCAGAATTTTCAATTAAATCTCCGTTTTTTTGACAAGTGTGAACAAAAGGTGAGATGAGTCCCTGGAAGAGGTTAACCGTACCTTAGATCTTACACGTAGTTTCTCCGAGTACAAAGAGCTACATTTCCTGGATTATATCCATCTGCACAAAAAGCATGGAACCCAACAGAACCATTCATACCTCAGCAAAGATCTGGCCTTAATAGTTGGGGAAACCATTTAAGCAAGTTTATAATTTGGTGTGCTCCAAGGTGAAAAGCGGGGAGATTTTCAGACATTTGCCAACAAATGGGAGGTAAATAGGATTTACCTCACTGATTTATAAACGTCTCATGTTCAGTACAGACATGGAACTCACTCACTCTGATTTATGGCTGTACTTTAGAAAGCAAATTCAATTTTTTTTTTTTAGTTATGACAGTTTTAGCTGTAAATATGTCATTTTCTAATTAAATAATGACCCCTTTTAAGATTCTTCTATGACGTCCTGTCTCATTTTAGGGAATATTCTTATACTCCACAGAGACATGTGGGTTGTTGGTTTTTTTTAAAGGAAGTCAGAGACATCTTCTTTCGCAATCTGCTTGCCTTTTCTTTCCTTTTTTAGGAAAAGGGAAGCAGGAAAAACACAGCTAAGGTTTGCTTAAGTGTACTTGTAAGTGGAACTCTGTCTTCCTCTTGTGTTCTCCTGTGGGACTGTCTAGAACAGTGTGGGATATGGCCCTGGGGGCTGCAGAAGGAAGAGGGAATCAACAAATATCACCTCCCCCATTTCCTCCACTGGGACCCTCTGCTGGACCTTGGCTCTTTCCATAAATTGAGGAGCGTGTCTGGCTCAAACCCATATAAATGACAGGAGGACTACAACATGAATTATTCATTTCACTGACAGTCACTCAAAAGCTGTACTTAAGACATTTCTGTCCTCTGTTTTGAAATGTCCACAATGAAATTCTGCAACCTAAATTGTGGGACAAGGGATGCGGGTGGCGCTGTGGGTTAAACCACAGAGCCTAGGGCTTGCTGATCAGAAGGTCACGGTTCGAATCCCCGCGATGGGGTGAGATCCCGTTCCTCGGTCCCTGCTCCTGCCCACCTAGCAGTTTGAAAGTACGTCAAAGTGCAAGTAGATAAATAGGTACCACTCTGGCAGGAAGGTAAACGGCAATTCTGTGCGCTGCTCTGGTTCGCCAGAAGCGGCTTAGTCATGCTGGCCACATGAGCCAGAAGCTGTACGCTGGCTCCCTTGGCCAATAAAGAGAGATGAGCGCCGCAACCCCAGAGTCGGTCACGACTGGACCTAATGGTCAGGGGTCCCTTTACCTTTACCTTTAAACTGTGGAACACTTTGTCACAGGAGATGCAGTTGGCCTCCTCTCTTACGGTGTTTTTACTATATGGCAAAAGCTTTCCTGTTTATGTAGATGTTTGTGTTACCATATAGATACCAGATGCTTATACCAGAAGATTAGATTAATATAATATATAAATGTAAACAAATTTAATTTTATATTATATATATATATTATAAATTAGCGTAGTGTTTCGGTTTCCTGAGCACAGATTTGAACAGTAACAGAGATTTAACACCCCATAATTGGTTATTCATAAATTTCTCACGAGTTTAGGATTACTCAGTCGAATAAAACTTCTAATTGTAATCCATTGCTTCCCATTCTTCTCCTTACATATCTGTCAGGGAACTGCCATCGGAGCTAGAGGCGGAGGCAAGGCTCCAAAGCGATGCTGGAGAAGGGCCCAGCAGGGAGAGAGGCAGCTCATCGGCTGGGGAAGGAAATCAGTGTAACACCAGGGATAAAGGGGGGCATATGGGGGAATTGGCGAGGGGGCTCTAGGACTCCTCGCCGGAGACCAGCGGGGAGAGCACGGGTCCTCCGCTACCCACCCCGCGCAGAAGACCTCCGCGCAGGGAGAGTAGGCGGAGACTTGGCGTCAAAGAACTTCTTTGCTGGAAGAGGTTCAAGAAATGCCCACTGACGGATTCTGCTAGCGACTGAACAGCCACAAAGTGAAGGCTGTCCAGACAGAAAAGGTTTAACCAGGCAACTTACGCACGAGCAACCCCTATAACCATTACAATATCTTTCATGACTTTTACGTTATTCTTTTTCTCTCAGTGGTTAACTCACCATCCATTCACGTACCTTCTGATTCTGCTGCTACATTAAATAATGGTTTAAGAAATGATAACATGTTTGAAGAAAAGCTCAGCTATTTATTCCAAATGGAAATGACCCTCAACAGATGACTCAGCTTCTCCACGGTGGGCTCCTGATGTTCTTCTTGCCCTGTTTTGTCTGGCTAATTGAGAAGAATTTTGTTCCTTCCACACGCCAGCCTTTTTTAAAAGCAGAGGTGGGAAGGGGTATGTTAATTTTGTTCTCATTTAATTTTGTTATTTGCATAACAGGCCTCTAGAACACATGACTCAGAGCAAGGCTTTCTGCGTGGCTTCCCCTGTTTTGTGAAGCAACATTTCTGCTAAGATATGGCAAGCACCCACTATTTGAACTTTCCATTTTCACCAGCTGGCTGGATTGTTTTTTGTGCGTGTGTGCCTTGGGTATGCCTTGGTATTGTTTCAAATCTTCAGCTATTTTTCCCCGTCTTGCTTTTAAACCTATATTAAGTTGTCCTCATTGTACGAACGACAATTACCTTGAAATTTCTATGGAAGGTGATTCATAACAGAACAATACGATGGCGTAAACCATGCGCTATTACCATTTTCCTACAAATTTAATAATTAAGTTAATTGTTAGTGACGTATTAATACTAAGAAATCTAACTTGACCCATTCATATGTGTGTGTGTGTAAGAGAAATATTTATCTTGCCAGCATTTGTATGGAAGAAAAATAGTGGGGCTGCCAGAGATTGTGAGAGCTGTAGGCCTTTGGGAGGAAAAGGGAAATACAGTGGTACCTCGGATTACATACTCTTCAGGTTACATACACTTCAGGTTACAGACTCCGCTAATCCAGAAATAGTACCTTGGGTTAAGAACTTCACCTCAGGATGAGAACAGAAATTGCACGGCAGCATCCCGGTGGCAGCAGGAGGCCCCATTAGCTAAAGTGGTACCTCAGGTTAAGAATGATTTCAGGTTAAGAACGGACCTCCAGAACGAATTAAGTTCTTAACCTGAGATACCACTGTATTAATATAGTATGAATAGACCTTTACATGAATCATCCATATGCTGTCTTTCCTACCTGGCTTACAGACTCCGGTAACCCAGAAATAGTGCTTCAGGTTAAGAACTTTCCTTCAGGATGAGAACAGAAATCGTGCTCCGGTGGCGCAGCAGCAGCAGGAGGCCCCATTAGCTAAAGTGGTGCTTCAGGTTAAGAACAGTTTCAGGTTAAGTACAGACCTCCAGAACGAATTAAGTTCTTAACCCGAGGTACCACTGTAATGTTGCCATACCTTGGTAGGGTTGCCATACCTTGAAGAACAACCCTACCCAACAGCCAGGGCCTTGAAAAGATGTGAGTGGGTGGCAGCCAATGCCACGCCCATGCACCCCGTTCCCCAGCTCGGACTGGCAAAGCATGGAGTGCAAAGCAGCCTGAGCCCAAGCAGCCCAAACCAACTGAACCCAACTCCCCCCTCCCCCACAACCCAGACATTTCCTTTAAAATGTAAAAATCTGTCCGGATGGGCATTTTGGCCCCTCAAAAGTAGTTTTCCCAGATGTATGGCAACCCTAATATTGGGTATTCTTAACAGGAATGGGATAGCCAGGTGAGGCACAAAGAGGAAGCCAAAGAAGGAGCAAGGTCAAAGATGTTCAGAGGATAGGATGAAATTCACATATTCATATGCTCACCAGCCAGATCTTGGTGCACGCATCTTAAAGGTAAAAGGTAAAGGTACCCCTGCCCATATGGGCCAGTCTTGACAGACTCTAGGGTTGTGCGCTCATCTCACTCTAGAGGCCGGGAGCCAGTGCTGTCCGCAGACACTTCCGGGTCACGTGGCCAGCGTGACGAAGCTGCTCTGGCGAGCCAGAGCCGCACACGGAAACGCCGTTTGCCTTCCCACTAGTAAGCGGTCCCTATTTATCTACTTGCACCCGGGGGTGCTTTCGAACTGCTAGGTTGGCAGGCACTGGGACCGAGCAACGGGAGCGCACCCCGCCGCGGGGATTCGAACCGCTGACCATTCGATCGGCAAGTCCTAGGCGCTGAGGTTTTACCCACAGCGCCACCCGCGTCTTAACACTGGTTAAATAGGTTAAAATAGCATTGTTTGTTTTTTCTTCAAAGGGCGTGACGATTCTACAAATTTGTAAAATCTGCAAGTCCATCGAAAAGCTGTGCCGCGCATTGCACAAAAATAAACTCCATTTCCCAACACAGGAACACTTAGCGTAAAGGGTAATATTTGCGTATGCAGTTAATGCTGTTGTAAATCAAATAAGATCTCAAGGTTACCCACCTGGATACTTGTATTAGAGAGAGAGAGAGAGAGAGAGAGAGAGAGAGAGAGAGAGAGAGAGAGATATCTGGGCAACACTAGACTCAAGGTATGTTCAACGGATGACAAAAAAGGCTTCTATTTTAGTTCTGATAATTAACAATAAATTATAGTGCAGCAAGCAGTTAGCATCCTGAAGCGAATTATTGACAGCAGCTTCTTTGTGTCCCCCTACCCCTTTCTCTCTCTAGACAATCCATATTTCTATCTGATAGGAAACAGAATTTAACGTTCTGTGCAGCAGAAGCTGGCACAACCTCAAAATCCATAAACACTGTGTCACACAGGCATTCTATACTTTTTGCAGAGGATAAAGTGTCAACCTAATTCCTTAGAGTTCTGGCAGCACTAATTAAGCAGAGTCGCAGAGTGAATCATAGCAGTGGAGACGCTGGTGATATGTATTCATTTTATTGTTTTTATTATTATTCCCTTAAAAGCACACATGCAGTGATCACAAGGATGTCAGGAATTTTAACACTAAATTTCATGTTTTTACAAAACTAAAGCTGTAATGGAATTGCTCGCCCAAATCCACAAAATTCTCCTTTGAGAATATCCGCTCACCTGGGACTCTGGGTGGGTGGCCCTTTCTGAATGGCAAAGCTGCGGCGGGTTCGGGGAGGCTGGCATCTTCTGGTGTGGCTGGGGTGTGTGTGTGATGGTCACTTGGTGCTGTGTCCACCTCTAGCCATGTCAGGCTCCCCGGCTAGGGAGGGCAGCGCCTGCTAAGCCAATAAGAGGCAAGGACTTGGGGGCTGCGACCAGCCCTCCTGAACACTTGTCACTTGGATTTCTCTGCCGAGAAATCACTATTTGTCTGTCATGTGTCATTGTACATCACAAAGGATTCTGGAGCACATTCAAGGAGTCCGCTCACTCCATCTTCCCTTATGTCTGGCTGGATGATGAGGAATGGTTCCAGCAGGAGAACCCCCTAAGGAAGCCTCAGAAGAGGAAGGCTCCAAGCCAGGTGTTGAGACAGAGGATGAGGAGGGGGGACAGACGCAGAATAGTTGGATGCTGAAGAAGCAATGGGCTTGAGTGAGAGAGAAGAAGAGGCAGAAAACACTGCAGATGTAGGACAGGCAGCTGAGGAGGAAGAGGAGGGGGCTGAGGCTGCAACAGATTCACAGGAGCCTGCCAGTCCTATTGTATTCAGCTCCCATCCCTCCTGGTCTCCAAGGACTCAGACTTTTGCATGTAGCAGGACAACAAGCCCAGAGCTCACAGGAGGCCCCTCCCCAGTGGAGTTTAAGACTGAGGGAAAACAGCCAGAAGGGGAGGAGCTGTGAGACCCAAGATCATCAGTTCTGGCAACTGCTTTACTGGGGCCAGTCTCCCCGCAGTTTTCTCTATTTGTATTCTGTTTCCTTGAATAAAGAATCAGTTTTACTGCTCATTCCTGAGCCTCTGTGCTGACCAGCAGCTGAACCAGCCCTGACACCTTATGGCTGCACATGGCAGAAGATCATCATCATCATCATCATCAGCAGCAGCAGCAGCAGGCAAGCTGTCTTTGTGGGAAACCTGTCCACAAGGAACCACTGAAAAACATTTGACAGTCGGATGACAGTGAGATCCTACATTTGACGACTGCCAAAAGAAGTGCCAGCAAGTCTAAGGCATTCAAATGTTGGATTTTGAGGTAAAATCTATGAAGGCAGCATCGTTTTTCTCAACAGAAGAGGAAGAGGTAAATCATCCTATATACATCTATGAATGTATACAGAATATATTCTCTTAGGCACTCATAATGTTCCAGTGATTAATTGCACCTCCTGTAAAGATATCCTTAAGGTATCGTTAGAATAAGTGTCACTTGTGACAAAGCCACATCCAGCACTATGGATTTCGAGCGACCTTGAATGAAATATTTGAGGGCCTTGCGATTCCAGCAGTGTCATGTTCCCTCCTGCTGTGTGATCATGCTCCGACTCAACTGGATTTAGAAACGCAGGGAGATATATAATTACATTCATAAAAGTATTTAGTAGCCAAAAGTGTTTGTGTGAATCAAGGCATTTAGAAAAAAAATGTTCCCTGCTATTCACCTACAGTTAGAAGAGTCTGATGCCCCCAAAGCACTGACCTCATAACAGCTGGTTTTATGGGGTCAGCGAGATGACTGATTGAAATTGATCTGCATAATTCCATGGGGCATAACCTTGCGCAGTTTCCAGGAGGCTATCTAGCTACTGTTCACTTTATCAACCCCAAGAGCAAAAGTTCCCAGCTCTTTCTCAATAACCTTTTAACTGCAAGCCAAGAATGGTCGAGGGTGTTTGTTTTTCAAACAGCCTTTCAAGTCGTATCCCACTAATGCAGCTGAAATCAGCTGCAACACTCCTGCTATCGGTCCTAGGATCAAAATTGAAGAGGCCAGAAGCTGAGCTTTTTCATTTGGGGCTTTTCCTTCGGGACTCATTCTTCTTGATAGTTTGTCAGGACCTCTTTGACGGTTTTCAAGATGCACTACAAGACTCATTTATTTCCTATAGTACCAAAGAGTGCTCCTTAGATTGCTTGTTGCTTTCGCTTTTTAAGATAGCTGAAATCCCATGTAAGTTTACCAGGAATTAAGAACCATTCCAATTAACAGATAGCTCTTTCCAGTTACCCCAGTTGCTCCTCCAGTTTTCAATAACAACACATTGAGGCTGTATCACATGTATTAAATTCTTGCCCCCCAAATGATGATCGCTGCCAAACCTTTGCTCCCCCAAATTACCATATTTTTCGTCCCATAGGACACTCTGTCCCATAGGATGCACCTACTTTTTTGGGGGGGAAATAGAGGAAATTTCCCCCCCTTTATTTCCCACCCCAAACCAGGTCGGGGAACAGTGGGATGGCGGCGCTGCGCCTCCCCACTGTCCCCCGAGCTTGTGGGGCTGGCCGATGTCTGCCCGGCGCCGAGGGGCGCTCTGCTTCAGGGCGCCCCACGCGCCGGGCGGCAGGCTGCGGACACCTGCGCGAAGCACGGGACGTCCTCCGGAGGGCGCCCCGTGCTCTGCGCCGCAGGCTGCCGCCCGCCAACCTTGCGCGCCCGGGGGGAGTTCCCCCCGGTGCGCAAGGCTTGCCGACACCTGCGCAAAGCATGGGGCGTCCTCCAAAGGGCGCCCCGTGCTCCGCGCTGCAGGCTGCCGCCCGCAAGCCTTGCGCACCCGGGGGGAGTTCCCCCGGGCGCTGCAGGCTTGCGGACACCTGCGTGAAGCACGGGCGTCCTCCAAAGGGCGCCCTGTGCTCCGCGCTGCTGGCTGCCGCCTGCAAGCCTTGCGCGCCGGGGGGGAGATCCCCCGGGTGCACAAGGCTTGCCGACACCTGCGTGAAGCGCGGGGCGTCCTATGGAGGGCGCTCCCCGCTCCACGCTGCAGGCTGCTGCCTGCAAGCCTTGCGTGCCTGGGGAACTTCCCCCAGGCGCGCAAGGCTTGTGGATAGCTTCCTGGAGCCTGGAGAGCAAGAGGTGTCAGTGCGCACCGACGCCTCTCGCACTCCAGGCTTCAGCGAAAGCCTAAATTCGCCCCATAGGACTTCATTTTTGGAGGGGAAAAAGTGCGTCCTATAGGGCGAAAAATACGGTAGTTTTTTCTGCATTCTCTACAATCAACCTTCCTCCTCTCTATGATTTAGTTCACTGTGATTTTATTAATGAATGTTGAGGTTACTTGCAAACTGCCTTGTGGGGTTTGTCTTTATCTTGAAAGGTGGGATTAAAAAAACAAAAGAATCGTGCAGTCCAGCGAGGTCTGTGATATTTCTGAACAGGTAGTTTCCCCCTGCTTAGAAACTTAGGTCAACTAAAAAAGCCAGGGTGGGAGACATATTAAGGCAGCTGGTTCAAATGGCTGCAACTCCAGGAAACCTTGTCTTTTCGACCCAAAGAAGATAGTTTCAGCTCTCTAGGACTCAGTAACATTAAAAAGTCCCTTTGGAACGTAATGTTTTCCCACTTATTCCCATGGAGCCACAGTGAAAATGATTTAGAAATAATAATTCCTATCACGAAAACCTTCCAATGCTGATAGGCAGATATTTGCCTAATGTGGTCTGTGACGATCACACAGGGTCCCTGGACGTTTGACGGTCTATTGATTGCTGTGCCACCACTGTGACTGCTTCCCCGCTGCCACCAACCCGTTTCTCTCGGGTACACACGGAGTCCAGACAGTTGTTAACATTAAACCAAATAAACAAGGTTATTTTATAAGCATTAACAAGTTTATGGTTTCAGATAATTTTTCTTGTCAGTTTCTTAATCTTAGTTTCTTTACTGGCCTATACCTTCCTAATACCTTCTGACTGATTATCCCTACTGTCTATCTGACTCCTCTTAACAGAGTCTCTCGCTCTCTCACATCAAACTATCCCAACCCACAGACTTATCCTCCCTCTCTCTTCTCTAACACCCGACTAACATCCCAACAACACTAACTCTAACTCTAACTCTAACGACAGCAGTTGATGAAGATATCCAGGACACATTTGGCTCCTTGAGCACCAGTATATCCCATAGCTGGTTTGAGATTCCAGCTGGATCTCACGTCCTCCATCACTTGCTCCTGAAAGCAACATGTGTATCTTGATTGGCCTGCACTTATGACACCTGGGAGGTTATGTGACCTTCTCAGGCATGAATCTGTAGCATTTTTGCATGGGTAGAGATCAGCAGTGATGGCAAAACACTCCCCTGCCTCTGGGGACTTGTTTATGCACAATCTGGTTTCTGTGTACAGAAACATGAGACAAGACAGCATGCATTCTGCTTGAACTATCTGTGTGACTCCCTACAACTGCAGCATGTTTGCTATTTCTAGGTAGATTATATATTAAAATATAAGTGCAGTCACATGGGTTACAACTTCAGAATTGGCAAGCGTTATCCTGTTTCACCAAGCAACAATTTTACAGTTCTACGAAACCACTTCTATGATTTGCCGTATTAGCAAAAAATGAAATAAAAATACAATTAAATCTGATACATTATTAAATTTCCTAAATATTCAAAGGAGCCCATTTGCTACAATTTTTTAAAAATTAGTTTCTGACCTTTCTGCCTTTTACACAAAAGACACTCTATATATCAAATTATTTCTAACGCGCTGCACTATTATTTAATTTGGCTTGCTTCAGATTAATAAGTAAATGGTCATTTGAAGTGTGAAAATAATATGTCCACTGCATTTCAAATGCAGAAATATTAAATGGTTACTCCATCATTTAGAAGCTAATAACTTGTTTTGGAAATTGAAAGTTTCATTTAACACTGTAGTGCATAATAGTTACACTTCTTTTGACATTTGATATATTCCATTTGAATATTTTACTCATTCTAGCATTCTCCCAGAAACCAAGAGCTGATTTGTGCAACGTTACAGATAATTCAAGTACCGTAATTACAGAGTTACAGTGCCTGCAAGCCAATCCTGATTTTCAGCCTTCTAAATCTGGTGATGTTTGGAATGATGGTCCCCCCCCACCCCCCCACCCCGAGTCATTTTACTTAGCTTAATAAGACAGAAATATGAAGTATTTGAGCAAGAAATTACCTGATACGTTCAGGAAATGGGGGAAAAAATGTGTATAATGAGAGTTAGGCATTTTCCCAAAGTCAGAGCCACTTTGTTTAAGCAGAAGACAGCTAATCAAGGGATACATTTTTATACAAGGCATAAAACTGAAGCATCAAGACAGAGAAATAAATGGGATTCAGGATTCAAATAAATGAGATTTTGGCTTGGTGGTGCCCTATATAGACTTACAGTGCGTCTCCTATCCCACAGTCCAACCCAAATTTTCAAGGGCTATACTTGGGACTGAGTGATATTTGCAGCTGGCAACCTTAGGGTGCATCTTACCACTGCCTCACACATAGTGGCAATCCTTTTCTTCTTTTCTGAAGTTTATTTTCAGTGTTTCTGCCATTGGTGACAAGCAGCAGAGCTCCTGCGAGTGACTGATAGGTTGTTGGTTTTTTGCTCAGAATACCTCAAGGACTGCCTGTCTCCATATGAACCTACCCAGATCCTGAATTCATCATCTGAGGCCCTTCTTTGAGTGCCTCCTCCATGAGAGGTCCAGAAGCTGGCAACATGAGAACGGGCCTTTTCTGCAGTGGCTCCCTGTTTGTGGAATGCTTTCCTCAGGAAGGTTCATCTGATGTCTTCATTAATATAATAATAATTTTATTATTTATACCTCACCCATCTGGCTGGGTTTCCCCAGCCACTCTGGGCGGCTTACAACATAATAAAAACACAAAGCATTAAAAACTTCTGGATACAGGGTTGCCTTCAGATGGCTTCTAAAAATCAGATAGTTGTTTATTTCCTTGACATCGGATGGGAGGGCGTTCCACAGGGCAGGCGCCACTACCAAGAAGGCCCTCTGCCTGGTTCCTTGTAACCTCACTTCTCGTAGTGAGGGAACCACCAGAAAGCCCTCGGAACTGGACCTCAGTGTCTGGGCTGAATGGTGGGGGTGGAGATGCTCCTTCAGGTATACTGGGCCGAGGCCATTTAGGGCTTTCAAGGTCAGCACCAACACTTTGATTTGTGCTCAGAGACATACACCTTTAGGTCCCAGAAGAAAATGTTTCCCTTTAACCAGGTTTTAGGTAGACTGACATCCAATGCCCTCTTAAATGTGTTGTGGAAGAGCGGGTGTACACAGAGAGAGAGGGGGGGGGAGAGAGGGAGAGAGACCATATGTATATATGGCACAGGGCAACTTTCTCTTCCTTCCACTCCATGGTATCATTCTCCCCTCCATTTAAGTGTGGCACCTTATACTATCAGGAATGGGATGAAGAACAGACATACAGTCTGTACTAGAGCAATAAGGCCCACCTAAATGTCAAGCAGTCAGATCAGCAAGCCCAGGTCTGAGGTGAGGTAACGAAAAATACCTGACTGTCCACCGTGTACACAAATGGATTTATTTTAAATGTGCCTTACAAAACAAATTGTGATCACATCATTTATCCACAATAGTTACAATAAACTCACACATCAGACAAAAACCAAAGCTGCAGCAGCATAGCAGAGACAACTAAAGACATTTACAGAGTATTACAAGTTAAAGACAAGAACAGGACTTTGCCTGGCTTCTAGAAGCTGGTAAAGAACAACTCAGGCAACAGGTGGATGCCAAATGAGTGGCATAATAATGATAGCTGATGATTTATGACAAATAATGGGAAAATTATGCAGATGGTGCATCTTAGGCAGAATCCTAAGACTTTCTGTGTGCTGCTTAGAGCAGGGATGGTGCTTTTAAAACTCTCCTCTCTCTCCCTGCCCTCTCTCAATCCAAGCCATTTTGGGAATCCGAGGACAATAAAGCAATTGGGGAAGGCTTCAGTCAACTGTGTTTTGGGGCTAAAGGATGGAAAGCTGCAAACCTACACATGCATGTAGGAATCAAAGTTTTGAAATTTATGGTTGCCTGTTTTTCTTTTTCTTTTTTACAAGAAATATATGTTGGAACAGCATGCGCTGAACTCTGGATAATGTTTGCTATAGCTCTCACTGGTTATACCATCGAGCTCAGAAAGCAGAGCAGGGTTCATAGACAGCTGAGGGTCCTAATTATGAGATGATGCAAAATGTAAGCCAATGTTGGAGCTAAATAAAAGGTGTTATTCAGTCGAGTGCTTTCCCACAGAATGAGTCATGGCTGCAGAGCGTACATTGCCTTCCGTTCACACAAGAGATTTCACATTTCCCAACTTTTCATATGCAAAATGGAAGAACATAGATAATCTTACCTGTTGTTGACCTGATTGTTGAGGTGATATTGGAAGATGCCATTGCAGGGATACATTCGTCGTCTTGTGAGTAGCCCGCCTGAATGGCACGCAAGTAACTGTGGCTTCTTGTTCGGAAACAACCCGGCAGATCGAGGGCATCCATGGCCTGAGCTTCAACTTCACTAAACACTGATTCACAAACAGATTCAAATTGCCCATTGACCTCTGCTTCACTCATCTAGATAAACAACAACATTGCATTGGGTGTTTTTTTTTGGTTGGCTTGTTCTGTCAGGAATGGACTCTGCTGTAGCACTTCAAAAGCAGGCACGACCTGAACATTAATAGAGTCCCCCCCTTACCCCCCAGATCACCTCTTGACACTTTTATCATGCAGCAAAATGCTTCAACATCACTGAACTAAGCATGTTTGCTATCTGTGTGCTAAGTAGACTGTCCAGTTCTGGTGTTATTTTTGGATGACAGCTTAGGACAGCTTTTTAGTTTCAACTCGTTTAGCAATGAAATTTAATAAATAATAAAATAACTGTGTAGGGGCAATATTGTTTTTCTTTGCTGCTATGTTATGGAGTTTCTTTGTGTTTTTATATTGCAAACCACCCTGTAATCTTTGAATGAATGGTGGTATAGAAAATAATAATAACAACAACAACAACAACAATAATAATAAGGAACAGACACACAGTTATTGAACAAACCAGGAACTGAAACTAGTTTGATCATGGTTTCTTACAGCTAAAAGCAGCTGAACAAACCAGGTTTTTTCTATATTTGAGTGTAAAAGGAAACTGTTTTGTTCCAAACATCTATCACAAATTGCTCCTCCTCCTCCTCCTCCTCCTCCTACTAATAATAATAATATAGTGTTCATTTTATAATTGGAGACAGACTGAAAATACTAGTGAAACTAATGATGCTAGTAAACAATATGATCCTGGCTTGATGGGAAGTTCTTGTGGCTAGGATTGTAAGATAAGGAAGTTTACTGAGTTAAATGGGACTGATGTGGGATAGCTGGAGGCAGAAGGACAAAAATGGAGCAAAGGAGTTGGGGTTGGGGGTGGAGTAGGGTGCACTGGAGTCAAGAGACACAGCAAGAGAGAATGGCATGCCAGAGAGAGAGAGAGAGAGAGAGAGAGAGAGAGAGAGAGAGAGAGAGAGAGAGGAGGTTGGATCCACAAGTTGGATCCAATAAAATAGATGCTCTTGAAACCGCGCAATGTTTCCTTGGGTTCCCTGCCCTGCCAATCATAATCACATCACAGAACACATCCATCACCACTGATTAAATCAAGGATCCAGTGTGCTTTGAAGTGCACTTGATCCACGGTGAACTTAATCCTTATGGATCCTCATAATTCCCTCACAAGGGATCCCTTCCCAAACCACCGCCGAATCTGTGCACCCAGATGCATTTTGTGATTTGTTGTTGATTTTGGCATCCTGTGTAAAAATCACGATTACCCATGATTTGGATCAAAGTTTTTGTAGTGCTACCAAGCACTGAATCTGTGACATTTCCTGAAACCACTGCGAGTTTCAATTTGCTGATTCCCACCCTCCCCCGCCCCCTGGAAAATCAAGCAAATTCAAGGGAATCCATTTTAATTTCACTGGAACTGACACCTTAGAAAAGCTAAATGTGTTTGTTTCTTGTGCTTTCCCTCTTTCTGTCTGTGGGTGGGAGTGGGCTGACCCACAGCAAGGGTGGACAGAAGGCATGCTGTCCTGGCCTTCTATCAAAATTCCAAAGTGCCAATTTGCCGAAAGAGATTGGCAGTTGACAGAAACTGCATTTGCTCTACAGAGTGTGTGCCCATAACACTTGTGGCTGTATTGCCTCCAACCCCACACAAAGCTACCCTGTGAAGTGGCTAAAGAGGGGCAAAAGTCCAGATGACGAAGTATGTATTGTTAGATTAAACAAATAATTTCTGGCAAATAGCCTCTGATTGCACCGAAAGCCTGATAGTACCATTTCCCCTAAATACACTTCCAGAATTAAGTTGTTCTGAAAACAATTAGTTCTGGCCCTTGTAATAATTATTTCATTTCTAATCAAATTACATTAACTAATGTTCTCTGGAAAGACAAACATTCTCCTTCTGAATAGCCTTGTGCAAACAATATTAGGAAAGAAAGATGGGATAATGCAGTTCATACTTATGATTGTCTTATTTCCTACTTGTAAATTCAACTTGCTGGCAAGGAGCATAGCCCCTTTTTTATGTATACGAATCTCCCTCTGCAGCATAAATGGCTATTTATATGGGCATGAAAAGTTTATGTGGCATGGTTTGCTGAGGTCCACCTGTATCTGATGTCCACCTGAAAAACTTGCATGGCTCTGGGCTCACATTCTCCTTTGTTCTTCTGCACTGGCTTAAGTGGGGGAAGAGAATATGCAGCAGGAACCAGGAGCAATGAGGACATAGCATTCTCTTAACACACTTAATTTCCTTGACCAACATGATGCTGTCCAAATAGTCTGGAGCAGATAGGATCTTTAGTCCAAAACATTGGCAGCTCACTTACTTAGGTTGGAGGAAAGCTGTCCTAGAGGAACAGCGCTGCCTGGTGCTATAAGACAAAGTACTGTATGGAAGTGGGACACTTCTGGGCTTTACTGAAGATAAACAGCAGTTCGCGTCTCCTCTTCCTCTCTCTCTGACGTGGTTGTGATGAAATGTGTGATGAGATGCTTCTGTTGGTGGCTCATTGCAAAAGAAAATGCTGTTGGTCAAGGAATTTCAGAGTATGGCAATCTCGTTTTGGATGTTTAAGGATGGTTAGGTCCAGTCAAAGGCGACTATGGGGATGCGGCATTCATCTCACTTTCAGGCGGAGGGAGCTGGTGTTTGTCCACAGACAGCTTTCTGGGTCATGTAGCCAGCATGACTAAACTGCTTCTGGTGCACAGAGGACTGTGATGGAAGCCAGAGCACACAGAAACGACATTTACCTTCCCGCTGCAGCGGTACCTATTTATCTACTTGCAGTGGCATGCTTTCAAACTGCTAGGTTGGCAGGAGCTGGGACCGAGCAACGAGAGCTCACTCTGTCGAGGGGATTCGAATAGCCAACCTTCCGCAAGAGGCTCAGTGGTTTAGACCACAGCACGACCTGCGTTTTGTTTGGATGTTTATGCTACCAGGGAGAGGAAGGAATGGGAAAAGTGCACTGGGAAGCAGTTACTTGTCTTTAGTAACTTCAAGTTCTGGCAGAGATGAACTTGTGAACAAGTGCAGCCCTGGAATGTCTATGCCTGCTGTCAGCTAGCCTCAATTTTGTCCTGGTTCTCTTGTTGTATAGGAGCTGTAGGGGCCTGCCACAAGGCAATCAGAACATTTCACAGCTGTTCTTAGCCTTTTTCAAGCCATGAATCTCTGAGATGACAATCCATGCATGCTAACAGGCCATCTGATTTCCCCTTAGAACTGAATCATAATCAGTAGAAGATTATGCGACATAGGAAGGCTCATTGAATGAAATAGACCAAGAAGTCCTTGCTCCAATTTACATGACTTTCCTGCATTTCTTACCCTAGAATGTGTGTGTGTGTGTGTGGGGGGGTGTTCAGACATTCAAAAACAAGAAACACACAAATTAACACTCATTAGCTTTATACGCCAAAGGTTTGCCCTATACAACACATACAGCTTCCCCCCTTAAAAAATTCAGTGTAACAAAAATGCAGCTTACTGTTATTCTACTTCCTCCTATCTCACACCCTCAAAAAGGTGGGATGTAAACTGTGCAAGCTAGCTACTCCCAATTAAATTTCATAACTAAGACGCAACACTGGCACTTATTCAATGGGCAGTTTCACAGAGAGTGCCACATTCAAACCAGTGTTTGCCACCAAGTGTATACTCATCACAGAGCAGCCAATTTGTGCTCTTTGGTAAGTAACTCCTACATTTGCAAACCACTGTTTACCACTTCCATACTGTGGCCTGGTTTGTACATAATGCTAAACCAAACCACGGTTTAGTATGTGAATACATGAGTATGTGTGCCCCCAGAGAGGTGATCATAGCCACTTTGCCTCTCCTTCGGTCCTGCTGTCGCACTGTTGTTTCGTTGCGTTGTCCGAACTCAGGCTACTGGTGTGTCTCGCTCCAGACAAACCACCTGTTGTTACTGTTATATGTTTTAAGTTCATATACAGAACATTTCAAATGCACACATTAGAACCAGGTCTTGCTGAACTACAACTGTCCCTCCCATTGGCCATGGTGGCTGGGCCTGAAATGAACTGGAGTCCAGAACATCTTGAGGACCACATGTTCCTCATCCCTGCCTGAAAAACTGTAGTGTATGAGACAGGTCAAAGAGGCTCGAGACTCTGGTGGTTTCAGCTACAAGATGTGATTCACGTGCACACGAGAAAAGCTCCACACTTAGGCAAATGGTCTCGGCTAAATATTTTTCATTAGGCCATCTCAAATAGTTTAAGCCCTTTGGAACTGGACATGTTTTCAATTCTCTGGCATGGAACTGCTGACAACAACTGCTGAACAGCTGGTAGCTAGCTTGGGTGATATGACAAACTCCTGTTGCTGATGTTGCTTAGAAAATCAGGCTGAAAATAAAATAAAAAATGTTTCCAACCTGGCTGATGCAGCTGGCCTGACTGAGCGTGCTCACTGCTCTCATATAGCTCTGATTCCTTGATCGGAACTTGGGGGAATTGTAGTTTGCTGACGGATCCAAGTTGTGTCCACCGGGCACATCACTTGCCGCTTGCAGGTAGCTCTGACTATTAAGGAAAGATAGAGAGGGAAACAAAGGATGAAAAACTAAGGCTAGAAAGAAGCGAGGGGGTGGAAAGAACACCCCGTGATACAGGAGGCCAGTGCCCATTCCCCCAGAAGCTTCCCCCTAGGATTCCATCGAAGTTAGGGGAACACCACAGAAAAATTGGCCTCTGGTTTCTTATTCCTACTACAGGCACAGGCCCTGACCCAGCTGGAAAGGCCTCAGCTGCACACATCTGCTCTCAGCTCTTAACAGACCCAGTCTCCTATATGGAGAAGAGCTTAGTCTAGATTTAGGCTCTCCTTCTCCTAAGCATATGGTTGGCACTGTCAGCACTTAAGAGCTCTAATTGTCTGGTCCAAGTGGGAAGTGCTCAAGATGAGTCCCTGGACTTTGCCATCATTACTGCAGCCTCTAACAGCATGTATGATACTTGGGAGATTTGAAGCACTCGGATCGACCAGACTCCTTTCAAACTCGCTGGCATCCTACTTCGGGGTGTACTTGAGGCTGGTGCCAAGTGCTTCTCAAGCCTTTCCCAATGCTTACAACCAGCCCCATGAACATCTCACTTCACATTATGTTGGTGCTAAACAAATTAAACCGTTAAGTGAACAATGATCGTTACGGCAACCTATATATCCATTTGTTATGCCATGATGGTCCCCCCTCCCTGCTTGCTCTCCATTTCCTATACTATTAATGTTTCTCCCAGCAATGCTATCTGCAAGCCATTAGCCTCCTGCTTCATTTTATTGCAATGTGGATCTTTTTCTCTCTCTCCGTTGTATAATACTTTGCATTTGAATCTGTCCAACATTTCTTCTTCTTTTTTTCAGTAAGGCTCTCTAGTATGCTGAGCTCATTTTTTAATTTGTAGCCTATCATATAAATCATTCACAATGCTTCCCTCGAGATGTGAGCTGCCCACTTCTTCTTCCAAGTCATTAATGAAGATGTTAAACAGCATCAGACCCGGGGCTGATCCTTGTGCAACCCCAGAGGACATCTCATTGCAAACTAATCTTAAACTGCATGCATATATTAAATGAGATATATCTTAGGTGAACTTTTAAAAGTTTGGCATTGACTTGTCATTGGTGGCAATCCAGCCACTCAGTTTAATTAATAAACCTCTTTATTGTCCTGCTGCATAGCATGTGGTGAATGATTTACGTACACTTTAAAACTGCGAATTGTTCCTTACTAAACTAAAATATTGCCTAAGGACCTTCTTCCTCATTCAGATTTACCATAATACATATAGGAATGCTGAAGTCCTAGGCATACTTAGAAATAACTACCACTGAACTGAGCACACCTTATTTCCAAGTATAAATGCTTAGGATTAAGATGGCACATAATCACATTGATGGTGAAAGGCCAATCAAAGAAAAGACATTCCATTTGGGGGAAACATTTAGCCAATGAGAAACCATAACCCACATTTAAATTCCACAATGGTCAAAGGGAGGACGTTTCTTCCATTGACTAAAATTGCCAAACTTGTATAGGATTGTCCCTGTGCAATTGAAATGATAAAATACAGTGGGTCTGGAATTTCTACCACATTACTGAATATTGTGTTTCAGCTACTGTAAGGGGGGCGGGGAAAGGCCTTTAGTTTTGCTCGAGCAATGCAAAAGTGTCTTTCAAAATGCACCACAAAAACTGTTGCATTTCAGAAATGGTTAGTAAATAGTGATGAGCGTATGGAAAGTGGAAACCAGGTTAACAAGAGTCACTAAATAACTAGCGTGACTAAAAACTGTTATCTGCTTTAGCCTCAACTCAAATTCTTAAAGTGAGAAAATGACACCAAGTGCCTTTTACATGTATTTTATCCTAACATTTCCCTGATTCCATTTGCGACTTCAGCAAGTGCTGCCTTGTAAGCGTATGAACAGTATCTCCAACATTCAGCCCAAATGGAGTCTGTCCTTAAGGCCACTTTTAGAACATGCCATGTCTTTGCAGCTTTATCCAGTTGATGCAGAAGCAGTAACAAATAGCATTATACTTGCACAGTTTCTTGTGCTTCAAAGGGGGACAAAGGAGACCAAATGGAGGTAAAGCAGGTGAATTCCAATGAACATAATACGGTTGAGAAAACTGGCAAGCTCATATCCCAAAGAGGCATATTACAAAAGGAACTGTGAATACCTCTAAAAATACAATTCCCTGTGAACAAAGCTTCCATTGCCTGCACTAAAAACATATCACATACTCACTCTGTAAACTGAAGGCTTCAATTGTTTTATCAACACTTAATTTCTTAATTGAGGTTGCATTGGGTTATATTCATTTTTAGCGCTGCATAACCAACTGCTTCCGCTAAACTCAGCAAGAGCTGCTTGTCTGAAGGCGGCACACAAGAAATGAGCACAACTCTGGTCCATTCTTAACTCCATCACACCATGCTGAAACTAACAGTTACTATAAATTCTCTGAATCAGATTAAATTTATTCAGTTTACCCACAAAAATGGCTTAGCATTATTAAGGTCAGTTCTAATAACGCTCTCATTATACTAATTGTTTTGGTAGCTCAGGTAAAGCTTCAATTCTACAGGAGTCTTGTATGGACAATCAGTAAACTTTCTAGCACAGTTTAGCAAAATTTGTCATTTAAAACACTTTGTACAGCGATAGCTGGAATCTGGAAAGTTTCTACAGATGCCAGAATATAAACTACATGTTTATTTATTGGGGCATTTATTTCTTACCATTAAAAAATCAAGGTGGTATACATTTGGGTGTGTGTGTACATACATACATGCACATGCGCGTGCACGCACACACACAGAGTAAATATTAAAAACAAACCTAAAAATAATTGTTGCCTACCAAAATTCTAGGATAGATTGGTGAACTTGGAGTAGAATCTGCAATCTGATATTGGGATTTCAGCCCACATTCAAATCAAAGCAGAATTCTGCACCATCTCTTTTGCTATGACAGTGTTGTCTAATATATCAGAGAGATTGGTGCACCAACCTCAGTTGCCCTTAGCAAGCCTCCACTTGCCCACATTCTTACTTAAAACTCTGCCTATCATTGGCTGTGGCACTCCCTACTGTTGGCCTCCCTGCCTTCTGGCCTACCAGCCCCAAGGAGCATTAGCCACTGCTGAGATGATGATGATGATGATGATGATAATAATAATAATAATAATAATAATAATAATAATAATAATAATAATAATACTTTTTATTTATACCCCACCCATCCCGGTTTAAAAACCAGGCTCATGGCGGCTAACAGCAAATTTAAAACATTGATTAGAATGTGACTTAAAAACAGCATAAAACAGCACAAAGTACAACATAAAATGCAGCATCAATATCAATAAAATTCAAAAATTCAGGGGTCATTTTGGGAGGGGAAAACCCCCCGGAAAAAAACAACCCCAGTCAGTAGACATCAAATGATCACCAGGGCTAACTGGCCAAGTTGGTCCTACTAGGGCCAGCAAGGAGACCAGGGCCAGCAAGGAGACCAGCAAGAATTTAAATGTGGGGTCCCAGAAAGGGTTTCTTCATAGAAGAGGAAAGTGGAAAAGGGAATAGAAGATCAGGCTAATTCAAATTGAAGGCCAGGAGGAATAGCTCTGTCTTACAGACCCTGTGGAAGGAGATCAAGTCCTGCAGGGCCCTAGTCTCGTGGGACAGAGCATTCCACCAGGTCAGAGCCATCACTGAAAAAACCCTGGCCCCGGTGGAGGATAGTCTGGCTTCCTTAGGGCCCAGGACCTTTAAGCTATTATTATTCATGGACCTTAGGGTCCTCTGTTGGACATACCAGGAGAGGCGATCCTGTAAGTATGAGGGTGATGATTACCAGAGTTTCAAAACATAAATGCCATTCGTGTACCACACCAACCAGAAGGAAACACTGACAGAATGCACACTTGCCTGCTCATTCCTCAAGGTTAGTCTCCAAAGACAGACTTAATTCTCAGTGGATCCCTCTTCTAAGGAAAATAACCCATATTGCTTAGAAAATTCTTTTCACCTTCTATTGCTCCCACCGGTCATATAAGTATCAAAGTGAGTGCTTGCTGAGATGGATAATTGACCCAAACTCTAAAACCACAGATTGTGAACTAAGGCACTCAAATTCCCTTTAGCTTAATTCTCTTATTATCATGCCCTTCAGATCAACAAAGTTTGAGGGTGGAACACTTACTGGAACTATATTTTATTGCAACAGATAATTTTTTAAAAAACAACTAAAACCTTGGTCGTTGTGAAACCTAGATTTAATAAATAAGAATTTATCAAAGGTTTGTTTCAATTTAATGCAACAATGAAATGTCCCATCTTTAAGAGCAAAGTAAGGGGAGCCTTGTCACTTTCCAGTTTTTGTACTTTGTTTTCTCCTTCTTTATTTTGCTTAGAAGCCTTTTCCGTCCTTACTCGGTACATGAATGAGAACCTCAATATTAGAGATGGCCTTCGCTTTACAAAAGAAGGTGGTATTTAAATATGAAGGCCGCAAGCTGTTTAGAACTTGGGATGGAATTTTCCAAATTTCAGATGTCAAGCTTACCCACATGGATTTTCCCTGCCCAATAATCATCTCATTGAGGATTTGGTTCCCGCACCCTAGTCCCACTAAAAATCTGAACAATTATTGCCGATTATAAGCACTATTATATGCATATGCACTCCAGGTTTCCTAAAGTAACCAGCACATAAATGGATACATAAAACAATGCATATAACAGTATAAAAATATATGTGTGTTAATAGACTTATAAAATTATGCTGCGGAAATAGAGTATGGCATGGGGTATCATTCTTTTGCAGTATTATAAATATAATTTTACATTAAATGTGGGCTTTTAAAGAAACTGACAATGCATGATAAGTGGGTGCCCAGGTAAAAGAGGTAGGCCGTGAGTAAAGTTTAATTGAGTCAGAATCTCTGGATTCTATGTATAACCTATTTAGGGTATCATAACCTGTACTTTGAATTGCACCCAACCAACTGGGGAGCAGATGTCAACCCTGGAGCGCTACTGTAATATACTCCCAGTTAAAGGTAGTTCCCATGGGGAGAGAAGGTGTTGCATTATCCTACTTCTGAAGCTTCTGAACCATCATCAAGGGCAGAGTATGGTACACTAGAATCGCCTCGAGAAAACAAAGCATTCCAGTTAAGTTTGACAGAAAGGTCTGCAGAAGGCGCACCAGTTGAAATTGGCAAAACTGACTCCTAGCTACTACTGCAGCCTGGGCTCTAACCTGCGTTGCCAAGTCTAAACCTACATGCCCAGAACAGGCTGGTGCTCAGATAATGAACTCCATAATGATAGCTGCCCTCTCCCTATCATTTTCTGCTGCTGTTATTGGATTTCGTTAGAAATCATATCATCATAGAGTTGGTTTTATTAGATTATCTGAACTGCATTTTACTGTGGTTGGTTGCTTTAACACTACTGTTAAAAGGTAAAGGGACCCCTGACTGTTAGGTCCAGTCACGGACGACTCTGGGGTTGCAGCGCTCATCTCACTTTACTGGCCGAGGGAGCCGGCGTACAGCTTCCAGGTCATGTGGCCAGCATACTAAGCCACTTAGCTCACTTAGGCAAACCAGAGCCGTACGCAGAAACGCCGTTTACCTTCCCGCCGGAGCGGTACCTATTTATCTACTAGCACTTTGGCGTGCTTTTGAACTGCTAAGTGGGCAGGAGCAGGGACTGAGCAACGGGAGCTCACCCCGTCGTGGGGATTCGAACCACTGACCTTCTGATTGGCAAGCCCTAGGCTCTGTGGTTTAACCCACAGTGCTACCCACGTCCCAACACTACTGTTACCTGCCCTGGAATCTATATGAAGGATGGGTTATAAATAGAGTAAAATAAATAAATAAATATAAACAAACTTTTGTAAAATGAATTTGATAATATTTGAATATATTCTACATAGCAGAGGACAGAAAATATACATATAATCCATATTAGGGTGTATGGCAAAGAGAAATCAGGAGCAATGAAAGAAACTCCATACAGTATTTCATTTAGAAGTACCTGCAATTCAAGGTAATTTATATGCAGCCCAAACTTTGGCTAATCCTGCAACTATCGCTTTTGGTCTGACTAGATGATATCAGGCTTTGTGTCAAATTAAATGAAAGTGTTTTGTACCTAGGAAGGCAGCTGCATGTTTCCCTCTTCTATAAAAAAGCTGGGTAATAGAAAATTAAGTTAATAAAATGAGATTGCTGTAGGAGAAGAGCAGCTTGTTTTCTCCACCTCATTCTATGAAACTAATCACTGAACCATGGTAGACCTTTTTCTTCTAATTTTTCTCCTTCAAAGACATTTACCATTCTTCATGTTATAATGCTATCCTTACAGAAGCAAACACTCAAGAAAGATTCTATTAGGATAAAACACAGGGCTGGTAATTGTGAAAATTAATTTAGGAAGAATTAGCTTTTCTTTTGCGTCAAATGACACATTAAGCAATCAACATAATCTATATTGTATTTTGTATATTATTGCAGTGTACAGATTGTCATTAACACAACTACATGTGTTAGTTTATTCAATAATTCTATTTAAAAGCCTTTGCCTTATTCATTCTGCATACAGGGATTATGTTGTGAATCCCTAAATGCTGCTCTCTCAGATAAACAGAGGAGGGTTTGCTCTTCTTAAATTCTAGAAGACAACTTCTTTCCAGGAGTAACCATTTACCAATGAACTCTACCTCTGACATGGGCTAGTATTTATTTCAGTCAATAACCAGTAGAGAAGGAGGAAAGGAAACAAAATACATAAAACACAGTATGACACATTAAGAACTGTATGAAATATAGAAAAGACATTCTAGCATATAAAGCCCATGTGATGTATCATTCGTGCTTAGCAATCTCTCCTTTTGTTGACTATTATTTTGGACTTTTGTAATAATTATAAACTTTATTAAGGGCTGGATTCAACTAAATATTCCTGAGAGCAGGAACCAGCACAAGTCCTGTTGGCACAACAGGACTTTTCTCCCTTTCATCCCATTGCAACCCCCAGTTAGGTTCCAGAGGGTCAGAAGAACGCCCAGAACAGCACATGTGGGGAAGGAAAAGGGAGATTGTTTTGTTGGGTGAGTGCTTGCTTTGACTGTTGTATTAGCGTGGTGTTGAATTCCACCGTATATAAAATATCTGGTGGAATTGGCCTCTCAGTGATTTAAGTTTCCAAACGAAACTTAGAGAAAGATAGTAGTTCACTTTCTTTCCGAGGAGAGCTATTCATAAAGGGCAGAATTTGTCTTTTCCAAGCAACCAAACCAAACAAAAAACCCCTCTTCCCAATCTCTTCTGTCACTAACATTTAGTTCATTTGAGATGACCATCTGAAAGAAAAATAAACACTAGGCCCTGAAACTGAAATAAAAACCGTTGTGTCATTAGCTTCTCAACATCGTAGCCTCCTACACAATAACCTTTCTGTTGGTATAATAGGGCTTTTTAAAGTGCTGTGGATATGGGCAGAAATATAGCACAGGACAGAGACTTTGAAAGATGGAAATCAAGATATTCTTTATTGGGTTCCCTGGGCTTCAGTAAGATGGTATAATGTACACCTTGCAGGACTATGGACAGCTGACTGTATCCAAGGAACTTGCCCCAACAAAGACCAAACTCCAAACAATTCCTAATAACTTTCTGTGCCTTGATTACTCTTCCTTGATTCCATGCCCATGAATGAGGAGTCAAGATTTTTAAAATAGACAGCCATCAGGCCTAAAGCTTAGCATTTTTCAGGGCTTCAGGTTCCATGCTCCCTGTCTCTGGCTTGAGCTCAAAGACTGAATCTCCACTCCTGGGGAATCTCCTCTGGTGGGGATGAGAGAAAGATGGACTCAACAGCTCCCCTCCCTCTGCATATGAGAACAGACCGCTGCTTGAGAATGTAGAAGTTCTAGGCATACCTTCCCCCTTAAACTTTACATATACTCTGCTTTGCTACATCCCCCTCTTGTTCAATTAATCTATCCCCTGCATGCAAAGACAGGCTCCAGTGGATTGAGAGAACAAGACCAATAGTGGGCCCAATGGTGAAGAAGGCAATTTCTGCATGTGAGGGAAGGTAGCCCATCTAGAAAAAGGAAAACTCTGATCCTAAACCTCCACTGCTTTGCAAGGGACATCTTCAGGAGAAGAAAAAGCTAAGATGCAAGCAGACACAAATCCGGAGTCCCTGAGATGGTTGGATGGCATCTTGTAAGCCTATACTCTGTCAACACCTGCAGCAAAGCTGGTGCCAAACATATTACTCTGCTTTCCTTTGGACCACATCAGTGAGGCAGAGTAGGGGCACTTGTGGTCTGGGCAGCCTATGACCTCCATACACAATGTCCAAGCTTGAGCCCTGGAGAGGTCACATTTATGTGTTACCATGTTCACAGTCAATTTATAGATACTGAAACAGGAAGAGCTGATGACAGGAAAGCTGAATCCATCCCACACAACACAATGCTAAATATATAAATGAAAAATTAGTTTCCTGTGGGCTTGCCCCCTCCCCATCACATCTTGTTCTTCCTAGCTTGAAAAATTAATTTGTATATATTCATATGTTCTTCAGGATATATTTAAGGGATGCACATTAAATAGAAGGCTACTCTGTTTTTCCACTTTACTAAAAATGCCATTGTCTTTCCAATTACTGACAGTTTTATTTCACAGCTGATAGATCTTTTCTGTTAGAAATATAGTAAACTATATAAGATGTTTGCTATTTATTATAGGGCACAGGAATTGGGGTGTTGTTTTTTTCTTCTGCTAGAAATAGAACCACCCACTTAAATGGGGAAACTCAGAATAAGTACAGCTAACATTTTCTTTCAGTTGTGGCAGAATATGAAGAAACTGTAGAAGGAAATGTAGTTTGAGTCAATGAAACTCACATTAATGAAACGTAGGAAAAAGCTTTGAGAGGCTTACTTTTGGTGGTCTCCAAGAGCTCTTTGTCCGATAGATTTTAACAATGACTCCGGATGGACTGCTGCCTTTGGTGATGTTTTGGGGCTAGTGTCGGAATCTCCACTCTCCTCATCTCCCATGGCTTTAATATAACTTCCACTTCTCATCCTTCTGCAGGGAATCTCATCATCTTTACCACCAGCAGGGTACCCTCCCCATTCATCTTGAGGCACCTGGTACAGTATATTACAACAAGCACAAAAGAGAAATAAATCTCATCTTGCTATGGAACCCTTTGAAGAACAAACATTTATGATGAAGAAGGAATAAGCATTCGTCATTACATAAAAGAGACAGTTTAATCGGGCCGTTAAGGTATGAAGCCGTTACCATTCTGTTGCATTTGACGTGAGGTGAATGCAGACAAGAAGTATTTAACAAGTGCCAACCTATGCCGTAGTGGCACAGAATGGGGAGACTCTACCACCCAGTGTCACAAAAGATGCAGATGTGTCGTAAGGTTCTCCTCGTCACATCAATTTGCTGCGACAACTTGCTCTGTACATTGTCAACCATGTTAAATTTTTATTTGGTAAATGGAAATCTTGATTTGCCTTTTAGCAGCTTTCAGAGAAACCAATGAATGCTAAGACCCAGGAAACCTGCATTCTGATATGGCCGTAATGTATAAAAGTCAGAAACTAGAGTGAAGGCTCAAACATCTGGGAACTACACTTCACGATGCCTTGGTGAATGAATTGCAGTGGTGTGCGATTGTCAATTAATGAGTGGCCAAGTTTTTGATAAATAGGGTTGCCCTATGTCCGGATTATCCCGGACATGTCCAGGATTTGGCCATTGGGAATTGTGTTCAGGTGGGAGTCCCTTTAATGTCCGGGAAAATCTGGACATATGGCAACTCATATCAGAAGTGGTGAAAAAAGCTCAACAACTTTTCAGTCCAAATTTTCACTTTCTGAAATATGGAATAACATTAATGGAATCATAGGAAAGAAATACAGTTTGCTTACACCTTAGCTCCCCCCCCCCTAGAGTTTTGTTTGGAATAAATTCAGATGAAGGGTGGGGCAAAGCAGGGTTTGTTTCTCGTCCCTTAAACCTTCTTCTCTCCATCCCTTTCTTCTTTGTCCTGAACCAACTAAGGAGATACACTGGAACAGAAGCAGTCTTCCATGCTTGTAGCACTTCTTGGACTGAGCACATGAAACAGATACACACCCAAGAGTAAATAGCACCCAGGGCGGAGGAAGTGGGTGGTTTGCCCTGGGTGTCATCACTGAGGGGAGTGGCATTCGGTGCACCACCCACCTGCGACTCCCAAGCCTACCCTGAGCTGTTGGGGGAAGGGGCAGAGCTGCACCACCTTGTTGGCGGCCTTCCTCCCCTTCCCCCTTCATTTTGACGGCTTGGGGGAGTTGTGGGCAGGTGACGCGCCGTTGTCCCCTGCTCCTGGGGGGGAAGAAGAAGAAGAGTTCGGATTTGATATCCCGGCTTTCACTCCCCTTCAGGAGTCTCAAAGCGGCTAACATTCTCCTTTCCCTTCCTCCCCCACAACAAACACTCTGTGAGGTGAGTGGGGCTGAGAGACTTCAAAGAAGTGTGACTAGCCCAAGGTCACCCAGCAGCTGCATGTGGACGAGCGGAGACGCGAACCCGGTTCCCCAGATTACGAGATTATACCGCTCTTAACCACTACACCACACTGGCTCTCTCGGGGGAAGCCTCCCCTGAGCTGTAAAAAGGAAGTGGGAAGGCAGTAAGGCTGCTGGCAAAGCGGTGCGGCTGCCACCCCCACCCAGAAAGTAGCCTGCATGGCCGGCTTGCTCCATGCCCCCAGTGGCTCGCTCCGCCCCCATGTGATGCTTGCCCTGGTCCCATGCCCCTGCCCCTGGGTACCGGAGCAGCTAGCTCCGCCTCTGATAGTACCTCCCAGCCTTGTATTACTTTCAATAAGATATGCATCCAGGTGCATATTGATGTTTCTGGATACCTTGAAGGTGTCACACGTGAGGCCCTCCTTGAGCTAAAAGGAACTACAGAACCTGACTGATACCTTATCCATTCTGGGTAACAGCCCTGACCCTGATCAATGGTTGCAGTTACTAGGCAAAAAAGTGCATGTCTGTCTCACTTGTACACGGAGAGCACTGGAACCAAGTCACTTAATGTTAATTGAGGATAGGTTTTGTGTTATGGGTAGTTATATAAATACAGAAAATAAGTTAGCATCTTGAAACAGAGTTGCTGGTGGTCTGAAATCTTCTCCCAAAAGGCTAGGACACCATGAATAATGACTTTTCTTAATAAGGGAAGATCTATTCATGCTGCCTAGGAATCTATTTTGCTGCAAAAAAAAGTACCAATTCTAAAACTACCCCATAGAGAGTTTTACACTTTTTTGTGTCATTTTTGAAAAACCTGCCTGATTAGTAGAATCTCAATTAATTCCCTTGCATTATATTTGGAATCAGTGGATGTCAGCTCAGTACTGAAGAGAACATGAGAGTGATGATGAACTTTGCAAGCTATCAAGCAGTTATGACTGTCTAATTACATGGTGGTCATATAATTCAAAGGACTGTCACATAATTCAGAATGAACTAAGGTCCAGGCAAGATTGGAAATGGCACTGTGCTGCATCTAGACCTGCATTTGCACACGTCCAGTGCTCATTGTAGATATACATAAATGATTCTTTACATAAATGGTTCTTTATCATCCTAGGTTTGACCCTAATCAGGGGCAAGCAACTATTTTGTGCCTGAGGGCTGCATAGCTGGCTGTTGGCCACAGGGAGGTGGGAGTTACCACTCACCCACACTTAATGTAACACATATACACTCAGATTCACTCATAATCACATCCACACTTAATTAATCTCCGATTTATAAAGCAGTTAGAACAGCACTTGCATCTATGCTGTTTCTCAGCTGGCAGGCAATAGAGAATATCTAGGCTGATATAGGACTGCAAACATTTTCACAAGTGCAGCAAGGAAGTTTTATGTCTCTTTTACTTTAAGTGAACAGAAGTGTTGAACTGAATTTTAGTCAAGTATTCCGCTGCGCCTCAGCTAATCTACAAGTATTCCTCTCTAGAACACAGGTAATTTGTATGGCCTTTATCAAAATGGCCTTTGTGCAAATCCACGTCATCTCAACTTGCTTGCTGTGGAACAGCTTCCTGTCAGGGGCCGGAGTCAGGGGCAAGTCCGCAATAAAACACCCAGTGTCAGTTAACACTTTATTCAAAGAAGCCCATACAGCACAGGCCTAGTGATCACAGCAACTCTTGCCAGTAGGTCTTGCCCCAGTGAGCCAGAGGTCCCTGTCTCCCCACCCGTCTCTAAGGTTCCTTGCCTGATTCCTTCCCCAGCAGCCTAAGACTCCTTCGTCTTGTTTCTCTTTGTTCTGCCATTTTCATTTCTCTCTGTATTCTGGGAGAACAGCAGGGAGGGGAGCTGGTCACAGCAGGAGGGAGACACTCCCTGCCTTCTTCAGCACCAGATGTCCACTCTGGGCTCTGGGGAAGGTCACCTCATGAGCCAGGAGGACTCTCCAGGGTGCTCCAAATATACACAGTTTTAGTTACACATGTGGAGGCCCAGAACCTAACCCCCACATAAATGAGGAGCTGCTTGTATATTGCTTGATACTGTACATGCTTTATGGAACCCACATCCGATTCAACTACAGCTTCCGCTGCTTTTAATTGGCATGAATTGTGTCCTAATGCAAGGGAGCAGGTTTGCTTGCTTTGGGCACCTGATAAAGCAGGGGTTGCTCTCTGGACATTGTAGATTACAATTCCCATCAGCCCGGCTAGTGTGGCCAATGATCATGGATGATGGGAATTGTAGTCCAAAATATTTAGAGGGAACCATGTTAGCCACATCTGCAATAAAGTTTGCATTTTCTATACAGTGGTACCTCAGGTTACAGATGCTTCAGGTTACAGACTCTGCTAACCCAGAAATAGTACTTTGGGTAAGAGCTTTGCTTCAGCATGAGAACAGAAATCACGAGGCAGCACGGTGGCAGCAGGAGACCCCATTAGCTAAAATGGTACTTCAGGTTAAGAACAGTTTCAGTTTAAGAACGGACTTCCAGAACGAATTCTGTTTGTAACCCGAGGTCCCACTGTATTAATATAGTATGAATAGACCTTTACATGAATCACCCATATGCTGTCTTTCCTATTTGGCTTTCTGTATGATGCTCCCACCAGGGACACACATTAGAAACAAGCTACAAACATATGTCAACACACCTACAGAAATTAAATTCATATGCTTGTCCCACAGTTAGATCATGGCCATTTTTATATCTGAAATGCTACTTAAGAATTCAGCCTCTTCAGTATGGCAATTCTTCTCTTACTATACTCTTATTATACTCTTTGAAGTATAATGCAATATACTTCAAAGGGCTATTATAACACATCTCTCTCTCTCTCTTCCAGATCAGCAGCAAAAATCTGTCTACTTGCACTGAAAATCATCAAAGTGCCTTTTAGCTTGTGTAAATAGTTATTGGTGCCTAAAATTCCCATCTGAAGAGTTTGCATCTGCTAACTGGGAAAAATTACTCTAATTACCTACTTGTAACAAGTGTTGATATCTATAATTTCTTTTAAAAGCCATTTCCTGTTCCAGATATTAAATCTTTATATATATATATACAGTTTAACACACAAAGGACTTTGTATGACATTATAGTGCTTGATGTCCAGCATGCGAAACTCATGACAGAATCAATGCCTGCATCATAATAGTTACAAACCACTTCAAAACACATGCAAACTTAAGACTGAACATCAGTTGTATTCTATAGTGTGTTTTTTTAACCCTTCATGTCATATGCAATATGCATGTACATTGAACCCAGAGATTTCTGCGTGCTATAAAATGTCTTATATTTGGAAAGGTTCAAGACAATCACTATCTGTCTGATTATTATTGAGTGATCATTACTTTAAAAATACGTTCATTGACTTTATGTTAGGAAATGTGCTCTCAATGTGATCGTTGGATTTCCTACAGAAAGTAATCAATTCAGGCATGATAATACGGGTCCAAGGGTTTCTAAATATTCCTAAATATTATCACTGGCTAGAATTCTCTGCTGTTTTATATGCCGTCATTGCAATTTATGAGCAGTATGGGGCACACTGATCGCCAAAGTTTGTACCAAGTACGAAGACTTCAATAAAGCTACAAGAGAGCACTCACAAATGGATGGCATAGTGGTTCACATGAAGATGCTTCTAACTTCCTTTCTGTCACGAACAGGAAAAAGATGTCAATTGAACAACAACTTAATATGCCATATGCAAGCAATATAAAAGAAAATAAACACTCTAAAATATCAACCATTGTGTATTGTGTGTTACAGGACCTTGCTCTTCATGGTAAGACCAGTTCCACAGGTAACATGGTGGACCTTTTACAGTTTTCATGATGAGGCAGGGGTTGGTTGTTTTTGTTTTTGTTTTTAAAAAAGCATGAACTTTTGGATACTGGGCCAAGCATCTGCAAGGTGTGGCCAACTTTTGACGGAAGATACTGTTATGAAGGCTAATGCTTGCATGAGGTACTCAGTTTTAGAAGATGAAACAGCAGGTCTTTCTGGTGTGGAACAACTGTCTCTAGGTGTACAATTTGTGAAAGAAAGTGATGGAAATACATCTGTACATGAGGAGTTTATTGAGTTCCTTCCAGTCTCAATACTAGTTCTGACTTTGGACTGGATCTCAATGATAATTGGACAAGAATACAACCATGTTCAACTATGGTAGGAAAGGAATATGGGTTCAAGCACAAATCAGGACAATCTACTGTATACGAAGGCAACTGCTCCTCATCTCACAGAATTAATCACACAATAGATTATCCTAGCTGTGTAACTGATGTTTGTACAACAGTTGGTCCAATTAAAGCCATAATAAATTTTCCCGTGAGAACATCCAGTGATGGCATCTAATATCCAACATACCAAAGCTATGTAAAATATAGTGCACTCAAAAATACAAGAGTATCTGTGTGTAGACAGAAAATTACATAAGCACTGTGTTGCAATTCAAGCAATTAGCACTAGATTAAGCGACATGAAGACAAGACAACTTTCATGTTGTGCACATCACAAACATCAACTTTCATCAATTGTCTTGTGATTATAAGCAAATATTATTTGATCCTGGAATCTGTCACCCAAGCTGTGCAATCTGTGAAGTTGGATATAATGGGAAGGAGAGCACATATACAAGTGTTTCTGGAAATAATGAAACACCCAAGGGAAGCTAATGAGGAGACCTTTAGCATAATTAAAGAGATATGTCAGTGGATGTAGAACTTAAAGCACCCAGACAATCCATGCAACAGAAAAAATGCTGTTCATCCAATCCTCAGAATAGTTCTATGAGCAGTCCATCTACATGGCTGCCTGTATTTGCTTATAACCTTGCTGAGGACTCATTACCAACCTGCTTACCAAAGAAAAAAAATCTATTATTGTGTGCCATAGGCAACATGAGACTCACTGAATTACTGGACCATGCCAAACTGTTATGGCTATCCTTATGGCACGTTCCTTCTCAGTTACACCATGCACAGGTAAATGATCCTTTAGCACTTTGGGCAGGGTGGAAGACATGTATATGTTCAACCATGAGTTGAACTGATTGCCTGGCTTTTGGTCGAGTGTTGTTGAGTGTCCATAGAGTAAAGGTTGAATACATTTCCCAAGGGGAAATTTACAAATGAAAGTTATGGAGCATTTCGCCCCAGACCCTCAGAGATTCCAATCCATTTTGCATTATAATTTCCTTTACTGTATGGACAGACAAGCATTGGTTTCAGGCCTTATGTCAGGCATTCACCACAACCAAAGCAGATTCGGTGTAAAGGGTCAGAATTTCAGCCTTAAGGATTTTTAATTTGGTTTAGATTCTCACAGTAATGCTGTTCAGTGGACAAATTGAAGCCGTACATCTTTCAAGTGCCTCACACTGTTACTGTTAAATGGACAAACAGAGCAATTTGTTGGAAATTCATTCTGAAATGTATAATCTCATGCAATACAATAAATCACCAGCAGGCACAACCCAACGTTCCTCCTTGTTGTTTCTCTTCAGCAACATGTAATAGTACATGGAGTTTAGTTGTAGAAAGACTGCAAATACTCAAGCCAGCAATCTGCAGCTGCACATCAAAGAGCTTGCCCCTACTCCCCAAACTATTTCTGTGGACGCCTATAATTCTGCTAGATTCAGCCCATTTATTCCACCTTCCATTTTTTTATTTTCTAAATTGACAGTTCTTTCATTCTGAATTATGACATCAGAATAATGCTGAATATATACTGTATGTATGATTTAGCATTCCAACAGCTACTTTGTAATCTTCTGTTGTGCACGGTGCCTTTGAGTACATTGTTTGTCCCAGTAATGAGCATTCAAATATCACAATTTGAAGTGTAGGTTTCTTTTGGGTTCAAATTTACTATTAAGAGGATGGTGCACTGTTGTTTTCAAAACTCACACTTAAACCAGGAACCTGGCAGAAGGCCTTCTTGGTAGTGGTGCCTGCCCTGTGGAATGCCCTCCCATCAGATATCAAGGAAATAGACAACTATCTGACTTTTAGAAGACACCTGAAGGCAACCCTGTATCGGGATTTTTTAAATGTCTAATATTTTACAATTTTTTATGTGCTGTAAGCTACCCAGAGTAGCTGGGGAAACCCAGCCAGATGGGCAGGGTATAAATAATAAAATTATTAATATTATTGTTTAAAATATATGTTCAAAATTCTGTGAATCGAGCGGGCGGCGGGGGTCCATGGGGTGGTTAAATGACCCCCATGGGCCTTACGTTGCCATCCCCTGATCTAGATTCAGGTAGGTAGCTGTGTTGGTCTGACACAGTCAAAATAAATAAATTAAAAAATTGTCCAGTAGTACCTTAGAGACCAACTAAGTTTGTTCTGGGTATAAGCTTTCATGTACATGCACACTACTTCAGATAGGAGAGCCTCTTGATTATGAATCACCTGAGTCATGTCAATTTATCCCTCAGGACTTTATTGGGAAGTGGGGGCAGACATGTCCATGGAACTTGCAATTAAGTAGCCATAGAATTGCTCCTATAATTTCCTTTTCCTAAGAAACGTCTGATATCAGAACAAAATAGATGTAACGAAGGGCTTGACTACGCATTGCACTCAAGTGCGCATAACAAAGCCTGAATGACATCTTTAAAAGCAGCTTCAGGAAAGGCAAAATTAGTTGAAGAATCAAGGCAGGAGGACCGGGGCATTCAGAAAATCCTGCAGGGGCCATTTGTAGCAAAGGAGAGGCATGCGGGGAAAAGGTTAAGCACCCTTTCTCTTCTCTGAGCTCCCCAAGCTACCTGCCCACTTCCAGCTGTATTGGGATTCTGTACATGGTGAGCTGAACGTAGTAGGTATTGTTTGTACTTATCCCTTATTGAGCAAGGCAGAATTTAGATGCATGCAACATGCACACTGTTCAAAGACAGCAGCAGTGGAAGATCCCAGACCCCACAGACTCCACTCAGGGAAGCCAATGAGGAGCTTGGTGATTAGCAGCTTGTGAAAGGGCAGGAAGTGGGTTTGTGCTGCTCCTCATCACTAGTCTATGCTTGTGGGTTGTAAAAATAAATAAATACAACAAGATATCAGCTGAAGATACCATGAACTTAAAAAAATAGAATAGAAAATAGAAAAGAAACAGAAAAGAAGAAGCTTTTTTGTGTGTGAAATTACTAAAGCAGTGATATGATAATAGGATTATGTTTAAATGATGATCTATTACATGACCAGTTTGATTACTCTTTCCTTTTTGATTATTCTGAACATCTTGTTCTTATGTTTTATTCCAAGGTGCAAAACTAGAGAACTTGACAGCAAATAACTCATGTAAGGCTAAGGCATGCACATAAAAAACAACAATCCTCCAGTGGTCTTATAACAATGAGTTCCCGTGTGTGTGTGTGTGTGTGTGTGTGTGTGTGTGTGTCTGTGTGTGTGTATGAGACATTTAGCTCCTACCTGAAGGTAATGGCATGGCCTCAGGGAAGGTTTGATTTCCTGATGAACTAGAGGCTTATCTAGGTTAAGAGATGACTTGCGATAAGCTTCTTTAGCCTGGCTTACTGTAAGCGTAGACCAAGAACTCCTTTTCATGTATTTGCCATCAGGGGCCATCGCAAGCCCTTCACAGGCCGAGCACTTCACATCGTTGTTACTTTTAGAAGTCTTTAATGAGAGGTCCCCAAAATGTCCCTGAAGAGCTTCAGGGTAGCAATGAGAAATATGGTCCGGGTGATGCCTGTTTACAACACTAGGTGTTCGGTAAGTGCTATCACTATCCAAATTGTCGTCGGAGCTCCACCAACTGCTCATCCCAGTTTTATGCTTGCCCTCAGGTTTCCGCTCTTTGCTTTTACTTCTTTTGCTATGTTTAGAATGATGTCCGTGGTGGTGGTCATCTCCTCGGCCATCTCCCTTTGTCCCGTTGACATTGCTCTTGGAAGAGCCTTCCAAAGAATGAGATTTCGTGAAAAGTTTTTGGACTGAATGAACAAGGTGACGTATTCTCCCTGGGCTTTCACTGCGTTGTTCGGCGGCCGTTGAGGTCCTCTGGTACTGCAGAGTGTGAAAGCCATCCCTGTGAAGAGGAAGCTGCTTCTCAAACTGATCCAGCAGATTGGCAGGGATCCGGTTAATCTTAGTGTTAGCATGAGACATGGTGCAATCGTCCCTGGTATCGTAATGTGAGGTGTAGTGCATTCTGGGGAAAGTGCTACTGGACATATGATCGCCCATAACCATGGGCATCATCATGCATTCTGAATGGATGGAGCTTCGCGGCGAGCAGCGATGGTGGTCCATCGGGCAGCTCTCCGTGGGGCTGAGAAGATATGATTGCCTTGACTCCTGGCCATGGTGAAGATGGTCGTGGGGGTGTTCACAATCTTCAGGGGATGCTAAACCACAAGTATGAGCAGAACATAGCTGTGGCTGGTTGTGACTGCCAGATAATCCTTTCATGTTCCTTGAAACAGGAGAATATGATTCCTCATCGAAGTGCTGAGGAGACCATGAGTATGGCTGATCTGTTGACAGAACACAAAGAACACGTATCAGTCAGATAGGAGAAATGCAACAATAGTCTTAAAGTACTACAAAGAAAAAATGGCGCTGCAATTATTACTTAATTACTTAAATTACAGTCACTTAGCAAACAGTTTACAAAGAGTCTATATAATATACAACATCAACCACAGGACAGGTGAGCATGGCTGTTGTGGGCCAAATGGGGAGGCCTGGCAGATTCAGGGCTGGAGATATCTCACCACTGGCTTGTAGAAGAGAAGAAGAAGAGTTTGGATTTGATATCCTGCTTTATCACTACCCAAAGGAGTCTCAAAGTGGCTCACATTCTCCTTTCCCTTCCTCCCCCACAACAAACACTCTGTGAGGTGAGTGGGGCTGAGAGACTTCAAAGAAGTGTGACTAGCCCAAGGTCACCCAGCAGCTGCATGTGGAGGAGCGGAGACACGAACCCGGTTCCCCAGATTACGAGTCTACTGCTCTTAACCACTACACCACACTGGCTCTCAGTGTGGTGTAGTGGTTACACCGTACTGAATTAATTATTGGAGGCAGAGTAGTACCTTTGGTGAGGGACACATCAGGCTCCTTCTGGGTTAGTTGGTCCACCTTCAGTCCCCACCCTACACTCAGTTTCCACCTGGCTAGCTAAACCAGGGGAGGGCAGCAGATGGGTCTCAAACCCTCAGTGAGTTAGGGACTTGCATGCAAATACAGACTCTGGCAGATGGAGCGGACGAGACTAACAGTGAGTCCAACTGTCAAGAAGGCAGTTTCTGCATGTGCTTTAGAGGGAAATGAGGGACAGATGGGCCTTGTCAACCTAAGAAGGTAGCCTATCTAGGAGAAGGAAAACTCTGATCCTAAACCTCTGCTGGCTTGCAGCTATACTTATTTGTGAGAAAGGCTTTGGAGTAAACTCTGAGGAAAAATCCATACCCACTGCCTTGGTGGGGACATCTTCAGGAGAAGAAAAGGCTAAGGAGTAAACTCTACACAAATATAGATATATCCCTAAGATATCTTGTATGCCACATTCCAGTAACCCTTGTCACCAAGCTAGTGCCAAATGTATTACTTTACTTTCATTTGGCTCACATCAGCGAGGGGGATCTTGTCTTCTGGGCAGCCCAGGACTTCCATAGACACTGCACACTGTGCCCCAGAGAGATCACTTTGGTGATGCTACGGCACTAAAAACAGCATGCGAGGTAGCAATTACGAGTTTCTGGTCTCTGCAGTCATAGCAGACGCTGACATTCTCCAGCAATTTGACTTCACCCCCAGAGATTGTCTGTTGAAACATATGGATGCCAGCATTTTGACCAATTAGGTTATCCAAATGTTTAGCAGGCTACTTGATGGTGTCACAGATATAATTTTTAGGGCTCAGTCTAGCTAATATGACACACATTGCACTGTAAATTTAAGTCATTCTCAGTAACTAAATCCTACTAAAGAATGCATGAGTAAATTATGAGAATTGAGCTGTACAGGTATGATTCAGTTCAACATGTGCTTAACTCTCTTTCATAGAAATCAACATGACTCAAAAGTTAAAGTGCAAAATATAAAATCACCAGCAAAAATTGACATATGCTACAGAAGCATTCGATTCTTCTACATTTAATAACTTTCCTCATTAGTTTTCAGGGAAATCTAATGCCCAATAAACACCCCCCAAATGACTTCTAATTAAGTGTGTTTCTATTGTGTTCAGAGTTTGATTAATTCTTTTGCTCAATGTTATACAAGATCTTGCAGCTGTGAAATTCTGCAAACAAAACAGAATGATTGGAATATTCTAAAATTCTCAAATTTTCAGTTTATTAAACTTTTCAAAAGGAAATTAGCATCTGAGCTGGGAGAGCAATCTTCACAAGAGCAGCCATACATTTCCGTGATTATACTTTATGTTGGCTTCTCCATAGCCTTTTGACATATTTGTTTGAGAAAACATAGTTATTGAAAACTATTGCAAACGCGCAATACAAATAAGTAGTGGATTCTGGCAGAAATTGAAGCCAGAGAATACAGTCTTGCCACATTATAACTTCAGTGGATTGACTTTGAAGTATCATTTTATGGGACTCACAGGATCTGATCTAATGGATGATGACGTCAGTTTCTTGGCTATCGTGTGAATGGCAACCGTCTCTAATCTAGGGTGCCATTCAGACTCTAGAGGATTCATTGAAAGTGTAATTGGACCTCTTTTTCCTGAGCAAAACAGAAGTGCAGCCTTCCGTGCTACACAAAATAAAGGAACTGACATCCCAATAGGTTTTTAAAAGAAAAATCTAGATTTCCCTGTAATAATAATAATAATAATAATAATAATAATAATAATAATAATAATAAAACACCAGTACCAACCCTGAAAAATAAATCTCTCAATGCCCTTTTATTCTTTCCCACATTTCTTAAGCAGCAGAGCAGCTGGATAAAATGAAGAGCCTATTCCCCTTCTTTGCCCTCCAAGTTGCCAATGCACAAAGGTACCTAAATGGGACAGGGATAGTGGGATTAGAGATGAGAAAGGACTTGTTAGCTGAGGAGCTGAAGCAATGGCATCTGTTTCTGTGCTGGCGCGCTCAAGGAAATATAAATGTATTTTAATGTTTGTGTAAATGGTGTGTGTGTTTGTGTGTGTAGCAAACAACTTAGAAGCCCATTTTCAGCTTTAAATGGTATATAGGAATGAATGAATAATATTATCCTTTTTTCTGTCCACTCATCCCACTGCTCTGACCTTTTCTGGTCACCACTTGCTGCTGATCCATTCGGTTGCTGCTTCAGATGTCTCTGTTTACAGCTTCCAGCAGGCAGGAAGAAAGAGACTTGAGTGGCCACTGTGGCTGTCAAGTGACTTCACTTGCTGTGATCACGGTGGATGTATCTCTGTTCTCCAAGGTGGAAGGCAAACAAAGGGATTGTAGGAGGGAAGTGAGCTCTAAGGCTGTACTTACTGTAATTGCCCCCTTCTTCCCAACCCCAGCCGACCTGGCCTCATGTGTTGCTATGGCACCCTCTTTGACCTAAGAGTAATCTGAATCACTATAACTTGGCTGTTGGAGACAGCCTTGGACCCTTTCCAAAACTTCCTAAAGATGTCAAGTTGTGGGTTTAGTCAGAGTAGAGTATATATGGGGAAAGGGGGGAAATGGTAGGCGAGGCTGAAACTTTGGGCTCTTCTGAACTTCCAATGCATTGCTAACATGAAGGCTGGGAAGTGTTCCTCCTGTATATTGAGCAGGGAGAATAAGAAACTACAGCTCCCCAAACTGGTAATCTAAATGTGCTCAGAAGACTTTGCTGCAAGGAGTGGAGTTTTATGAAGAGCTCTTCTCCAAAGGTCAAGAGAGACCCAAGCCATGCTAAACCAAGGCAGGCAGGTGTATATGAGTATGTCTGTGTCCGGGTGCACGCAGAAGTTCATCCCTCTCTACTGGGAGTATGAACCTTCTTCATCTCATATATTATATTGATAAGATATATAGAAATAGAGGGACCACTAGGGGCGCATCAGAAGATGGCTGACAGTAACATCTCTCCGACCCACACGAGGTAAATTGGAGGCTGTGATGGGAGTAAATAGCCTCCCTACCCCCCCCCCAGATTGTGGTGGGGGACTGCCCTTGCCTGCTGTGCTCTATACCACCCCCGAATTTGTGGGGATGGGGGCACTAGGCACAATGCCCTCCTGTGGGATTTCGGCGCTCCTGGACGCCATCTCTGATCCGCGCCACTAGCTGCAAGAACTTCAAAAGAAACAATTTGGATGAAGCGAAAGCACATATTTCAAGGAAGAAGGGGGAGTAAAGACTGCTAACAGAAGAGATCTCTGATAAAATAAGTATAAATCATGAGAAGATACGCCAAGACTCGGTATGGCAAAGGGACTGATGGGGGAGGGGAAAAAACCTTTCCTTTCTTTCCCTTATGTGATTAAACAAGAATCCCTCCCCACAAGTCAGAAATGTCATTTTAAGGACTTAAGCTGTGGATTTAAGGCTGTGTGGAGATAAACATTCGAACCAAAGCATGTTTTAAGAAGAACGTGGAATGTATAAGGGCTTTGGAATGATGCAGTTAAAAATTCCGTCGCCATATTGGGAAGTTCTGTCGGAGGACTTAAGTTTGAGAGGAGAAATAGAGAAATAGAGCTGTTTTTATATTGTGGGTGAAACTCCTCAGTGGGACTTAAGAACAACAGTTCTGTAATTAATGATGGAAAGAGCGCTGTTATCTATGAAGGCAATGATATATGGAAACCATCTCGATTTGAGGATTGGAAGAACGGAAAAATTCACACAGGATTATTATTGGTGTTTATCAGCTTAAGGAGACTATCAGAAGAGATCATAAAGAAAAAAGAGAAAATATATGAACAAGATGTGATGTGGAAACAGCAAGATAAGACTGGATAGAATTATGAACTTTGTCTGGACTGATTTGGACATTAACGCAGTGGCAAGAAGATGATCAGAATCCCCCTTCGGATCTTGAGATATGGGTTCCCTCAATAAAATTTAAAATTCGGCTTTGTAATTCAGAATTTATGTGATGTGATTTGATTTGATTGGCCGGTTAATAAAAATTATTTTTAAAAAAGATAAGATATATAGAAATAAATGTCCACTCGCCTATTCACAATGACTAACCTAGATGAGAGTGAGTTGCCTACTAACATTTGTGAATATCTGCATGACACTGAATTACTTTAACTGTACTAGGTTAATTCAAAACATTAGGGCTTCCCCATTCAAACACTTTACCCTCTAAAACTTATTTCCTTTTCTTAGAGCCCTGAAACACCCATGAATATACGGCTGCATAAAATAAATAATTGCTGAGCCTTAGTGACATAATTTTCATCAATGAAAACTGCACATGAAAGAAACACTCTGGAATTAGCCAGGTAATAAGTACTTGAATTAAGAATAGTTAACTCCAATTATAAAGAAATCATTATACTTTGTTTTGTGCATTAAAAAATGGCTATACTTGGAGACAGAAAGCATTACAGAATGAATACACCCCCTACACACACACACACACACACACACACACACACACACAGACCCTTCTCGTGTTTCTGTGACCTGCTGGTGAATACTATTAAAGAAGCCCTGTCTGCCTTTACTTAGCATCACAAGTTTGGCAAAGACCTATTATAATCTGCTGTTCACCACCTGAGGAGACACAAAGGTATTCTCTGCAGCATCTAATTCGGATGGTGAAGGATTTCAGGCTGATACACATTCTGGAGCAAACCCACCTCTTCCACTACTCCCAATGAAATGTGTGGGTTGGAATTCAGTACACACCAGAATAGGGATGCGGGTGGTGCTGTGGGTTAAACCACAGAGCCTAGGACTTGCTGAACAGAAGGTTGGCAGTTTGAATCCCCGCGATGGGGTGAGTTCATGTTGCTTGGTCCCTGCTCCTGCCAACCTAGCAGTTCGAAAGCACGTCAAATGCAAGTAGATTAAATGGCGGGAAGGTAAACGGCGTTTCCGTGCGCTGCTCTGGTTTGCCAGAAGTGGCTTAGT
Organism: Podarcis gaigeae; assembly: GCF_964106915.1. NCBI lineage: Eukaryota > Metazoa > Chordata > Lepidosauria > Squamata > Lacertidae > Podarcis > Podarcis gaigeae. The sequence continues at coordinate 24,418,862 of NC_139680.1, forward strand.
CATGCTGGCCACATGACCCGGAAGCTGTATGCCAGCTCCCTCGGCCAATAAAGTGAGATGAGCATCGCAACCCTAGAGTCGGCCACGACTGGACCTAATGGTCAGAGGTCCCTTTACCTTTACCCTCCAGAATACACAGTACTGCAAAACTTGAATGAAGTAGTTTTTTTTAAAAAAAACCTGAACAGCTTCCAAGCTGCTTGGCGCCGCTAAAAAGCGTGGCACCTTTCTATCCAAACCAAATTTGCTCCTATCCCCAGCCATGACTGCTTAAAGGTTAAGAACAGAAGAAGAGCTCTGCTGGAGAAAATGCCCGCGAGATGCCCCCAGAAGAAACTGAAGTTTGTCCCAAACAGCTGGTATTCAGAGAGCTGTTTGTTCTACTGGAGTTACAGCAAAGATTTGTGGCCTTCCCAACAGTCCCATCCAGAACAGTCAACGGTCAGAAATGATAGGAGCTGTAGCCCAACATTTAGAGGACCTCAGGTTCTCTAACTCTGACTTACACTTTGCTATCATGGCTAAGTAGCTATTGGAAGGCATATCCTCTATGAATTTGTCTAGTCTTTTTTAACACCACATTATAAACTAGGCTTATTAAGCCCCCAAGGCAGAGGTCCTCATTAGCCCAATCAACCCTTTACAGCAAAGAAAGGGCATTAACTGTCCTCCATCACCCAGCTGTTTTGCACTGCACAAATGCCTCAGGTTCAAAATTGCCCTCTGAATCTGTGATCTCTCCACATTAGTCACCTCCTTGCCATGACGGAAAGAGGGAACAAATGTTTCACAGGCGCAGCTGCGTTCAGAATTCACTTCTGAGGCACAGCTGAAAATTCATGTGAAGCTATTGGATAAAGCAACAGTTTGAAAAGTGTGGCTCTGCCTCCATCGCAAACCTTTTACAAGTGTCTTCATGTAAAGGCATGTAGCTTCACCACAAATCACAGGTTTACAGTGGCCATTTCTGTGACAACATTTCCATGCAGACCAGAAACCAATTACTTAAGCCAGCTTCACTGAGCCCTGTCAAATAACTAGTTGTATGTACACACACATAATGAATCGAAGGGTGGAGTCCAATATACCTCCAAGTCACTTATTCTATCAGTGCAAGTATTTCTGCCTGTACAACCTTCTCCCTCTCTGCTCCCCATGTACACACTCTATATCTGTTCTAGGAGTTACCCCAACCCTCTGGAGCAGATCTGGGGACAACATGGCGGAGGGGAAAGTTCGATTGCAGGTGTAGAGATTGGGAAAAGGATCCTTGCACCTTTCTCCCATTCAAGGTCTATGCTTGGAGCGTCTTAGGGCCTTCAGCCTGGTGTCTGGAAACTTGCCTATTTTCCATCTTAGCTCCATTGGCTCCTTCTTGCTAGGTTAGGGGACTGAGGTTCTTAAAAAAAAAGAAAGAAATCAAATTCATCTGCTGGCTTTAAATTTTAAATTTATTACACTACTCTATTTGCTCATTACATTGTTGAAATTCATGAAGCAATGCTATGCTTCTGGTGCCATGTTTGGAGCAGCAGGAAATGTTTTCAGAAGGGCAGCTGCTGCCTTCTCTCATCACCTTGAGATATCTCATCAAATACCAATACCTTAACAGTCAATGGTTTCTTTTAGGATCTGGATAAGTATTTTTGCTCCTTCCTTTCCCCAGGAAAGAGAAAGCTACAATACATACAGGGGTTATTTCCAATCCATTAAAATTTGGCTGACTCTTGTTACTGTTCTGTGTGATATTTCAAAGGTAATTTACCAGCCTAGTAAAAAGTTCATCTATTGCAGGGGTGGGGAATTTGTAGCCTTAAAGATGTTGTTGGATTACAGCTCCCATCATCCCTGACCAATGTCTGTGCTGGCTGGAGTTGATGGGAATTAGAGTACAACAATTGACTGCTTATGTCTGTTTCTTTTTCAAATGAATGGTCAGAATACCACCTCTTCCCACATGTTATACCTTCCCCAGAGAGTTACCTGTCCTGTGTCCCTCTTACTTCCTTTATATCCTCACCCCAACAACTCACAAAAGTTCAATTAACATATGTCTTTCATTTTTTTTTCAGTTACTCTTGTCTTCCTCTGGAAAACATTTCTTATGCAGTGTCGATAGGAAGGGATGTTAAGATGAGCTTTAAACACACTGAAAGCATGATTTGAAAATGGTGATATAATTCAACTAACAGCACAGAAATAATTTCAATACTATGGAGGACTTCAAAACTGTGTTTTTTATTCTTAGCAACAAAGTCATGGAGCCTATCTTGCAGCTAACTGAAATATTGTGAAAGCAAGTGAAAATGTTGAAGACATTCAAAACAAGCACACTGAATGCTAAAATCAGCCTCTTTCCTACTGAATGAAAAACCAATTTCATAAGCCAATTGTAGCATCTAGGTATGAATAAACCATTCTTACATGACATATTTTCAGAACAATTCTAATCTTGATTACAAAACTTATTGGATGCCAGTGTAACCTACAAGGTGGAAACATCAAAACTCTTCCTTTTTAGTATAGTTCTTACTATTTTCAGCTCTTTTTGGATCTGCAATGTAATTCATGACTTTCATAGATCATTGTTTGGTTACTGAAGCCACTGTGGACCTTGAGAAATTTGTAATAGCAGTGAAAGTGTTTGACTAGGACCAGGGAGACCTGGGTTCAGATTAGAAATGGGCTGAGCAGCCTAATTCTGCCCCCCTTCAGTATTTCTGGTGTTCAGTACCATCACATTTTTGCAGATTTTTTTGAAAGAATGTATGAGAAGTCAGCATACAAATAAAATATGCACTTTTTGATGCAAAATACACTTTTCAGTGCTTTTATCTGCAAAATGTGTTTCGTAGATATGTTTTAGGCCGGGCATCCCCAACCTGCGGCCCTCCAGATGTTTTGGCCTACAACTCCCATGATTCCTAGCTAACAGGACCAGTGGTCAGGGATGATGGGAATTGTAGTCCAAAACATCTGGAGGGCCAAAGGTTGGAGATGCCTGTTTTAGGCAAAATGAAGAGACACCTATTTGCCCTGGCCTTTGACGCTTGAGATATAATGGCATACCATACAACTAAATGGTCCCAGTAGCACAAACACTTTAGGCTGCACAATAGAACTTCCTCTACCTGCATCCCCCCTTAAATCTGTTTTGGAAGATTGAGGAAAGGGGAACCCAGAATATAATTAGGGAGCACGTGGGGAGAGGAGAGAGGGCCCAACAAATCCCTCCCACATCCCTAGTTTACACCCCTGCTTGGCCATGAGCTCACTGGGTAACTTCGGGCCAGAGATATCTCTCAGCCTAATCTGTCTCACAGGCTTGTTAGGAGGATAAAATGGAGAAAAGGGGAGAACCATGTATGCTGCTGCCTTAAGCTCCTTGTGGGGAAAGGCAAGATATATGTGTAGTTAGTAAAATAAAAAAATACATGCACAGTCACTGGGCCTTTTTATCTTGTATTCTGTTCCCATTCTTCACCACCCCTCATATAACTCTGTTTCCCTGCTTATCATGACCTCTTTTTGCACCCATCATGAGGGCTCTGAGGGCATCTTCCTCCTCACATGCTCACCAGAATAGTGAACTGAATTGTGTGTTGGTCACACCATAGACAAGGCCCCACCCTAGGAACCACCCAGACAAAGTCTCTGGATGTTCTTAGGAGGCTTGGCCTGAGACTTCAGTACTGCTGTCCCTTTTCTGTGTGTGGATCTGAAATGAATTACATGATCTTCATGTACCATCCATGTAGAGTTTAGGACACCCTAACCCTTGTGAAGTTCTCCTTTTCTATATACACAGAGCCTTTATCTAACAACATCAACAACTGAGGGAGCGTCTCCACCCCCATCGTTCAGCCCGGACACTGAGGTCCAGCGCCAAGGGCCTTCTAGCGGTTCCCTCACTAAGAGAAGTGAGATTACAGGGAACCAGGCAGAGGGCCTTCTCGGTAGTGGCACCCGCCCTGTGGAATGCCCTCCCTTCAGCAGACATCAAGGCAATAGCAACTATCTTACTTTTGGAAGACATCTGAAGGCTTTTAATGTTTAATGCTATATTGTGTTTTTAATATTCGGTTGGGAGCTGCCCAGAGTGGCTGGGAAGACGCAGCCAGATGGGTGGGGTGTGTGTATGTGTGTGTGTGTGTGTGTGTGTGTGTATGTATATATGTGTGTGTGTATATATATATATATATATATATATATATATGCTTTCGTAGATTTTCACGGGTACAGGAATGCAGGTTTTGGTGTCCTCGGGTGTCTTCCCGTGTAAAAGTTGGGGTGTCTAGGCGACGTTTCGACGAGGTCTCACTCGTCATCTTCAGGCTGGTGCTTTCGGCTTCTTGTTACTGGAACAGAGCGGGATCTCAATGTTTGAGTTCCTATAAATACTGTAGAGGGGGTGTGGTGTCTAGCCTCCAATGTTCTGGGCAGAGAGGAAGTTCCCAGGCTAGTGTGCCTTTTCTTCTTTTGTTCCTTAATTACTTGAGAGATACCTTGAGTGATTTCTTGAGTGATATCCTGAGTACCACTTAGGTGGGTCATTAGGTGTGGATTAGTTGCTAAAGTCTTTGTGTCTTGACCTCTTGAACTTTGTGAAGAGTTTTCCTGAGAAGATGGCTGTATTGCACTTAGTTGTGCTTTGGCTTGGCTTCGTGTATAGGGGCGAGCTGTGGTTTTGTGGCTTGTGTCAGCCAGATCTGTGTAGGGATTGCAGGGGGGTGCAGCATCCGGAGGTGCCACCATGGATTGGCTACTGGATGGTGTCAGTAATTCATCTGTGGAGAGGGTCTGGGTTTGGGTCTGGTGTGGTTGATTGGTGTTGGCGTTCTGTGTGCCTCTGGATCTGGTGTCAGTTTTTGTGGAGAGGGCTAATTTCCAGATGTCTGGCAAGCGGGATGTGTCACAATTCACTATGGAAATAGAAGCCAACAACCAACTTCCCTTCCTTGACGTCCTAATCTACAAAAAACCTGATGGCTCCCTAGGACACACTATCTACCAGAAAAAAACACACACCAACCGCTACTTACATGCACAATCACACCACCACCCTGCACAAATAAACTCCGTAGCCAAGACTCTCATCTCCAGAACCAAACGCCTGGCTGACAAAGACCACTTGACAACTGAGTTACAGAATCTCTCAAATGTGTTAATTGCCAATGGATACCAGCAAAACAGGATTACGAAGCTAATACAAAAGGAAACACCCCCCAAAAACCAAGACACAGAAGAAAACAATGGCATGGCCCTCCTTCCTTATATCAAGGGCACTACAGATAAAATTAGCAAAATCCTCCATAAACACAATATCAAAACAGCCTTTTGCACCAACCAAAAAATAGCCAATATCCTCAGAAACCCCAAGGATAAAATCCAGTTGGAAAACCAAGGGATCTATGAAATACCCTGCAAAGTCTGCCCAGCCACGTACATTGGACAAACAAACAGACGAATAAATGCACGTATCGCAGAACACAAGAATGCCGTCAAAAAAGAAGAAAAAACTTCCTCTCTTTTCCAACACATGAAAGAAACAGGACACGAAATTAATTTTGCAGATTCCAAATTGCTCTTTAACACGGAACATCACCACAAGAGAATAATCATGGAAGCCATCGAGATAGAGAAACACCCTCACAACATGAACAAGCGTGACGACACATCCCGCTTGCCAGACATCTGGAAATTAGCCCTCTCCACAAAAACTGACACCAGATCCAGAGGCACACAGAACGCCAACACCAATCAACCACACCAGACCCAAACCCAGACCCTCTCCACAGATGAATTACTGACACCATCCAGTAGCCAATCCATGGTGGCACCTCCGGATGCTGCACCCCCCTGCAATCCCTACACAGATCTGGCTGACACAAGCCACAAAACCACAGCTCGCCCCTATACACGAAGCCAAGCCAAAGCACAACTAAGTGCAATACAGCCATCTTCTCAGGAAAACTCTTCACAAAGTTCAAGAGGTCAAGACACAAAGACTTTAGCAACTAATCCACACCTAATGACCCACCTAAGTGGTACTCAGGATATCACTCAAGAAATCACTCAAGGTATCTCTCAAGTAATTAAGGAACAAAAGAAGAAAAGGCACACTAGCCTGGGAACTTCCTCTCTGCCCAGAACATTGGAGGCTAGACACCACACCCCCTCTACAGTATTTATAGGAACTCAAACATTGAGATCCCGCTCTGTTCCAGTAACAAGAAGCCGAAAGCACCAGCCTGAAGATGACGAGTGAGACCTCGTCGAAACGTCGCCTAGACACCCCAACTTTTACACGGGAAGACACCCGAGGACACCAAAACCTGCATATATATATATATATATATATATATAATTTATACCCCACCCATATATTCTGTTCCCACCCATGTCCTTACAACCTACCCCAAGAAATAAACTTTATCAATGGGATTCAGTACTGGTGCTGTATGACCGTATGACTCATACAGTTTATGTAGCATGCCACAGCACCGTCCCATCAGTGAGTGCCAGTCCTAAACAAAAGTAAACAAAACACTTTTTATTTGTTGTATACCTGCCAGGCACAATTTCAGAACTGTGGGTGGGGGAGGAAGAGCAAAACAAATGGGAAGTATTGCAAATAATGCATGTTGAGATATGTTCCCCATCCCACAACAAGCTGTGTATAAATTTCATGAAATAAAGAAATAAATACCAACTTTGTAACACCTAGAAATAATCTAACTTTGCTAAGTGTGGAGCAACAGTCCTTCACATGGAAAGCACAGGGTTTAAAGGATTTGTGTGTCAAGCTATTATTTTCTGTGAGCTGCAGAGGAATTATGGCAAGAGATGGAAATTCCTGCAGATGTCTTCACATTATTACAAAAGTCAGCTTTCACTGAGATGTTGTAGTGATGCAGTATGCCTTTTGTTTATGAAGATGCTAGTTATTTAACAAGAGCATTTCTTGCATTGTTGCATTGCCTGTAAACACTTGCATAAATAATGGCCTTCCGGGGGGCGGGGGGAATAAATCAAAATTGTGGTTTCCAGTATCAAAGGAATCCCAAAGCAATTAAACAGAGTCTTCACAAACAGACAGCAGTCAAGACACTTGAGAAGAAAGCATAGCGTGTGCAGATTCCTATGTTACCCAAGCTGTATGATTATCTATTTTACACGTCTATTTCCTCCTCCCCTCCAGTAAAGCATGCAATGGGAGGGGTGTGTGATATAATGATATTTCTTGCACATCACTGCTCTTCCCCTTGGCTTAGTGGCAATGGTGTGGAATGTAGCCATGCCAAATGTCCCACCCATGTGGTTTCCCTAATGCAGGCATAGGCAAACTCAGCCCTCCAGATGTTTTTGGGACTGCAACTCCCATCATCCCTGACCACTGGTCCTATTAGCTAGGGATGATGGGAGTTGTAGTCCCAAAACATCTGGAGGGCCGAGTTTGCCTATGCCTGCCCTAATGTCTATGTTACTACAGTGATGTAGAGAGCAGAGGGTCAGCTATGCTGTTTAGTTAACATAAGAATCAACCCACAAAGATTGCAGTGTAGGCATTCAAATGTGAACGAGTTACCAAACAAGAAATTGGAATTCACATTTTTTGTTGGTCCTCCATGGCCCTGCCGATTGAGAGCTTCAATGAATATTCCTAATCCTTTACATATTTTATGCACATGCGACTGTCGAAGCACCTAAACTATCAACCAACCCAGCAGGACTCCTGGTGTGAAGTTTATGAATTTGCACTGCAAACTACAGGAAGAAAGGCACATGGAAGAATGCAAGATAATGCCTACTGCTTGCAAATTTAAAATACATTTGTCTGTAAAGCTAACTGCACTTAAGGCTACGGTACATTTAACTACAGAAGAAATGTTACCTTTTCAAAGAGGTGGCCCCCAAACTCCATTTTTATATGAAAAATTGGATTCCATAGAATACAACAAAATCTGTGAAAGTAATAATAATACTTAATGCTTAGCGCTTTGGATAGTGACTAACAATTTTCAACACGCTAAATGTAAACATTTTGTCAACCTATATTTCAACACTGCAAAAGAAGCAGAAAAGCAAACCCATAAATATGACATTCCATATCATGGCCTGGTTTGGATAGAATGCTAGAACCATAATTTCGTGTTTCATACCTGAGTTATGGCAAGCCCCAGGCTCCACCAGAGGAGGAAATCAGATACGTTTGCTTTTAAACTAACCAGAGTTCCCAAACGTGAAGTCTGAAGTATGGTTAGTTCAAAGTAGCCAATATCAACTTGCTTATAATCCTGCCTTGTTTACTAACCAGAGTTTAAACTAACCAAAGTTCCCATACTTCGAATGTAACATGCAAATCTGGTTAGCTTAAATCCAAATATGAAAGCTTCTCCTGTCCTCCTCTGGCTTGTGTCAGAGGAGAAAAAGCCAGGAAGGAAGAGGCTCACAACTCCAAGCATTGCACAGTTATGGTTTAGCATTATGTCTGCACCAACAGATCAAAATGGTGATATTAGTTTCAGTAGCAATATTGTACAAGGTTTTGGGTGATTTTTATAATAAATAATTTGCTTTTGTTCACTTAATCATCCTATGCAAGTGTTCCTATAGTCTTATGTATCTGAACTACTTTACTGTCCTAATAATGGGAAAATAATAATATAATGACAAAATATACATCATTCTGCAGCTGCATCCTAAAGTAACTTCAGTGTTCTATTTTTTTTGCATTTCTGAATGCAAGAAAGAAAAAGTGAAGCTGTTTAAGGGATATATTTGCCCAAGGGGGGAGGGGTTGAGATAGTTTGGAGCTGCTAAAGACATCCAGACTTTCACATTAGGGCTCCTCTATCAAACAGTTGCAAATGTGACCAGATGAAACTTTTTGCGTTGTTTGATCCTGCAAAAGTGGGAAGTATAGTGTGGAAAAATAAAAGTATAGCCCTTACACCAGGCATAGGCAAGCTGGGCCCTCCAGATGTTTTGGGACTACAATTCCCATCATCCCTGACTACTGGTCCTGTTAGCTAGGGATGATGGGCGTTGTAGTCCCAAAACATCTGGAGGGCCGAGTTTGCCTATGCCTGCCTTACGCTGAAAGGTTGAGAGTCATCTTCATGGAATATATAAATAATTTGATTTCTGCAAACCACACGCATCATGGGATGCTCTGTCCAAATGAAGACAGAGAAGCTCTCATTATGTAGCTTACATGAGTCTTACTCTTTTGCAGTTATATTAAGTGACCAAGCAGAACCCTGAAATAATCACCTGCAACCTTACATGACGAATTCCATCTATTTGGCTTATTATTTTCACCGTGAATCTTTGCAAAAATAAGAAAGAAGCAAGTGAATTGTAACAAAATGTAGGACTCTACTCTAAATATTCACCAAGGAGAATGTCAGCTGCCTTCCTTGAAGAACCTAATTATGATAACAAAACAACCCACTCTAGGTAAGGATTGAATGCACATAAACTACCATGTGCTCTTGATCGAAAGACGTATGATAGCTGACAGGTCAAATGGTATGATGGACATACATTGCAACAAACCAGACAATTACACAAGTCAATCAATGGCCAACTTAGATGAGTATGTTTTAGATGGTGCAGTCTTCACTTCATGACAGAATATTTAGATATTTTGTCTGAAAGTAGTCATATATGGCATTCATGGTCCACAAAAAGGCGCAATAATCATGTTAGAAAAATTATGACGGTCTCTTCCAGATGCAAAAAATAGATGGATATTCCTTCCTGTAAATAAAACAACAAAGAACAGTTTCTCCATATTCAAAACTAGCATGCCTGGCGAAAGGTTAGGCTAGAACTAGAGCAGCCAATGTGGTGGTCTGAACTGCAACTTCCATTTTCCCTGACCACTGCACATACAGATTCCTTTTGATGGGAGTTGCAGCCCAAAACCTCTGGAGGGCAGCACACTGGCTAACCCTGGGCTGCAGCCCCCTCCCTGACATGTTTACCTTACATGTGTGCATAATACGCACCACCAGCTCAGCGTTTACTGTATTTTTCGCTCTATAAGATGCATCAGACCACAAGACACACCTAGTTTTTGGAGGAGGAAAAACAAGAAAAAAATATTCTGAATCTCAGAAGCCAGAACAGCAAGAGGGATCGCTGCGCAGTGAAAGCAGCAATCCCTCTTGCTGTTCTGGCTTCTGGGATAGCTGCACAGCCTGCATTCACTCCATAAGACGCACACACATTTCCCCTTACTTTTTAGGAGGGAAAAGTGAGTCTTTTAGAGTAAAAAATACGGTAAATGCGCTTAAGTTGAAATAAATGAACAGGTAAAGCACACTTAACTTCGTGTTGGATTGTGATGAAAACATGTTTTTTCTTGTGTCATATGATCCCCAGCCCCACTCCAAGAGTTATTCCACTGCCGTTGCCACACGGAGGAAGTAATGAATGAACTGGTAGGGCCCTGCAACTTCCCAAAAGGAATTTGCAAAGATGTGACAGCGCATTTCTGACCCTCTGCACACATGCTTATTACCGCCGATAAGTCATATGGTCCTCCCTGCTTATGTACTAATTTCTCTGAGTGGCTATGGCCACGGGATTTCTCTGCACTGGGATTTTAGCATGAATGAGTTGTGCCCCATGTAGCTGGATGAATGGATAAGAAAATGTTGGTGTTTTTGTTGATAATAAACCACACATTTAACAGCATGAACAGAGGCTCATATCAGTGGCATGGTACTATGAGCAAGAGTAGATGTGAAGAAAGATCTAAAATGGCATAAGTGAAGATCATTGGTACAAACCAGACAGAGATGGTATGGTATGGGATAAAGGTAAAGGGTAAAGGGACCCCTGACCATTAGGTCCAGTCGTGACCGACTCTGGGGTTGTGGTGCTCATCCAGCTTTATTGGCCAAGGGAGCCGGCATTTGTCTGCAGACAGCTTCTGGGTCATGTGGCCAGCATGACTAAGCTGCTTCTGGCGAACCAGAGCAGCACACGGAAATGCCGTTTACCTTCCCGCCGGAGCGGTACCTATTTATCTACTTGCACTTTGACGTGCTTTTGAACTGCTAGGTTGGCAGGAGCAGGGACCGAGCAACGGGAACTCACCCCATCGCGGGGATTCGAACCGCCAACCTTCTGATCGGCAAATCCTAGGCTCTGTGGTTTAACCCACAGCACCACCTGCATCCCATGGTATGGGGTACACAGGCCAAAATCTGGTGGAGGCACTCGGTGTGAGTGGAGCTTCCCTGGATGCTTCAGTGTGTTTTCCGGCATGTCTCCCCTCCCACTGAAACTGCCATAGACCCTATTGCACAGAGCACACTGACCCACAGAATCACTGTGGGTCTTTGGCTTTGTCCACATTCCTGCTTGCCCTGTGATATTCTAGGCATGAGTAAGAGTGGCCTTCTGTTTGTCCCATCACTTTCCCTGGGAAAACTCTACAGAAAACCTGCTTGACATTTGTTCTGATTCAGTGCGGATGAGCCCTCGGTCAAGACAGATGTTGCCTTCCACTTGTAGCTCTCGATGGTCAAATTAGATGTTACACTAATGGTGTAAATGTAATTAGCATGTGCTTTATTTGGGTTATGCAAAGATGAGGAGGAGGAGTTTGGATTTGATATCCCGCTTTATCACTACCCGAAGGAGTCTCAAAGCGTCTAACATTCTCCTTTCCCTTCCTCCCCCACAACAAACACTCTGTGAGGTGAGTGGGGCTGAGACTTCAAAGAAGTGTGACTAGCCCAAGGTCACCCAGCAGCTTCATGTGGAGGAGCGGAGACGCAAACCTGGTTCCCCAGATTACGAGTCTACCGCTCTTAACCACTACACCACACTGGCTCTCCAAGAGAAGCCATGGGGAAATGCCATTGGTTCCAATGGAGATTTTCCTTCAAATGCAGAGAAGGCGCTATAGCCAGTAAGCACGTTATTGCATACACTAATTGTGCTCATGCAGTTCACACCACATATCCTGCCCACTCGCCCCCAATCAAGCTGTATGATCCTTGAGGCTGGAATCTGTCTGTGTTGCACAGGCCACTGAATAAAGCGCCATATTAATGAATGGTGCTGTATACAATTAAATCAATTGTCCTTCCTTCCCTTTTGGTTTTGGAGGCCATGATTTCAAAAGATACTTATGGGGAAAGTGGTGGCAACATGGACATCAAAGGCAGCCATCATTGGTCCTTCTAACTCAATCTTGTCTACATTAACTTGCATCAGCTCTTCAGGGTTTCAGAAAGGGAGTTTATCCCTGCCCTACCTAGAGTCAGTGTATCTGAAGAAGTGTGCATGCACACGAAAGCTCATACCAAGAACTAACTTAGTTGGTCTTTAAGGTGCTACTGGAAGAAATTTTTTTTGTTTTGACTATGGCAGACCAACACGGCTTCCTATCTGTAACTACCTAGAGTCAGTGCAGGGCTTTGATGATGGAAATCAGGGACCTCTGTGCCCCTTCTCTTTTGTTCATTTGCAACTACAAAATTGCTCTGAGGGTGAATTTGAGGTGGCTGGCATAGCCTCCCACTGCATCTGCCACAGAGCCCTCTTGCAACAGAGCTTGCAAAGTAACATGCATGGCAGCTAATAGTTTCTCAAAAGACCCCCTTCCAGGAAACGGCTGTTGCAAGGTCAGCAGCAGGGTAAGGGATGGACAAAGCCCCCTCTGCTCCCCCCCTTCACCCTCAGAGATGCTAGAAGCCAGGTTGCCTGAGACAAAGGATAAAATGGTACACCCAAGCACACACAGTTACAGATAGGTAGCCGTGTTGGTCTGCCATAGTCAAAACAAAAAAATTCCTTCCAGTAGCACCTTAAAGACCAACTAAGTCAGTTCTTGGTATGAGCTTTCGTGTGCATGCACACTTCTTCAGATACAGTGTATCTGAAGAAGTGTGCATGCACACGAAAGCTCATACCAAGAACTGACTTAGTTGGTCTTTAAGGTGCTACTGGAAGGAATTTTTTTGTTTTGACCAAGCACACACATTCACATATAGCAGGACTGGATGCTGAAACCTATTTCACGACTAGCAACAAGTTACAGTCCTGTCCCTGAGGGAGGTCAGCAGGGTAGTTGCTCGTGATGGACAAGGTATGCCAACATTTCTCCAACAGAACTGAGAGCTGCCATATCTCAGCATATGCTACCTGAGGCAGTTGCTTCACTTTACCTAAAGGTAGGGCTAGCCCTGGGTTAGGCAGAAGTTGAGTCCTGTACATGGCTGGAGATGCACACAAATAGTGTGTCATGAGAGCAGACTCCATACCCACTGGACTTTCTCTGAGCTCCTGTCTGGTAAGAAGGTTGCATGAACATAACTTATTTATAGAAGGTCAAAATTAACCTCCCCCACACCTTTTTTTTTAAAAAAAACCTTTCCCCTCAATGCATGGTTCTTTACAGACAAAAATAATTCACAACTTCATTCAGATAAGCATTATATGCTTATGAGATCCAGTCAAAACTTCTAAAAATTACCATAAAGCCAATCCTAATAAATCCTCAAATAAATATCTATTATTTAATTACTACATTTTTAAGATTAGCTAGACTGGTGATCAGATTACATCACAGCTGCACGTTGAGAGCTTTTGTGATAGCAAAGGAACAATAAAAAAAAGTCATTTAAAGCAGGCTACTACTGAGTGTGGGGTATGTATATATGTGCCTGGCCTAGTATTGCTCCTATTTCCACTGCAGCAAAACTAGTCCAATAGATTGATCAAAAGTCTGTAGTCCTTTGAGCATCTTCTGAAAAGGAATTGCAGTAAGCAGTGAAACTAAGGATGGGGATTTTTTTTTTGTTCACTCCCAAAACTGGATCATGTTTGGATTGGGATGCAGATATACAGATCAGGTCATGTGTCTATGAATCTTTCCATGCATGGTTCACTCAAACTCACTCCTTTTAATAAGGTGGTCCAAGGTCTGCTATCTGTTAAGTATGTAGTACCTCCAGCAACGCCTTGTGATTCCTTCTAGTAAGGATGCACGACCCCTTTCTGCATTCAGTAGCACTTTCTGGCAGAAAACCTCCAGTTCTATGGCTTGGATCCAAGGATGCTTTGCGCTAATAGAAAAGCACTTCCACTTACACAAAGCAATTCTGCTTCCTACTACAACTCCTACGCCCTATCCCACACAGTCCAGAGATCTGTTGATTTGTGGGTGGGAGCTGTAATGAGAGTGTCAGGGATGGGCTGCATGACAAGGAGTGGTGGGAGGCTTCAGACGAGGAACTCCCTAGTAAAGGCACAGAGCAGAAACTCCCAGGGGAGTTGGTGGTGGGATACAGTGCTGAGAAGAAGAAGAAGAGTTTGGATTTGATATCCCGCCTTTCACTCCCCTTCAGAAGTCTCAAAACAGCTAACAATCTCCTTTCCCTTCCTCCCCCACAACAAACACTCTGTGAGGTGAGTGGGGCTGAGAGACTTCAAAGAAGTGTGACTGGCCCAAGGTCGCCCAGCAGCTGCATGTGGAGGAGCGGGGAAGCGAACCCGGTTCCCCAGATTACGTGACTACCGCCCTTAACCACTACACCACACTGAGCCCTCACTGATTTCAGTTTTCTCATGACTTGTTGTGGTTTCATACCACAAGTTCGGCCATGCAGTGGGAAGAAGGAAAACACCTATTTATCATTTAAATTTCTTTTAGAACACCACCGTTCTCATTGAAAATAACTTCAGCGTCTTCAAAAAAAATCTCACTGGTGTCTGAAACCTTAGAGGTAGGAGGGGCAATAGGCAGCTTCTGAACTGATTATTCAGAAGTTTATACAAGCAGATTGGATGGGAGCCCAGAAATACAGCACTCAAAAGCTTATTCTTCTCAAAACTTTGCAAAAACCAGATGAAACGAGCACAGGACCCTTTATAAAATCTGTTGCAAAAGTCTTATCACTGCAGTTAACACATCCCTATTGTTCTGAAAAGGAACAAACAAATGTTAAGAGTGTAATTATAATGATTTTCCTTTTAAGAAATCCTTTCAGTAGCACAATGTGTGAGTGTCAGGAGAATGACAGCAGAAACGGTTTCATTAATAGCCAGATATTGCTAATCTTGAAGATTATTCATTTGGAGGTATTGGGTTCAGTTTGAGAATGAACTTCATGCTCTCAAGTTGTTGCTTTAGTTAAATTGGTGACCCTTTTCACCTGATATTTTGTTTTTAAAATAATACTATTACTGCCTTGCTATTGTAAAGGAAGAATTACATTACACAAAACAATTTTAAATCCAGTATATTCGGAAAACCTGTTATGGATGCTGAGACTAATGGGACTCTCCCAGTAAAAATCTGTGGAAGGCAACAGTTTACAGATTATCCAAGATAATATGTGGGTTAGATTCCTATGAAAGTAGTTTCTTCATCTTCTTTATTTCTACCATGACAGCAGCCCACACACAGTTCTTCAAAACTGCTCCACAATAGAATGGAAACAAGGTCTACTGCATAATCCTTTTGTGGATATGTAAATAGACTTGTTGGCTTACGGCCTAAGCACCGAAGCACTGAACACAACAATACATTAAAAAAAATTGAACAGCGGCTTTCAACCCAAGGACATTTTCAATGTGTAAAAAATTAAGATTCCTCATATAAATTGATAGAATCTGCCAACCTAATTCAGTTCTGCATTTACTAATTAGAAACGAACTGTCTGGGTGATACCCAGGATTGGTCACACTCATACAGAGGCGCCACCTTCCGAAGAAGAATGAGGGACCGGCGGCATGTGATGCCATGTGCCATGTGTCAAGATGTCAGAGGAGCTGGGGACAGAGCTGAGTGCAGTGGCAGCCCGGTTCCAATGGCTGTGCTTCCTCCAATGGCTGCTGCCACCAGCTTGCGGTTGCTTTCTGCCTCCTTCCCCTCCCATCATCCCTGACCACTGGTCCTGTTAGCTAGGGATGAAGGGAGTTGTAGGCCTAAAACATCTGGAGGGCTGGGTTTGGGGATGCCTGCTCTAATAGGACTGCCCTCAGAGAAAGCTGTGTGAGATGAGCTGTCCAAGGTCCTGAAGCCTGGCTTGCCATCTGCAAGACTGACAGTGTAACAATATTGAAGTCCTTTCAGAAGTAAGTACTATTGAATCCACACTCCTAGTTATGTGGGGTTAGGTTTGCAGCCTAAGTCACCACCAGATGTTCTTCGTGCCCCATAGACTCCAACTTTTGGTCAGGAGAGGACATCTTCGCAAGTGTAGAATTGAGCCCATCTTTGTAACAACTGCAGCTATGAATTGACACAGTTGCTTTTACTTAGAAAAGCAGCTCTTTGCTGGTGTGTGTGTGTGTAGCTCATTGTGGGGGAAATACTCCACTTGCTCCCTTAGTTGCAAATTCATATGCTTGTGTAAGAAACGCTGGGCCAAGATGAATTCCCAAAAGTGCATTCCATATTGCTACCCAATGTATAAACAATATCTATAGGGAAAAGGTATGAAATCGTACTCTGGAGAATAAAGTCAATGTGAAAGCTTTTTGTAAGCTCCTTTAAAGAAATCCAATACAGTCTCTGCTGTCTAAACTAATAAGCTATTTGGTGGAATCAATTCTGCAACAAAAAGTTGATCTCCTTTTATAATTCTTTCCCCTGGTTGCTGTTCTTGGTTTGGTAACACATTTGTATGGTGTTCTATCACTTTCACCCATTATTTAAAATGGGCTCATTACTTGATAATTGTGACCATATGGAAGAGATATGGTCTATGTTAATTCACACTGTGGAAAGTGTTGATAATCTTCCTAGGATGCTAACTTCAAAAGTTTTCATTCAGTAATCGCCTTGCTGTCAGCTGGGAACAAAGCACCTATAAGCATTTGTGTTTGGCTTTAATGAAATGTTTACAAAATAATCCTACAAATGTTCAAAAATCAACATTAGAATGCTGTAGTTTTGATCTATTCAACACAATTTCCAAACTATAATTTTCCCTAAAACTACATGGAACATCTAATTTTTAGAAAAATGAAAATCAGCTATGCAGAGCTTGTAGGAACAGAAAGGAGAAAGGCAAAGATATGTATAATTTTAATTTCCTGTAAAACAAAATATATCTCTGGAGTTAATATTTAAGAAGGGAAATATACAAATGCTTTAAATCAATGCATTAATGTGTGGATTTAATCACCATGCTACTTAATAGGAGAAATTCAACAAATATTTTGTTTTAAGTATATTTTTGCCTATTTGTAACATGCAGATAAAATGACAGTATTTGCCATAATAATTATGGCAATTTCATACAATTGCACAATGTTTTCTAACAATATGTTTTGGAGAAAGTGTAGGGAAAAATCAAGTGCAGAATCCTGTGCAATGTGACAAAACCCATGAATCATGGTGATTTCAGTGGGGCTCAAGTATACAAAAAATAGTGTGCAAGATTGCTCCATTATAATTATATCAAACTATGATATTTAGAGTACGGGTGGAGAAATGCAGATGATCCCCACACCAATTTCTTACAGTTTCACACGAACGAAACAGAAGCATAGCTTACATTTTTTATGTATGCAACAACAGCAGCAAGGATACTCGTTGCTAAGCATTGGAAAACCCAAGATCTACCCACACTGGAAGAATGGCAGATGCAACTGATAGACTATATGGAACTGGCCGAGATGACTGGCAGAATCCGAGACCTGGGAGAGGAGACGGTGGAAGAAGACTGGAAGAAATTTAAGGACTATTTGCAAAAATATTGTAAACTGTATGAATGTTAAGGAGGATGCTTGATCATAAACAATTTGGCACCATCGAATCAGATGAAGTGAACTATGAAGATAAGTTAAATTCATGAAAAAATCAATTTTTAGATAATGATTAGGCTAAGCTAAATATTTTAAAGAGTGAAATGAATATATCTAAAATTTAAGATATAACATTGGAAAACTAGATTGTAAGATGGGGACAAGGTGATAAATTGCTGGACTAATTTTTTATAATTTTGGAACGTAGGAGCGGGAGATGTGAGGAAGTCCAAAGAGGATAAGAAAATATGTTATAAAAGGTGATATTTTTGTAAAAAAAAAAAAGGAAAAGAAAAGAAAAGAAATAAGCATAGCTTACAGAGACATGATATTGTCACCAAATACTTAGTGGGCTACTAAAGGAAAAGACATGCCTCTTGACTTTATTCGCAAAAATTCAAAACCTCTTGAAATTTAAATTTCCCACAGCAATTTCAGGGGTCAAGGGATAGTTTTTTAACCAAGTTCCAGTTTGATTTCTCTCTTTAAAAATAGGAATGCTATTTTGGGCAGTCCAAGTTAAACTCTTTTAAATGTTATTTATTTCAGTGGGAATAACATTTCTCCTACTGAAAACAAGAAACACTAAAAATGCCTGGTTGGATTATAGTTTGTGTTTTGAATGATTATTCATCACCCTTGGTTTTTCTTCTCATATAAGAGGCACATCTGCTTATCATTTGTTTGTTTTAAACAAGAAGTATAGTTAGCTTTGTTTTCAAAAATCCTATTGAATTCAGAAGAGCAGATGAAGCCATATAGTTGCCCTCTCAATTTTCCAAAGACACGCTCTGCTCTGCTCTATCTACTGTAGCCTATGTTATCTCCAGTATGAAGACTATTATTTTGACCATCAGTTATAACTAAAGGGGGAAAGCCAGGTATATAAAACAAGAAAAATAGAAGAGTTGCATATTTGTAAAAGAGAGAGGCACATTTCAAAACTAATAATCTTACAGTATATATTCATATAATGTTGTATTGATATCTCTGCTGCCAATGCAAATTAGACTATTTCTTTTATAGCATTTATTTCTTTGTTGAAAACTAAAAAACACACACCACCCCGTTCTATTTTCTGTGGACAACACCAAAAGTCAAAGTAAAAGGGGACCAAAGGAAAAATCCTTGTATTTTACCCTTCTTGTACACAGGCTGACCAAATAGATAAGGAAGAGTATTCTGTGCTCGCCCAATGCTGCCAATGCACATGGCGTACCTTTCTGAAAGGTAAGAAGGAAGGGGGAGAGCATTTCCTGGAAGCTAAAATAAGTGAGCACTCTGTGAGCATTGTGTTCAAAGAGTGACATTATTACAAACAAAACTTAAACTACTGTAGGAATTATTCAGCCAAGGTTAAGCACTTTTACATTTCAAAGATTTCTCTTTTTTTTAAAGTGGAGTATGCACTTAGTGCTTAACTCTTTCACATTAATGCCAACCAGAGGAATGCAGTCAAAGATTTTCAGATCAATCTGTGACTTCTCATCTTTGCCCAGCCTCTCTCCCACTTTTTTTTAACCCTCCCACTTGGCTGACCAAAGAAGCAACATGCCCCTCCAGAATTCCACATACAGAAGGCAATCAGACTGGTAGATGGATCTTGCTTCAACCCTGGCCGAAGGAGAGCATCTTTCACTGCACCTGAAGGCAGGCCACTTTTTCCTCTTGAGTGCTCCCCATCTCCCAGGATCTGCTGCCTGGGGCATCTGCTGCATAATACCTAATGGTACAGGCAGTCTTGGAGCCACCTAGACCTCTGTTCTCCTATTCCTCTGGGTCAATACCTGCTCCAACCAGGGCTTTTCTACTCCTACTTTCCTAGGCCCTTCTGCCAACCTTCCCCTTCCTGCTGCAGTCAATAAGAACTAGAACAAGCATAGGCAAACTCAGCTGCTTTGCTTCTTAGAGTTTCTAGTTCAGGCATAGGCAAACTCGGCCCTCCAGATGTTTTGGGACTACAACTCCCACCAGCCCTAGCTAACAGGACCAGTGGTCAGGGATGGTGGGAGTTGTAGTCCCAAAACATCTGGAGGGCCGAGTTTGCCTATGCCTGAACTAGAAACTCTAAGAAGCAGAGCAGCTTAGCTAACATCAACCGGAGTCAAAGTCAATCAATCACCTGCAGCCACAGCCCCTGTTCAGTCGTGGACACACAGTCAACAGAGGTAATCGCTGCCAGAGATTTTATCATGGTCACCATCGCTACACTACTGACTAAAAATGTTTAACTTTGCCTTAATTGTGCCCTTACAGATTTTGCTCTAAACACAATGTGAAAGAAAATAATTGTTGTGTGTCGAGGTCCCCAAGCCACCCCCCAAATAACTCACAACGCACACTTAATTTTTGTTTAAGGTTTTTGGCATAATTTTGGCCACAACTTTATTTAAATACAAAACCGTGAGTGGTTGTTTAGGCATTGGTTAAGACTATCTGTCCCCCCGCCTGGGGACAGAACTGACTTCCGGGCACCACCAAAAGACAGTGCGGGAGAAAGCAAGTCGGGGAAGAATTGGAGCTGAGACACAGACCCTCAACTCTCACCCGCCTGCTCCCCGAAGGCTTGCCGGCCCTAGTCCCATTCCAGGGATTGGACGAAAAGATGGCAAGCCCCAGGATTCCTTTAACGGAATTCCCTTTCCGCAGCAACCATGGAGGGGCAGGCCCAGCCTATCCTAACCCCTCCTCCACCAATTTATAACCAATGCCTAACCGCAAGTTGTGACGATTTGCTACGCAGTAGGCAAAAACCAAATGGCCCAGCCAATCAGCCAGATGGACAAAATTCCTACCAGGCCCCTGCCCCAACGGCAGACGACCCCATGACAGGCATAGCAAGTTCAATGCAACAACCCCTTACGGGTGATCCGTTGCACGCAGCAAAGAGAAAGCTCCAGGCTGCGTGCAGAGTATTTAAACATTTTACCCCTCCCACCAAAATTGCAACATAACTTTTACCCCAGCAACCCAGTGAACCAATCACTGCCCCAGGCCATCTTTAGAGATCCTGCCTGGTAACAGAGGGGTGGCTCAGCAGACCCCACTGCAACACGTGCTCTCCATGAAGGAGAACACGCTATAACAAAGACAGAGGTAGCCAATGTGGTAAACCCTTTCCCCACCAATGTTGTCAGACTAAAACTCATTCCTGAGCATATTAAACTATGGTTGTAAGGGATGAAAGGAGGACATTATTTTGGCCACCCCTGAATCACAATTTAATCACAATTTAATTATGTCACAGTCAGTAATCTAGACAAGTTCCCTTGTCCCCATGTGGGATATTCATCTTGCATGAAATGCCCCAAATCATGAACTAATCATTTATTTGTCCCATCTGCAAATATGTAACTGACTTATAAGCTATTTGAATATACTTAATGAAGGGAATAGCGACTTGAGTGAAAAATGCTGTGTACTTAAAATCTGTAGAAATTCTATGGTGCTCCCCTTCATCACATTTTAAGTGACAATAGCCAACTGACAGAAATATTATGTAGCGACATGTACATGCATATGACTGACAAACAGTGTATGTCTTCGTTATACTTCAGTGAAAATTACATACATTTAATGGTTCTTTTTAAATAAATAAAAAAGAGTGCTTTGTCTACTAAGGTTCACTGTGCTCCACTGACTGAACCAAGTTTGGCAAAGGGCTACTTCATACCTCTGAAATTTCCGTGGAGGGAAAACTGGATACTATACTATGCCTGCACAAAATCATTGGTTATAAATCACATTAGTAACCTCTGACTGCTAGCATGTTGTGAACATTTGATACAGTGGACATTCAAGAAGTATATCACAAGTGATGGTATACACATGGAGTTTCGACCATTTTCCTTAAGCCCATGTGGGAAATTCATCAAGAGGCCCTGAATTCTGAGCTGAATAAGTACTCCAAACATTATACATGTGTTCTTAGGAAACGCAGTTAGGAAATGACACTATTTAGTTAGTATCCCACAAATGATTCAGTACTGAACAGTCTTGTAGTATAGGCCACATTAATTCAATCTATCTAGGCAGAATAACTCTCTTATTTTGGCCTGATATTTATGGTTCAGCTTTTCTCTGTTCAGTACATCTGGAGAGGGAGTCAGCTGAATAACTTTTGTAAAGTGTGGAGACTGCAAAAGCTAACTACTAAGTTTGTAATTAACTCCTTGCACAAGCTGATTCCGGATTACAATAAAAAAAAAAGGTACATGCAAATACACACTTTGTTTTAAGCGGTTTCAGGAGTGGGTGACACCTAGCTTTGGTTTGGACAATGAGTTTGGACAATGAGTTTTGTTCAGAAAAGAATTGAGAGCTGTACCTAGTTCTTCCTCTGGCGTTCCTGGAAAACTGATCCCCGTCTTGAGGAGGTCACCACCGTCTTCCTCTAGAAAGACAGAAACAAAGTAAACCACATAGATGTTATCAGGAGCACAGATGTTTACTATTCGTTTAACTTTCACAAAACTCAATGTCCCTTAAAGGAGCACAGTGCAGTACAATATATATATATATTGTATATACTGTATATTTATACACACACACACTTTTAAAAAAAAAATTAACATATCATTTCCAATAGTCATTTAACATAACTTCTTATCTTATGCAATGTTTTAGACTTCCGTCAACAACTTCTGAAGATTTTCTTTATCACTTATTCTGCATTTCTTAATTTCTCTATTACTTTTAATTATCATTAACTAACATTTCTCTTCATAATATTCTTTGCAATATTTCATATACCGGTAATCCTCATTACAGAACTTCTTGCAGTCCTACTAGCATAATC
This sequence comes from Podarcis gaigeae, assembly GCF_964106915.1. Lineage (NCBI taxonomy): Eukaryota > Metazoa > Chordata > Lepidosauria > Squamata > Lacertidae > Podarcis > Podarcis gaigeae. The sequence continues at coordinate 24,441,444 of NC_139680.1, forward strand.
TCCTTATTACAATTGCTTTTCAAATAGTTCAAATATTTACTCCAGTCTTCTAAGAATCTCTGGTCCCACAGGTTTCGAATCCTTCCTGTTAATTTATCTAATTCTGCATAGTCCATTAATTTCATTTGCTATTCTTCTTTTGTCAGTAATTCTTCTTGCTTCCATTTTTGTGCCAATAGTATACAATTCCCCCCTCCCCATGTTGACATACAATTGTCTATTAATAGTGTTTTTTTTTTAATGTTGAACTAAGGAACACCCATCATAATACTATGTTCAAAATTCCAAAAAACTCTGGAAGTAGGAGGAGAAATGAAAACATAAAAAGGGGGAGCGTATAAGCAGTGGCTTTCATAGACTGCTGCTACCTCGATGCCCTCAATTAGTCCAAGACATAACCCTTCCCAGGAAGTGACCTGCAGACCACTTCTCAATTCGTAAAGCATGTTTACGACTCTTTATGATCTGAAAATGTCCACAGTGCTCTGTATCGCCTACTCCTACCTCGAACAGCCAGCATGACCACTGATCAAATAAAGATTGGACTACAAGGAGAGCTTTATTTCTCTGTATGGAGGTGTAAATAAGCACACAGAAGCAGCTTCCATACAGCTGACTTTTCGCAATGAGATTCAACTGCATCCTGACAAATTCCAGGCGCACAATTAAACTGGATAGGGTGTTCTTACACAACAAACACAAACATATACATACGGTATTTATTTATTTTTTAAATGCAGTAAGGAAATTGATGGGTAAAATGCACTGGAAAAGTATGAGATGAATAATTGTTTGAGTCAGCACCACAGAACCTCCCTGTAAACAAACCAGGATGAGTGCTTAATATGCAGGTCATCTAGGAGAGGCCTAAGATTCCATTAGGGACACGGGTGGCGCTATAGGTTAAACCACAGAGCCTAGGACTTGCTGATCAGAAGGTCGGAGGTTCGAATCCCCGTGACGGGGTGAGCTCCCGTTGCTTGGTCCCTGCTCCTGCCAACCTAGCAGTTCAAAAGCTCGTGAAAGTGCAAGTAGATAAATAGGTACCACTCCGGCAGAAGGTAAATGGCATTTCCGTGTGTTGCTCTGGTTTGCCAGAAGCGGCTTCGTCATGCTGGCCACATGACCCGGAAGCTGTACGCGGCTCCCTCGCCCAATAAAGCGAGATGAGCGCTGCAACCCCAGAGTCGGTCATGACTGGACCTAATGGTCAGGGGTCACTCTACCTAAGATTCCATTGTGTGAAACCTTTTAAATGGTGCCTTAGCTCCTAGGAAAAATCCCTCTATTCCACAAGGAAGCATAAATACTCTGTTACCAGTCTGCCGCTGTCAGAATACAATGTCTGGACCAGAGTGCTATGGCCCACTATATGCCAAATGCATATCCCTTAAATGCAATTCTCAGCATTTTCAGGTAGGGCTAGAAGAGAACCTTATCTAAACCTATGGAAAGCTGCTACAAGTCAGCATAGATAATCCTGAATTGTATTAGAGTGGTCTCTCCCCCCACCCCCAATTTTTGTTTTATTTATTTATTTTTAATGGTTGTATTGCCATTTTAACTTCTCACGAAATTTAGTCCCGAGAGCCTGTCTAAAGGGAAGATACAAACCCCTTAGCTAAATATAAATAACCTCCACAAAGGTCTGTGCAAGGTGCCCATATTTTATATCAATAAACAATATGCCCCAGCATGTCTGTAAATGGTAACTTCTGCTTTCTAGCTGAAGTTAACCAGTTTTAAATGATACGTTTGCAAATGCTAATTCATACAGTTTTGCTTCTGGCTGTGACATACCCTGAAGGTCAGCTAATATGATTTAAAATTATAACAATGGGAAAGATTGCACAGACCTTTGCGGAAGGGGGGGAGGGAGGCAGGGACTAGCCAAATTCACAAATCTTTTGGAGAAAAGGAACATTTACCTTTTCTATTTGAAACTGTTAAATACGCCGTGCATATAATATGCAATCTTCTGCAAATCTCGTCAATCAACTTGCAGATTAGGTATAATGAATCTTTTAAAATGTGACAGGCCCATGTATTCAAATTAAATTCTATTTGGAGAGGTAATGGACAACTCTAATTAAATACAAACATAAATCAGGCAGAGTTACCATGGAGATGGCTCATGTGATCTGTCTACAAGTTAAAACTCAGAAGTGGAGCCTCAAATCTGGCTTCACAATAAAAAAAGGCGAACAATAGGAGGAACTTTTGCTGGAGCCAACTAGAAAATGTATCAAGGAATTTAACAAAAAATGTAGCTTTATTTAAAAAAACAAAACGAAAACAGAGGTAAGAAGAGCCAAAAAATGTCCATTACCATGGAAAGGAGTTAAGCCTCCTTCTATAAATGAAAATAGCGGCCAACCAAACAGGGGTATTCTGTGGGTAAATGTAACCAAGATTTTAAAGTTCCACATGAATTTCAAAACAAATAGGAACATGTGATGAAATGGCTCTTTAGTGGTGCATTTCAAAGCACAAAGGTGCTGCAATCTGAAGGATTCCTGAGCAAGGAATTTCCATGCTCACAGAACCGTCACCATTCTCTCTCATGCTGGAGAAAGTTCTTCATGTACATCACTATTGGCCATGCCACTGAGTTATTCCAACCACAGAAATTAATAGGAGATCCTGTGGGTTCTGTGCGTGGAACATCATCATCACTACTACTACTAGTAGTATCAATATTAATTGCCCACCCTTTACTCTAAGGTCCAAGGGCAAGTTACAACAATGAAAGCATGGTGTTACAAACAGTTTAAAACAATGTACAAAGAAATAAGGTGAAATAGAACAGAACATACAGAATCCCATGAAAGCCCACTGCCAGTCTGGCCAAGCGTTGAATAGATTGCTTTTGCCCTTAAGTAAAGGTGAAGGGACCCCTGACCATTAGGTCCAGTCGTGACCGACTCTGGGGTTGCGGCACTCATCTCGCTTTATTGGCCGAGGCTGCTGGCGTACTGCTGGTCGTGTGGCCAGCATGACTAAGCCGCTTCTGGCGAACCAGAGCAGCGCATGGAAATGCCGTTTACCTTCCCGCCAGAGTGGTACCTATTTATCTATTTGCACTTTGACCTGCTTTCGAACTGCTAGGTTGGCAGGAGCAGGGACCGAGCAACGGGCACTCACTCCGTCGCGGGGATTTGAACCGCTAACCTTCTGATCGGCAAGTCCTAGGTTCTGTGGTTTAACCCACAGCACCACCCACGTCCCTTCCTTTTGCCATTACACAGCATGAATTATGTCTTCTTCTGGCAGGCCCCACATTTAATTTTCTGAGCTGTTTGCTGCCTTTCATTTCTCACAGCCGCCATATGGACTCAAGAATGGCTATGCATCCAACAGCACCTCAATCTAGAGGCCTTTTCTGATGTTTTTTTTTTTTTTTTTTTAAAAAAAAATGTGGTTCTATCAGTTTACAAGCTGTGACTTGCAAAAGCACAGCTGGAGAAACCTTTGGACCGCCAGATGTTGCTGGACTCCAACTCGCATCAGCCTCTGCTGGAGTGGGCAATGAAGCACAGTAACATCTGGAACATCTGAACCCTGCATAAAGGGGTAGAGTAGATAGGCAGATGTATGAAGATCTGGCTTCACATAATAAGCATTGACCATACTGGAAATAAATTCTTTCCAACTAATGAATTCCAATTGATTTTAGCTTTTTTTTTCTTTTTTAAGATGCAAAATCCCATGACAAAATGAGATCATTTAAAAGCATTTTTATTTTATCGTTAAAAACATTGCTTAGCTTTCTTGTGCAGATAGCAAATCACGTTCTCTTCTCATTTAATGATCACTCAATTAGTACAAGTCAAATTCCAAAAACGTGCCTCAGGCTCTCATTCATGCCACCAGGAGCTGTTGCCAGGTTAAAGAGAGAAAGAGAGATAGAGACCAGGCTGAAATGAAATCTATGGATGTTTGTTCACTTTGGTTAAATGTGAAGATTTAGATAAAATGATTTTGTGATACTGAACTTTTCAATACTGTGCTTTTTATAGAACTTTGCCCTCCAGGACTTCATGCTTTGATTCACATCTGCTCATTACACCAATTATTTTCATTGCTTATCCACAGTAAACCAATGGGATTCTGGAGATTTCTCTCTCTCCAAGAAAAACATATATTGTATGATGAATTATTAAACCCCTGCAAAAGTTAATACAAATTTTTGTCACCACTGCAAGAGACCGACAAAACAGATAAGCCAGTGCTAAATTAAACAATTTGGTTTTTTCCCTTTGAGTCTTCTGAGAAAAGTCAAATGACTTGAAAGAAAAACAAGTGTGATCTATCTGTTCTTTATGGCACCATCTCTTCTGAAATCTGAACAATGCTGAGCTTACAATTGCCAGGATTTTCTTGGTGTTGGCAGCTAGAAATCCTTATTCCACTTGTGAGGTCTAGGTGAAGATGCTCAACTGAGAGGATGCAGTGGTGCCACTCTCAAGGCAAAACACACTCCTCTGAATGCACTGTGTGTACAAGCAAAGGAGTTTTGTAACGTTAGCTAAAACATTATATCTAGATTGAAATAGCCCCTCTTCCAGAAAGGCCAGGAAAGAGAGGTGTTGGGTTGAAATAACGACAGACGAGTGAGGGGTGTCATATGGGAGGCATCTCTCGAGCATGTCTCGGGGAGTCCCTTTTATTGAATATTACAGCTTGCCACATACGTGATTGTTGCTGATTGGTTAACACAAATACAAAGCAAAGGGTTGCATATAAGTATTAATCACCAATAGATTAAAGGCTGGGAATGGGAGCACAAAACTAGACAGGCATGAAAACCTCCTAATTGAATTATAACTAATGATTGATATAGCAAGACTTAAACAATTGCGTTCCGATAGATGTGGTCAACTATGCATTAAGAACAGGTCAGAGTATTGTTTTCCTGAACTCAATGTGAACTGAACATTCTAAGGTGATGAGTGAATGTCTTAGTACAGTGGTGCCTCGCAAGACGAAAAGAATCTGTTCCGCGATTCTCTTCGTCTAGCGGTTTTTTTCGTCTTGCGAAGCAAGCCCATTGACAGCTTAGTGGATTAGCGCTACAGTGGTCTAGCGGCTTTTAGCGATCAGCTGTTAAGCGGCTTATCAGCGGATCAGCTGTTAAGCGGCTTAACGGCTTAGGAAAAGGGGGGGGAAGCGGGGAAAACCCGCGGGAACTCGCAAGATTTTTTCGTCTTGCGAAAAACTCCCATAGGAAATTCGTTTTGCGAAGCGCCTCCAAAACGGAAAACCCTTTCGTCTAGCGGGTTTTCCATCTTGCGAGGCGTTCGTCTTGTGGGGCACCACTGTATTCGAACCGTTTGTGCAGCATCATGTGCAGAAGCAAAGCTTAGAAGCAAGACTTCCCATCATGCCACAGTCATGTGCAGACGCAAGGCTTCCCTTCAGAGAGGTACTCAAGAAAACTCAGCAACGTGGTGCATTTATAAACATTGCTGTAGTTTGTGCCTGCTGTTCTTGGAAAGGTAACAGCTTAGCCTTAATTTCCTATGAACTTTCCTTCTGATGTAGTTGTTTCACATTATGACAAATCAACATTACATGATAGTGCATCCTATTGGTGCTGACGTGGAATTTCAGACAAAAGCCGGTCCAGAATGTTCAAAGAAAGGGCACTTTTCAGGGTGATTCAACTGAAAATTAAGATCCCTGTCACCAGGAAAGTTGCAATCTGAAGAATTCTAGGCGTGTATGGGTGTGTGTGTGGGAGTCTCTTCATTATCTTCATCAGGCTTGAAGGAACGGGCATAATGCAGGGGCGGAGGAAGGGGGTGCAGTGCGGGCGGCCTGCCCCAAGTGTCACCACTGAGGGGGGTCACAAAATGCCAGGCGACACTCACTGTGGGGCCTGCAGCACACCTGAGCCGTATGTCTCTCCTGGGAGTGATGTGGTGGCTTGGGTGCCCGCAGGCTCTGCACTGCCCCAAATAGTCTGCCCGCCGCCTCCCCCTCAGCTGTAGAGCTGCTGAGTGGGAGGAGACAGGCAGACTCCTTGGAGGCTCTGCCTCTTGCCCCGCCCCATGGGTGGCTGGCCCCATCCTGGGCACAGGGCACGCACACCGCCCCAGGCGCCCAATTGGTTTGCTCCATCGATGGTGTAATGTAGCACTTGGTCAATATTAAGAAGAAAAAGGACACTATTCAAGGGAGACAGAAAGCCCCGTCATATTACCCTTCCTGCCTGAAACACCCATTTTATTTTATTTTTTTGTGAGCTCTTACTGGCTCTGAGCCCCACAGTGCCATGCACAAAAATATGTGTGAATGCCAGTAACATGCCGAAACTAGCATGGCTCAGATGTCTGCTCTATGCAAACTGCAGTTTGGGGGCATGTGAAAAGTCAACATGCTAAATCCAGCCTTCACACAACTTGGTCTGTGTATGACAGTGTGGCTAGATGTCAATACGGGTAGTCTGTAAAGTGCATGCGAAAATATTTGTGTAAGCAAGTCCTTGTGAGTGTGCCATCCAGATATGAAAACAGCTTCTAAACTTATGGAGCATGTAAGTAGAAGATTGACTCCAACCCAGCGATTAGAAATAGAGAACGCCATGGCACATACTAGATTACTCATATTGCAGTCATACACTCAGAGCTTCAAACCTAGCTTATTGAACCGCATGACATGCAATCTATAGCATCCCTAAAAGCAGCTGTTTAACATTCTGGAGAATGTTTTCTGAAATGATTGAGAATTTGCTTTTACGGCAGAGTTTAATGCGTGCCAGCGCTGCACTGAAGCCAATTTAATCCTTTGGGGCAATATCAGTCATACTTAAGTCCACTGATTTCAATGGATCTACTCTGCATTTGGCTAACGTTGAACAATTAGTCATTGTTTGCAATGCTAAAGGATCTAAGTATTGAACGAATGTGTTGCTATGTGAACTCTATACCAGACCCTCCAAGTGTCCCAATATTCCATTTAGAGAAGCTGTCCCAGTTTCTGATTTGATCCTGGAATGTCACACTTATCCTTAGGATGTTCCTATTTTCACTGGGGAAATGTTGGAAGGTATGGAGTTATCAAACCCCCAAGCTGTCTGAAGGCAATCCTGTATAGAGAAGTTTTTTTAATGTTTAATGTTTTATTATGTTGGAAGCTGCCCAGAGCAGCTGGGGCAACTCAGTAAGATGTGTGGGGCATAAATAGTAAAATTATCATTATGGAATGGGACATCCCTATTTTCATCGGAGAAATGCTGGAGGGTATGCTATATAAGATTACCTGTTGCATCAGGATACTATAATCCTTGCATTACCCACTTCTCCTGAATCCAAGCACTACACCATTTTCAGACTTTTGCAATAGCTCTGCTTGGTTTCTCCCAGAACTGAATGAAAAGCCCTTATTCCCACTGTTGGCATTGATAAAAGCCAGCATGTTGCCTTCTGGACGCTATGTGCACCTGAGACAAGCACTTTAGCTGATAAAAAAAAAATGTAAACACAGAGACAAATGCAATAAGAAAAAGAAAAGAATAAAAAAAGGCAGTGGAGATCTGAGGTTCACATTCAGGAGGGACTCTTATTTAAATTTGCTTAGCAGAAGCAAACATTGGTTTTATTATCCTGGTGGCATGTGGTTTTCTTGCTACGTACAGGTAGAAAGGCTGTCTACCTTACATAGCACCAGATTTATTTTGAACTGAAAAATTTATATTATGTTTCACTTTAAATCTTTTTACACTATTCAAACAGAAACCATGCTGCTGGGGTTTTTTAAACCACAGTTGGTTTTCCTCTTTACTATTGTGTTGTCCTGTGCACATCTGCAGGGAATTCAGTTTATTTCAGCTTGCATTTCTTTTTGAAAATGCTCAACTTCATTCTGAAAATGATTTCATAGCTTGGCATGTAAAAGATTTCAGTAGATGTGAACTTGTTTTAACCTGGCAGAGCCCTTGAGATCGGAAAATAATGGATCTAGGGTTGGTTAGAGTATTAAAAAAATCACACAATCAAAATAGTGGCCACTAGCTGCTGTCTAATTTTATTCTGCTTTGCGTGTGTTGCTAATATGCAACCCTAGAACTTCCCCTTAAACTCAATGGAATACGGTACACTTTTGACTGGGCAAGGCATATATGCTGTGTCTCTGACAAAGTCCACCAGCAATTTATTCAGAAATCCGGATGCATATATGGCGGTTTTATTGCTGAGGAAATCCTATTTGCAGTTGAGAGTGGGAGCTGAGTGGAGCCTTGGATGCACAGCTGTGCTCCTAGCGGAACTGAAAGTCAGACATTACAGCTAATCACTGCCATTGTACTGATAGAGCAGAAATGACTCATTAATTGAACATCTCTCTTATCTTGCCATGGGCAGGGAAAACAGATCACGTACTAAAAACACTTGAGGCCTGAATTCAAGAGTAACTAGAAACCCAAAACTGAGAATGCATGTATGTATGTATGTGCTGGCAATTACTACATACACTCATTTACTGGCACAATGTTGCATTTAGTACACTCCAGTTGTTCTTTAGTTGTTTTCACTACACCCCTGTTACATTTAAATACATACCAATGGCACAATAATAATTTGATTCTCATGGAGTCATATAATAATAATAATAATAATAATAATAATAATAATAATAATAATAATAATTTTATTATTTACACCCCACCCATCTGGCTGGGTTTCCCCAGCCACTCTGGGCAGCTTACAGCACATAACAAATGGTAAAACATTAGATATTAAAAATTTCCTGATTCAGGAAATAAAAAAATTCCTGATACCAGATCTAAGGCACGTCTGCGACCATGAGTTTGGCCAAACATATTCAGGGACTGCCCCATGGAGGCCATGCCTTTCACGAAGTCCCGAGCGGCCCCTTGTAAGTTTGTGTCGGCATGGATGTTAAAATCCCCTAGGACAACCAAACTAGGTGTCTCCAGGAGAACATCCACCATGACCTAGAACAGCTCTGACAGGGAATCCTTGGTGCAGCAGGGAGGTCGGTACACCAAAAGGAATCCTGTACTGCCCCTATTTCCCAGCTTCCAGAACGATGGAAACTGGGTCTTCCCAATAGGACGCCTAGTGCAAGGTAATGACTTCCTAAAAACCACTGCAACCCCCCCCCCCTTTCCCTGCCCATATGAACTTGGTTGCTGTGCGTACGAGAAACCTGGTGAAAGAGAAACATGGAAAGAGTCAAAGGTCCTTCACTAACCACTTCACACTATCCTTCTTGCAGCATGCAAAAGAACAAGCGCACTGTAATATTGTCTAAGATCCTAGCTATGAAGGAAGAACAACTTGTCCTAGCTTTTGCATATACTGATGTATTATTTGGGGAAGATGCGTCGCAACAATCCTCCCTTCTCTGACACCAAGAAATCATTACTTTAAGCATTTCTTTTTCTCATACAGCAGGAACATATTTCCTGCTTAGTGGGGAATGTGGTGTCATAGGCTAACAATGGCACAGTCTGGAGTTGCAATGAGGAGAGACAAGAGCACTGTTTAGGAACACCAGTCACCCGCAACACTTGCATTTAACCCAGCTCACTGGTAGCAAGCTTGGCAGCACTTCCAACAACAGCAGTTTTCCTAAATATTTGTCAAACTTTCAAAGTGGAATTCAGCTCGTTGCATAGTTTTTCTGATACACTACAATAGTTTATGGACGGTTGTGGTTTAACAGAAATCCAGTTTTGTGAACTGTATATTTACCAAGAAGTGTTAGGGAATTGCTCAGAGGAGATTTGTTGGAGGGACTGCTGTTACTGATACTATTTTTTGTATCTTTATTTTAGATCTTAATACGATTGATGTGTATTTCCCCCCCAAATTGTGTACTTTTTGATGTTTTATTTATTTATGATTACTTTTTTATGTTTGTTATTAAGGAAATCAGCCCTGAGTGCTCACTGGAAGGACAGATGCTGAAGCTGAGGCTCCAATACTTTGGCCACCTTATGAGAAGAGAAGACTCCCTGGAAAAGACCCTGATGTTGGGAAAGATGGAGGGCACAAGGAGAAGGGGACGACAGAGGACGAGATGGTTGGACAGTGTTCTCGAAGCTACCAGCATGAGTTTGACCAAACTGCGGGAGGCATTGGAAGACAGGAGTGCCTGGCGTGCTCTGGTCCATGGGGTCACGAAGAGTCGGACACGACTAAACAACAACAAGTTTTTTAGATGTTTTAAGCAGCCTTCGGTATGGTTTTAACTATGGAAAGGCAGCATACAAATTAAAATTATGTATGTATGTATGTATGTATGTATGTCAATAGAGTTATTTCAGGCACCTAAATAGATGTGTGCTTTTTACCTGTATATTTTTTCACAATGTGTGACAAAACATTAAATGAATCAATACCACCGGAATGCGAAACACCTACACCTATACTATATAGTTCTTAAGCTATCAGAAGCTGTAGTTCTGATATATAGTTAATGGAATTCTGAGCATTTTGGATTATTTTATAATGAGATCTCATTGCAGAGAACCAAGTGACCTCTATCTGAATATAATTTCAGTTTTAAAGCTTTTTTTTAAATGCATTTGATGATATTTCTAATATCTAAAAATCAACACTGACAGTCATAACCATGAAATCCTGATCTTCATATATATAAGAATATAAAATGTGTTGGTTTGTTTCCATGGGCTATCAAATGACAGTGGAGGGGGAAAAATATACCTTGTACATTTCGCAGAGTCATCTGTTAATATTTCTCAAGGTTCCTAACTGCATAAATGCATTCATTTTTATGTAACTTAGAGACACAGGAACGTGATTAGCACATCAACGGCTTCGCTAACAATATATTTGCCTTCAGCGATTTATGTTGTAGTGAATTAGAACCATTCAACTTGGCACAACATACTCAGATATTATTCACAGGCTGGAAAAGCAACAAGAAGATAAATATTCTGCCACTAATGAAGCTGCTTCTTCCCACTATGTTTACAAGCTCTCAGCTGTGGTACAGCTGATACTAAACTGTTGCTAAGAAAAAAAAATCAAGCAATGTAAATAAGTAGTGAGGGGAGAGGGGGAGAAATGAATCTGCAGGGGAATGTGTTAAAGGGGAAGGGTCTTTAATAGGGATTTCATTTTAATATCTCATGGGGATAGTGGGGTCCCAGAAAAACATCATCACCCAAGTGATTGTTTTCTTCGGCCAAACAATCTTTTCTGACTTGTTCCCCTTTAAAGCTTGCTTTGTATTGCAGGCTTACTTTATATTTTGAAACGCACAAAACTATAATTAAGGAAAGACTGCAGACTTCCTCCTCCTCATCTTGTACCGATGTAGGAACCCTCTGTCATTTCAACTTGTGTGCAACACACAAACACACTTGTAGTTAAAATATTTTTAAACATATGAAAAAGTCTATCCAATTAAGTAGAGCTGGGTGATTGTTGTTGTTTGTGTGGCGGAGGCTGGCAGGAAGAGGGAATTGATTGTACAAACAATTCTATTATGGGCACCTAAGGACTCAGCTACACTGGCAAAGAAAAAACGCTTTATATGTGTTGTTTATGCATTCTAACACTGTGACACCAGATGGTGCTGTGGAGTTTCTGTTTCTGCTTACCCGATTTCTCATACAAAGTTTGCAACACGTTTAACTGAAACGCTTCTTTGATGTGTCTAGATCCAGCCTAAATGCTGTAACATATTTCTAGCATATTGTGTACATCAGATTGACAGTGCGCTGCAAAAACATTCAGTCAGCGCAAAAACCAATTCAGGTCTTCCAGCATATTCAGTTTATTTCTTCATTCCTCAGCTTGTGTGGCTATACATACATTTTGAATGATAGATTTTGATCTGGTAGATAGATAACATTGCTAGGCTCTGAAACTGAAACCATGGAAAAGAGAGATTCCTATCACACATCGTTCTCAAATTATGGGAGCCTTTTGCTTAGTCTTCAGCAAAATGTGTGGATAATTAGTCACAGGGCCTAAAAAACAGCTGCTTGGATTAAATGATCTATGAGTTTATGTCCTTCAAAATCTGTCATTCTGTAACTGGCTTATCCAGAATCATGCAAGCTGCATTATATACCTGAGGAACATACCAAACTTCACAGCTGGCTTAACAGCACAAGCAAAGTACCGTATTTTTTGCACCATAACACTCACTTTTTTTCCTCCTAGAAAGTAAGGGGAAATGTCTGTGTGTGTTATGGAGGGAATGCCTATGGGTGGCATGCCTACGGATTTTCCTCCTCTAAAAACTACGTTCGTGTTATGGTTGGGTGCGTGTTATAGAGCGAAAAATACAGTACATAGATAGAGGTGATCCTGTTTGCAATGCGTAGTTAGACTTTCAAAAAGCTTTTGACAAAGTACCTTCCAAAGATTCCTGAATAAGCTTAGCAGTCATGAAGGAGAGGTCCTCTCTTGGGTTAGTAAGTAGTTGAGAAAGAGGAAGCAGAGAGTAGAAATAAATGGACAGTTCTCCCAATAGAGGGATATAGAAAGGATTGGTACTAAGACCTGTGCTTCTTAACTTGTTCATAACTGATATAGAGTTAAGTATCCAAGTTTGCAGATGAAACCAAGTTGTTCAGGGCAGTCAAAACAAAAAGGGATTGCGGAACGCTCCGAAAGGATCTCTCCAAACTGAGTGAAAAGGATGTAAAATGGCAAATGTGATTCAATGTACACAAATGTAAATGGATGTACATCAAGGCGCAAATATATGAACTGTATGTATGAACTGGCAGTGACTGGTTAGGAACAAGACTTTGTGATCATAGCGGATAACATGGTGATTTTTTTCATAGAGGAACAGTTAGGCCCAGAGGTGCCAGCTTGAGAGGGCAATTGTAAGGGGAAGTGTGTGTGACGTCCTGATGTCATACGTGTGAGCATCACGCCTCCCTCCCTAAGCCTGGCAGAATCTTCCATGGTTGGGGAAGGAGTCACCAAGGGAATATTTAGGGGAATAGCCTAGTCCCCCTAGTCCATTGACTGCATGCCATTAGTGGATAAGATAATGAATATGTTGGCACTGTGTTTTTTATAAGGTGAATTTCATGTTAAGGATAATTAGGAAACTGGTTGAAGATAAAACTGGCAATATAATGTCATTATACAAATCCATGGAGCAACCCCACATGGAGTACTGTGTTCAGTTCTGGTTGGCTCACTTCAACAAGGATATTATAGAGATGGAAAAGGTTCAGGAAAGGGGAAAAGAAACAACAACGATCGATTGGCTAGAGAGGCTCCTCTATGCAGAAAGGTTACAATGCTTGGGATGTTTGATAAGAGGTGAGGAAGAGCAAACATGACAGAGGTGTATGAAATTGTAGAGAAAGTGGGCAAAGAAAGGTTTTTCTCACTGTCTCATAATACTAGAAATCGGTGACATTCAATGAAGATGAGCGCTGGGAGACTCAGGAGAGAAAAGAAAGCACATATTTACACAGTGCATAGGCCAACAATGGAGCTTGCTCCCAAAGGAGGCAGTGATGGCCACCAACTTGGATGAATTTAAATGGAAATCAGACAATTTATTGGAAATAAAAAAGTTTCCTACACACACACACACACACACACACACACGTTTCCTATCTATCTATCATCTATCTATCATCTATCTATCTATCTATCTATCTATCTATCTATCTATCTATCATCTATCTATCTATCATCTATCTATCTATCTATCTATCTATCTATCTATCTATCTATCATCTATCTATCTATCATCTATCTATCTATCTATCTATCTATCTATCTATCTATCTATCTATCTATCATCTATCATCATCTATCATCTATCTATCTATTCCTTTTTCTGGGATATATACAGAACTTCCCCTTCATGGATCACCACCTTGTCGTGGCAAAGGGGCTTGAATAACTCAGAGAAGCTATGAGCTATGCCATCCAGGGCCACCCAAGATGGACAGGTCATAGCCGAGAGTTTAGACTAAATGTGATCCACCTGGAGAAGGAACTGGCAAACCACTCCAGTATTTTGCCAAGAAAACTCCATGGACATAAAAAAAAGGAGAAGCTTTGAGAAGAAAGTGAGAGTTTCCAAGGCATTCTCTGGTTCATGGGGTCACAGAGAGTCAAACACGACTAAGGTGACTAAACAACATACAGAACTTAAGAGATTTTACACAAAAAGTGAACAGCATGCACACAATGGCACAGAACCAATCAGTGACTGCGTGCCAGTGAAAGTGGAACAGGATGGAATTAGTTGCTCAGTCCTTCCCTAAGAACAGAGAATATTTTTTAACTGACGCTGTGTCTATACACTCTATACCTTCAAAGCACATTCAAAGCACTCCCTCCTTCAATGCATTCTGGTAACTGTGGTTTGTTAAGGCTTGCTGGGAACTCAGTGAGGTGCAAGCTACAATGTCCTGAATTCTTTGAGGGGAGCTCTGAATGTGCTTTAAAGGTTACTGTGTGCAGGCAACCTGATGGAAATAATGCAGGGTAAATACTGTATTAAAAATTAACTTTGAAATTCGCCCTTGTCTTATACATGGGTAGTGCAGAGGGGGGTTGGGCAATTGTTTGCAGCCACGAGCAGGAGATTTTCTGTGGTGACAGGGCTAGTGATTGGTGGCTGTGTGAAGGGCTGTTTGCGATTGGCTGCCTTTGTGGCAATCACGCGGTTGATTGGGGGCTGAGGGTCTTCGGCGATACATGCTATCGCCAGCAGCGGGTGAGCGATTTTCAGCCATTCCAGCCCCCACAAAAGCTCAACAACTCTGTGCCATCTCTCTCCCCCCCCCCATTTCTTAAACCAGAGTCCCCAAAAATAGGGGGGGCTTATACATGGGGGCGTCCTATAGATGGAAAACTACAGTACACGAAAGGGAAGTACCCTAAAGTCAACAGAGAATGCAAAACAAAATTACCGAAAAGACTACAAGCCTGTCCTCTGTTTGAAATCCCATATACACATAATCTCACACACATACATACACATATCTCCAACGTAAGAGTGTCCCCGATCACTCAATGTTTGCCAATATTAACTATAAGATCTTTACAAGCTCTGCTGGAAAAACCACTGCAAAAAGCTTTCCTGCAAATTTGTGTATTACAGAAGTAGCCACTCAGACCTCCTTTTCTCTGCCACCCACGCAAACCACACTCAAATGCCGCCCCCTGCCCCCACTTCTGTATATATTCTTTTTAAAAATACTTTCCACTATTAACTGTCTGTCTATCTGCTCCTGGGTGGGCGGGCTGAATCACCCCTGCATGGATGCCAACCTCAGAAAAACCCCATCTACCAGAAGGTGTTCCTGAAGAGAGGAAAGGTCAGGACTAGTCCAAGTAGCAGACCGGAAATATTTTCTAAATTCCATCGTACCTTTCACCACCCTCACTTTCTCAAACCCTGCTTAGAGCTTGTTTCCTCCCCCTTGTGAGGAGCCTTTCAGGCACCTTGGAAATAGAACAAGAATCAAGTGATGGAATGGTTGCCATGGAGAAATTGCGAAGTTTTCTTTATTTTGAGTTGAATGGCAGAGAACTGCAAAAACACAGCAGCTGTACAACTTGGTAGGAAATAAGCAACTGCCAATCAGGGACTGCAATAATTGGTAACTTAAAGAGAAGGAGAGAGAGAGAGAGAGAGAGAGAGAGAGAGAGAGACTGAGACTGAGACTAAGGGTAAGAAACCACATCTTTTTCCTTCTTCCGCCCAACTCTGTTCCTTCTAATTCTTTGTGAATAAGATACTGACTTAGGAGGGTTATGACTAAAATGTCCAACGCAGTATAATAAAAGCTCCTCCTACATTAAATTTACCCAATATTTTTAACACAATATAAGGCCACCCCTAAATTTGCTCCATGTCTGATATTTTAAAGGCACAGGCTTCGTTTATTGCAATTTGGGATTTCAAGATCACGCAGCATCTCTCCAGATTTCTACAGGCTCTCTCTCTCTCTCTTACACACACACACACACACACACACACACACACACACACGGGTTGCATGTAGATATTCCATGAGCAGAGTTTCATTCACAGGACGTTGTGTTGGAAGGTGAGGTGGGGAAGTAGCTAATCTGCAGTGTTCCAGCACATGAAATGTTCAGATTTACCAGGAAGTCTCATGATTTTAAACAAGCGCAGATGGAAATGCCAGCAAATTGCAATAGTTACCAGTAAACTTCATAGGGAACTAAGCGCCTTCAGAAAATTGAAATCTGTGTGGCCTTATCAGAATGCATTCATCGTGGATACAGATATGAAAAGCATATACTTCCAAATCACATTTCAAAATCCAAAAGTTTCTGCTGCCATCCACCGCCTTAAAAAGTTGCAAAATCTGAACTCACGTGCTAACAAAGAGTAGTATGACCCACATTAAGGATGTGTCAAAGAGGAAGCACGAAGTGTTCACTCTACTTAACACCCAAACAAGTTGGATATTAACAGATTGGTCAGGGTTAAGGAATAGAAATAAAAGTCATGTATGTAGAGCAATAACAGGAATCAGTTCACTGCTAATCACTTGCCAAATTACAGTAATTTTAAGACTACATGGCAGAGGTAAGATTCAAGGAGGATACGTATAAAGCATCTAATGTTAATTGTTAAATAGTGAAATCTGCAATTGCATCATAAAAATTGCTACTTTCTATTCCTTTAATTACAGACCAGCACCATGATCACAGAGCCTATCAAAGTATTCCAAGCTGCACACTTTTTGAAGGGATCTGTGTGGTCTTCTTCATTCCATGTGCTAGTTGCAGGTTTTTGCATGGCGTTGCTGTTCCCCTGCATAGCATTAGGGAGACAAGAAGAGGATGAATTGCTGGGGGAATACACTGATGCTTCCTCCCAGATTTATGGCATGTTCTTTGGTATGGCTAAAATCTGCTGCCGCTGACTGGCAGAGTCTGAATGGGAGATGGAAGGAAGCAACCCAACTTCATTTGCTCATACTATCAAGGACAGCTTAGAGCAGGGCTGGGAAACCTGTTACAGCCTAAGGGCCACATTCCCACATGAATAACATTCTGGGGAACCGCATGCCAGTGATGATGGGATGAGCAACGGATGGGACTCTTGCCTTTGCACAGGAGGCTAAATTCCAACCATTTAAAGGCTAAGAGGTTCTACATACTCCCCATTTCTCCATTCCGGTAAGCAAGAGACATTGTCACAGCTCAAGGACAATGGAGAAAGAACTTGAGGAGCATGTGCAGCGGGGTTGGTGATGGGTGTAGCCTAGTCAAGGGTGTGGCCTAGGCAGAGTCCCGAGGGCTGAGCAGAGAAGCCTCCAAGCATTAGGTTCCCTGCCCCTGGCTTGGAGGAACCTTCTACCTCCTTTTCCATCACTTCACTGTCATGCATTTTAAGACAGCACATGTGTGCAAATCTGGCCCAAACTGTAAGAATAAACAGGCTCCAGGAACACCTGAGGGACAAAATTAAGACAACAAGATTTGTTACAGAGTCACCTGTTTGCGTGTTCAGACCCAGAAGCCTCCCCCCTAAATAAATTCACACTTGACTCAAAATTTTGGTTTTGGTTTTTGGCAGAATTTAGACCACAACTTTACTGATTACGGAAAGTAACTGGTTGCATAGGCTCTGGTTCGACCCAGGGTTCCAGCATAGGTCAGCCAAGGGTGGACACCTGGATAAACGGAAAGCCGGGAACAGGCTATCTCTGCCACCCAAATGTCCCCCTGGACTCAGGCATGGGCACAACCCCCTCTCAGGGATTGACCAAACCATCAAGTCCCTGGATTCCTTTAATGGAATACCCTTCACATAGGGATGGCGAGACCGTTCTCCCATCCCTATCACCTGAACCACAGCCTATCCGCAACCTTACAAGTTGTGATGCTTTGCTACATGGCAGGCGAAACCCAAATGGCAACAGCAAATCAGCCAAGTGGGGGAAATTCCTGCCATGCCCCTGTCTCAATGACAGACGACACACGACAGCATAGCAAGGTCAAGCGCAAAGCCCTAAAAGTAGGGAGAGGTGGGCGGGTGTTCTGAATGCACGTGCCGAAAGAGGAAGCTCTGGGTCATGTGCATGGGCATAAATAGGTTCCTTGAACCGTTTGGACTGCGTCCCATTGGCCAGATTGCACCCAGCTTCAAGGGACCTACCGATCGGGTATTGTGGCTGACCAATCGTACCCACCCACAACACAGGATGTCGGTTTTCCAGGTCTCACTGCAATGTGTGCCCTCTTTAAGGGAGGACCTGATTTCTGTAAAACCCACACAAGCTACAATTATAAAAACAAGGGTTTGCAAGCAGTGGAAATAGCATGCCAGTTCAATTCCATTGCGCTGCCATTCTGTTTTATTACCTGGCGGGTTTGTGCCAACGTAGCTGGCAGTGGAGTGGCAGGAACGAAGCAACACGGCCATTTCTGCTCCTCCTCCAATCATCATTGTGGAAGACCAGCTCCATTGTGGAAGACCCAAGCTCTGTAAAATGTTGCTGGGTAACTCCCTGAGCTGTATAGAACATACATGGGAAACTCCTGCCACATTGAGTTATGTTACTGAAAACAAGGCACTGCTGTTCCACTAGGACAAGGGACTTGCATGGGCAGAACAGACATTTCTCCTCTTCTCTCCCCTGCAGTCAGCCCCCCCCCCCTGAGGGTTGGCAACCCTCTGGAGAAGATTTTGGAAGGAGAGGAAATGGAAGTGCCAGTAGAACTCTGCTGGTGCTGCTTTGTTTATAATTCATAAAAACCTATTTTTTAAAGCCAAAATAGAGGCCTTTCAACATTAACAAGTTTAACAGAGCACTCAGCATGGATCATCACAATAATAACCTTATATCAGTGCTCTCTGTCTGCCGCGGTGGCAGAAACATTAGCCAAATAACCCCTATACCACAACAATGAAGCAACTAAGTATAGTCCCATCTTTTGCTAAAACCCAGCACTGACAGCTTCCCTGCCCTTCTCAGGCATGAACAGCAGGACCAATGCCACTTCCTGATAGAGGTCCTGTGTGTTTTTTTGCAGCTGCTTTTGGGTGTGCTTCAGGCTCTTCTTTTAGAAAGCTGGTGCACATTGGCTCCTAGCTGAAAATCAATTTGGATCAAAGCCTCCACAGGTCCATGAGAAAAACTCAGTCATATTTTGAATGTACCTCTTATTGGAAAGAGTACATCATGCAGCAGTACAGCCTGTGTAAAAGACACATCAGATCACAGGCTCACATCTAGGGATGCTGGTGGAATTTAATTTCTTTGAATTCTGAGGCACAGTGATCTGGTCCACGCTTCCTGGACTGAGGTGAGGACCAGGATGTAATTATCCAATGGATTCCACACTTCTCTGAATTTTACAATACAGGTCCCAACACAAAAAAGTAACAAAATGTATTAAAGGGAGATTATACATGTAGAAATGTACACACTGAGATAAAATAGATATTGAAATATGCATTTTGTGAGAAAATCTATAATTAACTGGAATTTTTGCAGACTATATGTATATACTGTATATGGTGTGTGTCTCACCCCCCCCCCCACGCACCACAGATTAATGGGGAAATGGGATGGAACAGATTTACAAATGACTCAAAATGCTACTGACTGTAAATAGACTGGCCCATCCATTCCAACTTATATGCAGCAAAACAGCAAAATAATACCCCGCATGGCATAGACCAAATCAAGTTTATAGCCAGGCACCAAATCTCTGACCAAATTAATAGATCACTCAGTATTATTTGCAGATTATTCAAACAGTCATTGTCTTAGTCCACTTAGTCCTCTTTTCAGTTACACGCCGCAAAATTTATATTTGGGTAGCATCAGGGTCTAGGAGTGCCTAATTTTTGGTTGGGCAGTTGCAATTGCATTTGGACAGGAAGAACCTTGCTAGCCACATTAATCTACACTACAGAAACATTTCTAGGTGTGGGTGCAAATTTAGGAATAATTACTAATATTTAAATAAAAATACACCAAGTATCTCCAGAGTGGGGGAAGCTGACTAGGCAGCCTGGATACCTGCACAGTCTCCTGTCCAGGTGTTCACTATGGATGAACATCCACAAGGTCCCTCCCGATTCCCCTTTTTCTTTTTCTTGACCAGGCAGCCCTTCAATTAGAGGGCACCTTCAAACAGAGGACTGCCCTCCAACAGTCCTTCAAAACAGAGGGCTTGTATAGTAGGATACATGGCCCCCCCTAACTGCCTCATTTAACAAGGTCTCTGAGGCAGAGATGGTCAGTTTCACAGTTCACAGCACAATGGTTCTTAAGGGTCCCAGAAGGCAAGGAAATGGTACCTTAACTACTATCACTGCTGCAGTTCCGTCTCTTCTACCAAAGCGAAGGGCTACAGAGTGAACAAAAGCATTTCGCCACAAACTGACAGGTGAAAAGCGGAGCGGTGTGTTTCTGATGACACAGGATTCAGTCGCAGGAAAGTGGCTTCAGAGAAGTCCCACTGAACAAAGACGTCAAATGTTTTTAAAAAATGTGCTGCGCTCAGCTGATCTGCCAGGCAGAGAGGAAGCAAATATAGTGGAAACATCCACAATTGGAACAAAGGCTGCAGCTCTAAGCTCACCTTCAGCCTGGTGAGCCTTAATGGAGCAGAGGGGCCCCTGGTGCGCTTGCAGCCTCTCTGTGCATGGCAGTCAGAGTGAAAGGCCCACATGACAGCAGCGGAGGCAACTTGGGACGCAACATATTGTGGGCGAGCTCAGCCTCTCTCTGCCCATGGGATGCACCAACTGGGGACTCTCTGCTGGCTTCCATTGATGGGGTCCCACTGGCAAGCATTTCCACTTGCCTAAATGGCAACAGAAGCAGAACGCTGCACTGACAGAATGATGCTGGCGTAATTCTGCAGGCAGACATCAGTGGAGATCAGCAGCAGGGCAGCTCTACCTCATCCACCACCTGCCTACCCAGTGAAAAGGGTCCCCCCCTATATTGTGCTCTGTGCTTTTTACTTTCTAGGGCTCCATGATCACTGCAGATGGTGACAGCAGTCACAAAATTAAAAGACTCCAGCTTCTTGGGAGAAAAGCGATGGCAAACCTAGACAGCATCTTAAAAAGCAGAGACATCACCTTGCCAACAAAGGTCCGTATATTTAAAGCCATGGTTTTCCCAGTAGTGATGTATGGAAGTGAGAGCTGGACCATAAAGAAGGCTGATCGCTGAAGAATTGATGCTTTTGAATTATGGTGCTGGAGGAGACTCTTGAGAGTCCCATGGACTGCAAGAAGATCAAACATCTCCATTCTTAAGGTAATCAGCCTGAGTGCTCACTGGAAGGACAGATCGTGAAGCGGAGGTTTGGCCACTTCATTAGAAGAGAAGACTCCCTGGAAAAGAGCCTGATGTTGGGAAAGATGGAGGGCACAAGGAGAAGATGACAGAGGACGAGATGGCTGGACAGTGTTCTCGAAGCTATGAACATGAGTTTGACCAAACTGAGGAGGCAGTGGAAGACAGGAGTGCCTGGCATGCTCTGGTCCATGGGGTCATGAAGAGTTGGACACGACTAAAATACTAAACAACAACAACAACAAATCAGAATATTGAACTAGATAGCCCAGACCATTTGTTTTACGGGCACCCCTTTTCATATTTTAGGTTGCCATAATGTAAAACATTGTTACTGCTTTGTTTGTTATTATGCTTCAGGATTTAACCTCCTTCTGCCGGGCCTGTAAGACAGAGTTATTCCGCCTGGCCTTTAATTTGAATTATCTTTTATTTCCCTTCTTTTTCCTCCCCCTCCCCCGTTATGAAGAATACCCACTCTGAGACCCCACAGCTAATTCTCCCCTGGCCTCCTCGCTGGCCCAAGTAGGACTAATTCAGCCAGCTAGCCCTGGTGATTATCTAATGCTTATTAGATGGATTTCTCCTAAATTGATTTCTGAACTTTGAATTTTATTGTTATTCATGTTTTTATACTGTATTTTATGCTGCTTTTGCAATTAAGTGTTTGGGAAGGGCAGGGTAGAAATAAAAAAATAGCATAAATAAAATTTATTATTATGTATTTTTTGTCTTTTTTTATATACAGTGATCGTCGGGTGTAAGGCAGTATGTATGCATAAAAGAAATTAGATAAATAAATAATACAAAAGAATTTATCAATGCAGAATAGTGGTTGAGAGGGGGAAATTGTGGCACTGTAGTATATATAAAACGTACCAGTTATTTCTTAAAAAAACATATTAAAGGGTCAAAATAAAACGCTCCCAAGTACACCTGCTGCATATCCAGTTATGAAATCACTGGCAAAAGAGCAAGGAGGGTCTCCTTCCCTCCATTTGCTTTCTACAATTCTTTGCAATTGCACTCATACATCTACCCTTGTTTCAAGGTTCGTTATTATTAGTTAAGTTATTATCATAAGCTTGTTTTCATGAGGGCTGCGTTTCTGAGATCCTGCCTTTCTCTTTGAAACACAAGAACCTTCAGCTTTCCTCCCTCCGGTTGCTTCCCTTCCCACCAGACATGTCAGAGAATCGCACTGGAAAATGGAAATGGGGAGAGATAGTTGCCATAATTCACGCATCCATCATAAGTCAGGTACAGAGATCACACAAGTGGATACGAGTGATATCTGCAATCGTTTTAATTTATTTTTAAAATCATTAAACGTTACATAAATAATGAAGTGATTTTCTGCCCTGTTTTTGACGTTTCCCTTCCTTGGAAAGGGGATGAAATTAATTATATAATTAATTGGGTGAGTTCCAGGCCATCAGTCGGATGCGGGTGGTGCTGTGGTCTAAACCACTGAGTCTAGGGCTTGCCAATTGGAAGGTTGGCGGTTCGAATCCCCGCGATGGGGTGAGCTCCCGTTGCTCAGTCCCTGCTCTTGCCAACCTAGCAGTTCGAAAGCACGTCAAAGTGCAAGTAGATAAATAGGTACCACTCTGGCGGGAAGGTAAACGGCATTTCCGTGCACTGCTCTGGTTCGCCAGAAGCGGCTTAGTCATGCTGGCCACATGACCCGGAAGCTGTACACTGGCTCCCTTGGCCAATAAAGCCACTGGACCTAATGGTCAGGGGTCCCTTTACCTTTACCTTTTCAGGCCATCACAGGTAGAGAGATGAATAGAATTAGTAGAAGCAGAAATCAAATGGTGTTAGAAAGGAAACAAATCTGACCGTGACTGTGAGGAACATGGGATGGGACAGAAATTGCTTACATCCCCTTACATCCACCTACTAACTATGGGACAAAACTGAAAACGGGGTGAAGGTGGACCACATTGTGCTTAGGGAAAGTGAGCCAAAAGAAATTCACAGATGAATCAATATCAGTGTGTGCGTGTGTCTGGCTACAGAACAACACTTTCCAGCTTGTAAATCTGAATGGGCTATTGTGTTATTTGGGTCTTCCCCCCTGTATAAAGTGTGCATCTGGTTCTTTTCAGGAAAGGCACATTCTCTCAGGGTCACAGCTCCTAAAGTAGCCTCTTTCCTTCCCAAAGCTACACGTTGGCTTCACCCTTCCCTCTTCCCTTTTCAATTTATATGCTGTCTCCCTTCTCCAACAGTCAGCACTCAAGCAAGCTGCTGGCTCAGCCATATCGCTGCAATTCTACTCTGCTAGAATTCTCTATTTAATCACAGACAGCTGTGAGGGAGCTCTTTGCTACAGGCGTAGCTGAGCCACTGCTGTTTCTTAAAGAGACTGCAGCTCCCCACCCCCACCCTGCCCGTCTGCCCACCTAAAACAACAACAACAATCCTTGTCTACATAAAGGTTTTCATTCAGTTAGTGTTATTTGATACTTCTTGTATGCTGACTAGGAAATACAAGCTTTGTGTCGACCTGGATCACCTAGAACATTTACGGTTTCCCTCACCCAGGAACTCCCTCTTCTTTTTGATGGACAACCCTAATGGACAATTGATGGACAATTTCTTTTTGGGGGCGGCAGGGGGGGGGGAGGAAATGAGCAGCATGCAGCCCAAATCCTCTTGACACACAGCTCTGGGTGCTGTGCCGCTATACAGCTGCTGGTATGCTACAAAGAGGTGCCAGAACGCACCAAAGAGGCTGTGAAACTCAGTTTCGGTGAGTTCTGGCTGAAAAAAAGCCCTGTTCACACCCATTTTTTTTAAAAAAATAGGCTGTCGTTTAGTCCACAAACGCCTGTTTTGGACAGGGTTTGTGGGGGAAACTTCAGAGATTGCTACAATCCTATACGGTGGACGCTCAGGTTGCGAATGTGATCCGTGCGGGATGCAAGTTTGCAACCAGGAATGGCGTGTCTGTGCATGCGCAGGTTGCAATTCAGTGCTTCTGCGCATGTGCAAAGCGCAATTTAGCGCTTCTATGCATGCATGACCGCCGAAACCTGGAAGTAACCCATTCCGGTACTTCCGGGTTTTGGTGGTCCGTAACCTGAAAAAATGCAACTTGAAGCGTCTGTAACCTTAGGTATACTCATTTGCAAAGGAGCAGGTTGGGGACGCAGTGGCGCTGTGGGTAAAACCTCAGTGCCTAGGACTTGCCGATCGTATGGTTGGCGGTTCGAATCCCCGCGGCAGGGTGAGCTCCCGTCGTTCGGTCTCAACTCCTGCCCACCTAGCAGTTCGAAAGCACATCAAAGTGCAAGTAGATAAATAGGTATCGCTTTATAGCTGGAAGGTAAACGGCGTTTCCATGTGCTGCGCTGGTGCTGGCTCGCCAGAGCAGCTTCGTCACGCTGGCCACATGACCCGGAAGTGTCTCCGGACAGCGCTGGCCCCCGGCCTCTTAATTGAGATGGGCACACAACCCTAGAGTCGGACACGACTGGCCCGTACGGGCAGGGGTACCTTTACCTTTACCTAAGTCCCACTGAACATAGTGGGGCTTGCTTTGGAATAAATATGCATGTAAATGTATGCTCCACTTGTCAATCTTGTTGAGTACTGGAAAAGTAGCTGGTTTGGACATAGTCTTACAGCAGGGGTGGGGAACGTCTATCCCATAGGCCTGGCATAGGTCTCAATTTGGCCCTTGAGTTCGTTTTCTCCAAGCCACGGCCCTGTGTACCACCTTGATATCATACAGAAGGGGGAGGGAATTCTATCCGCCCACCCCACTGCCAGATGTTGCTGATATACTGAGCTCCTGAATAAGATTCTGGCAGGGAGGAAACTGTTTCCCATCCCTGGAACAAAGCAAGAGCTTGAGAAAAAGACACCAATGATCCGACTTCTCTCTGTGTAAATAACAATTGCACTGTATTTCCCTTGCATGCCTCACATGTACCTTCACGGTACTAATAAATTAACTGGTAACCAGTTTTCTTTGGTAGAGTGCCCTGCTTATAAGGCTTAGGTCAGCAGAACTAAGTGGCATCTTACAAATCAAAGACTAAAAGGAATGCAAGCACATCCTACTCACAAGCCATCCATTTTTCTGTCTTAACACATCATTTGCTAAAATCTATTGCCCACAGCTTAATGAGTTCCACTCCAAAAAAAAGTATTTAAAGTGTGTTTTTTGCCTGATAAATAAATGAGAAGCATTTTCTTCTTTTCAGGAGAGTAGGAAATAGCATCAAAAAGGGTGATTTGGGATGATACAGAACCACTTGTGCAATGGGACTTTCCCTCCTACTTTTCTGCGAGTGCCTTGCTCCCTCGCCGAATCTGCTCCTGATTGTTGGGGGAACCCATCAGAACAGATTTAGCGGGGTGCTGGAAGTGCAAAGAAAAATTATTGCGCTGACAGAATGAGAGACTTAGAGCGACGTTGGATTCCACTCTTGGGCTGTGATCCATCTCTTTGGAAGTACCGTAAATTTCGCTCTATAACACGCAGATTTTTTCTCCTAAAAAGGAAGGGGAAATGTCTGTGCGTGTTATAGAGCGAATGTGTGGTCCCTGGAGCCGAAAAATCAAGCAAAAATCAAATCGCGGGGCTGCACGCTGCACAGAGAAGCGAAACTTGAAAAGAGGAAGCAGCTGCTTTCCTGCATTCTGCCTCAGGGTCTTACTGCCCACCCTTCTCTGTTTCCTTGCTGTGTTTGCTGAAACGGAACAAAGAGCAGGGAAAGCCCCTCCCCTCCAGGCAAGCTCCGGTGCTGCTGGGGGAGAGGGAGAGAGAGGGGGGAAGGGAGAGAGAGGGGGGGGAGGGAGCGAGGGAGGGAGGGAGGGGGAGAGAGAGAGAGAGAGAGAGAGAGAGAGAGATGGCTGGCTGGCTGGCTTGGGTGGGGGAAAACTTTTGCCTTCCTTTCCTCCCTACCCCTCTCCTGCATTCTTAGCCAGCTGCTTCTCTGCACACCCCTCTCCTGCTCCTTGTCCCTTCTGTGTTTTTCCTTCCCTCCCCACTTAAAATGTGGTTACAAAGCATAGATCCTCAGGATCTTTGCATTGGGTCACCCCAAATTCACCATCAGATCACATAGCATGTCCATGGCTACAGCCTGCCCCCCCAAAATCACGCACCCACTGTTGCCTGGGGCTGCAATGGTGCAAAAATGTGGTTAAAAAGCATGGATCCACAGGGATTCTCAGGATCCTTGCATTGGGTCACCCCAAATTCACCATCAGATCACATACCATGTCCATGGCTACAGCCTGCCCCCCCAAAATCACGCACCCACTGTTGCATGGGGCTGCAATGGTGCAAAAACGTGGTTAAAAAGCATAGATCCACAGGGATTCTCAGGATCTTTGCATTGGGTCACCCCAAATTCAACATCAGATCACATAGCATGTCCATGGCTACAGCCTGCACCAAAAAAATCACGCACCCACTGTTGCCTGGGGCTGCAATGGTGCAAAAACGTGGTTACAGAGCATGGATCCACAGGGATTCTCAGGATCTTTGCATTGGGTCATCCCAAATTCACCATCAGATCACATGTCTGTGGCCACAGCATGAAGCCCAAAAATGATACATCCACTGTTTCATTCAGAATGTTTTTTCCCTTGTTTTCCTCCTCTAAAAACAATGTGCGTGTTATGGTCAGGTGCGTGTTATAGAGCGAAAAATACGGTAAATCCCATTGAGTCAATAAGACCTACTTCTGCATAGACCTACTTAGGGTCCACACTGTAAATAATCCTAAGCATTCTGGCTCCCAGTGCAGAGCTATGGACTTTTTCCTATCAGATTTATCCCTGGTGAGAGAAGAATGTTAAATCAAAGCCATTATCTTGGGCTGTACAGCAAACCCTGCTGAAGCATTCACTTCTCCCTTTTTTTAAAAAAAAAACCAAGCTATTTTCTTATGCTGCCGTTCTCCATGACTAAACATTATTTAACTGGCTCTCCTCGAAGAGGTACTGTTAAAGAACCCTATGGATTTTTACTACCCACAGACTTAACACGTTGCTGGTTTTTAGTTAGCAGCAAACTGATGTGTATAGAGAAATTAGATGCTCTTTTATGTGGTAGCCGGGAAGCAGCAAAGTCCCTTTCTATAAAGATGTTATATGTGATTCTTCTTCTCTTGCCAGAGTACCTATATGAAATAGCAAGAAAGGGGGTTATTTTCTGCTTCAGCAGAGTTATCTTTATGCCTGGGATAGTGTCATGCACCTCTTGTTCCCAAAATGGGGGGCAGATTCAAAGAACAGCTTAATCTAGCAAGGTTTCCTCCCCTTATTTATTCCAATATTTTAGTGTTTTGTGTAGTACAAAAACTGCCCAGTGCAAATGCTGTGTGTTTTCACCTATAACAGCGGTGAGGGAATCTCAAGACCAGAGGTTAAATACAGCTCCAAGCCCATGAACTTGGCCCTTGTGGTTCTCTCCATGCCAAACCTCCCCCCACCCCGGCCATGCGCTTTGCTGGCCAATGTTATGGGCTGCCTGGTTGCGTGTCGAGGTCCCCCAAGCCACCCCTAAATAATTCACAATTCACACATAATTTTTGTTTAAGGTTTTTGGCATAATTTTGGCCACAACTTTATTAAAATACATAAATGTGAGTGGTTGCTTAAGCATTGGTTCCGACTATCTGTCCCCACGCCCAGGGACAGAACTGACTTCCGGATTCCAGCGAAAGCCAGTGAGGGAAAACAATATTGGGGAGAGCATGGAGCCGGGAACCAGACCCTCACCTCTCCCCGCATGCTCCTAGGGGTTTGCGCGGCCCTAAGCCCCCTTCAGGGGTACGGACGAAAGAATGGCAAGCCCCTGGATTCCTTTAACGGAATTCCCTTTCCACAGCAGCATTGGCGGGGCAGGCACTTACCTCTCCACCAACCAATTTTTTAACCAATGCCTAACCGCAACCTTACAAGTTGTGATGATTTGCTACGCAGTAGGCAAAAACCAAATGGCACCAGCCAATCAGCCAAACAGACAAAATTCCTACCAGGCCCCTGCCCCAAAGCAGACGACCCCATGACAGGCATAGCAAGGTCGACGCAATAGCCCTAGATTAGGCAGGGTGGGGGGGGGGGTGATCCAATGCATGCAGCAAAAGAGCCCAGTCAGTGCTGCATGACTTGATTTTATAACCTTTGGTCCGTCCCCCTAAATGGCAACACCAAAATTTGCCCAGTAACCCAACCGCCCATTCACTGCAGATGGCCATCCATTCTAACCCACCCAGCAACATTGGGGTGGCCTGTTCAGACCCCACCACAACACATGCTCTCTATGAAGGAGAACATGCTAAACAGAAGAATGGTGGGAGGCACCAGCCAGAGAACCAACATAGGACAAAGGTTCAAAGCCTGGGCCCTGGGCCTGCGATGATGATGATTGGTCAGAGGAAGAAGACTGGGACAACGAGGTGTCAGAAGCTGAAGGGGTAACAGGGTTTAGAGAGCAGGAAGAGTGTATAACAGAGAGCAGTCCAGAATCAGAGGCTAGAGGGGAGTGGGGTCAAGAGGCAGAGATGAGCCAGGCTGGTGAAGAAGCCAGGGGGTCTCCCCCTCCTGCTGCAACAAGCTCCCCTCCCCACTTGTCTCCCAGGACCAGAAAAGGTATGAAGAGGGCGGAGCAGTGATAGGCACCTTGGCAGAGTCTCAGATTGCTTGAGAAGGACCTGGAGAGGTGGGGGAGGAGAGTTAGGTAGCTGTGGGAAGGCAGGGACCTTCAGCCTTCACAATTGCTTCATTGGGGCAAGACCTATGGAGAAGAGTTGCTGTGTTCATTAGGCCTGGTATCCCTGAGCAGGCCTTGTGTGATTTATTGTTGGCTGGCTCCCTGACACCTTGCTACACATCCCCCTCCAGTCCATTTGCCTGGTTAGAAGGACTCTTTGAACCGTAATTATGTTCTTGTTTGGTTAGGTGGAGAGCTGTATGTGTAGAAACCCCCAACCTTTGTGTGGCTGGACTGTGGCTTACTCTACAAAGATAAGCATCATATCCATTGCTTCACCCACCACTGGCATGAGGCCGCTGGAAAGTTGCCTGCTAGAAAATGCGGCCTTACATAGCATGGGTGTGGATGTTAACCTGGGTTAGCTAGTCTCCATTCAAGGCAGTAGCTCTGAAGTAACCTTGTCCTGTACAAAATGAGTATCCATCCAGAGCAGCTGGAGCATTTCATGAGAAATATTTATGTATTTTGCCTTTTGCACACAACAACAAGGTGCTGTACACAAAAGGGGGGGAGGGAGAGAAAAAAACCACACTATTACAAAATTCAGAGTAAAACAGCTGCTGTTAGGTCAACAGCAGAGTTAACGAAAACAACAGCCAGCGAAGCATTTTAGAAATAAGCTTTCGGCAAGCTGCAAACCAGCATTGATTCCTTAGTTCAGAGGGGAGATGGTTCCTCAAAAAGGGCACCATTCCTGAAAGGACCCTCTGTCTGTTTCCTGCTAAGCAAGCTTCTTCAGGTTGCAGCATAGCCAGAAGGGCCTCATTCATCTATATTAGTGACATTATTGCGAAGGTTGGCAAGTGTAGAGAAATACAACAAAAGAGCACTGTTCAACCACATTCCAGTTAAATAATACTAGAACAGCGAACTTGCTCTTTTTTTTCTTCTTGTAAGGACAATGTGACGGCTTCACTTCTTGCGGTTCTATTAGTAGAAAAGTGTTGTGAAAGTTGGGAGAACTGTAGACATACTTGCAATGACTTGCATTTTTCTTGAATAAATTAATCTCTCAACTCCAAAAACAAAAATGAAACAAATTTGGTATTAGATGTAGTGTTTTTTGGTTGGGATATGAGCATTTATTTACTTTTTGCCCCAGCTGGGAGACAAAGTAGGGATTGAGGAAAAATTCGATTCAATTTCCCAAGCAGTGCTTGAACTGAAACACAGTCATCTCCCAAAATTTTCACTTCTCTGAATTTTCCAGGGCAGTTCTCCATCTGGGTAGTGTGCATATATTAGGGTACGGTGTACTGTATTTGTGGAAATAACTAACCAAAATGTATTGCATTAAGGGAAATTGCTTTGCAAAAAGTGTATATTAGGTAAAACGGCATACCAATAAAAGTGTATTATGGGAGAAATGTTCATGCAAATGCTGGCAAATTTTTGTGGGGACTTAAAAAAAAATCACAAATGGATGTGTAAATGTGGAGAAGGACTAAATTTAATAATGGGGGAAATGAGAAACTTAGAGAGACCATAGAAGAAGAAGAAGAAGAAGAAGAAGAAGAAGAAGAAGAAGAAGAAGAAGAAGAAGTAGTAGAGGAGTTTGGATTTGATATCCCGCTTTATCACTACCCTAAGGAGTCTCAAAGCGGCTAACATTCTCCTTTCCCTTCCTCCCCCACAACAAACACTCTGTGAAGTGAGTGGGGCTGAGAGACTTCAGAGAAGTGTGACTAGCCCAAGGTCACCCAGCAGCTGCATGTGGAGGAGCAGGGAAGCGAACCCGGTTCACCAGATTACGAGTCCACCACTCTTAACCACTACACCACACTGGCTCTCAAAGAATTGTAGAGTTGGAAGGAACCCCAAGGGTTATCTATGGTCTAGTGTTTCCCAAACTTGGATATCTAGCAGTTTTTGAAGTTCCCATCATCCTGGACCACTGGTCCTGCTAGGTGGGGATGATAGGAGTTGTAGTCCAAAAACAGCTGGAGTTTGGGAAACACTGATCTTGTCCAACTTCCTACAAAGCGTGTTCTCCCTCATAGAGAGCACATGTTGTGGTGGGGTCTGCTGAGCCACCCCTCTGTTGCCAGGCAGGGTCTCTAAAGATGGCCTGAGGCAATGATTGGTTTGCTGGGTTGCTGGGGTAAAAGTTATGTTGCAATTTTGGTGGGAGGGGGAAAATGTTTAAATACTCTGCACGCGGCCTGGAGCTTTCTCTTTGTTGCGTGCAACGGATCGATTGGCGGTTAGGCATTGGTTATAAATTGGTGGAGGAGGAGTTAGGATAGGCTGGGCCTGCCCCTCCATGGTTGCTGCGGAAAGGGAATTCCATTAAAGGAATCCTGGGGCTTGCCATCTTTTCGTCCGATCCCTGGAATGGGGCTAGGGCCGGCTAGCCTCGGGAGGCATGCGGAGAGAGGTGAGGGCCTGTGACTCAGCTCCATTTCTCCCCAACTTGTTTTCCCTCACTGGCTTTCGGTGGTGCCCGGAAGCCAGTTTTGTCCCCAGGCGGGGGGACAGATAGTTTTAACCAATGCCTAAACAACCACTCATGGTTTTGTATTTAAATAAAGTTGTGGCCAAAATTATGCCAAAAACCTTAAACAAAAATTAAGTGTGTGTTGTGAGTTATTTGGGGGGTGGCTTGGGGACCTCGACACGCAATGCAGGAATCTCAGCTAAAGCATGCATGACAGATGGCAATACCTAGCTGAAAGGGAATTTTCAAATCAGATTACTGATCATTGTGTCGATTGTAGAGTGTTTACTACTGCAACACAGGTTGTGCATCACAGATCATTGTATCATTCTCCAGCCAGAAGTTAGACTGGGAAAAAGACGTTTCCTTGCTTCACTGCATGGGGTGGAGTGCGGGGGGGGGGGGGCGGAGAGGAAGAGGAAGAGGAAGAGGAAGGAAGGAAACATTTCTTCCTTTTGAGAAGTTTTGTCAGTCCAAACCATCCTCATATCCTGCCAGCTGTACATATGGCAACATCATTTAATTGGGATTTCACAGACTTTCTTTCTCTGAACACATGTCCAAATTCTGAAATATATAAAGATTCCAAAGGCAAAAATAACTTAACATCTGAACAGTTTCTATGGAGACTGAAATAAAAGTGAACAGTCTAATGTGAAGGTTTTTTTTTTTTTAAAAAAGCACACTCTCATGTCTTCAAGATTATTAAAAAGTATTTCTTAATGCTTCAGGGAGAATTGTTCTAAACAGAATGTTAAATATCAGTGACTGACTGTTTTCCAAGGCAAGATCCTAAACCTGTTTGTGGAGATGCAAAATTCTGGAGAGCTCAGCTAAACCTTCATCCTAATAAGGATGCTTAAGATTGCCACTCCAGTTGCATAAGACTGTGTGGCAGACAATTCCTATTCTTTTATACCGGTGACATGCCATCTTCACAGCCTTCATTTTTTTTTATTTTTGGAGCGGAAGCAGAAACACTTGACACTAATTTTAATACTAAAACTTTTGCCAGTACATAGATAAACCAAAAGGAAAGGGATGGGGAAAGAAGATGAAAAAAGCAGTACCCCTGGAAGTTTGGACTACAGTCCCAAAATGCCAGTATCCCAGATCAGATACTGAACTAGAGCAGTAACGAGTGGGGAACCCAGAGGTGCCATGGACATATCTCAATGGGTCTTCACACACAAAGAGACCATGTGTCACAGCTTGGCAATGGTGGAAGTGATGATTGTGGCAGTAGCTCCCATCACCCTTATAAAGGCTTCCTCTGCCTAGGGCTTGCTGATCAGAAGGTCGGCGGTTCGAATCCCCACGACAGGGTGAGCTCCTATTGCTCGGTCCCTGCTCCTGCCAACCCAGCAGTTTGAAAGCACATCAAAGTACAAGTAGATAAATAGGTACTGCTCCGGCGGGAAGGTAAACGGTGTTTCCGTGCGCTGCTCTGGTTGGCCAGAAGCGGCTTTGTCATTCTGGCCACATGACCCAGAAGCTGTATGCCAGCTCCCTCGGCCAATAAAGCGAGATGAGTGCCACAATCCCAGAGTCGTCCGTGACTGGACCTAACGGTCAGGGGTCCCTTTTTGCTAGCTAAATATGTATATGTGGGGGAGAGGGAAGGGAGGGAAGTGTCACAGAAAAGTTTGCTGCAGTGAAATGATTTTCTTTCCCTTTGGGGGTCAGCCAATCAAGTTGCACAGACTCCCCTCCACCTTCCCCATCACATCCTTCCAGCCCTCCTTGTGTTCCTTCCAGGGAGATGTTGTTGCTGCTGAAGGCAGCCCTGGATAGGGAAGGTTTTTTTTAATGTTTTATTACATTTTCATATATACTGGAAGGCACCTAGAATGGCTGCGGTAACCCAGTCAGATGTGCAGGGTGTAAATAATAAAATTATAATTGTTATTTTTTTGGAATAGGACTTTTTTCTTTTCAATGGAGAAACGTTGGAGGGTATGCCATTGATAGCATTATTATCCATGCATTTGCCTTGGTTAATGTATGTGTTTGCTGTTGTGACAAATAAAAAGCAAATTCATTCAGAAGCATTACTGAGGTCATAATAGTGGGGTGTTGGGGATATTTTGGTCACTGTGTAGTTTCTCAATTAACGGAGCCTAAAATTACACCAATTTTCTAAAAAACCAACAAACAGAGGTTAAAAAGAGGTAACCAGACACATAAAGATTAGGAACCACTGAGCAAAAGACTTATCTTGGGGCAGGAAGGTCACCAACTCTAAGAGCACTCCTGGCGCCGTTCCCGGGTCTCTTGTCAGACCTGACAAGGTCTGTGCATCAGTGTGTAAGATAAGACCCAGATGTGCCATCCCTGCTCCACTCGGAACTGGCAAGGCCATCCATTGCCATCATGGACTGATAAAGCAGAGGGCTTTGAGCACTTGTTTATACAGCTGGGTTTTTGTTTATATACTGCCTCAAGTGCTCAAGTTAATGCATTTTAGAAATGCGCCCTTGGAAAAGGAAAAATGAGGATTTTGGGTCCCGTTTCAGACTGACTAAACAGAAACCCATTCCTTCAGTGGTCTAATTGTTTTAGCCACTAGCAGCAAAGAAGTCCCTTAGAAAAACCACTGTTGTGATTAGAGCAGTAGGTCTCATGAAACATTCTGGAAGTCAGCAAGATACAGAGGGGACCTTACTTTCATTTTAAGTAACACATATCAGTCTTAAACAGGATCGGCAGTGATCCACATTAAAAAAAAAAAGTTTCCCTGCCTCTGCTTCACTTATTAAATCAGCCTAGAAAAATCCCAGGTAGTTCATCACATGGATTTTGTGTGACAGAACTCATTCCTGAATGCAAGTGCAGCCACAGTTCATCAACAAAAAGCACAATAAATTACCACAGGAATTTATCCTATGTACCTGCACTAAAATAACTGCAATGCATGCCTGCTCAGAAGTAATCTGATTTAGCTCAGTGGGGGTTTACTTCCAGTGAAGTGGGATTGCAGGCTTTTGACACCAAATAGGTAAACAGAAACAGGATTTCTCCTCTAAACTTTACTAGATGAAAAAAAGGTTAAATTGCCCCTTCCCTTTTGTTCTGATTCCATTAATTCTAAGTCCCGCCTGAGGTGATACAATCTGATTTTTTTTAAAAAAAAAACCTTGCATATTAGATGTAAAGATGCATTTAATATCCTGTGTCATTTGGTTCAAAGTCTAAGAAAACTTAGTGGAATGTAAAAGTAATCGGACGTTGACCTACGGAAGATTCCCCTAAAAAGTGAGACTGATAGAAAATTCAACATCTTAGGCAAATATTTATTCCCCCATCCTCCAGTTCTAGATTCTCTAGCCTGGCTGCTCATCTTTCTTTGCCCACGATGTCTGATGATACCTTATGCCTTGTTGGGCCTCAACAGAGTTTGTTGCCCACATGGACCTGTGGCTTTGACTGCTGCTTACCTTAAATTATTGCTCTCTTTCTTTCCTGCTGCTGTTTATCTGGCTGTGCAACATTAGCACATCATCTTAATCCACACCCATTCTAACAATCCTAAAATACGGAGGAGGAATCCGTTTCAAACATGGAATCTGGTGCTTTGGACCCAGATCAGGCTTTGCCCAACCAAATGATACGCAGAATTATACACAAAAAATGTGTACATTATACATGTGCAGTATGTGGCAGTAACCTGCATTGCAGGGGGTTGGACTAGATGACCCGCAAGGTCCCTTCCAACTCTACAATTCTACGATTCTATGAAACACAGTACCACCACAAAGCTCTACATTTAAGTATTAATACATATGGGTTTTTTAAAAAATAATAATAATGCAGTTATAAACATGGTTACATGCTTCTGTCCATGTGCTGGTTCCTTTAGGAAACCTGGGGTGTATAATAATAATAATAATATTATATTATAATAAATGTCAGGTAGTTGTTTATCTCTTTGACATCTGATGGGAGGGCGTTCCACAGGGCGGGCGCCACCACCGAGAAGGCCCTCTGCCTGGTTCCTTGTAGCTTTGCTTCTCTCAATGAGCGAACCGCCAGAAGGCCCTCGGCGCTGGACCTCAGCGTCCGGGCAGAACGATGGGGATGGAGATGCTCCTTCAGGTATACTAGGCCGAGGCCATTTTGGGCTTTAAAGGTCAGCACCAACACTTTGAATTGTGCTCGGAAATGTACCGGGAGCCAATGTAGGTCTTTCAAGACCGGTGTTATGTGGTCTCGGCGGCCACCCCCAGTCACCAGTCTAGCTGCCGCATTCTGGATTAGTTGTAGTTTCCAGGTCACCTGCAAAGGTAGCCCCACGTAGAGTGCATTGCAGTAGTCCATTGCAGTATACCTCGAATGTGTGCATAATAATGCATGTAATAGGTGTCAGTAAGCAATGCGCAGCACATCCACAGCCACCTCCTCTGCAGCAATGCTGTTCATCTGCGCGGCATGTACCACATTATGTTTTTCCCACAGCACTGCCCTTTTCATACCTTCACTTTCCCACCTTTACAGCAAGGGAAGACTAGGCTTCAATGTTTTCTCATCACCTCTTCTAACAGCTTCAGAGAGCTGGTAATTTGCCTCTCCCGACTTCTTTATTCTCGCAGGTTATTTTCAGAGAAGATAATGCTTGCCTGGGAAAGAACTATTATCTAATTTTTTTTGGGGGGGGGGCGCGAAGTCACATTCAGATTTGAGGAACGCTGCAAAGGCTGCAGTCTTCTTTTTTTTACAAAAAGTGGTAAAGAAATAAAAACATACGAAAAATATCTTTAAAAAAATTAAATCCTATTCCCATACAGAAGCAGGCTGGGAAACATGTCAACGTAAAAGGCTTGTTGAATGACGACCATTTTCTAATAGGTGCCCAAAAGGCAACAGAGAGGATACCCATCTAATATGGGGTCCTCACTTCAGGATCACATTCACCCAGTGCTATACCAGCTGCACTGCTCCCAGTGGAGTACAGGATCAGGTTTAGGGTGCTGGTTTTAACCTTTAAAGCCCTATACGGCCTAGGACCCTCGTACCTATGGGACCGCCTCTCCTGGTATGTCCCACGGAGAACCTTATGGTCTTCAAACAAAAACATCTTGGAGGTCCCGGGCCACAGAGAGGTTGGACTGGCCTCAACCAGAGCTAGGGCTTTTTCGGCTGTGGCTCCGATGTGGTGGAACGCTCTGTCACAAGAGACTAGGGCCCTGCGGGACTTGACATCTTTCCGCAGGGCCTGCAAGACAGAGCTGTTCCACCAGGCCTTTGGCCAGGGCACAGCCTGACTCCCTCCTTTGGCAATCCTCACAGAACTCTAGCCCAACTCTAGCCACATTAATCTGATTTGAATTGATTTTATAATGAAATGATTTTAGAATGTTGTATCAATTTACTGTTGTTAGCCGCTCTGAGTCCGGCTTCAGATGGGGAGGGCAGGATATAAATAAAATTGTTGTTGTTGTTGTTGTTGTTGTTGTTGTTGTTGTTGTTATTATTATATTCAAATAGAGATCATTCAAAAGGAAAGGTGCAATTGGACCTCCTACTTTGTGCATAATGATAAGAGGCCCTCACCTGCACAGTGCAGTGGTCAATCAGGTATATAAGGGGTGAGACTCTCAGATATCTTGGTCAGCTGAAGCCATTGGAAGCGGCCACTCAAGAGATTTAGGGTGTCATCAGTACAGTACACTGATAATACCTAGCTCTACATCTCTGTAACATCTGACTCAGGGCACAAATGGTCAATTGCCTGATTTAGATGTGGTCAAGCTCTTCCCAAAAAGAGAGGTTCATAATCTGGAGGCAATCATAGATCCATTTTTGTCTCTAGAGGCACAGGCGGTTAGGAGTCCGTGCTCTGAATGCTGAGACAGCTATGACCATTTCTCGTCCATGTGCTGGTAACCTGTTGTCCATGCTCTGGGTTACTGCAATGTGTTCCCCGTTGGGCAGCCCCCGAAGTGGGACTGGAAGATGCAGCTGGTGCAAAAAAGTGGCAGCTCAGCTGCTCATTAGGGAAGGGATATTCCCAACACACTACCCTACTTTGGAAATAATTGCACTGGCTGCCAATTAGCTACTAAGTTCAAGGCACTGAATTTGATGGGCAGAGCTTTATAAAGTTCACAGGCGTCTCACATAATTGGGGACAAGATGGTAACCAGCCGCACACCACAGCACAACTGCAAAGGGGCCGAAAGACGATCACTCACTGCTTTTCTCTGAAACACATTTTGGAGACAGGACTGGAACTGCTGTAAAACAGTGCCTCCAATAACTATCCCACTCAGTCAGCTCAGAAGGATACTATGGTCAGTGGTATCAAAAGCAGATGGAAGACCTAGTAAGAATAAGAGGGTCACACTTCCCCTGTCCTCCTGATAAAGGTAATCCATCAGGGCAACAAAAGCTGATTCTGTCCCATAACCAGGCCTGAGCCCACATTACTATTTAACTTTTCTACATTTAAGTGATGGCTATCTCTGAGATCAGTTTTGCATTTCCCCCCTTTTTGCATTCATTTCCCACACCAATCTGCAATTTTTTTAAGAAACTGCAAAAAGTCAAATTATTTTTGTATGTATTTGTTCTCTTTGTGTATTTGTGTGCATTGTACCCTAAAATATACATTTCCAAATGCATTTCAGGCTTCTCTTGAAGATCACTTTTGCCAATAGGTCTTTGCAGCTGACTGATATAATTTGTATTATTTTTAAAGGTGTTTTATGTCCTATTGTTGTGCACCACCCTAATACATTATGATATGGCATAACAGAAATGCTTTTGTTCATTTATTTGTAAATAAAAGCCACTTCCGAGCAAGAGAGGAGGTAGGGTTGCGGGCCTCACGCCCTCCCCGTGTGCACGGGGGCAGGCTCACAGCCCCCACAAGACTGGGGGAATCCTCGGACGCGTCATCTCCCTGGCCAGCCAATCAGCTGGCCTGGGAGGCATGGCCTGCGCTATTTAGGGCTGGTGCGGCCGAGGATTTCCCTCTTTCTTCGCCAGCTGCTTCAGTTGTCCCATCCCTTCCACCCTTTAGTTTTGGTTCTCTGACTTTGCTATGGACTTTGGTTGGTCGCCGTCAAGGGGCCTGGTAGGAATTTTTCCCACTTGGCAAATTGGCACCAGCCATTTGGTTTTTTGCCTACCTTGTAGCAAACCGTTACAACTTCCTCGGTCTTGGCAGTTAGGCATTGGTAGGGGTATTGTCATGCAGATGAGAGAGGGGGGAGGAAGCGCAATCACCTTCCCCCATAACAATTACTGTAATCAATAAAGTTGTGGCCTATTTTCGCCCATTAACCTTAAATACAGTGTCTTGTGTCTTTATTTCTGAGGGGGAGGCGGGAACTCGCCACGCAACTGCATCCTACCAGGATCCGGAGCAAACTTGTCTAAGTGCTGCATGCTGTTTAAAAAACACAGTAGTCTCTCCTCCAATATATTTATTTCCCGCCTATTTTGGCCAGATCATGCTCCATATATCTTTCTACAATAAACCCCCACCATGCTGTTAAACTGATGATTTATTTGCAGTGACACTGGAGTCACTGAGAGATGAGCCAATGTAGTAGGATAACATTAAGGAAACAAGCATTTCAAGGGGTTGGACTAGATGACTCTTAGGGTCCCTCCCAATTCTACATTTCCATGATTCTATAAGTCAGGCATAGACAAACCCGGTCCTCCAGATGTTTTTTGGGACTACAACTCCCATCATCCCTAGCTAATAGGACCTATGGTCAGGGATGATGGGAGTTGTAGTCCCAAAACATCTAAAGGGCTGAGTTTGCCTATGCCTGCTATCAGTATTTCCCAAAAGAGGGGGGAAATCCAGTGATGTCAGTTAGCATCCCAATCCAATCCCTTTTAATCAAAATCTCTGAAGTGACTTCATTTTTTAATATAATGCAGCTATGATATTTGCTTTTGAAGGCTGTTTTCCATGCTAGGCTTCATAGGGCATAGCTTCAATTCCCCTAGATTCTGCTAGAGCTGGTTTGGGTTTTTTTGCTAGAAAAATATGAGTACAAGTACATGCATGACATACTGAAAGCCTTGAATGTTAAAAGCCACATATGTTTGAATCTTTGCATTAAAGTGGGCGTCGTTTTGTGTTATTTGCTGCAAACTAATTACTATGCTAGATCCAGTGGAAAGAGGATGGGTTAAAGGGATATAACTGTTCTTTTCCAAAAAAAAGGGGGCACGATAACAGGCTTCCGCAAAGTCTTTATGAATGCTTTGCTGTCAAGCAGACTACAATGCATGCATTATATGCTGCAATGCAGCATTAATTTATGTGCTGAGAGTTTTATCCATTTTCACTCCTTGTACATTTTTAATGTGACTGTTTGATAACACAGTTTTGGGGTGTTTTCCTAGCCATTCCTACGAAGAATAGCTTTTTCTCAAAATGTGTCAGGACTGTGATTTTTTCCAGTAAACATCTGCCGGTACCTCTTTATTTCTCTCTTTTTGGTCAGTTAGATCTCCATATAAAATGCTTCACATCCAAGGCATCAAACGGAATGAACACATGTTGTAAATGTCCACAACAGGATAAAAACACCCTTACCTAAAAGAACAATTAGCTACTTTACGTTGATGCTGCAGTTAAGATAATCAGATGTTAGCTATTCATTTTAAACACACACACACCAAAACCATACCCTCATAAGCTTTTTACTAAAGGAAAACAAAATGCATGAGTAAGGTATCAGGGGGTCTAATTAAACTTCATAGGAAGTAACACTGGGAATCATTGCAGACTCTGGATACCATCTTTGTATACTTGGACAACTGAACTATAAATATTGTATGTTTAATATTCTTTTGGAGTCATTGTCAAAAGATACTGAATAACACCCAACATTGTGCAATCAGAGTAGGACTTTCCCTTTGCTCATACCTGCAGAAGCATCACTCCGCCCCAAAAGGTGAGCACCCACTTAGATATTATCCATTACCTTGAAAACCCTGACCATCAGCACAATTATAACTAACAGGAAAATCCTAGGTATGTTTATTCAAAGTAAGTACTAGTGACTTCCTCCCAAGTAAGATCATAGCTGTCAACTTTCAGATTTGAAAATAAGGGATCATCAGCCTCACCTGTCCCAGGGACAGTCTACAGGATATCTAACAATCCAGGATAGCAGCGGGAAGCAGTGGAAAACGGCGCTGGAATAAGGGAATTTCCCACAAAAAAGGGAAGGTTGACAGCTATGGGCAAGATGGGTATAGCATTGCATCCTAAACAGAGGTCTACTGGATCCCAGTATCTGATTAGGAAAGGGCTTTTTACAAGAGCTGATGGGATCACAAAAATGTCGTGATTAGCTAGGGCAGTATTTGTATGTCCTTTATGGATGCTTTAAATAATTGCATAGTGTGCTTTTGCCCTTTTTTACATTGGTTGTAATCAGTACCACTAACTAGAGACAACCAGAAGATGAGCAAGTTGTTGTGTTTTACTGTCCTAACTAAAGAAAAACGACAGAGGCAAGTATTCAAGAATTATATTCAGACCTCCCTATCTGTCAAGCTAATCCTCTGACAATATAACAAATGGAACACATTTGTGGTTTAAATATGGGTTATTATAATAAAAGCAAAATGATGCCATATGGTCTTAAATCTTTGTAACAAGCAGTTTAACAATTATAGGCAGTGCAATATCAGTATCTCTTGCAATTTTGTGTTAGCAATTTCCCACATTTTATAGTTTGAGGATGTGGCCAGAAACCAGCCATCGTGCAACATTGCAGGGGAAAATGTACTTATTGACAGCGATGCTTCTGAAATTCTCGTCTGCTTTTCTGGTCTAATTTAAGCATTCCAAATGATTTGGTCCGATTTTCAAAGTAGATTCAATGCATCAGGAACCCCCAACTTTTAAAAACTCATTTTTTAAAAAAAACTTTTTACAAATCTTGCCCATGCCTAGATTTTCATAATTTTTGGTGCCTTCTTTCATTTGTGACATTTCCCTCCTCTGTGCTGCTGATGCATGGGGGAAAAAGTGGGAATCAGATCTGGCATGATTGCTAAGTATGATTACATCAAAATTATTTCTGTTGGGCATTTCACTGAAGCACACATGCACTTGTCCCAGGGTCCCTGGTGGGAAAATGATGCTGTGTGCCAATGAATGAATGATATAGATCTGCAGGGCTCCCACTGTCGGCCCTGAAGATGGATCTGTGCAACTTCATGGAATCTCCGTAATCAGCAGAGGAAAACCTTCTGTTTCTGTGTGCTGGGGTTGGGGGCAGTTGTAGCCATAAAATATAGTGAATAAACTAGTACATCAAACACATTTCTAAGTAGGGTTGTTCTTCAGTTGATGTAAATGTCTGTAGCTCTACTGAACTGCTGAGTTATTGTCATGAAGAACAAAGTTTATATTGCATGTTAGAAATATTAACTGGAAAGGGTGCCAACACTGGAATAAGGTTTTAAATGTTTTCGATATACAATATAGAGCAAAATGATCGCAGAATGGAACCATGGTCTTAAATAATTCCACCTAATCACTGTTATACACCAGTATGTTTCTCTGGGCTCCTTTGGGAGGTAGAGTGGGATATAAATTTAATAAATAAATTGATAGATGATGTTATACTAAGATACTTGCCCCAAATATGGACTTCAGTGTAACATTAGAATTACTGAACTCATTGCAGAAAATGTTTTTAAGCCACGGCCTGGTTCAGATACAAGAGAGCTATAACCAGCACCAGCTTTGCTTCTTTCCTTTCCAGCACTTTTGTGCATCAGAAGAGGAGATTAGAAGCATCCGTCTGCTGTTTTGGCCGCACCACAGATTTCTTCCATGTAGATGAAGGGAGAAGAAGTGTGCAGCCCCAAGATTTCTCATAGCTCATTCACATAATGGGGAGCCATGGTTTCCCATTACATAGCATTACACAAGTGACAAACCGCAAGACCTTTTGAAATAAACAGGTGCATTTCTCGCACCCTCCCAAATGGATCCGCCAATGAATTTAACTGTAACTGCAAGTACTGTTTATTTTTATTTTTAGAACGCTTTTGAAATACTAGAGCTTCAGCAGGTCATTCGTGGGAAGGAAAAGAATTTTTCAGTGCTGCATGAACAGTGAGCTTCTGTGCGTTGATTATGTAAGTCGGGTTCTCTTGGTTGACCATACTGATTATAGAAGCAGAGAACCAGAGAGCTATGCTGTGAAGGACATTGGTCATAAGAGAAATACTATTCAGGAAATACATCTATTGTACTTAAATGTTCATGAAGATGTCAGAGGCATTTTTTTAAAAAAAATCTGATGTACTCTGATTAATAACAATATTCTGCCTTTTGTGAAAGTAGCTGGCCACATCTACAAGCTTTTGTATAAATTGCCTTCTGTAAGGATTTGCTCTTGGCTATAAAACCCAATTTCATGAAATGTCACATGTAATTAGCATACAAAACCTGAACAGATTTTTCTTTTAAGTGAACATTAGGAATTTTTGTTTCCACTCACCTCCATGGTTTCACTATCTTCATGGGTCTTTCCCTGATTTCTTGATTGCTCTCTCCTAAATGTTTTGTGACTCTCCTGCTTCTACTCTCCGCATTGGCCTGCCTTTCCTAATATGTTGTCTTGGGACTTTAATCTGCTATCATGATTTCAGTTTATATGTACATACATACTGACTACTCTCAGATCTCATTCAGAGCTTCCAAGTGTAGCCGACAGTATCTCCCCCTAAGCGAAGTGGCAAAGACAAAATTCTTAAGGCTTTCCACCCAAATTCTCTTTCTGCAGCCTGGCATTTTCAGGGATTTGCACAGAGCCTTACATTTCTCACATTCTTCCTCTCCACATATCTAGGTATCTAGGCCCCTGCCTCTTCAGCATATCCACAAACTGTCATATCCTTCATGTCTAAATCATCATCACTAGTGCTGTGATTCTCTCTCCAAATCCTGGTACAACCTTTACCTGGTGATTGTCTCCTCAAGCCATCTGTTAAAATTTTCACTCTGATGAGGCCATCCTGTTTTGTCCCTGAGCTGGTTTCTCTGGTTTACCTGGAATACTCTTTCCTTCCCTATCTCCCCTTTCCTTCTCCATTTAACATGAGTTTATACGTTTCCCTGCCAGTGCATGTGTGGCATTTGATAAGCGGGCATCGTTTTCTAAACTGAAAGGGTATTTTAAAGGTGCATATAACAGGAATCAGATCCCTTTACACAGATGTAACCACACACAGGTCCAGTTCACATGCAACAATAGGAACAAGAAACTTCTGTTTTGATTTTAGCTTAAGCACAGTTTAACATTACACCCAAAGCCTAAACTGTGGAGAACCTTAATTATGGTTAGCTGATAACTCATGGTTTGAAATTGGCTTGTTTCCACTAACTATATTTAAGACTAACATTGGTTTGTCTGGGGTCAGCTATCTTGCAGAGCTGTGGTTAGTCAAAAATGGAAGGGAAAGAGTCAGATGTTGGGGGTGGGGTATGCTGCTGCTCAAGGGTTACTGTGGCTTGTTCTCTTAACACTAAGCCACAGTGTTATCTGTGAACACAATGCAGTGTTTCCCTTAATGTTGTGGAAGTGGGGATTATTGGGTTGAATTTGTCTTTGTTTTTATTATGTATTTTGTGTTTTTTTATGTTGAAATTTTGGGTTGTAAACCACCCTGAGATCTACAGCTATAAGCCGGCATAGAAATTTAACAAACAAACAATTTCAAAACAAAACCAATACAGTGGTACCTCGGTTTAAGAACAGCCTGGTTTAAGAACGATTTGTTTTACAAACTCCGCAAAACCGGAAATAGTGTCTTGGTTTGAGAACTTTACCTTAGTCTAAGAACGGAATCCGAACGGTGGAAGGGCACTGGCGGTGGGAGGCCTCATTGGGGAAAGCACGCCTCGGTTTAAGAACGCTTTCGGTTTAAGAACGGACTTCCGGAATGGATTAAGTTCATAAACCAAGGTACTGCTGTACCTGTTTTAGAGTGCCCCTCCGTGTGATGAGCTTTCATGCTTTTCAGTAAAATAGGTTTGGGGCTCTGTGGGGCTTTCCCCATTCTCATCCCCCCCAATCTATTCTTAAGACATACAAAACTTGCCTCTAATCGGCGCTGAATCCTAAATCAGCACAATTACAGTTAGTAATAGGCAG
Organism: Podarcis gaigeae; assembly: GCF_964106915.1. NCBI lineage: Eukaryota > Metazoa > Chordata > Lepidosauria > Squamata > Lacertidae > Podarcis > Podarcis gaigeae. The sequence continues at coordinate 24,486,071 of NC_139680.1, forward strand.
GGCAGCCAGTTGTAACGAAAGAGGGTACTCTGTTTTGACCTCTTTGCATGTTAGGCCATTTCCCACTGATCACTTCTATAAGAACCAAAACGGTTCCTATATAATTGCCACAAACAACAAGGCGATTAATATAATGTGTTTAGGTGTTCCGGCCCTTTTAAATATTTTATTTTAGTTCTTGTGGAATTAATATTAAAACGACTATCTTGAATATTCATGTATGTGTCCATATTTGTGTATGTGTATACAGGGGTGGGTGGGTGGTTGTGGGCGCGTTCACCCACCCACATATCTTTTACTAGGCAGCAGGCAAATATTATTGAAACCTGCATCCAGTTAATTCCAGAAGGAATTTGGTTTGTGTAGTATAAAGCTTTGCATCTGCATTTTGATAGACACTATATAGAATGTTATCATTTTCTTGCTCCCAGGCAGGCCTTTTTTACAGGGATAACTCACAGGAACTCAGTTCCAGGGCCTCTCAGGTGAGCGTCATTGCCATTCTAAGAGAACAAGGGAGGCATTCATGGTGAGTTCCGACACCTCTTTTTCTAGAAAAATAGAACCACTCAGACATGTTGCAGGTAATAAGACATGCAGGATGTTAACAGAAGCATACATACACACACAAACTCACAAGCACAGTGTAACACACATGTGCAACATATATTCCGCTCTAATGGCAACTTTACCTGAAAATGCATTCCCTGTTAGAGAATCCAAACCTAAAAATTAAAGCAGCAGAGGAAAAGGAAAAGAACACAAAAAAACCTTTAGCACTAGTTTGAATCCAATAAGAACTTCTGTCATGGCAAATTATAATCAGCGTGTGAAATGGATAAGAAACTGAACTGCAGTTATCTGGATCAATACACTGTAAGTTATACATTCAGCAAAAAAAAAGTGAATTTTTAAAGAAGTCAATAGAATCACTTTCACAATAGGTATTTAAAGAAGCCTTGCAATGGTTTCCTCAGTCATTATCCTGGCCAACTTTTTGAGATAGGTCACAGTTATTCTCAGACTACAGATGAAGAAGTAAAACTGTTCAACTCAGCCCAGTTGCTGTATTTGAACCCAATTCTTCCCGGTGCAAGTCCAATGTAACAGCCAGGCAGTGGTTCATACAGTTTCTTTTAGAAAAGCATTGCATGTAGTAGATGAGGGTTATGTGGTTTGTATTTGTAGAAATAAATTTACAGTCAACTGTAACAAGACCCTCAAGCCAGTATACAGAAAACAAAACACCACAAAAGGATAACAGGATCAAAACAAAACATTAAAAAACAAGAAGAGCAGCATTAAAGCAATCAGTCGAAGATTAAAAACCAATAAAGCCCAAATAGAATACAAATGGTTTTTTTTCTGCCGGCATAAATATATATATATATATATATATATATATATATATATATATATATGCAGGTTTTGGTGTCCTCGGGTGTCTTCCCGTGTAAAAGTTGGGGTGTCTAGGCGACGTTTCGACGAGGTCTCACTCGTCATCTTCAGGCTGGTGCTTTCGGCTTCTTGTTACTGGAACAAGAAGCCGAAAGCACCAGCCTGAAGATGACGAGTGAGACCTCGTCGAAACGTCGCCTAGACACCCCAACTTTTACACGGGAAGACACCCGAGGACACCAAAACCTGCATTCCTGTACCCGTGAAAATCTACGAAAGCATATTTATATATATATATATATATATCATTCCTAAATTGTCAGGGTATTCATATTAACCCCCAACTCTGTTCTGCTCTGTTGCATGGATTCAGTTGTTGTTGTTGAAATATTCATATCCTACCTCGCCCACCTTATGTTATACTGAACATAATGTTCTTCCACATTAAACAGGTCAAAACTGGCAGGTTCAGTGCTGTGTATTCTGAGACCTCAGAGCGGGTAGAGGAAACTTAGCCAAACCAATCACTCATGACTTACCAGCAAAAGAGGTCTTGACCCAGAAGTTTGACCCAACATGGTCCTTACTCTTCACTGCTCACACACCTTAAAGTTATGCAGAGGGGTAGAGTTTCCTCTACCCACTCTGATGTCTTCTACTGAGTAGAATGGGGCTTATACCCAGGTAAGTGGGTATGACTGCAGCCAAAATTATGTAAAATAGATGAACCAAAGGTGATTACATATTGAGGGGCAGTGCTGCATATTTGGATAGTACAGGAGTTATGCAAGATCATTTCCCTCCTACCCCATCAGTGACTGCAGACTGCTATTAGTTCCCTCAGCGGTGTCAGAGAAGTGGAGAATCAACTGTACTATTTGTGGTAGATGTCAATTTGGTCAAATGTTAAACGATGCCTTGAAAGACTAATTTGTTGCTGGTTTGTACAATAATCAGATTCAGGAAAAAGTTACTAGCTGTCTCAATACAAACGCTCAACAGCAGTTGCCAGTTGTGTTATAGAACTGCAAATAAAGATTTGGGTTGGGGGTTGTTTTTACCTCCCTTGTAAATCGTGCCTTAAGAAAGCTTTTACTTTAAAGGGAAAGGTATGAATACCTTAAAACAAACAAAACCAGTAAACAGGAATTCCTTAATCAGCAGAAGCCTGGGAAAAGATTGTGCCCATATTATTTGTGCTGGGAGGGACTGATGAGCCTGGCAAACTTGCGGACAATGCCAGACGGCAAGGCACACAATAATGCACCACACATGGCACCTCAATCCATGACAACAGCTGGGCATCAGAGAGGAAGGAGCTTAAGTGTTGAATAGGGAAATGGAAGTGATCAAGTTCCTGCCTTACATATGGAGTAAGAGAAAGCAGTTGGGTTGTGCTCCTGATTGAAGGAGTTATCATATCAACCAGGTGGATAGTAGATCCAGTGATTCTGTGGGGAGATTCTATGACAATGAACATTCATCTTCATTCACCCCGATTTGACTGTGGGGTATTTATACATCATACTTGTTGATCATTTCATCACTTCAATGCTTTTCAGTGCATTTCCATGTCACTTTCCTTATTGCAGAAAGCTATTTCTTTTTCAAAGTGGATTTGTTGCATTAGGAAGACAACGCTTTTAGTGCATTTTCATTGTGCAAACCTAAACTTTCTTGTATGTGCTTGAATCCCTTCTGAAAAATTCTGTTCGTCTGGAGGCACCCTGAACCTTCCTATCTTCAGATATCACAGTTCTGCAAGGCTATTTAAGTGGAAACTGGAATGTTTCTTATTTCACGTGACAAGAGGAGTAGAAGATCAGTCTGTTATCTCAGTCATGTCCATGAAGGCATGCTTGCCGAAGTAAAGTCCAACCCTGGCAAGAATGGAGGACTCCTGCTGGGTTGTCAGATTGCATAATGCCTGTATGTAGTATCACCCTATAAGGTAACTTTAACCAGACTTCCACAACTTCCTCATAAGAAGTCATCAGAAGCCCACATTCCCAGCATATCCACACTCCTCTCTCAGTGACATCTACGCTGGCTTGGTCATGTCCACAGAAGGGGAGATGGTTGGGTCCCCAAGGATGTGCTCTATGGGGAGCTGGCTTCCAGCACCAGGCCCACTGGCAGACCAACTCTATGTTACAAATATGTCTGCAAACATGACATGAAAGCTGGGAATATCAACCCTGCCATGTGGGAAACCCGACAACCTCAGTGCCTGGAGAGAGGCAGTCAAGTTGTGTATCCAGAGCAGTGACCAGAGGAGTGTTGGTGTACCATGCTGGGCTTCGTAGCCAACTTGGGAAAATGCCAGGCAGCTGCATTCTTCCCCCTTAAGTGCCCCTTGGGATGATCCATCACTTCTCCATCCCGATGTGCTTCTGTGACACTTATCCGAAGATATGTGCACACAATACTGTAGCAGAGTCCAAGCAGAAACTAGGCATAGAGGTGTGGAACCTAAGCTAGTTTATTGTGTACAAGATCAGGTGTTACAGAACAAAGGAAACATGGCTCCTGTCTCCTTCTTCTCCGGGAGAGAACAGAAAAAGCAAAAGTACAACATAATGGAACAATGTAAATGAACTTCTGTTCTCATGACTCCAATAGTATGGAATGTCAACACAGAAATGTGATGAAAACAATCACACATCAGCAGCAGAGAGAATGAAATCCCAACAAGGAGGAATCACACTCGTTGTTGTTTAGTTGTTTAGTCGTGTCCGATTCTTTGTGACCCCATGGACCAGAACATGCCAGGCACTCCTGTCTTCCACTGCCTCCCGCAGTTTGGTCAAACTCATGCTGGTAGCTTCGAGAACACTGTCCAACCATCTCGTCCTCTGTTGTCCCCTTCTCCTTGTGCCCTCCGTCTTTCCCAACATCAGTGTCTTTTCCAGGGAGTCTTCTCTTCTCATGAGGTGGCCAAAGTATTGGAGCCTCAGCTTCATGATCTGTCCTTCCAGAGAGCACTCAGGGCTGATTTCCTTAAGAATGGATAGGTTTGATCTTCTTGCAGTCCATGGGACTCTCAAGAGTCTCCTCCAGCACCAGAATTCAAAAACGAATCACACTACTAGTAGCTAAATAATATGAGGGCCCATAGTTCTGTGTTTATGACATCCCAGGCTCCATCCCTGACCTCTCTAATGGAAGTTCCTACATCGGAAGGGCTAGGAAAGACCAATATTTAGACAGCAGCAGTCTAACAGAGCAGGAAATATTGTGCATGGTGTCATGCAGAAGGGAAAATGCAAGGGTTGCTGTCAGCACATAAGCATGTAGTGTTAGCATCCCACGATCCATTAGCCTTTGTGTATAGAGTGCCAACATGCAAACTCTACATATGGTACGTGCACCAGGGATCTGGTTTAAATTTGATGCTGGCTGCCTAGAATCCCACATGAGTAAAGTTTGTTTGTTTATGTGTTTACACCTGCTGGAACATTTTAAACAAGACTTGCAGCACCTGCCTACCAGCTATAATGACGAAATAAATATAAATGCAGAGGGGAGGGGGAGCAAAAAAGAGAGAGACTGGTATGTGCAGGTTCTGAAGAGCAATGTAGCCGAAGCACTTGATTTTATGAGTACTAATAAGGTGAGTGTCAAGATAAAGTAGCTTTAGTTTGTTTTACTACATGCATAGTTAATGTGAACAGCTGCATTTCTCTTTCTCCTTGTAGCCAAGTCTAATGTTGGGCTGGAGTGTGTGTGAGTGGATAGGTTGGTGGTCACTTTTACTGCAAATCTCTGATGCAAAGAATTAATTGGCCTTAGTTCGTTCAAAGCAGCTGAGCCTATTGGGCCCACAAATCAGGCTACTTCCTCTTATTACTTTCAGAAGCACAAAAGGATGCCATTTGACACCGCTTGAGGAGGGCAGTGGAAAGTTTTTCCTTAAATAAAGATAAATACAGCTTGCTGCAGTTCCCAGCTAGACGTCAGTATATACAATTACCGCAGTTAACAACGGAATGAAATCTCTGCCGTGTGACTATATATTAAGTGTTTGCTTTGGGGATTCTAGCAGCTTCCCTTGAGAGCCGAGGACCAGGAGAACCAGCAATATTACTTGTTATTAAGCAAAATCTCTGAATTTGTTGAGCTGCTGCTCAATTAAGCAAACATCATCAGGTACAATACATGCCCCCGCATTTCATTTTGGCTAATACACGACTGTAGTTAAGCACCAGCCACTACGTTCCTTGCATGCAAAATTTGATAGTTGGGGGCGGGAGGAGAGGGAAGAGAGAAGAATAAAGGTGCAATCAGTAAGAGGGCTTTCTGTTTCAGCAAACAACCCATCCCTTCACAGCATGGGTGTTATGGCCGTGGATGTAATTAGCCACCAGTTGTAAGAAGTTCACATTACAACAACATCATAACCAACAGCAAAAACTGCTGCAGGGCTTTCTGAACTTTACACAGTAGTTTTAAAAAGTCACCTTACATAGCTGTGCAAAGTTTTCCCACAGAGACCATCTTACGTTGCTTTCTGGAACATAAAAGGCAATGCAATTTCGGCATAATTTTGAGCATGAGGATGATACATACTTGCCATGTTACAGTACCCACTATTTCAGCAGAGTTGACATAAATCACCCCTGTTATGCCCAGGTCACAATTATTTATATATATTAAAATGTAATAATTAGTATATTTATTGTACATGGGTGGTAGCTTGAAAGCATCAGATGTATCTGGTGAAGTCTCTTAGGTAAGGTAAAGGGACCCCTGACCATTAGGTCCAGTCGTGACCGACTCTGGGGTTGCGGCGCTCATCTCACTTTATTGGCCGAGGGAGCCGGCGTACAGCTTCCAGGTCATGTGGCCAGCATGACTAAGCCGCTTCTGGCAAACCAGAGCAGCACACGGAAACACCGTTTACCTTCCGGCTGGAGCGGTACCTACTTGCCCTTTGATATGCTTTCAAACTGCTAGGTTGGCAGGAGCAGGGACCGGGCAACAGGGTGCTCACCCCATCACGGGGATTCGAACCGCCGACCTTCTGATCGGCAAGTCCTAGGCTCTGTGGTTTAACCCACAGCGCCACCTGCATTCACGGTGAAGTCTCTTACTGTGGTGTAAAAATCTCATATGCTCAGAAGTGCTAATCTTTACTTCATTCCTTTTCTTTCTTTTCATAATTGATAGGTCAGTTTAACTGAATTTTTTATCAGCCTCATGGTTGTTGTGGATCTGAACCCTGAAATCCCGAGGGATTCTAATCCAATGCTCTAACCACTATGCCACGCTGTCTTCAAAGAAAGGATTTGGAAGACAGCTATAGATAAGATGACTGCATGTTCAGAAAGTATAACGTATGACAAAAGGCTAAAGAAGTATCGACAAATTTAGCATATAGAAGACAATAGTATATGTCACTATAATGTTCAGATATTTAAAAGGCACTTGAACAAAAGGGAAGGAAAGTTTGTTCACAGTGTCCTCTAGAGCAGTGTTTCCCAACCTTGGGTCCCCAGCTGCTTTTGGACTACAACTCCCATCATCCCTAGCTAGCAGTACCAGTGGTCAGGGATGGTGGGAAATGTAGTCCGAAAACAGCTAGAGACCAAAGGTTGGGAAACACTGCTCTAGAGCAGTGTTTCCCAACCTTGTGCCTCCAGCTGTTTTTGGACTACAATTCCCATCATCCCTTGCCACTGGTCTTGCTAGTCAGGGATGATGGGAGTTGTAGTTCAAAAAACAGTTGGAGGCACAAGGTTGGGAAACACTGCTCTAGAGTGGTGTGTGTGTGTGTGTGTGTGTGTGTGTGTGTGGAATCCATAAAGACGATGCGTATTTTAAACATTAAGAAAAGCTTCCTATTTTGAGGTGCTCTCAGCAAATTTGAAAAGCGAACTTGAAGAATCTCCTTCCTTGGAAACTTTCTAGGAAAGGCTATATAGGCACCTTGTGTGCATGTTCTAAGTAAAAGATATCCTATTTTAGGGCAAGGATTTTTAGGCAATGCTGAAGTCCAGCTGAACAAGAGAGAATATATTTGGCATGTTTGGAGTCTCAGATTCAGTGCCTCTCGATAGCAAAGATCTCTGGGTGAACTGGTGACATCTTTTAAAATGGGCTACTTTTAATAATAATAATAATAATAATAATAATAATAATAATAAATTTTATTTATATCCCGCCCTCCCCAGCCGAAGCCGGGCTCAGGGCGGCTAACAACACTAAAACAGTACAACATTATAAAACATTATAAAAATGAATTAAAATCAAAATTAATGGCAACCATAAACTAAAGTCTTATAAAGATTGCCAAAGGAGGGAGTCAGGCTGCAGCTTTTAAAATGAGGCTGCATTTTAACCTGTATTTTAAATTGGTCCCCCCCCCATTATGTTTTTACTGTAATTTTACTGGCCAGGGAGGGCGGGGTATAAATAAAAATTATTATTATTATTATTATTATTATTATTATTATTATTATTATTATATTATTATTATTATTATTATTATTATTATTATTATTATTATTATTATTATTACCACCTTTCAAGTTACATACAATTGGAACGCTGGTTTGCTTTGTGCGTGGTATCCTTTCCCTATGGGTTTACCTTCCAACATGTAAGGATACATAATTCTAACACCTTGCCCACTAGATGTTTGTATGCAATAACAATTCTAGTTTTCTATGCAAGTGGAGTGGCATTGATAACTGCTGGTAGCTCCCAAGATGCAGCTTAACGACAGCCTCTAGAAAAACGACTGGACAGATGTGCGAAAAGAGATAGCGGCTTTCTGTATCGCATAAAAGTGGGAAAGTATTATCATTTTGAATGAAACCAGCTCTGCAACGCCTGGCTATAATTTCCGAAAGGTATGGCAAGTCTTTGGAACCCAACATGAAGCAAAAGCAGCCCCACTTCTGGGGAAAAAACAAAACAACGGATACTGAAGTTTTTGCATGCTACAGCTAGCGTGAAAGCTTTGCTACGGCTTGCAGAAACGCCTGTGCATTATTCATTAAAGGAGCATTTCTGAAGCAGCAGCAAAAGCACTTCTTGCTGTCAAGGCAATTCCCAAACCAAGTTCTAATCAGCAGTATAGCTGCTCCTATTCATCACAATTCTACTTTTGGGTCCCCAAAGGCTCCTGCCACATTGAGTAGTTTGGGGATGTTCACCAAACTGGCCAAGCCATTTGCAACTCTTTTTCTTTTTAAAGGGTGGTTTACAATCTTCATGTGGATTAATTTTGTTTAAAGTACTGGTAATGAAAACCAATGCTATATAAAATAAAATGCTATATATAAAATGACTAATTTGCGGAGGGCAGATTACAAAGCACTAAAAGTAAGGACCCTGCAACAGTGTAGAGTGCTTCTGTGCAGGATTCCTGGCAGAAGTAGCTGGTGGAGCTTCAGTGTTAGTTTCCTGGCAGTGGCATCACTGCTGGCAGAGCTGATCCGGTGCCCCCACTTTATGCAACAACCACACCCCACAATTTTCATGTCACTGTCTCCTCTTCCCTTCAGGTAAGCAGCAGTGACCCAGCTGCCAGCAACTGAATTTCTGCCACACCAGGCAAATTACTTTTAGACAATCCATTTCATTCTCTTCTGGTTTCCCTCTTATTTCTTTTAACCTGACAGAATGGAGTGGACATGCTTGCTCCCAAATCCCAAATACTGGATCTCTCCATCTTTTAGGCTTTCTTCTTAAGTTCTTCCTTCCTAAAGTTTTTGCAGTCCTGCTAACTTTGAGGTAGGGAAGGCTGAATCTGCCAGTTTTAGTTTTTCTCAGTTTCTATCAACCAGTTCAGTTTTCTACAATTCCACATCAGCTTTTTTTGAAGTCCTTGTGAAAATTTTAATGCGAAATTTAATGCAAATTTCTCCAAAAAAATGTATATTTTCCTTTGCATTTTTTGCCTTTGCTTTTTGCATTTTTTTGCACATTTTGCAAAACAATTTCCCACAATATAACACATATACTGCATTTTTGTATACTATTTTCATTTATACAGTATATGCATTTTATACATACTTTTAAAAAGGTCCATTTAAGTCCAGTCGCAAAAGACTCTGGGATTGCGATGCTCATCTCGCTTTACAGGCCGAGGGAGCCGGCGTTTCTCTGCTTCTGCAGACAGTTTTTCCGGGTCATGTGGCCAGAATGACTAAACAGCTTCTGGCGAAGCCAGAGCAGCTCATGGAAATGCCGTTTACCTTCCCACCAGAGTGGTACCTATTTATCTACTTGCACTAAATGCATTTGAACTGCTAGGTTGGCAGGGTCTGGGACCGAGCAACGGGAGATCACCCCGTTGCCGGGATTCAAACTGCCGACCTTCCGATCGGCAAGCCCAAGCAGCACAGTGGTTTAAACCACAGTGCCACCCGCATCCCTATACATGCTTAACCCTGTATTTATATTTCTACACACATTTTTGCTGGAGACGGGCAAAACTATTCTGTTTAATTTCATCTACATTTTTAAGCAAACCAAACTGATTCACGCATTCTGTAATAATATGAGTTAAAATGGAGTTATGCTTCAGTTTTTGCACTTCTCTTTTAAAAACAAACAAACAAATTTGTACAGTACTGTATCAAGATGCACATTAGAATATGTATTTTGGGTAAAATGTGTTTTAAAAGGCACATTTTCTATTTAAAGATGTGAATTCAAAATATTGCCAAAGTTTTGCATTAAAAAGCAGAAAGATTGATGTAGAAATGCAAAGGAAGGGACTTATGGATGAGCACATTTGAAACTGACACAGACTAGAAATAGACTTATCCCTCTACCCCTACTAGGAATGTCTTCAATATACAGTGGTACCTCAGCTTAAGTACTTAATTCGTTCTGGAGGTCCGTACTTGACCTGAAACTGTTCTTAACCTGAAGCACCACTTTAGCTAATGGGGCCTCCTGCTGCCGCTCCACCGCCGCTACATGATTTCTGTTCTCATCCTGAAGCAAAGTTCTTAACCTGAGGTAATATTTCTGGGTTAGCGGAGTCTGTAACCTGAAGCGTATGTAACCTGAAGCGTATGTAACCCGAGGTACCACTGTAGCGAGACATGCTCCTGCAGAAGGGTGGATTAAATTACTCTTAAGGTCCCTTTCAGTACTCTGAACCTGTAACTAATACTAATGGCTACATTTGATCTCCAAGCAGCACCTTTCTGAGCACAATGTTTGCAAATCTGAAAAATATGAATGCCATCACAGTTATTGAATATTACATTTTGTCATGCTCTTAATCAAAGCTCTGCTTTTTCCAAACCAGAGTAATTGTTTTATCAATGCCCCTTTTGGCTGATGGTGAATGGGGAAACATCAAGCTAAAAAAACCTTTGAAGTTTCCCTGTGTTCACATCATCTTGAAAAGTAAATGGGGCTTTAGGAAATTTCTGCCGCTATTTTAACACATGATAAAAGGCAGAGGGATGGCAGAATTGCTAAGAACTTTTTGTTCTTTTTGGTTATTGAGAATCATTAAAGATCTATGAAGTACCCAGATATACTTGTCAAACAGATGCCTAATAGTCAATCCTCACATATTAATTTTGAAACCACTACAATGAGACAAGTTATTTCTGTAGTTAGAATTGTAAATGATATTGTACATGATATGCTTGGTGATGGTCTGCGGTTGTGAAAATTTACGTGGCATCACTTATGGAAGGGAAATCAAGCAAGGCAGACACACACACACACACTGCTCAGTCACCTAGGCTTGCCAGATTACAGCCCAGTGATTTGCACTATGCATTTAGGTAGTGGTTTTCCATTGCAGTAAGAGATAAGATGCCATGCCTTGTGCTGTATGCTCTTATTTTGTCATTTGCCAAGCACTTCCCACTGCATTGTAAAGATCTGAGATCCTCCTTGTTGCCATAAGTAGGAGTTAATACACAAAAGGAGTGAGGTGGGGTGGAACAGAGGCGAGAGAAGTAACGGCATCCACATTTCCCTCTACATAAAGACATTTTAAAATGCCCCTGCCATATAGGTTTCTGGATTGCAATTTAGCAACTAACCCTACCAGTGCCTTAAATGGGAGGGTCAACCCGAATTTTCGTAAAAGCAAGACCTCTGCTGTCAAAGTAATGATGCAAATGACCCAACAGAATTACATGAGAGGTGAGGTGGGTTTACAGGTAACAGATATTTCAGGATCCTTCAGAGGATGAGATGTATGGCTCTTAAAAGGAAATAATTTGGGGGAAAATATGGCAGAATGTGGGATGCGGGTGGAGCTGTGGTCTAAACCACAGCCGCGGTGGGGTGAGCTCCCGTTGTTCGGTCCCAGCTCCTGCCCACCTGACAGTTCGAAAGCACGTCAAGTGCAAGTAGATAAATAGGTACCGCTCCGTCGGGAAGGTGAATGGCGTTTCCATGTGCTGCTCTGGTTTGCCAGAAGCGGCTTAGTCATGCTGGCCACATGACCCGGAAGCTGTCTGCGGACAAGCACCGGCTCCCTTGGCTTATAGAGCAAGATGAGCGCGCAACCCTAGAGTCGTCTGCGACTAGACCTAACGGTCAGGGGTACCTTTACCTTTATGGCAGAATGTATTGGTAAACAAAATACAATAGAACGGAAATCCAAGGGAGAGTTGCCACACTGAAGATATGGCACACTGAGTAACTTAGGAATGTTATCATTAGCAGTTAGCTAATGGACTTTGCTTTTTATTTAAGCACAGCCAATTAATCTGTTCTGTTCCTGATTTAAGTCATTCTAACCTATTTTTAAAGCTTTTAATGATGGGGAGCCTACAATAATTTGCTCCCTTGCCTAACTATTCTTGGAAACATCCTTCTTATAAATTACCTAAAGCCTTCCTTATTCAGTTCAAGCCAAGAACACGATGCATAAAGTTTGGAATAAAATGCTTAATTAGTATTATTATTTGAGGTATTTAGTGTTATAAGGAAGAAAGAACCAAGCTGTATAGTACACTATTAATCACATACGTTAGCACTGGATTTTCCCTATTAAAAATCTAGTTTGTAATCACAGGCTAGATCACATAACACTTTCCATGTACCTGACGTGGAAAATAATTGTAACAGTAGCTTGAGCCATTCCTGTTTACAGACATTATCAATGGGAAATGGGGCCAGGGCAGACCATGTTTACGTGAGTTGCCCGTAACAATGGCAATGTCAATGTCAATAATAATAATAATAATAATAATAATAATAATAATAATAATAATTTATTTATACCCCGCCCATCTGGCTGGGTTAACTCAGCCACTATGGGCGGCTTCCAACAGAATATTAAAATACAATTGTCTATTAAACATTAAAAGCTTCCCTAAACAGGGCTGCCTTCAGATGTCTTCTAAAAGTCTGGTAGTTGTTTTTCTCTTTGACATCTGATGGGAGGGTGTTCCACAGGGCGGGTGCCACTACCGAGAAGGCCCTCTGCCTGGTTCCCTGTAACTTGGCTTCTTGCAGTGAGGGAACCACCAGAAGGCCCTTGGCACTGGACTTCAGTGTCTGGGCAGAACGATGGGGGTGGAGACGCTCCTTCAGGTATACTGGACTGAGGCCGTTTAGGGCTTTAAAGGTCAGCACCAACACTTTGAATTGTGTTTGGAAATGTATTGGGAACCAGCGTAGGTCTTTCAAGACTGGTGTTATGTGGTCTCAGTGGCCGCTCCCAGTCACCTGTCTAGCTGCCGCATTCTGGATTAGTTGTAGATTCCAGGTCACTTTCAAAGGTAGCCCCACGTAGAGCGCATTGCAGTAGTCCAAGTGAGAGATAACTAGAGCATGCAGCACTCTGGCAAGACAGTCCATGGGCAGGTAGGGTCTCAGCCTGCGTACCAGATGGAGCTGATAAACAGCTGCCCTGGACACAGAATTTACCTGCGCCTCCATGGAGAGCTGTGAGTCCAGAATGACTCCCAGGCAACGCACCTGGTCCTTCAGGGGCACAGTTACCCCATTCAGGACCACAGAGTCCTCCATACCTGCCTGCCTCCTATCCCCCCAAAACAGTATTTCTGTCTTGTCAGGATTCAACTTCAATCTGTTAGCCGCCATCCATCCTGTATCACATCTGTCTATATCACAAAGAACATCTATATGACATAGAACATCTGTATATCATATACTGGTTGGATGTAGAGGAATGGTGAGAGGAACCAGCTGGGAAACCCTCAAGGAAGAAGGCTTAGAACCGAGAGAGTGGTGGTGGGACAACGGTGAGTGGTTGGAGCAAGAAGACTGGGAAGACGAGGTGTTGGAAGCTGGAGGGGTAATCAAGCTTAGTGATCTGGAAGATTGTGGCAGTCTAGAATCAGAGGCAGAAGCTGATGCAGGAGGGGAGGGAAGCTAAGAGGCAGAGATGGCTCAGGCTTGTGAAGAGACCTGGGTGCCTCCCCCTCCTGCCTCAACAAGCTCCCCTCCCCACTTGTCTCCCAGAACCAGAAGAGGGCTGAAATGGGTGGAGGGGAGGTTGGCTGCCCACAGACACAGTCTCTGATTGCTTGGGGAAAGCTGTAAGGGGGATGGGAACTTTCAGTTTCGGCATCTGAATGAGCAGCTGTGCTCATTAGGCCTAGCACTCAGTCAAGTCTGTGGAGATCATGTTTTTGCCAACAAAAAATGCTTGTGTTATACTGTATCACAAAGTACATGTGTGAAATGCAAGGAAGGAAATGTTATTTCATTTGGAGCTATCCTTGAGGTTGGTCAGGAGACTGTACCGAGCGCAGGGCATAGTGGCTAGGTTCATTGTGGAGACAAACTACCACCTGAGTGCTGTTTGACTCAAGTCCCTGCTTGAGGGCATTCAAAAGGCATTCGGCTGGCCAAAGTGGAAAAGAATGTTGGAATGTGATGGGCCTTTGGGCTGTTCCAGCAGGCATCTTCTAATTTCTTTACTGAGGTGAGAGCATACAGTCACTTGCAAGGTGTTAAGTACAAAAACACCCTCTGCTAGTTTACACAGTAATTTACCCTGCCCAGGAAAACAGCAACGGATAAACGAAATCTCAACATTTATCTTACCACATCCTATCCAAATGTATGTTCAGATCACCCACTATGCACTGAATGAATGAAAAATGGCTACTGCTAGCTCAGAGGAACAGGAGCCAGAAGAAGGAAGCGGTAGGGTAAGATTGCCAGATATCCATATTAAAGTGACAAGCTTTAGAACAGAATACCATAAAAAATAAGCAGGGCACCACAAGTAGGATCCTTGACACAGCACCTTCCTGTTCTTTAAGATCTAGCTACAAGAATTTTCCTGCAGTCCCATTCTCTGTTAGACTGCTGACCATCAGTGAAGATATATTTTCAATACTGAGGACAACCTTTCTGATTGTGTGTGGGAAGGGGGGGGGGAACCCATTGGATCTTACAGAGCTGTCAAATTTGAACTTGATTACATGAAAAGTTTTGAATTATTAAAAAAAGAAAAGAATGGCTCAGGTTAATTAATTCTGTGATTGAAATAGAAAGTCAGAGAAAATATGCATTGATCTGCCTAATTGAATTAAGCCATATAATGTGAACATTAGCCAGTGAATGATGTCGAAGAAAAAAACATCTAGGCTAACCACAAATCCATCCATTTTTAGTATTTGGCTGTGGCATATTTTTGGAGGAAGCATGGCAGTTTGTTTGTTTTTTTAAAATTAAATTAAATGATTTTTATTTCATTTTTTAAAATATTGAATACATCTAAATTCATTCTAATCAAACAGTCAGTATGAAAGTGGTTCAGTGTGGAACCTTGCAGGGATTAGCCAGGCACAATTCCTTAAAACAACAACTCGCTTTTGCTACTGTGATACATGCTGTTGTTATTCCTGTTCTTGCTGCAAATCTAGCTTCAGTTCAGTACTGGAATCTATCTGTCTCGAGAGACAATGGAGTGCAACTCCAAGGGTGAAGTCAAACTGCTGCATTTGCAGCACCGCAAGCCTCGTCAGTGTGTATGGGTTGCCCAGACAACAAGACCCCTCACCGATGTCGTCCAAAGGAAAGCAGGGCAATACATTTGGCACCAGTTTGGATCCAGCAGTTGCCAGAATCAATGAATAAATGGAGTATTAAGAAGTTTGGCTTGTTGTTGTTTAGTCATTTAGTCGTGTCCGACTCTTCGTGACCCCATGGACCAGAGCACGCCAGGCACTCCTGTCTTCTACTGCCTCCTGCAGTTTGGTCAAACTCATGCTGGTAGCTTCAAGAACACTGTCCAACCATCTCGTCCTCTGTCGTCCCCTTCTCCTTGTGCCCTCCATCTTTCCCACCATCAGGGTCTTTTTCAGGGAGTCTTCTCTTCTCATGAGGTGGCCAAAGTATTAGAGCCTCAGCTTTCCAATCTGTCCTTCCAGTGAGCACTCAGGGCTGATTTCCTTCAGAATGGATCGGTTTGATCTTCTTGGAGTCCATGGGACTCTCAAGAGTCTCCTCCAGCACCATAATTCAAAAGCATCAATTCTTCCGCGATCAGCCTTCTTTACGGTCCAGTTCTCACTTCCATACATCACTACTGGGAAAACCATAGCTTTAACTATACGGAGCTTTGTTGGCAAGGTGATGTCTCTACCCCTTCATGGATCACTGCCTTGTCGTGGTGAAGGGGCTTGAATAACTCAGAGAAGCTATGAGCTATGCCGTGCAGGGCCACCCAAGAAGGACAGGTCATAGTGGAGAGTTTTGACCAAACGTGATCCACCTGGAGGAGGAATTGGCAAGCCACTTCAGGATCCTTGCCAAGAAAACTCCATGGACAAAGACAACAGGCATATCAAAGTTTGGCTTACATGGCTTTAAACCAGGGATGGTGTGATGTGTGTTCCTCTGAGCCTAATTCAGACTTGAACTTTAGTGGATCAGAACAGGACATGATAGTAAGAGTCCTTGGAACCAGCTATTCTCTCCAAATCCGCTACACTCAGTTAGTCTAATGATAGACCATTATTTTTTTTTGGAATGGGGAGGGGGGAAGCATAAATCCCTCACCACTACTGCTTCTTTTAAATATAACAAGGGAGAAAGGGAAGTGAGGGAACGTATTTGGGGACAGAGGGAGGATGCCATGGGAATTTGAGGGGGGGATGATCTCCAGATCTTTGGCTTGACTTCTCCCCCCCCTTTCCCCCTCAAAAAAGTATGTTTCCAGTACTTGTAGAACCTAAGTTAGGAGGGAAAATGTAGAGGCACAAGTCTTCTCATTTTTGTGTGCGAAAACTAGCCTATTTCCTCTTTCTGTGTTTTGTGTTAGCATCACCCACCCCCATGGAGAGTGGTGGATTGCATTGGGATAACAGGAGTGCAGGGAGGTAGACAGGAGTTGTTTCTGCTTCCAGTTTTTCCACTTTGGGTGGGGTGGGATGGTTGGGGGGGGGGAAGAATGCTTAGAAAACTGCTGATCCTCACAACCTTGGAAGGCTCGCCCACCACTAGCATGAACAAAGCTGATAAAGTGCATTTTCCTGCCTTAAAAAGGCTTTTAGGTCTTAGTAGCAGAATCTCTGATTTACTGTTGTAGGCATATTTCTATTTTGGAAGGAAATTTCCCCTCAAGTCAGATTTGCCAGCAGGTCTAGAAATTATATATATATATATATATATATATATATATATATATATATATATATATATCTTGCCCTAGTGTAAGGTTGGCTGAATTACTTGACCCAGTTATTGATGCTTGCAAGTAGTACCTCTAAGTCAGCATAATTTGTCCATTCTGGTGGTGGCAAGCGAACAGCCTGGCTGCTGTGGGCTGGCTTCCCCCCCTCTTTTGTTTTTTAATGCAGAAGGTCATGCATTACAACGGCATGATATGATCTTGCAATCTGTTCCAGCCCTGTGATTATGTGATTGTTCTTTTTCAACCAACAGGCTACTCTGAAAAGAGGGAGTAAATAAAGGCATTCAAAACCCCTTTGGGTCAGTAGCAGCTGTGGGCTTGTTTGATGGGCTATGCTGCGATGCCTTTCATCTGTGACGCCATGGGCTGAACTGGCTGTGTGACTTTTGATGCCTTGTGTCTTTAACTCAAGCACAGATTGCTGGTTTTCTTTTCTTTTTTTCCAGCAGTTGCTACTTGGGTGCCAAAACCCAGTTTCCCAAGCCAAATCCACACTGAGTTCAGTCATATAGCCATGCTGAGAGGCAGTCATGTGACTAGATCATTCTGAGGCCAGAAACCAGTATGGAAAAATCTCAGCTGTCTAACTCGACATGGTTTGAACAATATTCCTTAAACCTGCAAGGAAAATGTATTTAGTACTTGAAGCGAACTTCAATATGAAATTCCAACAATTTGGGGAAATGTATCTGTGCACTTTCTAATGTAGGTGGTTCCATTTTCATTTGACTAAAATAACTTTAAATATGGGAGCAAAATATAACTTGTGACTAAAGAGTACTAATTTCCTTTCAGGTTTCGTCAGCTGTGTTATGTGATCGTGGCCACGCTAGTTACTTAGCAACCGAGTTTCTAAAGAGGAAGTCTTAGTTTTGCTTGTGGACTGCGAGTTTATATAAACCACTACAAATGTGTTCTATAAATATGTTCACACAAATACAAATACAAGAGTTAGAGGTCAGTTGTGATGGTATAATTGTGACAGTTCCTTGTTAATGAATTCTGAAGGCTTTCTCTCAAAGACTCTCCATTAGGGTTTTGAGTGATTAATGCTAATAATACAAACTCCCATGACTTTCACAAAACTGGAATACTCTTAAATATATATATATTTCAGGATAAAGGAAAACAACCTGTAACATTAACCTGCAGCCACGTAAATAAAGATGATAAAAACATTGCTTAGTTGTTATTCAGGTTTGGGCATTTATTTTAACTTGTGTTCATATTAGAGACATTTATTTTATTTTATGGAGAATGCTGCGCCTTGCCACAGAGATTGAGAATTAGATAGGTTCTTTTTATATAATTTTACTTGAGTCTGAATATATTTAATATGATAACTTCTGTTACTTTTAGACATAATTGTAGTCCTCTTGTTTGTTCAACTTGTAGTTTTTGATAGTGTGACAACATGCAGATAGATGATAGATAGATTAGATAGATAGATAGATAGATAGATGATAGATAGATAGATAGATAGATAGATAGATAGATAGATAGATAGATAGATAGACAGACAGACAGACAAATCTGAAACTGTTTAGGATTAAGGAGTGTGAAAGGGGCAGCCAAACTGAGCCTTTTTGCCTTGAAGGGGTGATGAACGCCCTTGCTCTCTGTCTATGTTCACCTTTATTAGCAGAAGTTCAACACTATATCCATTGTCTTCTGCATCACTAATGATTTCTGGATCAGGAGTGGATTGATGATGGGAAGGAAGTACACAGCAAATGAGCCCCAAGTCCTGTTTGCTTTAATGTACACCCTGCTAGGCAAGCTCATACAGCTAGTATAATTCAATACAATTTAACCTAATAGAGTTGGCATAATTCAATAGAACTTAATGCTTGTGATGCAAGCTGCTCAATAATAAAACAAAGCAGGAGTAGCATATAGGGGGACAGGAATTAATTAACATGTTTGCTTAGACACAAACACACAGTATGAAGCTAGCATATACTTTTTCCTTGCTTCCACCTGCCTTTGCTTTTCTTCCTCTGTGTACCCTTCAACTGTCCTGCTTTAACATACCAGTATTACAGAAGCCATCCCTGCCTCTGACTGGATCCCAGGATGTCCTGTTTGGGCTCCTACAAAATCGCAGCTCCAAAAGACACCCATTTTTAGGGGCTGTTACCTGGCTCCTGCAAGAGTGTGGCCCCAAAAGACACCCATTTGGAGGGACTGTGCTGTCATGCAAGTCACCTGGCTTCCAGAAGAAGAAGAAGAAGAGGAGGAGGAGGAGGAGGAGGAGTTTGGATTTGATATCCCGCTTTATCACTACCCAAAGGAGTCTCAAAGCAGCTAACATTCTCCTTTCCCTTCCTCCCCCACAACAAACACTCTGTGAAGTGAGTGGGGCTGAGAGACTTCAGAGAAGTGTGACTAGCCCAAGGTCACCCAGCAGCTGCATGTGGAGGAGCGGAGACGCAAACCCGGTTCACCAGATTACGAGTCTACCGCTCTTAACCACTATACCACACTGGCTCTCACAGCGCTCAAAAGATGCATGTTTTGGGGAGCAAGTGGCTCACGCAGGAGCTCAGCCCTGAAAGACGTGCGTCCTGATTTGTCTCTGCGGCATGTTGGAAGGCCTGGAATTGTAAGTTCCCTGCCCTTTTTGTACAGTCATACCTCGGGTTGCAAACGTGATCCGTGCAGGAGGCACATTCGCAACCCGCAGCGCCACACCTGCGCACACGTGTGATGCGATTCGGTGCTTCTCCGCACACACGTGACGCCATTTTGTGCTTCTGCACATGTGCAAGTGCCAAAACCCAGAAGTAACCCGTTCCGGTACTTCCAGGTTCGGCGCGGTCCGCAACCCAAAAACTCACAACCCGCAGCATTCGTAATTCGTACACTGAAAAGCACCCTGCACACTGATAGTGCTATAGAAGTAACAATCAGAAAGCTTGAGCACTCATAGAAAGCAGCAGCAGCTTACTGGTGGGGATATTGATGCTGTACAGGTACACTGGAAGGACAAATCCAATACACCTGTTAAGGCACCTGCACAACCCTGACATCCTCACTGCCTTGCCTCTTCCCATCTCCCAGTAAGCAGCAACGACTCCATGCTGTATAGTATCCTGTATGTTGTATGGGGGAACTGGGGGGCTTCCAGTTGTTGCTACACTACAACTCCCATCATCACTGAGCACTGACCATGCTGGCTGGGTTTAATGGGAGTTATTTACAGTGGGCTGCTGAAAAACTAAGCGCCAGATACAGCCTGGCTCTGGGTGAGCAGAAGATTAAACAGGAGGCTGTTTATGCATCTAAAGAACTCTCTTTACACATGACATGAAGCATTCCCCCAACTATCAGGGGTTTATCACAGTCATAAAAATAAAGAATTGAATATAGTTTACTGCTTTCCTGTGCCTATGGGAACTATACGGGTAAACAGGTGCCTTTATACAAAGGTGTAGTGCTGTTATCAGAACCCCCTGAATGCAAATATGATGTACAAGTCTCTTCTCCTCCCAGGAGTAAACCTATCAACAAAATGAATATGTGTCTTTTTAAAAAAGCCCCATTCTGCTTAAAAATGGACAGCATGTTCCATTGTTATCACTGTATCCTGAATTTCACAACAGGACTTTGAGGGCAGGGGAGAGGACACTTCTGAAACCTATAAGGTATTTATAATGATTAATTCCTTTTATGTGGCAGCAAGGGGAAACTACGATATATGATTATGTGATTTTGTATTCCAAAGTGCAACAACCTTTAATTGATTTAATCAGTTCATTAATCAACTAAGCTTTAATCACAGATTAAAATGTGCCCCCTCTGGATTAAGGAGTGGGAATGAGAATGAACAACAAATTGACATGCAGAGATAACCTCAACTATGCCAAACTAAGGAACAAGAAATGAAAAAATGAAAATTTTCCTGTTTGGATCAGTTATTTTAGGACATTTTGCACACAGGTATGTAAGAAAAACACAAATGTACATTCAACATTTCAACAAGCCGCAATACAAAGTAAAATAATAGAAAGGAGAGTTGCTGAAGCTTTTGGTAGCTATCACAGTGCTATATTTCTTGAGTTGTGCAATATTTGGATTGGGACAAGTGTTTTTTTGGATGAAATTCATCATCCTTTGGCCTGGCTTCAGCACAGAAGCTGCCTTGGTATCCTAGCAGACGATCTCTGCCAAGAGAGAGATTTATGGGTCATGCAACCCTGTTGGTTCTCCTGATCTCTCAGAAGTTTACAATACCTTCTGGGTCATCTCAGATGGCCGAAAAGTTGAAGCTGAAAGGCTGAACCACAGATGGGGTGGGAAAAGTTGAAGCTTTTAATCCAAACAAAACAGAAATACAGGTGGTGGGTGGACCCATGTGACTTGGGTTTGCAGTCTGTTCTGGAGAAGGTTGATCAACTTAACAGTATAAGCATACTTTGTTGGCCATGACAGGCCTACTAGATGCACAGGCAGTTGTTGTCTATGAGGGATGCCTTTTTCTAGCTTCAGCTGGTTGGCCAACTACAACATTTATAATGAAGTTAAGCCATGACAGTCATTCATGCCCTGGTGACATGGCAGACCTGACCATGAGGCAAGGTGAGATGACCGTCTCAAGCAGTGGAAACTCCTGTGGGCACTCTGTTTCGGCCGGTGGCACTGGTTTCCGGCAAGCTCTCAAAATGTCGCAAGATCTCACTGGAAGCCGGTATCGCTTCTGGCACTTTGTGTGTGCCACCACACAACACAGATACGGCAGCCTTCAGCAGCGGCGGTGGAGCTTGAAAAGTGTTTGGAAACTGCAACTAGTAGTTTTTAAGTTAGAGGTTTTTAATGTTTGATATTTTATTATGTTTTTAATATGTGTTGGAAGCCACCCAGAGTGGCTGGGGCAACCCAGCCAGATGGGAGGGGTATATAAGAATACAATTATTAGTAGTAATAATAATTGTTTAAAAACGTATCAATTCGGCTGCTGACAGGTTAGCAGGCATTTTGATTCTATCACACCAGTTTTGTATGATGTACACTAGTTATTGGTTTGTTTCTGGGCCTAACTGTCAGGCTTCGGGGAATTCTATCCCTCCACCTGTGGCAACAAGGAGCAGAGCAAAACAAGGAAGAGATCTTACTAATCATCACAGCAAAGGACAAAGGAATGCAGTCTGCTTCCCATTATGCCCCCCCCCCTAGCAACAGCACTTCACCTTACGGTGGCCACTGAGGGCTAATTGTCTTTGAGTCATTTGCTTTTGCACCCTCAATGAACGCAATGTTCTGGGAGAAGGGGGGTCAGAAATACTCTCCAGTGATAACATGTCAGCTGGCTGCTATGTCTCTGTCTCCCCCTTCAATAATATTAATAATAATAATACTAATAATAATATTTGTACCCCACCCATCTAGCTGTGTTTCCCCAGCTACTCTGGGCAGCTTCCAGCAAAGATTAAAAATACATTAAAATGTCACACATTAAAAACTTCCTGAACAGGGCTGCCTTCCGATGTCTTCTAAATGTCAGGTAGTTATTTATCGCTTTGACATCTGATGGGAGGGCGTTCCGCAGGGCGGGTGCCACTACCAAGAAGGCCCTCTGTCTGGTTCCCTGTAGCTTTGCTTCTTGCAGTGAGGGAACCGCCAGAAGGCCCTCAGCGCTGGACCTCAGTGTCCGAGCACAACTCTTCTGTTCGCCTTTCTCTGAGCTGTGACCTTCCTCAAACTACTGCTGTAATTCAATACTGCCTTCCTCTTCTCTGGAAGCTTCAGGAGAAAGGGTGGAGTGACCTCCACCATTCCTCCTCAAGCTCGTCCCCTTTAGTCCAGTCCCTGACACTAATTCAGGGAGCTGGTATTGACCTTTAAAGCTCCGAATAGTTGAGGAACTCACACAATGCTTACTTCCATATGTCAATCCCCATATGTCCCATTCATCAACTGAAGCCCTAATCCAGTTCCCTCGAACTTGGGAATAGCCAGGACTTTTATGGAACACACCACGTGGAACAACTTGCCCAACGAAGTTTGCCAGGTCCTATCATTGTATTGTTTTAAGCAACTGTTAAAATCATGGCTGCAAAAAGTCATTGACCAGATTGTTCTTTTTTATTTTGATTTTAATTCTTCTCGAGTTTCTCTGAAAAATGATGTGGGGTATACGTTTTCAGGTAAGTAAAATAAAGGTTGTCTAATCAGCAGCTTATTGTTCAATGCATATCTTTTAAATCACAATCACCCACAATTTGGATGGATGCTGAAGTTGTTCATTCTTTAATCCCTTGTGGTTCCAACATGTTACTGTAGCGTGAAATATTCTGTATTCCAAATGGACAAGAGTGACTTTGATCATAGCTGATCTTCTATTCTAAAAATGAAAGTGAGTCTTTTTAATTAAAATTTAGAAAAGATTATGGAACTTTGTTTCAATATATGATTACAGCAGTGAGACTTTTATATGAACGAAGATGGAAAGACTCATAATTACCAACTGTGGAGGAATGGTTGCTAAAATTGATGGGCTTAGCTGAGATGGCAAAATTGACATGTTTAATCAGAGAAAAGTCATTGCTAACATTTATTAAAGATTGGAAACCTATCATAGACATTTTGAGTGAAAAAGAAGATGAACTAATGACATTTGGGTTTGAAGATTGAAGATAATGTTGGCTTATAGAAAGTGGCTCTATTGGATGTTATATTGGAGTAGATGTTGAATAATGTTTATATATAGCAGTCAGACCAAGAATCGGAAGTTCCTTTTCTTTCTTTCTTTCTTTCTTTCTTTCTTTCTTTCTTTCTTTCTTTCTTTCTTCCTTTCTTCCTTTCTTCCTTTCTTCCTTTCTTCCTTTCTTTCATAAATTCCCTACTTCCTTCCTTTCTTTCTCCTTCTCTCCTTTATCCCTTCTCTATCTCTCTAACCTTTTCTATTTTTTCTCTCTCTTCTTTTTTGGTTTGTGTTTTTATTTAGATTAATGCTTTAGTTTTGATAAAAAAGAAAATAGATAATACTCTTTGCATTCCTTTTTCCAAAGTCTAATAAAATTTATTTGTAAGCAAAAATAATAACAATGATAAACTATATCATTTCCTTCAAAAGGCACCTATATTAATATGGATTTTTATTCAAATTTAATCAGCTGATTGATTTAAAAGCCAAAAATTAAATAAACTAAAATCTTTTTTTTAAATTGGCAGTCCTTTTACTCTATCTATAAGATCACATGCTGTGTTTTCTAAGCCACCCTTATGATTTTTGAGGCTAGAATATTGTCTTTAAAGTATTGGAAGTTGGCAGTCCTGACTATAGGATAATAAATCATCCATTGCTCCATGCCTAATGAATTACCTGGCAGAGTTCTTGCAAGCCAGCACTAAAAAGAAAATGAGGCTTGAAGAATGATTTTTTTTTTTGTATGTGTAGGATATTTTACGGCAATATTTTATCTTGCAATTTAAATTACTGCAGGTGGTTTCACTTTAATTTAAAGATTTTCAAAATAAATGGAACAGGAAATTCCAATTCATCAGAATAAAAGTGAGGGAACGGGAAGGCAGTGGTTACAGCAGCTGCAAATGCGGTCTTGTATTACTAATTAGCTCTACACTGCAACATGTGCTAATGCAGCTGTTATTTTTTTGGTGATCATTAAAGTGCAAATATACCAAGACAGTGAAAGGATGACCTTCTATATGTCAAAGTAAATTGCTGAAGGCATCTAAAACTAATGGTCCTAGGCTTGAGCATCCAGAAAGAGTAAATAGGTTTATCAGCTTACTCAGCTAGAAAATGTTTGGCAGCTGCTGGTCATCCAACAGCAAATTCAATTCACAGCATATAAAAGAGAATGTGGTATCTTTATGCAGTTGTTCAAATATTTTTTTTTGGGGGGGGGAACAAAGTCCTGTATTAGGAACGGCGAACAAGGCTGCAACTTCTGAATACTGGAAGCACAGGAAACACTCTGGTATGTGCAATATCCAGTTGAAGATATGCTTCTGTTTTCTTAAAAAAGAAATGTGTACAGCTTGATTTTATACAGTATAATTGGCATATGTTTCAACAAGCGAATGAATGAATGAATGAATGAATGAATGAGGGCTATTAAGGGCTGGCTGGCCCATGAATGGGGTGACGCAATTGCTTCAGGAAGTAGATCTGCACACCAGCCAACACTGCACACATGCTGCCACCACCTCCTTTTACTCCCTGAGGCATCTCAGGCAGTGCATATGTGGTTGTGTATGTAGCGGTGTTCTGCAGATGGCAACACTTTCAGTTTTGCCTAGGTGGCAAGAGGTTCTGGCCCGGCCCTGGGGATCACGGTGCTTAATTGTATTTGAATGCATATTGTTGTACTATAGTTTCCATTTTCAATTCCCGTGGTGCAATTGTCAACTGGTACTTCAGATGATTTAACACCTGTGACATAAAAGCAATTGCTTAGATGCAAACACTCATCTGCACTTACGAATCTAAGTGCAAATATAAAGGATAAGAGTGAGCATTTCCAAGCGAAAGGACTGCGAAATTTGCTTCATTCAAAGCACGCTTCATGAATCCTTACATCCTTCTATAAGGATTTTGCTATTTTGTGAATACTTGACTAAGTAATTAGAACTTTCAGTTGTGTATTGGCCTTACAAGTGTTGCATGTTTGAATGAAGTAGCCTCAACCCTGCCATAAATATGAGATATTTTGAGAAAAGAGGAATTTTAAAACATTTTGTTTTGTTTGGGTTTTGGTTTTACTTCCTTATGAAGGTCATGGAGTCACCAAGCTAGAAAGGAAAAAAGCCTCTACCAGCAAGCTTTTTCCTTTGGTAGCCAATAGGCCACAGGTTGCCCTACTCTGGTACTTTCACCCAGATATGGTGGCAATGTAGCCAGATCAGGATCTTTTCAAAGACACCATAAGAGGAATTGCAGGAAGCAGTGATGTTTTTTTAATGTTTTTTATTTTTTATAATATTTTTTATTAGTTTTATGAATACAGAAAAAAGAATAAAGAACATATTATAAAAGTAGAAAAAGAAAGTTACAAATTTTCTTGTTCTTTTTTCCAAATCTACTGGACTTCCCCACGTCCTCCCAACCCTGCATTCTCTGTGATACATAACATCTGCAATTTGTTAACTTGTTTCAATACTTATTGTATCTTCCATTTTATCATGTTACCCAATTTCAAATATATTATAACCCAAATCATGTACGTTTTCATTTTAACACAATAAAGTTGTTTCATTATTCTATCTCTGACTTCTTGTACCTTAATTTCCATTTCTTTAATTTAACCTTACTGAAGCTAGAATTTCCTAAAAGGTGCGTTTTTTAACATTCATACAACTTATAATATTTTTCCAAATAGTCTTTAAATTTTTTCCAGTCCTCCTCAATTGTTTCTTCTCCCAAGTCTCGGATTCTGCCAGTCATTTCGGCCAGTTCCATGTAGTCCATCAACTGCGTGTGCCATTCCTCCAGTGTGGGTAAATCTTGTGTCTTCCAATGTTTTGCAATCAGGATCCTTGCTGCTGTAGTAGCGTACATAAAAAAAGTTCTGTCCTTCTTAAGCACTCTCTGGTCCACCATGCCCAGGAGGAAGGCCTCTGGTTTCTTGGGTAAGGTAAATCTAAGTACCTTTTTTAGTTCATTATGAATCATTTCCCAAAAGGCCTTCACTTTCGGGCAGGTCCACCAGAGGTGAAAGAATGTCCCTTCCGCCTCTTTACATTTCCAGCATTTATTATCAGACAGGTGATATATCTTAGCAAGCTTGACTGGGGTCATGTACCACCGGTATATCATTTTCATAATGTTTTCCTTCAAGGCACTACATGCCGTAAATTTCATTCCGGTGTTCCATAACCTTTCCCAGTCTTCAAACATAATGTTATGCCCCAAATCCTGCGCCCACTTTATCATGGCGGATTTGACTGTCTCATCCTGAGTATTCCATTTAAGCAGCAGGTTATACATTCTCGAAAGTAGTTTACTTTTTGGTTCTAACAGTTCTGTCTCTAGTTTCGATTTTTCCACCTGGAATCCAACCTTCTTGTCTACTTTAAAGACCTCTTGAATTTGTGCATAATGCAACCAATCTCGCACCTTGTTTTTTAGTTTTTCCAAGCTCTGCAACCTCCAATTGTCTCCAATCTTTTCAATAATTTCCTCATATTTAGGCCAATTGGCTTCCATATTAGGTCTCTTACGTGCCTTGGCCTCCACCGGTGAGAGCCACCTCGGAGTCTTACTCTCCAATAAGTCTTTATATTTTGTCCAGACCATTAAAATTGCTCTCCTGACAATGTGGTTTTTAAACAGTTTGTGCACTTTAACCTTGTCATACCACAAATATGCATGCCACCCAAAAGCGTTGTCAAACCCAGGAAGCAGTGATGTTTTAAGGATTATTTTGTATAAATAAACTTAAACAACATTTCAACATCTTCATTTTTTAAGAATTTTCATGTTTTATTGAGAAACATGGCTAGGTCAAGTATCACTTAAAGGAAAAAGAATTAAGTTTCCAAGGCTGACCGTAACATGGTCAAGCAACTAAGAATAAAATTGGATGAAATCATTTTAAAAAAACAAGTTGAGAACCATTTTAATTAGTTTTCATTGGCATTATTCTTTTATCTTACTGAACTTGTATTCATGTAAATGTCAATATGTGTGCAAGGTGTGCTGCTTAAACCATAATGGATTTGGGTGAGCAAAATGAAATTGCTTAATAATAGACACTGAAAATTGTGTAAGCTCTCAAACTCAAGAGCTTCTTCAGCTTGCCTCTCCTTTCAACATGCCAAGGGTCTCTTTGGCCTCAATTATTATTAAAATATACATGACAAAGCAATACTGAATAAATACAGTTCTGTAACTGCAAAGTGATGTTTTCAGTGATTTGCATACCTGAGTGTTCATCCCTCCTCTTTCTTCTGTTAAATTCAAACTGATGCATCTTTTTTTACCATCTTACCATGGCTAACAGGGCAACTTAGACATTGCAAGCATGCATTTATTTATCCTTATATCAACTCTGTCTGACATATTTCAAGATCTTGCTAACTATGACAATGAAACATAGCACAGTGGTACCTCCGTTTATGAATTTAATTCGTTCCGGAGGTCCCTTTTGAACCCCAAACCGTTCTTCACCTGAGGCACATTTTTGCTAATGGGGCCTCCCACTGCCGCCACGCGGCTTCCACTCGCATCACGGGGCAAAGTTCGCTACCTAGAACACCTAACTTCCAGGTTAGTGGAGCTCGTAACCTGAAGCGTTCGTAAGGAGGACAGTACATAACCCGAGGTTCCACTGTAGTTTAAAGAATTTGTAGTATATATGTCACACTGCCAAACAGTTGCCAAAATTGCAGGTTCCCATGTTGAAAGGGAAGACGGGACAAATGCTCGTATTTCAAAAATGTGAAGACAACTTTTTCATCTGTTTATAGAAATGAAGATCGCCATCTTATTTCTCTTCGCCTCAAAATTCTCCATCAAAAAGTCCGAAATTATTTTCCATGCGTTCTTAAACAAGATGTTTTAACACTATGGTAAGAATGATCTGAGGACAAAATAATTTAGAGATATATCATGGAATTTTAATGAAATGAGTGAAATATGGACCATTTGAGTCTAAGCTAAGATCAAACATATGGGTCCGATACTTGTTTAAAAAAATTATTGCAGTATAGCAAGAATATAACATTATTTTCTGATGTAATATGATGCAGCTGCTTTAGATATTATTTTAATGGTTTTTGATAAATTTTGAATGGGCTATAAATACTTTCTTAAGATGAGCCTGAACTAATGCATTATGAATCAAGCTTCATAGAGACTAGACCTCAGAGTTTTCATATAATCTGGGACAGTGAAATTAACGTAAGAAACTACAGTGCTTCATTACATAGTTTTTAAAGATGTCCGTAATATGTGTTAATAGATGCCTGGTGTTTGCCAGTTGAGTACACAGGGTAGCTTAGGATCAAACTACAGTATATGTGAAGCAAGAGCTTGATGTATGTCAATCTCTACTACTGTTTTTAAAGGCTTAATAACTGGAAAGTCAAAATTCAGATGGGAGCTATCATGCTGAGGGTTTAACCCTTCCACCAGTTACACCAAGCTGCTATTTGTTCTGCTGTCAGATTATACAGGCACTTTGCTCATAAGCAATGGTGGTCAGTTTAGCAGAGACCTGCCAGAGTATTCTGTATGGATAAAAAGAAGAATCCCCTTAAATTGTAATGATGCATATCTGAGAATTTATCTATGTAGACTCTGTTTTCCAACTTCCAATTCACCTGCTATTGAGATGGTTACCTATTGAGATTCAGATCCCAATCCATATTTTTAAATCTATATGCAATTTTAGAAACTCATTCATTTCTGCTTTCCTCCCCCATGCAGTAATAGGTAGATTCGGATTCAAAGGACAGAGCAGTTGCCTTTTGTAGGGTCTTACAGATGTGTTTTATGGCTCCGATATGTTATGTATGCAGACTGTCAGATCCAACCACCCCCACAAAAAGCAGCCTGCATGTGAATCACTCTCTGCAGCAGAAAAAGGCTCACTTAGGTTTCCATGAGGGATGGGTGTTTTGCTTTCTTAAAACCATAAACATAACCATTCATTTATTTAAAAGTTTTTGGTGCAACACAAATCTATTAAATTGTGCTGGTAAAAATATAATATTCTCATATTTAAAAGAAAAGTTCATGAGGTTTAAGTGATTCCTGATGGGAAGTGGAAACTACTGCTGATATGTTTTTATTTGTGAAATAAATAGTTGTAAACGTTTTTTCTTATGTTCCATGTTTGGTACTCAGACATACATGTTCCCTTCAGGTTTATCGTGCATGAAAGGGAAAAGCTTGTAAAAAAGAACTGTGGGGGTTGCACATAGAGGTTGCCCATGGCCACAAAAAGCCTATCCTAGTGCTTTCACATGGATATCTGAAGTGGAGAAGCCTTCACACATCACAGAGGATTCCCCCAGTTTGGAAACCTGACTGCACAGAATTCCATCAGACTCTGTCACCTCAGTTGTTGTTTAGTCATGTCCAAGTCTTCGTGACCCAATGGACCAGAGCACGCCAGGCACTCCTGTCTTCCACTGCCTCCCGCAGTTTCGTCAAACTCATGTTGGTAGCTTCGAGAACACTGTCCAACCATCTTGTCTGTCCTCTGTTGTCCCCTTTTTCTTGTGCCCTCAATCTTTCCCAGCATCAGGGTCTTTTCCAGGGAGTCTTCTCTTCTCATGAGGTGGCCAAAGTATTGGAGCCTCAGCTTCACGATCTGAACTTCCACTGAGCACTCAGGGCTGATTTCCTTCAGAATGGATAGGTTTGATCTTCTTGCAGTTCATGGGACTCTCAAGAGTCTCCTCCAGCACCATAATTCAAAAGCATCAATTCTTCAGTTATCAGCCTTCTTTATGGTCCAGCTCTCACTTCCATACATCATTACTGGGAAAACCATAGCTTTCACTATACAGACCTTTGTCGGCAAGGTGACTTCTCTGCTTTTTAAGATGCTGTCTAGGTTTGTCATTGCTTTTCTCCCAAGAAGCAGGCGTCTTTTAATTTCGTGTCTGCTGTCACCCTCTGCAGTGATCATGAAGCCCAAGAAAGTAAAATCTTACTGCCTCCATTTCTTCCCCTTCTATTTGCCAGGATATGATGGGATCAGTGGCCATGATCTTCGTTTTTTTGATGTTGAGCTTCAGACCATATTTTGCAAAATATGTCACCTCAGACATCCATGCAAACATGTGGACAGAAGGGTGGAACTGGGAGGAGATGTATTTTGTCTAGAGAGAGGGAGGGTCACAGGTATGGTCCCACAACTTCTGTGTACACTCTTATCTGTGTGAGTAATGTGTGAAGGGGTGCTTCAGTGTTCCTCTCTTGGATACTTTATTACATAACAGTGGAGACTTTTAGTTCACGGCACATCATGCATTGAGGATGCAGCTGTTGTGTCATTGCTCTAAAGCATGCACTGCTTCTGCTCATAACCACTGAAATTACAGAAACAATTTTTTCATGCTATCTGCTGAGTATAAGAAACCTGATATAAATACAGGAGTGCAGATCAAATGCAATACTATCTCATTGAAACTTTGGCTGTTATATAATGGATGTGCATATAAGCCACACATACACTCTATATTCTCTCAGTAGTTCATCTCAGAGTCAATAATTCTTAAATTGCTTCTTAAACTTCTTCTGGCCCAACTCAAACAATGCTAGTTACAACTCATTTCTTGAATTGGTTTCAGTGGATCTTAACAAAACTTTTCTCTAGATCAGGATGCTACATGCTTCAAAATTCATGAGAAAAATACCACCGCGTGAAAGGAATGGTAGAAATTTCTTTTCAATTTCTTCTCATGCTCAAATCCCAAACTGCTTTTTAAATGGATCCACCATCTTTGATTTCACTCCCATTAGTTCTCCCCATAAGGCAGGCATGGTCAAACTTGGCCCTCCAGATGTTTTGGAACTACAATTCCCATCATCCCTAGCTAACAGGACCAGTGGTCAGGGATGATGGGAATTGTAGTCCCAAAACAGCTGGAGGGCCAAGTTTGGCCAGGCCTGCCTTAAGGGATCCCACCAGATGTATTATGCAGCTGTAAAGCTGAAACACCCACACACAAGAACATATCACAACGAGCAAGTGTCAAAAACACAGCATCTGATGATGCTAAGGTCACAAAAAGCCAATCAGTAGACTACAGGATAAATATTCAGCCTGGCCCTGATGAAGGCAGCTAGTATGGATCCCACAGTACAGTACAAAACAGTGCATATGGGTCACACAGATCCCTGTCTGTTTGCATAGCTAGAAGGCTGTCCTGACATTTACACCTGGCTCCTCAATCTTAGTGATGTTTCTAAAATTTGTTCAGAATATGAACTGTCCAGCTGATAATGTTCGGCTGAATTATGACTTGAGCATCATTCCCACAGGATGTCCTTTTCCAGCTCAAAATATAAAATAAGATTCTGCAACACACGACTAGTGAGTTCTCAACTGTATCTATAAATGTCATCTGTTTTTCATTCAGTACCTGACAGAAGTCACAATTCAGACAGAGCTGTTCCAAAGTCCCCAAAGGCTGGTTTTAAGGATCCATATGTAGTATCCTGCAGTATTGACATGAGTCAAGGAAACTCCTGAAACTGAAAAGCAAGGGATTCATGCAGTTCCTATGATTGTCCAACCAACTTTGAGGAGCTCCACAAAATGAGTTGAGGCAGAGTTGCTTTGTATGTGTAAACCTTTCCCAGCCTGTGTAGTATTGTGAAGAGTTTGGCCCAATGAGTCTTTCTGTCTTGTGTGTCTATAGTGACTATAAAACCTCCAAAAAATTGATGACATAGATGATACTTTGGTACACAGTGGTCTGCCATGTGCATGCAGTCATAATATGTATATTGGCAAACATCTCTCCAGAACTTTGTGAGTTTGGAACTTTGAATATACTATCTAAATCAAAGTAATAATATCTAAATCAGAATCCCATTTACACTATCAGATTACAGATTACATATTAAAAAGCCATATTCAGTGCCACAACTGTTTTTAACACACCCACACATCCACTTTAATAGGAGGATACATGTCATGTCGCTATAATCAAAAGCTGGAAGACAGGAGTTTAAGAATGGCTCAAGACCCAGCCCCCTTAAACCCAAGACAGCAGTTCACTTTCTATAAATCTAAACACGTCCCAACATGTGTCCATATCACAGACAGCACTGAATGCTATTCTGAAATAAATGTCAGCTGCAGAACAAGGCAAGGTTTAAAGTGATCAAAGGTAACATATCCATCTGTAGGCAGAGAATCAGCAATATATGACAGTTTGGTTAAATGCCACCTTCAACAACACAAAGTGATAAAGCAGTTGTCAGAAGAATATCAGTGACAGGCTTAGGGGCTGCTATCAGAAGTTGTTTAGAATCATGAGTGTAAAAAGTATACATGCATTAAAGGAAGAAGAATTAATGCACAGGTCCCTCCTCCCTATTTTACTTTTATTTTGGACTTAATTTCCAAACTTTAATTGATAGTGTTATTAATTATAAATGTTAGTAGTAGTATGATTACTATTATAGCTTAAATCTACTTTTGTGCATCTTTTAGTACAGTGCCTCCCAAAGTGGGTGATACAGCCCTGCCAGGGGGGGCGGGGAGGCGCTGGAACAAACCAGGGAGGCATTAGTAGCTTTGGGTGCAATTGGGAGGCTGTTGAATAAAAATAAGGGGAAGAAGACGCATAAAGTGAAATTTTGAAAAATCTTTTGTACATGCTTCATCTGTTGGGTAAACCCTTTTTGGCTTCACCCAGGCCTGGGAAGTGGATCACAGCTTGCCTGCCTGTTTGACCAATGGCAGGCGGGCCGTGGCCCTGATCTTGCTTCTAGGGATTGAAGGTTTCCAGAGGGTGCTGAGGGTTTTTTTTTCTGAAAAGGGGGTAGTAGGCCAAATAGGTTTGGGAACCTCTGTTCTAGTGGCATGGAAAACAATTCACACAACTACTTATCTCACAATGAGCATATTGTTTCCCTCTGCTCAGAGTAAATAGGTCATCTGTCACCAGCACAAGGTACCATTTTTGATACCACCACACAAATCACATTTGGGAGGCTTGTGGCGGCAGGCAAAATGACAACTTGTGCTGCTGGTGAGCAATTCAAATGCTTCACAATAAACAATTCAGTCCACATATTGTTCACCTTGAGTAGTTTGGGGTGGGAGCAACCAAGGAAAAGTGTTGTGAATCAGTCCATAATTAACACCATTTATGGCAATGAGTCAAGTACACCTAGAAAGCACGTACATGTCTTGTGCATTGGATATTTAATTATAGGGCCTGTTCAGAATCTGAATCCGGGTATGAAGCTTTAAGTGGCGACACTGGTCTTCTCATGAGAACAGAAGTCGACAAGTAGGGCACAAGGGCAATAACCTAGGTCAGTGTTAGCCTACATGGTGTCCTCCAGTTCTTGTCCTGAGCACATCAAACCAAGGAGGACAAACAGCTGGCAGTTTAATTCTTTATTGACAAAGCATGAATTTACAGTAGCTGCTGAGATGCACTCAAAGATGCACACACACTTCTGGTGGCTGGCGCCTCTCCCCGGGTTTGTGATTCAAGCTGGACTGTTGGAGCAATGGTGTGGCCTACACCCAAGCTTAAGTCTTCTCATCTGACAGTGTAAGTGTAAGCAACCTGTGACTTCTCTTACATAGAAGTTGTCACCATGTCTGTCTCTTCAAGCCCATCCTGGTCCTGGGAATAGCAGGAGGGGAGGGGGAGGGTGTAGAGGATTCTACCGC
Organism: Podarcis gaigeae; assembly: GCF_964106915.1. NCBI lineage: Eukaryota > Metazoa > Chordata > Lepidosauria > Squamata > Lacertidae > Podarcis > Podarcis gaigeae. Next base: position 24,520,418 of record NC_139680.1, read on the forward strand.
CCCCCTCTCTTCCGACATTGTCTTCCCTTCAACTCCTGTCATGTCCTGCCCCTTATCCAGCTCCAGCACCTTCCCCACGTCCTGCACATCCTCCCTTCAACAGCTCAGAACCCTTCCGCATCCTCCAGCTCTGGCTTCTGTCTTGCAGGAGACACAAACCCCCACAAATCACTGCCCCTTCCTGTGGATCAGCCCCTGGCCCTGCTACTTCTTCTACCCCCTTCACAGAGCCCTGCCAGTTGGACTGCAACTTCCATCAGCCCTAGCCAGCACCACTAATGGTCAGGACTGATCAGACTGGTGGTCCAAAACATCATTGGCTACCCCTGAACCTAGACAGATGAAATGAGATGGAAATAAAAGATAAAATTAAACCTGAGAAGATCATATTCATGCTTTTGGCTAGTCCCCAACTCCACCACCCAGTTTTATCTGTCATCCAGGAACAGCTGCTCAGGTGTAATTGGCACTTAATCCCTAGCATTTAGAACCTTCTGAATAGGTTGCTAATTGACCCTTGTTACAGCTAGTTGCAAACACCATGTGCTTTACTGCCAAATCTTTCTAGAATTGTGTGGTCTATGTGAAGAAACACGAAACAGGCGGAGATACCCAGCAAATGCTACATATCCACAAGGTTAGTAAGTGGAGCACCTGGCCTCATAATAATGGGTAAGTGAGAGAGTCTTGCATTCAAAGGAGACAGCCCACAAAATAAACAAGTCTTGCTTAACAACTTGAAGGTCATAATAATCAGCCACTATCAGGAACCAGGATACAAATTACGGAAGCTAAAGCATCAGATTAAAGCCCAGCACATTTGTTATTATGGCAACTACTCATTTTCTTCATTAGTGATCTGTATTGAGAAATTACTTTTCAGGAATTCACAGAAATTCATTTCTGATTTCCATTCTCTCTCAAAATGTGTCTTTGTTGCAGGAAAGAGCATGACGAGCAAGCTTAATGAGACAATAATTACTTCTCACACAATCTTCCCCAAAGAAATTGGTGTTGTGATACAAATTACAATGCAATGAGGTTATTAAAAAATATTGTTTGAAACATGGCACACTAATAGAGCTATCCTTTTTCTTTTCTCATCACTAAAATTCAATGCATAAAAAAGCATTTTAACCTGAATATTGTAGCTATGGTTTGAGTTGTTATAGTTTTGCTCAGCCATTTTAACAGACATATTTTTCCTCCCCAAAAATGTCTCCCAACATTTAATAGAACCACATTGCTGCAAGTGACCCAAGCAGCATGTAGCAGAACATCTTCTAGTAAGGCCACACAATAAACCACATATATTAACACATGAACAGCCTCCCAGATTATGTATTATGTATTAAGCATAAAGTACACTCACAAACCCATTACAAATTAATACTCCTCACCTAGATTATCAACTGCTGCTTCCTGCAGAGTGAATTCAAGATGATTTCATGGGAATAGTTTCAAGTAAAGGTTTCCTCCTAAATATTCCCCATACTCTGTAAGCATTTAAGAACATGCCAAACATATAGTAACATTCTCCCCTCCCCCCTTCTGGTTCTGAACCACTGGTGTGAAATTTGTAGCATGAAGATGGTGCATTGCATGGTGAACATTTTGGAATGTGGAGGGAGGAGCAAAAGTTGCCAGAGGGATGTGATTTTCATTATTATCATCCTGATGTGTATGTATAATCCTTCTCAGAGGAGGATCAGAAACAACAGCCTTTTAGCAAACTCCATGTGTTTGATTTGGCTTGGTGGACAGATCCAAATTATTATATTAAAATGTACTTTAACAAAACAATATAGATTCCTCCAGAAAGTCTGCCAAATTCTCCAGTTTTTTGTCCTGAAATATAGCAATTAATTTTACAACATTTGAGAATGGTACCCACCCAGCAGTTTTGCCTGTGAGAACACATTTTCCCTCAAACACAACTCCATTCTGCCTACCATAATGTTTCCCACTGTGACAGTTTATTTTAAGTATCTCATGTCCTACCCATCAAAACTCCGAATCATTAAAAAATATTTGACATTTCATAAAGCAGCAGTTAAGAACCGAAACATACTCTCTTCTAAAAATAAACTGCTGCAATGTTGTTTGTTCACCATTAAATCCTGATCTAGATAAAATGTTCTCGTTTTGTAAATCTTTCTGTAAATTTGTACAAAACAATGTGAAGACTTTGGTTTTCATCAGCAGTTTGGTGTTATGCCTTCTTTACCTTGCCATACTGAATGCTATTTTGCATAGGACCTAGAGCAAAAAAAATGTGGCTTGTTTCACTCATTGACTGCGGGTTGTATTTCTCAAACAGCAGCTTTCCATTGTTGTTGTTGTTTAGTCGTGTCCAACTCTTCGTGACCCCATGGACCAGAGCACGCCAGGCACTCCTGTCTTCCACTGCCTCCTGCAGTTTGGTCAAACTCATGTTCGTAGCTTCGAGAACACTGTCCAACCATCTCATCCTCTGTTGTCCCCTTCTCCTTGTGCCCTCAATCTTTCTCAACATCAGGGTCTTTTCCAGGGAGTCTTCTCTTCTCATGAGGTGGCCAAAGTATTGGAGCCTCAGCTTCACGATCTGTCCTTCCAGTGAGCACTCAAGGCTGATTTCCTTCAGAATGGATAGGTTTGATCTTCTTGCAGTCCATGGGACTCTCAAGAGTCTCCTCCAGCAACATAATTCCAAAACACCAATTCTTCGGCGATCAGTCTTCTTTATGGTCCAGCTCTTACTTCCACACATCACTACTGGGAAAACCATAGCTTTCATTATACGGACCTTTGTCGGCAAGGTGATGTCTCTGCTTTTTAAGATGCTGTCTAGGTTCCTTCATGGATCACTGCCTTGTCGTGGTGAAGGGGCTTGAATAACTCAGAGAAGCTATGAGCTATGCTGTACAGGGCCACCCAAGACGGACAGATCATAGTGGAGAGTTTTGACTAAACGTGATCCACCTGGAGCAGGAACTGGCAAGCCACTCCAGTATCCCTGCTAAGAAAACTCCATGGACAAAAACATCAGCAGCTTTCCATGCCATGCAGCAAATAAGGGGAGTTTTCAAAGCAGTTTTTGCCATGAGCAAGGCTTTTAGATCTATGCATTTTGGCTTGCACTCTAAGGACCTCAGGAAAAAATTGATAGACTAAGGGCACTTCAGACTTCTGTTTTTAGAATAGCCCCTCTCTCTATGACAAAACTGCTTCTGAAGTGGGAGTTCCAGAACAGTATGTGATGCGGAATAGGCACCCACCATTTTGAAAGTCATTTTTTTTTGTGGGCAAGATTGAAGCACTTGAACACAACTCAAGTAGTTCTATAAATTCCAGCCTTAAAGCACATTGCTAATTATAATGTGTTTATGTTTGCAAATACTTTGATTGAGTGGGTTATGAGTAAAAGATCAAATAATAAATTCGAGAGCAGATCCAGTCAAGTAGCATCAGTAAATTCTACCTCAACTTGACATTGAACATTAAAATTGCTTTAGAATCAGATTTCTGTGAGAGCCATTTTGGAGATTATTAGAAAGAATCTTTGAAAACGCTTCATTGTTATACAAGGGTAGTTTATTACCATCAATAGGCAATTTGTTAACGGAGAATATTACACAGTACATTACTTTCAAGCATTTGATTTGAAGGAGTGAAAAATGGCAAGCTATTATTGCATCAATTTTTTATCACATTTGTTCAGTCCACAGCAGCTATGGCAAACTGGATTTATTACTAATTAATGTGGAAATGTCACTGCTACAGTTAGAAAATGCTTTGGGACCAGTTTTGTGGGAACTGTTAACCTCCAGACATTTAACAAAATAAGGCCCGATAGTGCACACCTTTAATGAATATATATTATAAGGCAATTATAGATGCTGAAACTAAAATAATATCTAACATAGTCACATATTTGATGTACTTTGTTGATCAATGACTATTATGTATGGCAGTGGAATGGAAAATCTATGTTCAGAGGCAGAGTATCTCTGAATACCAGCTGTTGAGATTAAGTAATGGAAATACCATCATCCTCAGGTCCACCTGGTGAGATCTAGAAGATGCCTATTGTAAACAGGTGCCTATACTAAATGGGTAATCTCATCTGATCCAGCAGGGCAGCTTGTATTGGAGATGTGTGAGCAGCCTGGTGCTTGCTCCCCCAAACAATTGGACCCTTTGAATGCCAAGAGGGTGACTCTGCAGCCCATCCCCACCACACCAGCCACTGTGGCTTTCACAGTGCTGTTGGACTTACATCATCTATGGTCACTGGTCATGCTGGCTGAGGCTGATGTGAGCTGAGGTCCCATAACATAGGGAGGGGAACAGGTTTGCTACTCTGATTTATTACTCTTCCCCCTTCCAAACTTTTATACACAAGTACTGTTTCAAGTGCTGTTTCCACTTCTGGAAACAAAAAACCCCTATGAAATGCCTTTTCTAATAGCATTTATTTCTGGTCTGCTGAGGCCTGGTTAGCAAGACCGTGCTATGGGATAAGAAGCCCATCCATCAGGAAGGAATAGTCAAATGAATGTAAGTAGAACAGATGTCTCGAAAGATCAATAATACCCCCTTGGCAGCCACTAACACAGCAAACCATAACATCTGACAATGAAGGAATGTAAGTCAGTAAGCACCTGTTAACATTGTCTAGGCTTTACAGCTAAGGTGACACTTAGGGCCTTGTGTAAAATGCAGGGCAACATCGTTTATCCAGAGATGGGCTATTGGAAGAAATGTTAGCAGTGATGCTATTTGGGAACTTCTGTGCAAGAGCTAGCAGAAATCGTTGTGTGACCTTGTGAAATAGTTTGTGCAATACCTATGGCAAGCACACAAATTGATATGAAAATGGGCAACACCCAGCTGGCATGCACATCTTGTACAAGGAGGAAGTGTACCACCTTGTACAAGATGGAATCACATCTTAGAATTCAGTTTTCCTTTATTGCAAAAGGCTCTGATCCGAAATCAGAAAAAGCTCTTTGGCATGTGAAAAGGTAAGCTGCTTGTAGAAAGACACCTCTTGATCTAAACCACCATTGACTAATTTGGGGTGGAGGACATATCAGAAGTTATTATTATTTAAGTTTCTATACCACCAAAGATCACCAAATATACCAGCCAAAGATCACAGGGTGCTTTATTATATAAAAAACACAAAAATAAACACCAAGGTTTGGAGATTTGGACTGTTTAAATGAGACAGAATTGTAGAATAGTAGAATTGTGGCATTGGAAGGGAACTTGAGGTTCTAGTACAACCCCTTGCAATTCAGGAATCTGAATGAAAGCTTCCATGACAGATGGCCATCCAACCTCTGCTTAACTTAAATTCCACAAAACTTGGGCTAGACTGTGGCTTTTATTTGTGTTTGCATTTGATTGTTGCATGCTAGTTTTTGATTTTTTTAAATGGATTTTATTTTGTGTTTTGTTTTTAACTGATGTACCTTGCCTTAGATGCCTTAAGACAGAAATTCTTATGCATAAAAATACACCACGATGATTTCTTTTTAAAAAAATATATATTTCGAGCATTCATTTGCAAGAATCACCTATCTATCTTTCTGTTTGCTTGCACTGGCTTCCAGTCAATTTCCAAGCCCAATTCAAAGTGCTAGTCATTACCATGAAATCTCTAAACAGTTTGGGACCAGAATACCAGCTGAACAGGTTTCTCCCACATAAGCCTTCTGGCCCACTCAGGTCAGCAACGAAAGGTTTTACATGTATTTTACTGCTGTCATTTGACATGGGGAAGGGGGACTTTCCATACTGGCACCCAAACTTTTGAACTCCATCTCCTGGGAGATCCGGTTTGCCACCTTTCTGATGCCTTTTCATCACCACTTTAAAAACCTTTTGCTTCAACGAGCTTTGAACTCAGCTGAATCACCCTTTTTCACGCATTGTTCTGCAACGGAAAGGTAGGATACAAATGCTTTCGATATTCATTCATTCATTCACTTTTGTGACCACAAGAGCTGAAAGCAGATCGGATAAAGGACAAAGTTTAGGTTTTTAATAAAGCCGCCAATACATTTTGAAGCCTTCTGTTTGCATACAGCCAGTTAGGTCAAGTCGAATCCAGGCTGCATAAAAGGAACCTGTCAGGGGACTGCCGTCGGAACAGGGAAGGGAGGCAGAGGAGCAGTTGGGATACAGGGAACCTCCAAAAATTTTCAGAAGCAGTTCCTCTTCTTGCAGTGGGGAAAGCCACACCTCCAGTGGAGAAGAAGGGAAGGGACCAGAGGATGCTGCTGGGAGCCCCAGCGCCACACCGCATCAGTCTGAGGGTGGGGAAAGGCACACCTCCTGGGGAAAGGAGGGGAAAGGACTAGAGGATGCTGCCGGGAGCTCCTTGCCAAGCCAGCCAGGAGGGAAGCATGCCTCTTCCATCGCTCACCTTGCACAGAGGTGTAAAACGTAAAGAAGGAAGAAAATGGCTGGGGGTGACTAAGCTCTTATGTTGGGGGAGGACCCGGAAATGACCACTCCCAGAGTCTGCTAGCGATTGAGGCAGACATGAACTTGTGGTTCTGCACTGTAAATAGTTTTGCACCAAAACAGAACCTGTAAAAGACAGGTTGGAGTCCTGACTGGTTACTCATGAGCAACCACCATCGCCATCTGACAGAACCTAAACCCAATGGTATTAAATATGAAATTGGTCACATTATGCTTCAAGCTCAGGATGCAATACGGTTAACAAACACCATACAGAACGCAAAATCAAAAATATTACTGGACGAAAGAAATTCCCCAATCAGATTAGAAAAAAAGGCTGCAATCCTAAGCAAAATGGGCCAGGGAGTAAGCCCCATTCAACAGGAGATATGAGGAGACTGAGAGAAGGTATGATAGTCATCTTCAAATATAGAAAGGGCTCTGACATGTAAGATGGAGCAAGCTTGTTTTCTCCTGCTCTGGAGGGTAGGCCTTGATCTAGTGCATTCAAAAAAAGAGATTCTGACTAAACATCAGAAAAAACTTTCTGACAGTAGAGCTGTTTGACAGTGGAACAGACTCCCTCGGGAGGTTGTGGACTCTCCATCACTGGAGCAGAGGTTGAATCTATCTGTTATAGATGCTGTAGTTGAGATTCCTGCATTACAAAGGGCTGGACGAGAAGGTTCCCTCCCAAATCTACAATTCTATGATTCTAACACAGTGGGGCATATTCCTTAGAAAACATGCACACAATTGCATTGTTTAATGATCTGCAGTTTGACACAAATTGTTTTCAACATTTTTAACGTTATTTAGAATGATATAGTAAAAGGCAAACAATAAAAACAAAGCTAAACAAAAATAAAACAAATCCTTTCTAACAACCCCTCAATGCAGATTGCATTAAGAACAGTGGTTCCCAATTAGCTAATTGCTGAGGACTCCCTATTTTTCGAAATCGTCATCGTGGTGTGATTTCAAAACCGATTTCGGCCAACATGTTGAAAAATTGCACAGCACTAAAACAGACCATAAAATGTGTGATGTTACCATGCAAAAATGACCAAAAATTTAGTTGGGGGGGCAAGGAATGGGGCCGTGGACCCCCTGGGTGTGTTCTGCGGACCCTCAAAGGTCCCCGGCCCCCCAACTGGGAAACACTGATTTAGAGGATTAACAAAGAAGCAAACAAAAAGTTACACCATACGAAGTTAAATTGTTCTGATGGACCTATTACAACAGGCAACCAACTGATCATAATGTATTGAATGTGCATAATGTACAAGAAATAGCTCTGTTTGAGTTCCATTAAAGGAGAAAAGCCGGTGTTTTTAGGAAAACTACAAAGGAGATAGCTTAGGTGGACAAAAACAAAGGCATGCCTGTGAATATATTGCCAACTAGAAACATCCTTAGCTACAGCAAGCAGCGATGGGCATGAATCTGGAATGGAGCGAGGGGAGAGATTGGAAATACATCTCCTTGTGAGCTGAGTCCAAGCGCCTCCAAACCCAACTCAGGATCTTGGCCATGCCAACGGTGAGCCATCCCTGCCCATTCCACACTCCCTTCTTGGTATGCTTTAAAGCAGGGATCACCTGTGGGTGCCAGTGGTGCATCTGGGCTCGTGTCCCAGACTCTGAGCTTTCATTTCTTTTTTTAAAAGCAAATCTCTAGCCTTGTAGGGAGAAAACGGTTATGGGGGGGGGGAGGTGAAAGTACCTTCTAAATAATTTCTATCAGATTTAAATGGTGTGGCTACCTTGTTGTTGTTTAGACAGAAATAGCATCGGTTAATGTATAAGATCTCTACAATCAGGATCAGCATGGCATTGCTGATTCCATAAGTTCGTCAGAGGTGGTTATCTCTCTAATTGTGTGTAATGCTATGCTCACCATGCCAGCCATTTTGCGTCATGCCGCACCCAGCCCACGGCAGCCATTTTGTGATAGGTACCCTCTCTTTTGTGACAGGCGAACTCTCAAAATTCAAAATGTTGTGACTAGTCAAAAATAAAAAAAACAACAACAGTGACCTCTGCTTTAGAGTATCTGGCCTAGTCAAGGAAAGTCCTGAAAGGCCACTCTGGAATCCAGTGAGCCTATCCCCTGTTCTTTCTCCATGCCTGCACTGAAGCCAACTTCATTTGTAGAGAGGGCTACTAGCAAACAAGAGAAGTCTTGCTGTTGGTGAACTGGATGCCCCAGATTTTAGCACCCATTTATTTAGATGGTGTTGTTTTATTTATACGTTTTTTTTTATTCTACCTCATCCAATTTACACCTTTTTTATTCCACCTCGTCCAATTTATACCTTTTTTATTCCACTTCATCCAATTTGCTCAAGGCTGTATAAATTACAGCCAATCAATACAAGACTTCAATAAAAATAACAAAATCTCATTGTATTAATGTTCCAGGTGCCTACAAGTGTTTCCCAGCTGAACAATTTTACCAAAGTGGGAAAGAGAGGCATTATTTTTCTTTTCTTTTTTCATTGTATAGAGGCACATTCACTCATTCGAACCATCTGCAGTCTTAAGTGGTACTTCTCAGAGTTTACCACTTCCCTGAGAGATAGACGTAAGTTTTGGGAACTTTTGACATTTCACATTAAGCAAGCTCCCAAAATCCAATCTGAAACAGGAAACGAAAAGTCTTTCTCAATGCAACGTTAATAATGCAAGAGCGTTTGTGAGCTTGAACTGAAAAAGTGTACAATGTGGTGAGCAAATCACTAGTATTGTATCATATTTATCATCCAGTGCTATTTTCTCAGAAAAAGTGGTGCCTGAACTCACCATGAACACCTCCCTCATTCTCTTAGAATGGCGCCCACCTGAGAGGTGCTGGAACTGAGTCCCAGTGAGTTCCGTCCGGAAAAAAGCCCTGATTATTTCCTTCCAAATCACCCTTCTTACAGGATGGTAAAATGTAAAGGGGATCCCTGACCATTAGGTCCAGTCTTGGCCGACTCTGGGGTTGCGGCGCTCATCTCACTTTTTTGGCTGAGGGAGCCGGCGTACAGCTTCCGGGTCATGTGGCCAGCATGACAAAGCCGCTTCTGGCGAACCAGAGCAGCGCACGGAAACACCGTTTACCTTCCCGCCTGAGTGGTACCTATTTATCTACTTGCACTTTGACGTGCTTTCGAACTGCTAGGTTGGCAGGAGCAGGGACCGAGCAACGGGAGCTCACCCCATTGCGGGGATTCGAACTGCCAACCTTCTGATCGGCAAGCCCTAGGCTCTGTGGTTTAACCCACAGCGCCACCCGCGTCCATTCAGGATGGTGTGCAACATATAATAAAACTTCCTGTAAGAATAAGTCTGAACAATATAAACATCTTAGTAATAAAAAGCCAACAGCAAACAACAACCGCTAGGGAGTAAAAATGACAACACTTGTATTTGCAAGAGGTAGAAAATGGTGAGGCCTTATATAAACAAACTATGCAACCCTTATGCAGATTAGACATATTAAGAATATATAATATAAGGAATTCCTCCAGAGGTAATTTCTCAGTTTAGAGAAGAAATGTGCACAACTGAACATGAACATTGGACACACTGGGTTGGACCCTGACTTAGTCATACTAAGACTATACCTATAGAAATCAATGGAACAAGCGTTTTAAAGAAAGCAATGTCATTCCAAGACACACTTTTAACCCTCTTTGTTCTCTAACTGGCTTGATTTCATCCTTCATGAGTGTATCACGTAGCTGATAAAACTGGGTTTAGCATTCCAAATATGGCTTGAAGAATGCCAAGCATAATGGTACCAGTACTTCCCAAACCTTCATCTAATGCATGGAGGCTAGGAAGCAAAGCATGTTCTAGAATAAAATCTGCTCAGCTCATGCACCATTAAACAGTTTGCAGACTGGGAAGATCATTTAACATAGAAAACTAATTTACAAAAATGCCTGAAGATTTCAGAGAAGAATACTTTAATGTGGCTACTTGAATTTGGAATTTAATCACAGCAGACTGGAATAACCCAAATCCTACATAGATTTACATGCTACAAGACATCCGTGCAACAAACATTTTAGCATTCTCCTCTATTTAAAGCAGCATAAATTTTAATCTGCTGCTTGCATACTTGCATTTTTTTTCACTCCACATTATGTTAGGTACTGTTTCTGTATCCATTTTGTTTCCTTCTCAGCTAGCATCTCATTGTTAATTGATTGCTTTTGTGCTAATAAACTTTATGAGAAATAAGAAAGAAAAACATGGTAATGTTCTCTCTCTCTAGAGGATTAGGTAAGAAACAATCTTATTACTAATTAGCTGCACTTAGTAGAAATATTCATTATAGTGCTGTTTAAGCATTCATGATTCAAAAATTCATTTGCTCTGAGCACGTGAGTGCTTAGCTATTAAATAATTACAAATACTGTAAAATCAGTGTAAAATTGGCTTTATGTCCTAGGAATACGTGATAGACTGCTTAGCCCAGCATATTTTCATTGACTTCAAAGGGAATATTCCATGAATTATTTTCTAAGACGGGGGGATATATGCCAGGACCACTCCTACTCTACAAATTTAAGATCTGGTAGTAACACCTGTGGATGCACAAATATGCCTCAATCTATTCCAGTATTTTTTTGCACTTTCATATGGCATTTTCTGTGTGACTGCAGTTGGTTTATTTTATACAAGTACTCCATTTAGTTGTCTTCTGATGTGGAAATATACAAAGTATAATGATTTATTTTTTTAAAAAAAAAAAATGTATTACACAGATATGCACATCTCAGCCATCAACAGATTTTTGTGAATCAAATGCCTTCCTGGTGTGTTCCAGAATTGACTAATGGCCCATCACAAGTTCATCTTTGGCTGTAAACCTAACTATGTCTACTCAGAAGTAAGTCCCACTGAATTCAATAGGGCTTGCGAGGTTAGAAGTTCGGCCACTCTCCCTACCTTGATTTCACAGTTCAGTATAATTTATTTATATTATTTCATAAAAAATTATATACCACTTGATTGTAAAACAAAAGCCCACCTCAAAAGCAATCTTATCAGTTCTAGGTTTTTTTAAAAAAATTCACAACAGGAAGCAGATTAAGGCTCACCCCACTTCTTATTTGGCAGTAAGCCTCACTGAATTCAGTGGGATTTACTTCTGAGAAGACATAGTTGGAATTGCATTCTTAGTTAATATCAGTTTCCTTTGGCAATGAACAACACTTGAGAAACAAGTAAAACAAAGAGGCACCTATATACATTAATGAATAACGTATTTTGCTAAGCAAATTACATATCTATTTATGTATGATGCGTACATTTTTAAATAAATAGCATTCACTGTAGAGAACTTTCACATCAAGAACCTGTACTGCAATATGGGTTGAATGGACAGAGAGAAGATAATATTGATGATCCATTTTGGACAGATTTCTCAGAGATCCCTTGTAACAATGGTTGCCCTCAATTTGATTTGAACTGATTTTAGAATGAATTGATTTTAGAATGCTGTATTATTTTACTGTTGTTATCTGCACTGAGCCCAGCTTCGGCTGGGGAGGGCGGGATATAAATTATTATTATTATTATTATTATTATTATTATTATTATTATTATTATTATTTATTAACACCTGATGCAGCAAGATCCTACAAATCCTGAATTCCCAAAGAGGGCTGCAGCCACTGCCCTACACTGACCTCTCAACTTTGTTAGTTCAAGTTAGCTTTTTAAAGACATAGTCTGCTCCAGCAGCAGCCACTGCCCAGTGTGTTAATATAAGTAGCTTCCAGAACAAATTTTGCAACAACTGCTTTAAACAAGCTGCTAAAGAGGACTGGATATGGGACTGGGGCACGTCTTCCTCTCAAAGGCAGTGGGATTGGCAAATGAACCAGTTGCGTGTTGAGTCCCACAATGCCACCCCCCAAAAAATCACACTTCACACATCAATTTTTGTTTAAGGTTTTTGGCATAATTTTGGCCACAACTTTATTCAAAATACAAAAAAATGTGAGTGGTTGCTTAGGCATTGGTTATGACTATCTGTCCTTGCCCTCAGGGACAGAGCTGGCCTTCCGGACACCAATGGAAGCCAGCGTGGGAAACAAGTATTGGGTGAGAAAATGAAGCTGGGCAACAGTCCCTCACTTCTCACCCTCTTGGTCCTGTGGGGCTTGCACGGCCCAAGTCCGACTCCGGGGACAAGGACGAAAAGAATGGCAAGCCCCTGGATTCCTTTAACGGAATTCTTTTTCCGCATCATTTGGAGGGATAGGCACTTACCCCTCCAAGCACCAATTTAACCAATGCCTAACCGCCAACCTTACAAGTTGTGACGATTTGCTACGCAGTAGGCAAAAACCAAATGGCACCAGCCAATCAGCCAAATGGCAAAATTCCTATCAGGCCCCCGCTCCAAGGCGGACGACCCCATGACAGGCATAGCAAGGGCAAGCGATCAAGAAAAACCAGCCTATAAAAGGGAGGGAGGGCGGGTGATCCGGTGCAAAACGGCCAAGAGGACGTCCTACGTCTGGCCCCTGTATTTAAAGACTCTGACCCCTCCTCCAAATTGGCAACAATCAAAACTCCCCAGCAACCCAATTTTAACCACTTAAAGGCTTGGGTTCCTTACCAAATTTGCCTAGTCACTGCAGGGTGGCTTGTTCCCCCAACCGCAACACGTGCTCTCTGTTAGGGAGAACACGCTTTCCCAATCCTCTCCTCTGGCAGTGCTTAAAAGCACATAACTGAAAATAAGCAGTAAGGCTCCAAACCACACAGCAGAATGCTTGAAAAAAGTCTCAACGCTTCCATACGAGCATATCTGCTCTTTAGGGGAGTTATTTGTTTGATTATTAAATTTCATAGACTCATAGGATTGCACAATAGAAAGGGACCCTGAGGGTTATCTAGTCCAATGCCACAAAGTTCAAGAATCTCAACACATGGTCTCCCATCCAATTTGAAGCCATACCAGACCCTGCTTAGCTCTGCAACTGGTGCTATCAGTTTTATTACTGTACCACTAGGTATCCCATCCTTCTTCTCAAAGAAGCCCGGGGTGGCAAACTTTGAACTGTAACAAAAAAGTCCAATTTAAAATTAAAAACCTTTTAAAAACCTTTAAAAACAACTTTAAACTATCTAAAAACATCTGGAACACCTAAGAATGTTTAAAAGCAATAGCATACAATCACAGTTTCTAATCTCATGGTAGCCATGGCTACTATCAGTCATCAAATGATTGGGTAAACAGGAATGTTTTTAGTGTTCTCATAAAAGTGAAAGGGACGCAGGTGGTGCTGTGGTCTAAACCACTGAGCCTCTTGGGCTTGCTGATCAGAAGGTCAGCGGTTTGAATCTCCATGATGGGGTGAGCTCCTGTTGTTCAGGCCCTGCTCCTGCCAACCTAAAAGTTCGAAAGCACAAAGTGCAAGTAGATAAATAGGTACTGCTGAGGCGGAAAGTTAAACGGTGTTTCTGTGCGCTGCTCTGCTTCGCCAGAAGCGGCTTAGTCATGCTGGTCACATGACCCAGAAGCTGTACGCCGGCTCCCTCAGCCAGTAAAGTGAGATGAACTCCACCACCCCAGAGTTGTCCGCGACTGGACCTAACGGTCACGGGTCCCTTTACCTTTAAATTTGCTGGAACCAGACTAAAGGACCACTAACTGAACATATTTCAAGGTATTTAATAACCAAACCTGTGGTTTGCAGGTGAGATACAATCTGTTATATTTACGTCTTATACAACAAGAAATAAAATTGAGATTCTATTGGACCCCACAACACTTGCTTAGAAAGGGACTATCAGCAATAACATGCTGCTGGAAATCGAATAAAGAAAATGCTTCGCTGAAATGTATGTTTAGGCAATTCCCAACACTTACAATTTTTTGGGTGGGGGGTGGTGGAGAAAAGTATCAAGATACATAAATACTACTTTGGGGGGAAATTTTAAATTGTCAGGTGATGATATTATTTTAAATTATATAGCAACTATATGGGGTATGACAAAGAGTCAACGTAAAGGGACTCTCCACACCTTTACTTCTGCTAAATGTCTGATATAAATTCATTGGAAATATAATACCATGGATTATCTTTGATCACTGGATAAAAGATATGACAACTCTAGCAACATATGAATGGATTGCTTTCAGATGCAGATTGTGTATGGATAAATACAGCAATATTCAGAATCCTTGTTCATTAAAAGTATAATGTCTTGTTAATAATTTTTACATTTATTAACTGTATCACTTATGTAATATACTATTGAATACTCTAGTGTACTGTATTGTGTTGGTTAGTTTTTCTTTCTTTCCTTTCATATTCATGTTTCTTTTATTTCCCATTCTTTTTTCACAAAAAACTTTTAATAAAATATAAATATAAATCTTTGAGGGAGGGGTTACCGAAACTCCTATCACTTGTGGAATGAACTAAGACAAAGGTGTTATCAACAACTGCATTGTGAATTGCCACAAAAATATTATTTGAAAAAGAAAATTAAATGAAGAAATTGCCACCGTTAACTATTATCACTGGCTGTACTTTTATACATTTAATTTCTGTCTGAAGTTGCTGTTTACAATCCCCACCTCCCCCACCCCCAGTAATGTGTACCTGTAAACCACAATAATACGTCATGCATATGACAGAGTGGATCGTAACCCACTAAATATTATGCCATAATAAATTTGTTCAGTCTTCTAAAGACTCTTCTGTCTGCTGCAAAACACTAAACACAAGTTCCCTCTCTGGAAAAGATTCAAGCAACTATCAATAAATCATTGCATGAGATCTTCTTTTTTCCATTCAGAAGATGTAGCAAATCTTCACTTTTGTTCTTTCTTCTGTTTGCCATGTACCAGGTCAGGCTACTTCTCCACCTGGTCTGGTAAGCAGCCCCCTAGGGTCTTGGGCAGAGAATCTCTCCGATCATCTGCTACCTGAGCTGTTTTGTTATTTAGCTGGAGATGCCAGGGACACTGAGACTCTGCAGCATAATTTGAGCCCATGGACTTCCACGGTGGCGAGTGGAGGAGTGACTCAGAGGAGACAGCAAGGCAGTATGAATTTGCCTGCTTCGAAAATAGAACACGTATGCCAGCCAATTCCTTGTCTAGAACTGCTTGGGCAAAATTTATTACGTGAGTACCAAAAATAACCAAGGAAAACTAAAAGAAAAGAAAACATGGATGGATGGTGTTGTTGCCTTGTAGCATAAAGAGAGAATAAGGCGGGGGGAAACAAAGTGTTTCATACCCACCACAAGGGATAAGGAAGTGAGACCCACCATCAGAAAATGGCAGCTCTGTGACCTAGGCACCCTCAAAAGTCTGTTTAACAGGAAAGGAAAATCTGGATTTTTTTTTCTTTAGAAATGCACTGAACACTATACATGAAAGTGGTACTAGTGTAGCCTTGCTTCAGCTGTTTTAAAAACACATCCCAGAAGGGCTGAAGAAGGGGAGATAGAAAAGAACTAAATGGTAAGGGGTTGCTGAAGGAATAAGTGGTTCAACGTGTACAATTCTTTCTCTGCTTCAATCCGCAAGGGATTTCAAGAGGTGGGCAGTGCCCACCCATCAATCACATGATGCCACAGTGAGGTCACATGATTGAGAGGACCACCAACTGTCAATTGTGGTCCGCAAGGCCTACCTTGACAAAGATCTGGCTTGTGGAGTCAAAAAGGGTCCCCAACCCTGGCCCATAAGCATCAGGATGGAGCTGACCAGTTAGAATTTACCAGCTTCTGATGCTTTCACACAGACACTTCACTCTCAGAACTGCCCCTGGTTTGATTCACTGCAAACAAGATGACTCACAGTCGCTCAGACCCCTGCTGGCACAGTGTATCTCCACAATTCCTAAGCAGAAACTCAAGACGGTTTACTTGTATTTTTTTTAAAATATCAACTTCAGACCTCAGAAACAACACGTTCTTTGCAACTCCCTTTCTTCTGGCACAATGTACAAAGTGCACAGTCTCGATACATTTTTAACAAACAAAATGCTAGCAGCACTATCAGGCAAAGAGGAGGCTGTATGTATGTATCCAGTGTCGGTTTTGTCTCAACCAAGTCATTTGACTCCTGTAAGTTGGCAAACTGGATTTTCTACCTACTGCCATTGCTCCATGCACCATCCCTTATCCCATTGTGTTCCAGAGGGTTGCCGAGAGTGGAGTTATATCAGGCAAGAGGACTAAGTAAGATGATAAAAAAGATTTGGAATGGAGAATGCCATTCCAGGATTGTGAAAGTACTATAGAGAGTTAGGGTGACAATAACAGGCAGTGCTATGAGCAATCAAACATTTCTTAAATCAGCAATTAGCAGTTCATGCTGGGACTGAGCATTACACAACAAAGGTGGCTGCCACGGAAATCATGAGCTCTGCATCTTCTGGTCCTCACCCCCCCCCCCGGAACATATAGTACAAATGTGTGATGTTGTATCATTGAGAGACCAACAATATGATTACGTCACATCAAACTTTTTACTGCCCTTGGCATTGCTGCTATAGGAGTGACAGTGGGAAGGCTTGAGATACCAGAGAAGGCCATTAATTCTCTGGTTTCTGCAGAGAGATGGTTTTCTCAGCCTGCCAGTGACTGTGGTAGTTTCTTCATTCCAGAAAATTACCTGTCTGGGGACAATAGATACCCAAGAGACAGGGCTACAAAACTAAATCAGCATTAGCTCACTCTTTCTCTTGTTAGATCGTTTCAATCCATTAGCAAAATTTATTTGCTTAATACTAATACTAATAATAATTTATTATTTATACCCCGCCCATCTGGCTGGGTTTCCCCAGCCACTCTGGGTGGCTTCTAGCAAAAGATTAAAAATACATTAAAACATCAGTCATTAAAAACTTCCCTAACTTCCCTATTACAAGTACTGCAAATTTTCATATTTTCATCAGAAGAGAACAAGAAATAAAGAACATATACTAACTGTGGAGGTGTTGAAAATTCCTTAAGACACGATTGTGTTTTTATGAGTGTTTTTAAAAGCAAACATTTCCAACAATTAATCAATTGTTTCATTTCACCATTACGACAGACAGAGCTAAGAGCTATCATAGTGGTGGGAGGGAACAATATAACAAGCCAGTTGTGTAGAGAGGCTGGCTTCATACCACATTCCAAACTTTTCCCCACATTAAGTATTACATAATGAATAACAAGCGAAGCCTGAGCGATGCTAAGAACAAGGTAACGTTTAATCTGAAGATGCATGAGGTTAAATGGCAGGGAAGCAGTGAAAATATGGTAGAAACTAGTCAGAAATGTGCAGAGAAGAATGTGCCCAAATCCCGATGTGGGCAGCTTAATTACTTCACAATAACAAATTCTGAATACAACGTGGGAGAAGACAGCCATAGTGTTGGCATGTGCCACTGCATAAGAGTATAGAAGGTGATAATTAGGTACTTGATTTTACAGAGAAAGAAACAGGAAAGGAGCCAGTGGAGAGATATGATTACAAGTTGATGAGCAATAAGAAGAGTGCCCATGCGATGTAGTGGTTAGATGATTGTACTAGGGCCTAGGAGACCAGAATTCAAATCCCCATTCAGCCTTGAAGCTTGTTGGCTTGTTATAACACACCTCCCAGGGTTGTTGTCAGGATAATATGGAGAGGGAGAGAACCATATGCAACACTTTGGGCTCATTGGAAGAAAGATGGAAAAACTAAATACAATAAATACATAAATGAATAGTGAAAAAGCGAAGTGACTTTTTAAGAATACAAAGCTGCATTTTTATTTTTATTGGTTTGGTTTGAAAAAGTACTCTGAAGTACTTTTGGTATGGGGCTTGATAGTGTTTTTCAGTGACAATATGAATGCTATCCAGGAGTGACAGTGCTGTCCCAAACTTATCTGCAAGAGTGTGCATAGAATTACAGAAATTCTGATTAGTGATTTCCCTGTAGGAACTGTTTTGGTTTTTTTTTTTGTATGAAGACGCCAATGATTTCAAAATTACCAAATCCTTTGGGGCTTAATATTTTAAAATGTACTTAGAGGCTGTACCCTCTAAGTAGTATATGTGTCACAAATCCTGCAGGTGTTCAGCTTGGGGGTGGTACCAAAAATATCACTAACATAACTATTCATATTTAGGTAGCCATAACTACTGCAGATATTTACAGTGCTTCTACTTTTATTCTGAAGCTGCTCTGTTTTCTCCAAGGACTCCTTCCAGCCACCTGACCACCCACTTTAAAGTATGTTTTAAGAGCAGCAGCAGGCATCATTCAGTTTGAAATGGAAGTGTTAATCCTGTTACCAGTAAGTCAGGTAGGAAGGGACAGATGATGATGGAATTGTTGCTTAGCAACCATGAAAAATGACATGATATTTGCTGAGGTAGGTGTAGTAAAACTCCAAAACCACCAACACAGTTCTATATCCTGAACAAGAATATATTTATGAAGCAATACATATATAATAATAAGGAGAATTAAGTAAAAAAGACAACATGTGGTGTCCTTTAGGTAGCCCAGGGTACAGTGAGTCAGCACAAAGAGACGTTCTTAGGCTTCATGTTATTTTAAAGCCCATGCTGTGGGGGTTCTGCAGTACCAGTCACTCCAGCCTCCTGGTGTCTTCATCCCAAGAATCAAACATTGCTTACAACATCTTAGGTTGTAATCCAAACTTCCACCCAGCTTTTATGGCACATCAGGGGTTGTGGCTTGCACAGTTTGGGCTGGGTGTTCATCAGTATGCGAATGATACCCGGCACTACCTCTCTTTCAAATCAGAACCAGTGAAGGTGGTGAAGGTCCTGTATGAGTGTCTGGAGGCGGTTGGAGGATGGATGGTGGCTAACAAATTGAGGCTGAATCCTGACAAGACAGAAGTACTGTTTTGGGGGGACAGGAGGCGGGCAGGTGTGGAGGACTCCCTGGTCCTGAATGGGGTAACTGTGCCCCTGAAGGACCAGGTGTGCAGCCTGGGAGTCATTTTGGAGTCACAGCTGTCCATGGAGGCACAGGTCAAATCTGTGTCCAGGGCAGCTGTTTACCAGCTCCATCTGGTACGCAGGCTGAGACCCTATCTCCCTGGGGACTGTCTCGCCAGAGTGGTGCATGCTCTGGTTATCTCCCGCTTGGACTACTGCAATGTGCTCTACGTGGGGCTACCTTTGAAAGTGGCCCAGAAACTACAACTAATCCAGAACGCAGCAGCTAGACTGGTGACTGGGAGCGGCCGCCGAGACCACATAACACTGGTCTTGAAAGACCTACATTGGCTCCCAATACGTTTCCGAGCACAATTCAAAGTGTTGGTGCGAACCTTTAAAGCCCTAAATGGCCCCGGCCCAGTATATGTGAAGGAGCGTCTCCACCCCCATCGTTCAACCTGGACGCTGAGGTCCAGCACTGAGGGCCTTCTGGTGGTTCCCTCGCTGCGAGAAGCCAAGTTACAGGGAACCAGGCAGATGTCAAAGAGAGCAACTCCACCAGATGTCAAAGAGAGCAACAACTACCAGACTTTTAGAAGACAGCCATGTTTAGGGAAGCTTTTAATGTTTGATGTATTGCAGTATTTTAATATTTTTTTGGAAGCCGCAGGGTATAAATAATTAATATTTATTTATTTATTTATTTATTTATTTATTTATTTTTATTTTTATTTTTATTTTTATTATTATTATTATTATTATTATTATTATTATTATTATTATTATTATTGCACAGCAATCAAATCCAATGCTGTAGCATAAAGGCAACGAGACCGGCTGAGGATCTGATGGATCTTAAGCTGGCTTAGGCCTTCCTGCTTCTGGGATGTCCTGTTTCAGGGACTTCGCTGCTGGCATAATGCATAATGCTAGTTGCCTTTCCGCCTGCCTGCATGTTTGGTAGGTGGAAGGGAGAGGACCACACCTACAGAATGAGGCTTGCATGACTCTGGCAGGCAGCAAGCAGGAGGCTGGCTTAGGTGGGAGAGCTGGACAGAGGGGCATTTCCACTCAATGCAACCCCACCCAACTCCCAGCCTGGCAGAAGGGAGATTTGAAATTGCTCTGCCTCTGAATCACATTTATTTTCAGAAGCGGAAATTTCTCAGAAATCAAAGCTAGCTGACAGAGTCTGAAAAACAAAGTTTTTTGGGAAGCCTGGGGGGTGGTGGTCCTGCTGAAAATAGAAACAAGAACACAACCACTCCATGTGATCCCAACAGGTACTGTAATGCTTGCAAAAGTATCACAATACAGACGGGTTTAAAAGCAACTCCATTTATTCAGTACTAGACTTAAATGTTGCTAAATTTTGTTGCAAAATAATCTGCCAATCTTTTGAAAATAATAGATATGAATTTGCCAATGTGTCCTTTCATTTCAGTAGAGCAGCTACTCCTTTTGATCCAGGAATGCTGACAGCCAGGTACTTCAGAATGTCTCCAGAGGTCTTGTTGAAAGATTTCTTTCATTTTCTCTTTCATTCTCCTCATGACTCTGTCAGTCAGCAGTGTACTGTTAAAAGTGTTTTATGATAATGATCTTCTGATTAACTCACAGGCTTGCCCAATGTGAAAAAATGCAAAAAAAGAAGCAATGTTTTCCTAACCGCAATGCTGATTACTTCCTATAAAACTACATTTTGATCACTCCCCCTTTTCACAACAAATATGTCTTCTTTCCAAATATATTTCTTTTGTGCTCCCCCCCCCCCCAAGTTTCTTTGAACCACACACAGCAACTCATGCAGGGTTAGACAGACCTCATGAAGGGTTAGACAGGTTGTTATCCAGAATGAGATTCTGGAAATTTGGCAATGGAGATATAACAATTGCTCTCCCCCTTTGTGTGTGCGTGCGCATGTGTGCGCAGGACTGGTTATGGAGACCCTTGCCATGCACAAAGTCACAACATGACAACCAAAGGCTGTCTTCCACCCCACCCACTGAGGCATGAGATATCTCTGCTGCTACATGCATAGGGTGGCCATGTATCCTACTTTACAGTAGACAATCCTCAATCTGAAGAATTGCCAGAAGATCCAGGCTGTTCAAAAACTAATAACAGCCACATGAGAGAGAGAAAGGGTGTTGAAAGTGCCTATAAACAGGTAGCACCTGGAGAGGAACACAAGGCAGCTGGTTATTGTCTTCCCCAGTATGAGGAGAGATGCAGTATTTCTATTTAAACTATTGTAATTTCTAAATCGGGATCTGCTGGGAGATATTAGCACATGCAAATTGTATGCAAATCTGCACCTGCTTTCTTTGGTAGTATGATGTTGATGCACTGTCCTCCTTTTTGGTGATGCATACATGAAGACCCCAGCAGGAGTAGATGCCACCTATGTGGGCATTTGCTGCTCACTGGATCTTGTGGAGATACAGAGGCTCACTAGGCTTTGAATGACCTGAAGGATGGGGGAGGGGGGAAATAGTCTGACCTGCCACCTGCCACTCAGAAGCAATAGGAGTTGGGCAATGAAAGCCTGCCTCATACACAGACTGCTGTTGCTCAGTGAGACGTGAAGAAGTGGCACTGGGAGAAAGGAATGGAGCTGGCTCAGCTTGTTCCCTAGGTTTCTTCAGCATCTTGCCTTCCACATGCAGACTTTTAACTATAAACCTATAAATTCCTTCCCAGCTCCAAATATGGGAACCATATTAAGCCATGTCAAGGTCAGATAACATGGTGCTCAAAGGAAGCAAATGAGATTGGCATGCACAATGACCGCTCCCCGCTTAAAACGGGGGGCGCCCTTTGTGTGGATGCGCACAGCCCTAGATCTGGAGCGGCTCCAACAGCATAGGCTTGGCTTTGCCTTCCCTCAGGTGGGATACCAGGAGGTCTCCGCCTACCTCAGTCAGTTGTCCAATCCCACCTGGGGGAAGCGTTGCCAAGGAGACCAGGCCAGGTAGGGGAGGGATTACCTGCCCACACAATAGAGGGAGGATCTTACCTGGGAATCCTCACTTGGCTCCAGAGCTTCTCCCACCCTACCCACCCTCAGTTAATGACTTATCTTATTTTGCAGGTTAACTTTTCTTCACAGCTTTTGCAGGTTAACTTTTCTTCACACGTATGCGGGCGCTGCTACTTTAAGGTCGCTGTTAAAGGGCCGGAAAGGAATTTCCCTGCATTGGCAGGTTTTGCCTTTCCCATAGCAAAACGTCACAACTTTGGCGGTATCAGGCCTTGGGCGGAATCCTTTAGTCCATCTTCCTCTTTGTGGTGGTGATACCAGGGTTCCCCGTTAAAGGGGTTTCTGAAGGGAGGCTTTGACCGTACGCTGAAAGGTCGTCATTGCTCTCCCCTGAGGCGGCGTAACGGGGGCGGCTATCTCTGCTTGAACATATGTTCTCCAGAGCCGGCCCATCCCCCCCCACACACTGGATAACCCTGATGCTCCCTAGGTCCTCGGCTGGGGACTGGGGAGGGAGAACGCCCAATGCCTGAGCCAAGGTCTACCCACATTTGAAATCTAATAAAGTTGTGGCCAATTTAATCCCATAGCACGTTGTCTTGAGTCGTTATTCCACATGACGGGGGGGACTGTGCGGGATCTGGGGACTCCGCCTGTCCACGCAATAAACCACAGCAGAAAGGGAGGAAGGGCAGGTTGCTCTTTGCCAAACTCGGCCGCAGTTGGCCTAGATATCCAGGTGGCAGACCGTAATGAGGACTTCTCCACTCTGATCTGCTGCCCAAACCCTGCCACCAAGCTGCCCTTGACTGGGCAACTCAAAATTCTAAGGAGGGAATTCCCGAACTGCCAGCCGCCATGAGCCAGCATTTGGCTTCCTCTCTCCTGGAAGATGGGGGGTAGCCAGAAGAAGAAGAAGAAGAAGAAGAAGAAGAAGAGTAGTAGTAGTAGTAGTAGTAGTTTGGATTTGATATCCTGCCTTTCACTCCCCTTAAGGAGTCTTGAAGCGGCTAACAATCTCCTTTCCCTTCCTCCCCCACAACAAACACTCTGTGGGCTGAGAGACTTCAGGGAAGTGTAACTAGCCCAAGGGCACCCAGCAGCTGCATGTGGAGGAGTGGGAAAACGAACCTGGTTCACCAGATTACGAGTCCACTGCTCTTAACCACTACACCATGCATGGCTCCCATGACACTCAAAGTAATTCGCAATGAAACATTTTCTCGTGCCCGATTGAGTTCAACAGGAGAGAGTTTAAACTTAACTTTAAAATTAATAGCAACGAGCTAAAATGATTTCAGCATTGGATACATCATGCAATTATGATGTCTGTATCAGTGCTGCAGCTCAAAACACTACATGCAAATAGGCCGGATTCCTCTTTCTCACTCATGCCCCACAAGAAAGCTGAGCTTTGAGGGCAAACAAGCCCTGGAGGGCAGCACCCGCTCTGTAATAAGGATGACACAGTTGATCAAACAACTGCTAGATTCCTCCAAGAGCCATGTGCTGCACGTTTCATTCATCACCACAGTGCCCAAGCCATTAAGAGCTCAAGGGCAACACTGTCAACTGTCATACTTGAAGGAACAGGAGACTTGTGGCATCGCCATGACTACAATGCCATGGATGCAAGATAGATTTGCTGGAAGGTAGATGAAGGTTACTGTGTTTTGAACATGTTCTCTAAAGAAAAGGAGGAACTCTGAAATGTTACGACTCTAATTTTTATTTGCATTCTTCGTTTCAAGTATTTCTTTTAACTTGATTTTATGTCCATGCCAAATTCTCAAAGTGGCTAAAAGTGTAAAACACACACACACACAAACAAACACACAATTTATAATACAGTGGTACCTCGGGTTACATACGCTTCAGGTTATAGAATCTGCTAACCCAGAAATAGTACCTCGGGTTAAGAACTTTGCTTCAGGATGAGAACAGAAATCGTGCAGCAGCGGCGCAGCGGCAGCAGGAGGCACCATTAGCTAAAGTGGTGCTTCAGGTTAAGAACAGTTTCAGGTTAAGAACGGACCTCCAGAACGAATTAAGGACTTAACCCGAGGTACCACTGTATCCATATATTAAATAGCAGTAGAGCAACATTAACTTGGGATGAAAGAGTGATTAAACCATTAATTTCCAGTAGCTCTCTGCTGAAAGTGAGAAGTTAAAATCCCTGGACGAACTTGAACTATGTGCTGCCACTCCTGAAAATCTCACTGCTTGGGCACAGGGGTAGATATGTAGCAATACACACACAATATGACTGTTTATACCACAGTGACTTCTGGACTTTAACTGAAAGGGCTTTATCTATTTAAAGAGGATGCTGGAATATTTGCCAAGAAATCTGGCATCCAGAACAACAATATTTTTTATAAATATTTCAAACACTAACGTTAAGTCATTAGGCTTTTAATACGTGCTTTGCCCAAATGCTATGGCATGCATGTATAAAACACTATAAATCTGGGATTTATAGCAAAATGTACATTTCAGCTTATACTATCACTGCCATTATTCATAGGCAACTATGAAGAAAAGACTCGAGGTTAACCTGTCATAGCAAAACAGAACATTTGCCAAGTCAGTTATGCTCTCTATATACAGCAGCTCTAAATCACCACTCGTTATCCTTTATTTCCTCATTTAAAAACAAAGTGCTAATCAGTTGCAAGACGCATCAGTACACAAAGAAGTCCAAAAAGCTGTGCACCCAAAGAAAAGGTACAGTAATAATGGGCAAGTTTTGATCATCAGTTCAGAGGGAACATTTTAATTTGATTCCGTAATCCAGACACCCTTTTTTTAAGTAAGTTCTTTCCATCTACTGCAGATTGTCATTGTCCCAGTAACACATGCCAATGCCTATTGGCATTACAAAATAAGTAGCTTTGGCTGATATTAAAGCCGTGGAGGATCTGTGGCTGCTACCAAAAAGAGCAGGCCCAAATCTCTTTATTCTCTTTTCTCTTCAATATCTAGTAATTCAACTGCATCATCCTGCACTGCAGCAGGTTGGACCCAAACGTGGGTCTCTAGCTGTTTATTTGGACTACAACTCCCATAATCCTTTGCAAACAGGGCCAGTGGTCAGGGATGATGGGAACTGTAGTCCAAAAACAGCTGGAGACCCATGTCTGAGAAACTTTGGACTAGATAATCCCTGGGTCCTCTTCTAACTATATATTCTATATTTCTATAAATCCTGTGATATTACAGAGATACAGCCTTACCATTAGGCACAATGAGGTGGCTGCCTCAGGCAGCAGATGTTGGGGGGTGAGGCAGTGGTAGTGTCTTGCAACACCTCAGCCAACCTGCTGAGCTGAGGTGTGGTAGAGGATGCCGCCCTGTTGCCAATGTTGAAGTACATTTCAGCTACCAGTTTAGCTGGCTTCTTTATGTGGAACTGGAAGAGGGTGTCATCTTGTCCTTCACCTTTGGCTACAAGACACTTTTGGCTGGCCCTGCCATTACATCATCATGCTCCAAGTTTCCTATCTCCATTCTACTTCATCAGCAACCACTTGCTGGGCAGAGGAACTTGGGAGTCTGGATGATATGACAATTCTTGCTTTATTACAGACATAGGCAAACTCGGCCCTCCAGATGTTTTGAGACTACAGTTCCCACCATCCCTGACTACTGGTCCTGTTAGCTAGGGATGATGGGAGTTGTAGTCCCAAAACGTCTGGAGAGCTGAGTTTGCCTACGCCTGCTTTATTAGATGTTACTGAAAAAGGAGACACAGGAAGGGGGGGGGAGGGACGGGAGACACAAGGCTCCTATTTCTGGTTTGTTTTTAGTATCAAATTTACTCAGATTTTTAACACAACAATAAACAATAGCTAGATACAAGTATAAATAGATACAAATGCGTAGGTCTCCACAGGAATAGAGGCATAACCGGGATTTATGAACAGCTGCCAAAGATGGCAGCCACTAGAAAGGCAAACACCACACCAGCAATTCTGCTGTACCTGCACTGGTACTCAGGCTTAGGAGCCAGCCCAGAGCCATTAGGTACATATGAAGGCAGCTACTGGCAAAATGTAAGCAGCCTGTTGTCTTCCATTTTCAGACTTCAGTGAATTTATGTTAGCGACTGAACTGGAAACCAGTACTGCCTATGTAACTATGCTGAAGCATGAGATAGCTCTACAATGTGGGTGTAGAGTGTCACCACCTAATTTCTCCCCCGATCTTCCAATCCATAATTAAAAGTGGATAGCAGTGACATCTCTTTGAAAAATACACGGTGGTTGGATTATTCCATAGCGGCTCTGCAGTTGCCAGTGCCAGTTTCTCAACACAACATCTATTACACTGGTCCTTCCAATCTTCTCTCTTATTTGTTTAACTGGTGTGTTAAATAAAAGGGCCTTGGATCAAAAAGGTAGTCTAGTGCAGATGTGATAGAAATAGAAACATAACTGACCACAACTCCAAAAAAGGAGCAAACGTTTAAAGTCCAAATCCAGCTGTATTAGTCAGATGCCCCCATTAATTTGATGGGGTTTGGGAGTGGAAAGAGAAATAATTTCCTGACAACCTCTTTCTCAAAAACTGACTTTTTGTAGGGGGGTGGGGAGAAATCAATTATGTGTAACAGTTATTTTCTTATTAGATCTAAATTCATTTTACAGTTTTAACAAAATAAAATGCATAATGTATAACTTAGCATACATATATCTATTTCATTTGTCACATTTACATTTTTTTAATTAAAAAAAATAATCCAGTGCATGCTCACTAAGAAATAACAGCCACAGAAGTATTTTAGAGATAGGATAAGCAAATTATTCACTAACGGAATTAAGAGGAGAGGGGGAAACACATTAATAGCCAATATTAAAAATATAAATGTCACATAACTATAGATGACAAAGACATAATTAGAAGGTTTATGATTTTTTAAAAATTGCATGAGATCAATCACAGCTTCCTAAAATAATTTATATAAAAATTATTTGCCGCAAATGTATTTGCAATGTTTGACTGAAAAAAAGAGATGATTAGAAATAAGCTGTAATAAGATACATTCAGCCACAACACAATTCAAAACATGGAAAAACTAGGTCACAATGGATTTATTGCGGACCATTTGAAGGCTTTTCAAGAAATTTTGGAACAACCTCTAACAAATGGACTGAATGAAATACCTTGAAGATGGATTATGCCACAGTAATGGACACTGAGAGAAAATAGTTTCAATACATAAGAAGTGAAAAGATAAAGAAGACATAAATGCATATCGATCTAGAACTTTATTAAATTGTGTGTATAAGGTTTTAACTAAAACATTGGCAAATAAACCAAAATAAGATTATCCCCAGATAATGGTGATCTAACAGACTGTATTAAAGTGAGAACCTTAACAATAAATAATAGAAGAATGCTTAATATTATTGACTGTATAAATAAAACATAGGTGCTGTGTTGTTGTTTTTTAAAAAAGGATGCTGAGAAGGCCTGCGATACGTTAGAAAGGCTACTGACAGCGAAGGTTATGTTCTTCTTCCACTATTGGAGGCAGTCTTTCCACATTGGAAATTGCTTATGGTAAGAGTCTTGTTGCATTCAAGTCAAGGCATCATCTGGCTGGCCACTATGAGAAGAGGGTGCTGGACTGGATGGGTCACTGGCAACATAAGGCAGGGTCTTTTAATATTCTTAAAAGAGCGCAGTACAGAAAAGCATGGTTGCGTCTCGAGGCCCCAAGACCCACCCCCAAAATAAAAGCACACAGACACTTATATTAGTTTAAGTTTTGGGGCAAATTTGGGGCAAATACAATCACGTGAGTGGTATTGGCTTAGGCACTGACTCCCCACTATAACTGACTCCACCTCTCAGGGTGATCGTCCAATGGGGTAAACCAAACGAGGAAGCAAGGTCGATGAGGACCAACCTAAGCTCACCCCGGGGTTCCTGTGGTCCTGCCATGGCCCTAGCCCCTCAAGCGGACTTCGGACAAGATCCAGGACCCCCAGATTCCTTTAATGGAATACCCAATTCCTGGAGGGGCAGGTGATGGCCGCACCTCCCCCTCCTCGCACTCCAACTGAGCCAATGCCTAACCGCCACCTTACAAGTTGTGGCGATTTGCTAAGGGGTAGGCGAAAACCAAATGGTGAAAAGCCAATCTGCCAAATGGGGAAAAAATCCTACCCAGCCCCTGTTGCAAAACAGGCGACCCAAACCAAAGCAAGGCCAAGCGACTCTACCTAAACTAGGGAGGGTGGGCGGGTGCTCAGCCGTGCAAATGCAAGTGCCCCACTTGCGTCACACTGCTGCTTTTAAAGCCGCTGGGATCACACCACCTACTGGCTATTGGCTAAAACAGCCTGGCATGATCCCAGGGGAATGGCCAGGACTTCCTGCTCCTCCCCCCCCCATTTTAACTCTGTCAGGTGAGCTCTTGGGTCCCGAGCACAACAAGGACCCTCTGTTATGAGGATCCCATTTATATGGATAAATGGCATAAGGATTTACCTTAAAAATTCTTATTTGGCTAGGAAATGACAATTTATTTCATAGCAGAATGAACCTGAATTCACCTGAATAAGTCTGTATTGTCTTTAGAGTGCTGGTTAATTCAATAAAACTAATAATTCTTATCGATTTCTGTTGTCGGCTGGGTTTGTTGTCCTCTGAAAGTTTTCTAGCAAATAACTGGTTCCTTTGACTTGTATCCATCATCGTTTGGAAATATGACCAAATGCAACTGTTAAGATCCACAATGTTTGACAGGTGTAAATAAACACATTCTGAAAATATCTTACGATTTCTCAGCGTGTGTTTCATTAAATGGTGTCTCCTAATGGTTTTCCTCCATAATTGGCAAGTGAAGACAAGCTAATTGTATTTACTGAGATGTCATACTGTATGTTTTGACATAGGTTTTCAGGCTGAAACATCTTTCACTCTGTCGCCCATTTAGTATTTTGCTAAGTCACTCATGGAGAAGGAGAACAACTTTGGGCATGTCGAAGAAGCACTCCAAAACCAACACTTCCCCAATTACCACATTGCTGCTACTCCAACAGGCAGCAGGTCCCAGTTTCATATGACAGTTGCTTCTATAAGACTTGATGGAATATTTTATCTTGATGCAGATGTAATCAAAACACTTGATTACTTTTTTCAGGACACTAAGGTAACCTGAGTTTTCTTCCAGCAAGATCTTCCTTTGGGAAAGTGTTTTGGGGAATTGTTCCAAGGAAGGAATGTACATCAATACCATTGCGCATGGCTTTATTAGCAAAAATCCATGACCAGTGCGGGCTTATCTTCACAACCTTTACCAGATGAACCCACGTGTTTCTCTTCAATTCTGG
This sequence comes from Podarcis gaigeae, assembly GCF_964106915.1. Lineage (NCBI taxonomy): Eukaryota > Metazoa > Chordata > Lepidosauria > Squamata > Lacertidae > Podarcis > Podarcis gaigeae. Next base: position 24,550,126 of record NC_139680.1, read on the forward strand.
CAGTTTTGCATGGCTGATGCCACAGCCAAAGCGATCAGTGAAGGACTCTTGTGTACAGCAATCTACAAAGAACTGCTTGGTCAACCTCCTAAAGCATTTTAAAAGGTTGCAAAAGTATGCTTATATAGTGCATGTAAACGATCTATTGCTAGAAAAAGCAAAATGAGAGGATTTGTAATTTCTGCAAGGGAGGAGCCCAGGGTTTGGCTGCCTGATTGTTTTAAAGAATATGTAGTACTTTTATCAGTTTTTTAAATAAAATAAATAAAGAAGCTGTGCTGAACTAATTTTTCTTCCACTGTTTTATTATATTGCAACTCACCCTGGGACCATGTGATTGGGAAGGCGTAGGCTGGAAATTTTCAAACAAATAAATAAGGCTTCCTAAGAAACAGCATCTCCCTAGGATTAGAGCATTACTATCATTTTACAGAAGATGTCCTGGCTAGAGATCTAATGATATACTAGGCTGAGCTAAATGCACAAAAGGCATCTGTTGATTGTCATATTCCTTTCCACATTTGTCAGTGGAAAGCAACCGTGGCTGGGAAAATAACTCTATAAAAACAAAACAAACAGAAGGAGAGGGACTGAACTGGAAGACCTATTTCTACTCTCCAAATGTCAAATATTGTCTGCATAAGTATAACAAGAAGAGCATTTTGGCCTTTTACTGGCTATTACCCTCCAGCTGCTCTGTGCTTCTGCACTGATGCAAAGCGGCCATTAACCTGGTTTTACCGAAGCAGTTATGCCTGGTTTACAGCCGCTTTGCGTAGACAGGAAAGAACAAAATGGCACAGTATACTAGCAACTGAAGCCCTCTAAGATTTTGGGGGGGCAAGTAATTCATAACGCAACAGCCACAACCATTTTACTTAGTGTCTTTGTGACACTATGATGAGCCAAAGATTTTGAAGGGCGGGAGAATAGTGCTCTGGGTCTCCTTGACGGATGAATCGAGGGAGCTCACAGGCTTGAATTCAGCACGTAATTAATATTTCACCTCAAAACTATAGACTTGGTCACTGTAGATTTGAGTTGTTTCCTTGAAGCATGATCAAAGGAAGGGCTGCTGGGAATGAATAATCTCTGAATGCTGTAATCTCTCCAGGGCATCTTTAATGCCAGCAGTAAAGCAATAAAATGAGGGACATGTCTGCTGTTGGGCCCAGCTTGCTAATAAATGAATCGAAATTCTGAAGGCAAAATATAAAGTAAAAAAAAATTCAAGAGCATTTTTATTTTAATTAAAAAAGAAAGATGTGGTACATAGCAGAAATAAAAAGTCAGTCAGGCCAGAGTAAGAAAATCCTGTTGTGCCTTGTCTATAAGTTTAGTAAACCATGAAAAGGAATACATAACTAATCTCATGCATCCACTTCCAATCGGGATTCAGGCCTCATCATGGGATGGAAACTGCCTTGGTCGCACTGGTTGATGATCTCCGGCGAGCTAGGGACAAAGGTGAGAATTGTTTCCTAGTTCTGCTGGTTCTCTCAGCGGCCTTTGATACAATCGACCATAACATCCTTCTGGACCGTCTAGAGGGGCTGGGAGCTGGGGGCACTGTTATACAGTGATTTCGCTCCTTCCTCCTGGGCCGTGTTCAGAAAGTGGTGGTGGGGGATGAGTGTTCATATCCCTGGGCCCTCACTTGTGGGGTGCCTCAGGGTTCCGTCCTCTCCCCCATGCTTTTAAACATCTATAAGAAGCCGCTGGGAGAGATCATCAGGGGGTTTGGACTGGGTGTCCATCAATATGCAGATGATACCCAGCTCTACCTCTCTTTCAAATCAGAACCAGTGAAGGCGGTGAACGTCCTGTGTGAGTGCATGGGGGTGGTTGGAGGATGGATGGCAGCTAATGGATTGAGGTTGAATCCTGACAAGACAGAAGTACTGTTTTGGGGGGACAGGGGGCGGGCTGGTGTGGAGGACTCCCTGGTCCTGAATAGGGTAACTGTGCCCCTGAAGGACCAGGTGCGCAGCCTGGGAGTCATTCTGGACTCACAGCTGTCCATGGAGGCGCAGATCAATTCTGTATCCAGGGCAGCTGTCTACCAACTCCACCTGGTACGCAGGCTGAGACCCTACCTGCCCGCGGACTGTCTCGCCAGAGTGGTGCATGCTCTAGTTATCTCCCGCTTGGACTACTGCAATGCGCTCTACGTGGGGCTACCTTTGAAGGTGACTCGGAAACTACAACTAATCCAGAATGCGGCAGCTAGACTGGTGACTGGGGGCGGCCGCCGAGACCACATAACACCGGTCTTGAAAGACCTACATTGGCTCCCAGTACGTTTTCGAGCACAATTCAAACTGCTGGTGTTGACCTTTAAAGCCCTAAACGGCCTCGGCCCAGTATACCTGAAGGAGCGTCTCCACCCCCATCATTCTGCCCGGACGCTGAGGTCCAGCGCTGAGGGCCTTCTGGCGGTTCCCTCATTGTGAGAAGCAAAGCTACAGGGAACCAGGCAGAGGGCCTTCTCGGTACTGGCGCCCGCCCTGTGGAACGCCTTCCCATCAGATGTCAAAGGGATAAACAACTACCTGACATTCAGAAGACATCTTAAGGCAGCCCTGTTCAGGGAAGTTTTTAATGTGTGATATTTTAGTGTTTTTTGGTTTCTATGGAAGCCGCCCAGAGTGGCTGGGGAAACCCAGCCAGATGGGTGGGGTACAAATAATAAATTATTATTATATTATTATTCCTGTGAAACAAATATTACCTTTTAGTGCTGAAAACTTTGTCCAATCAGACTTGTCTGAGTTTCAGGGCAACATCTGTGCTCTAATAGCAACACAGACATATCATCTGCATAGACTGGCCAAATCATTTCAATTCTGTTGCACTAAGGAATTTATGGTTTATATGCACTAAGGAATTTAAGGTTTTTGCTTTGTGCACCTCAGAGATTTTGAAGCCCAGGTGAACTTGTTGCATAGGAGGAATCTGATGCAGTGAATGCTCCGTGAAGAGCACAGAGGCATGGCGATGGATGGAATAAATAATGGCTTTTAAAGGGTTTTCTTTTGCAGTGTATTTTCTTTTTGTCCATTACAAATTATGCTTACCTTTCATCTTCTCTTGGAGGTTCTTAGATTTTTCCCTGCAGAAATTATTGGACCGAGTTCACTGAGCATTTCTCCCACACTGTCTTCTTAAATACTACTCAAGCCTTACAACCCCAGTTTCTTCTCCAGAAGAATTCTTCTGGAACAAATGGGGTGAGAAAAGTTCTCTCCCATATTCTCTCTCTGGAGCATGACACTGTGGTACAGTAGCCCTTGAGGAGATTATATTTCCCAGGGTCTACTTGCGATCTGTGACCTGGAATAGTGCATGGAAACATGCCAGGCACTGGAGAGGCACATGGGAGATGCATTCCTTCCTTCTCTCCCTCTCTGTGTTTGCCGCCACTGCGAGAGCGCAGACACTTTTCCACAAGAGGAAAGTGGGCAGAGACTGGTAAAGGAGAGTGGAAGATGACATATACCCAACTCTTCCCTTCTCTCATTTTTCATGGTTTACTGTTGCCACTGAACAGGTAAGTCAGTTAAGTGGAAGTTGAGAGGATTTATGGGCAGTTATTGAGGCAAATAGGGGTTGGTGTTGGTTCAGAAATAAGCAAAGCTATTTCACAATATTTTGGGAATTATTACAGCTTATGTCCAAGCCAATTTGTGACAAGCCTGTCACAAGCTCGACCATCACTCAATCTAATGCAGCAATGAACTCCTTAGCTTCTCCTCATAAGATATTGGACTTTTCAGATCAAAAGAACTTGGAACAGCTCAGACAATAAAAGTGTGTGAATTCTATCCTACAATTCTGGATACCTACAATCAAAACTGATGGGGGAAATGCAGTTTCATTTGCACTGCAAGGTCACTTTCCTAATCATGGAGTCTACACTGATGCTGAACCAGGGACTTGGAAGGGTATAACTGAGACTTCTCACACGCTAGGTCTCCGTTTCACTCATCTGTCTTTTAAATGGGTAATTAAATATATAATCTTGATTGCGGTCCAAAGACCCATAGAACAATTTCAGAAAAAAATAAAGTTAAGACAGCCAACCATTATTAATAAACCCAGATGCCAACTTTGCTGCCACATACACCCGGACAACACCATTACTGGCCCCAACAACATCACACATACCATCTCGGGACTATTTAATTGCTCATCGTCTAACATTGTGTATGCCATCAAATGCCAACAGTGTCCTTCAGCTCTCTATATTGGACAAACAGGCCAAACCTTATGCCAAAGAATAAACGGACATAAATCAGACATCAGGAATCACAAGACAGAGAAACCAGTAGGAGAACACTTCAATCTCCCAGGACATTCTATACAAGATCTCAAAGTAGCTGTTTTACTACAAAGGAATTTCAGAAATAGACTGGAAAGAGAAGCTGCTGAATTGCAACTTATTACCAAACTTAAAACCATGGAGAGACCTGGTCTGAACAAAGACATTGGATTCTTATCTCATTATACATGACAAAGCCATTTTTCACCTTCTCACCCCTTGCTTTTTCCTGTAAGACCTATTGCAGTCGTTAAGAGTCGTCAACAGGCTCATCACAGCTATCTGCCAATCACCCATCCCCACCACCCTTCTGAGTAATACCCCTCCCCACCTTCTCACTATATAGAAGGGTCTGGTGACTTCTGTTTCAGTGTATCTGAAGAAGTGTGCATGCACACGAAAGCTCATACCAAGAACTAACTTAGTTGGTCTTTAAGGTGCTACTGGAAGGAAATTTTTTTGTTTTTTTGTTTTGACTATGGCAGACCAACACGGCTACTTATCTGTAACCACAAAAGAGAGAGAGAAACCGAGGCGGTCATTTTGTTTTGATAAATGGGCAATTAATGAATCCACCTATTAAGTTTAAATTTGCACATTATTATTGTCAACATGTGACAGAGATAGTGAAAGAGAAATC